>NC_090921.1:1233784725-1234409725 GCF_040938575.1 Ambystoma mexicanum
GGCACTCTCCTGCAAACTTGGATATTGAGCTCGTTAGCAGCACATAAGCAAAACGAAACCCAGGTGTGGGGAACAACGTCAGACAACTGCCCGCTTGTCTAATTAGCCTACCATCTCTCATCAGTTAGGCCCTAATCCAAGGCATCTTCTTTGTAGTTGACCTTGCAGACTATTCTCTTCCTCAGAACGTTAAAGGAGGTAAAGGTACATTGCTATCTTCGTCTGGAGTTCTATGAATAGGCCTTACTTTCTGGTCTTGCACCACTTGTGAGGAGACCATGATTTTGTCCAAATTGTCCTTCTATTTAGTGCTATTTGATTCAATTATACTGGGTGCTATTACTCTCCTCTCCTCTAGAGACTCGGTTGCTCCGTCTTGCATATACTTTCTTTCTGCATCTTTGATAGAACGATACTTGGCACTCCTTTACTTGTTCACTCCTTTACTTAATCTAAGAGAAATATGTCCTACATACATGGCTTATCCTCTTCAATTCCTTGCAGATGCTTCTTGCTGTGGCAACCTTGATCCTGATCCTGAGCCAAGCAAATATTCTTTGTACTTCCACAAATTTATATTCCAGTGCTTGTCAACTCTGCAACCTTGGTCTTTCTCCTTGAGGCTTCTTGCTTATTATTATGCGAAACCGACGTCCATGTTCCCAAAATGCCTGCTTTATCTGTGTTATATTTCCTTTGTTTAGCAAGCTTCTATATGTGTCATCTACGTTGCGTTTCTACATGTATAAATCTACTGCATCTCTTCTCATTTATCTTCTCAGCATATATGATTTCTTCGTATTCACATGTACGTTCACATTATTACTTCAGTCACATCTTAATTCTTTGAGTATTCATATATTGTTTCAGTGCGTCCTCGTCTCTTCTCTTCTTTACGTCACTTTACACCTGTCAGACTTTACTTATAGTTCTTCTATGTCCAGTGGTGTCTGCAGACTTCCTTCTACCACATTAGTTTCAGGATACATTCAATGCGGTTGTCTGAGCGCATAACGTCTTTCATATCTTTGATGCAGTATTGGAATGATACCAGATGTCACGCACAGTGCTTTCTTGCTGTTCTTCGAATATGACACGAGGTGAGGGGGTGGGCTCCAAGAGTGATGTTTACATCTGCTTCTCTACAATAGTAACTGATTACAGAGCAGTTGTGATGTCATTTTCCTATTACAGGCCAGTTTTGATGTCACAAGTAGCCTCTAATATATGGGATAATGTACCTCTTATCGTACTTTGTTAGGATATTGCAAGTTGTTGAGGAGTTTCATTATCAAATAGAGGAATAAGGGTGAAAGCTGTTGTCGGGGGGTTTCTCCCGGGGCCGGCTGGGCCTTCCGCAGACCTCCGGGCTGGGAGGCCCCAACTCCTCCCGCGTATCCCAAAAATGAGTATGAGACACACACAAGAAGCAAGGTGGTTCTGCTGTTTATTGAATAACGGCAGGGATGGGTCTAGGATCGTACGCGTCCGTCCTGACTCTCGAAATTCGTGGGGCTCGCAAGCCCCTTTTTGCCTCAGTATGACGCGCTACTTGCGTCACCTGGGAAAGTTAGCAAAAAACCTATCGCCACTCTGGATTGGTTCCTCGAGTGGTAGGGTTAGTATAGCATACGTATAGAGAACGCTGTTAGTGGTTAAGGGTCAGTCAGGTGCTATACTTGGATTGTCCCTTCTATTAGATACTTGAAAATTGTTACACGAAGACCCCTAATGATTGGCTAATGTTAGTGGCGTCAGTGATGAGTGCCCCATGTTCTGATTGGTCCACTCGCGAGCTCCCCAGCCTGGGACCATCGTTGTTCCCAGCTCGCGGTGTACCTGTTATTTGCAACAATATGTAACTATGTGTTTGTGCAGACAATGCGTGGATTTGCTCATATGCCTGAGAGCAGACCATTCCCATCGCCCTAGGTGTCCATTGGGTCTGGCACCCTGTCAGGTTTGGCTTGGTCACGCGAGGAGAGACCGTGGTTGAGGCAGAATTCTGCACATTTAAAGTTGTATTTTCCACTGTGTGTCTGGCTTAGCTTGCAGGTGTGACCTTGGCTTCGGCTAGTGGCATGCGAGTTGCAACATTGCCCCCTTGGCTGTCAGTTCTCGCTGGGCTCGTTCTGCAGGGTCAGCAATTGTACTCTTGCTCGTTCAATGTTCGTGGAGGCTCTTGCTTGCGGCCTACTGGGGCCTGGTGCATAGGTGGGGATGTTTAATGCACAGCACTTTAAGTTGCGGTATCACATTGCTTCATATTCAGTATCATGTCTTCGTTGTATTTTCATCACAATACAAGGGTTAGGAGGAGCGTCAGCAAGCATTTTAGATGAGTGCTTTGTGCGTCTTGTGTTTCTGCATTTTGAAAAACCTATGTGAAAAATAATAAAGATGCGCGTCAGTGGGTGTGTCCGTCACCTACGTCATAGCACTGAATATGTTCTTCGTGTGGATTGGTGTGGGGGTGTCGAGTGTGCATGGTTGCACTGGTGTTCTGACAGTTGGCTAGGTTGTCATGGCATCTCTAACGATGTGTTTATTTACTGTTGAAAGGTTTAGTCGAGTTCATCCATGCCGCAGGTGTCGGCTTGAGCAGGGCAGGCTGGTGGGCAGGCTGATGGGCACATCCGTATGTTCCTGTACCAGGGTATTTGGTCGTCTGGTAGATAGGCAAATTCATCTCGTGGCGGGTGTCTGGGTCGCGATCCTCTAGGCCAGGGGCGCGAGGAGATTGGGGGGAGTCTTTTTTCCCATTCTCCCACTTCACTGTGTTCCTTTATGGTCACAGAACTCCAAGGGGGCTTGCAGTATCCTTTTTACACATGGTACAGGGTATTGTATTCCTTATAATACAAGGCCACACACTGTCATCCCCTTTCACACCTTGTCTCTTGCTTAATATAATGGAAGAGATCTTCCATTTGCTGATCCATATAAACAATAAAGAATCCATTTGAATTTAAAATATCAAAAATGCAGCTACTAATGTGTTGCAGAAAAATTGTTAAAGCAGTTTAATCAAATGTACTTAAAAAAAAGTTCATGTTGTGTTTAAATGGTATTACCCAAATTGTTTGTTTACAATTCGAATGAACAATTGACCGAATTTAAAGGGTCACAATTGACCTTTTCACAATTGACCGTATATATATATATATCTATATATATATATCTATATATATATAGATATATATATATAGATATATATATGTGTATATATATATATATGTATATATATATCGGTTTGGTTATATATATATATATAGGGGTTTTGGGGGGTACATACATATATGTTACAATTGACCTTCACAATTCGGTCAATTGTGAAGAGGTCAATTGTAATTCGAACAGCTGTAAAACGAACAATTCGTATACAACCGTTTAAATAAGTAATAAAATGTAGATTCTTGCTCACTTTAGTTCAACACTAGCAGTGTACAAATTAAACATTCTACCATAAACAGTTTCTTGTCAATTACCATCTGCAATTTGTCGCAGAAAACTACTCTGCAAGCAAGGAATCTGAAAAGCTTTTCATGGCTTTAATTAAGTGCTGCAGTGGCAGCAGAAATTCTCTCTGCTGGCTCAAGCATGAGGCATTATGATGTCAAAATGAATCGTAATAACTGATTATAGAGCAGATGTAATATTCTTTTTGTATTAGAGGTGTGTTGTGATGCCACAACTAGACTGTAATAAGAACATTATTTCCAGGCTTTTATACAGATATTGCAGGCTGACATGTATTATAAGAACATTATTTCAGGCTTATATGGGAATATTGCAGGATGTCATGTAGTTTATGATACTAGTTATATCTGAATGAGGCTACATTTTTAATTTCCTTTTTAAACACATCCTCCTCATTATCAAGTTACAAGAGGATCTTTTTGGCTGCCTAGCCACAGAAAATAGAGTGAACATGCTTTCTTCCTGTAGTCAAGTTATGAACAAACGCAGGCAAAGTCATTACTGAACTCATGAATTGCTTTTCAAACATCTAAGCAACATCTTCTACAGGTGGACATGTGACACAGACACTATACCGTGGAAGATTCCCTTGTATTGCCTTGCCTCCTGGTGGTGCTGCTAGCTATTGTCTGTCCTGTTGTTGTCTTCCTCTTTGTTCTAGGTGCCCCTCTACTTGTGGTGTGATTAAGAGTAAATGACAGGGAAAATTCAAATAATAAAGTTGGCAAAACACCACATTATATAATTGAACTGAGGCTGAGACAATAAGTGCCAGAGCTCTCAAATGAGTCCCTGGGCTGAGCTCTGACAAACAACAACAAAAATTAACCACTGATTTGTCCAGTCCAAACCTGGATGCATAATTGTCCACTGCCTTTACCTGTCATAGATGTTAAACTTAAACTTCAACAATGAACATTTTATTTCGAATAGTTTCAGGATGACCTCAAAGGAAATAAATACCTCTGAAATGTACACTGTATACTGTAAACCAAAGTTTAATTTTGCTGATGTGAAATGGCAAGAGACATGAACTGGATTGCTACTGGCAATGAAGCATAAACGGAATGATAATTCAGAGACCTAGTAGGTGTCCGTGAAACTTCTCTTGAATTTTGGGCTGGTTAGTGACCAGGCCAGAGCAGTCGATCTTCTTTTGGAATTGCAAGAAAAACATTGAAGGAGTTACAGTGCTGGGAATTCAGTAGTTCTACACTAGTTATCCTGTTTCTTATTTGGATTTTGCAGAGCCTCTGGAAGTAGTTTTAGATGCATCATTTCTAATGTTGATTCAAGCCAGTTTACCCAAATCACGTTCAAAACTCAGGTCTGGGGAGGGTTGGCCATCAGGGGGCACCGAATGAAGACCTAGCTCCACTTTGCTCCGCTGGGGCTGCCTGAATCCTGCATAATCCTCCTGTTTTTTCGGATCCCACACTGATTTGAAACACATACGATCGGAAGGGAACGTACCCGCACCGTCCCCCCGAAATCTTGACGAAAATCGGACCTGTTTACGGTTGAGCCGACCGTCTGAAAGATCCGCCGGACACCCTCACCAACTGTGCCCGCAGGAGACACATCCTCCACAACGAACCCCGCGATGCGGGGCTCACCTCGTGAAGCCCTGGGACAGCTGCCCTGGGAGCAGAGACGCTGACCAGCAAGAGAAGAGGTGAGGAAGGCCTCCCCCGCGGGCCCACTCTTCAACCACAAACGCCATCGGACCCGCTGGTCCCTAACAGCGAGGGGCGCCCAGCCAGATCCAGGGCACCCCCCACACGACACCCCGCGCAGGCTTTCCCTCCCCGCCGCCCGCCATGTGCGCTGTGTGCAGCGGCTGGGCGGCCCGGGTTGATGGGTGCCCGCAGGAGACAGCAACCAGTGTGTGGGAGGTACGCCCGGGGGGAAGCACACACCGCGGCCAGAAGGAGGGGGGTAAAACTGACCACCTGGGTCACGGACCGGAGTCTGTGTCGGCACCTCAAACCTGACCGCATTGTTAAATTGAGTCACAGCGGTCCATAGACTATCAAGTAGGGGTGGGTCACCCTGAACGAACTCAAGAGCAGGTTCACCCCATGAGCACGTAGAGATAAGGACCCTGTGAGACCCTGGACAAAATCTTTACAGCTGGCCCTGCACCACCCGCAGGCACCTCGAGGTGGGGGCAGGCTACATCACCTCGGGGCGCCTCGCTAAGCGAGAGCGCCCCCCTGAGGGTACCGATGAAATGAGGAGCGGTGCATACAAGACCCTGGCATAGGGAAAAACTCCAAAGGGCACCCCTACACGCCACCCCGCCTTGGGGCAGAATCACCTACCAGAACCATAGTGCGTGGGCACAAAGGGAAGGAACTAAGGACCACTCTGGTGTCCGGGTGGCGCAGGCCAAGGCCCGAAGGAGGCAAAGGAGAACAATCAAGGGGAGAGGACCCATACCACACCAACGAGTTTGGGTGCAAACCCGAAGCAAGGAACCTTGGTAATACCAGACCCCGGTAAGAACGAGGTAAAGCACGGACAGCGCTCAGCGAGGTCTGCGACCCCACAAAAGGACTTTAAAAGTAGGGGTACTGAAGGGGTGAGACTGATCAGGCAGCTGCACAAGTGAAGCAGGGGTAAGGCCCACACGCAGCAGCCACCCACTGATAGTCCACGGAAAGACACAGGAGCACCATGAAATGAATGGAGAGGGAGCACCCTGCGGTATAAGCTCCGGCCCAACGGGACACACCTGCACCTAGAGCCACCCCACAGGGCCAGAATGGGGAAGGATCTGCCCCGCTAGGGAACAATACAGAACAAAATAGACAAGTACATGATGAGCACCCCAGCAAACCTCCCGGGACCAACAAACGGAGTGGAAGAGGAGGCAATGAGTAGGGGTGCGTCCCAAATGCTGTCACTCACCGACATCATGGCAGCAATCAGCGACTCTAGAACCTCGGTTGAGACAAAAATAGATGGCCTGGCCTCTGAGGTGTCCTTTTTGAGGCAAGACTTAAGGAACCTAATTACCAGGGTTGGGGAAAAAGAACAACGAATATCTGACACCGAAGACACCATTAAAAACCTGGGTGGCCGCCTCGAACAAATGGAACGGAAAATCACTACACTGGAAAATAGAGCCGAATACAGTGAGGGTAGGTCCCGCTTGGCCTCTCCAAAAAAGAGGAGGGGCCCTCCATGGAACTCTTCCTGGAAGACTGGCTAACAGACTTGATGGCTCCCAAGAAACTCTCCAAATTTTTCTCAATAGAAAGAGCATACAGGGTTCCGACAGGCAGACCAGTCCCGGCCCCCCCCCCAGACCCCCACGAACAGTGATCGCAAAACTTCTGAGCTATAGGGATCGAGACACACTACTACATATGGCGAGGGCGACCGGCCCCATCACTTATCACGGCAACCGGATTGGGTTCTTCCCCGATTACACAAGGGAGGTCCAGAAGTCGCGACAATCCTACGACTCTATCAAAAAAAAACTGACACCCCTGGGCATCAAATACGCACTCTTCTTCCCGGCAACCTTCAAAGTGTACCACAACGGCAAGGTTCACGTGTTCTATAAACCCTGCGATGCCTGGGAGCGGTTGTAAACACAGGTCCTCTCTACCCCACGCCCGGACAGACCGAGCGGAACCACACCTCCCAAGGATGACGGAGGCAACGACCATCCCCCCTGGGCAGACCACCCCAGCACGCTGGGAAGCAGGAAACCAGGACCTCCGGTTGACATGGGACCCACCTGAAATCAGGCAAATACTGGGAGACCGACAAAAGAAGCAGTATAAGACCTTTAAATCCGGTGGCCCTGGAGGGGATGTGGAGAAAGTGAACAACCACCACCCCCGCTTCCCCTGGGGGAGCTTTCACTGTTATTTCCATTTACGTTCTGTGGTAATTTCAAGCCACACGAGTTGGGGTAAAGGGTCCTCCTGACCCTTCCCGAGTTGGGTTTTGTCCCGTCACTAGTTTGAATGGTTAGGGGAACAGGTGCTTCTGGTTGAGGGGAAGTGCAGGGTGGGGGGAATTCGGGGATTTCAGGGGGGAGTGGAAAGGCCTAATGTCACAAGTATCAGCAACAAAGGTCAGTGAAACAAACGACCAGAGAAATCCTTGCACGAGATATGGGAGGGACCGAAACATCCCCCCCAATGGCCTGCACGTACACATCCATACAGGCACGGCCTACAGATCACAGGTTGGGGTTCTAGAGTTCGCACAAGGAGTACACAAGCCTGATCACACGGCGAGAACGGCAGATGGGCTTAGGGGTCCGCCGCACCTCAAGATGGCCGACAGGATGGGAAAACGGGAATCACATCACATCCTTCCACACAACAACAAACCAAGAGTCATGCGGACGCAACACAACTGAGACAAATATTCCTGTTGACCTGGAACGTGAACGGCTTGGGGTCAGGTATTAAGCATAAACTGGTACTCCAATACCTCAACCGCCACTCCCCAGACATTGAATTCATAACAGAAACCCACCTGATTGGTACCAACAGCGGGCTCTTTAGGAAATCTAATTACCCACAAACATACCTTGCTGGGTTTTCCAGAGGTTCTAGGGGAGTCATGATCCTTTTACACAAAAGAATTCCATTCAAGGCAAGAAAGGTCAAAGCGGACCCTCAGGGCAGATTCGTGATGGTATTAGGGGAATTGCGGGGAGAGACCTGGGGCCTCATAGCAGTGTATGCACCTCCCATGCTCACGGCGGAACTCCTTGCAGAGCTCCATGAGATAATGCTGGAAGAATGAGCAGACTCATGGGCAATAGTGGGGGGGACTTTAATAAAGTCATGAAGACAGCCTGGGACAGAACACACGTGGGCAATAGGGCGGTGGATCCCCTGACCAAGCTACGCACTTTTGCCAAAGCAATGGGGCTATCCGATAAATGGAGTGCAACCCACCCACCGGACCGGGGCTACTCATTCTATTCCAATGCACACCGGTCCCTATCCAGACTTGATTACATCCTCACTCCTAAAAACATGGCCCACCGACTATTATCTGCAGAATTCCTGGCGAGAGGGTTTTCCGATCACTCCCCCCTGTTGGTTAAATTCAAGGGTCTAACACCAAAACAGGAACCCACCTGGCGCCTGAACACCTATTATTTAGGGATATCCGAAATACTGGAGGGGCTCTCGAATAAAACGTCAGAATACTTCGATCTAAATGAGGAAGCAGTGGATTGCCCAATAATAAGGTGGGAGGCATATAAAACAGTTATAAGGGGGGAAGCAATATCCTTGGTGGCGGCTCACCGCAAACAGCACAACAAGGCAATCTCCGAAGCAGAGGCCCAAGTAACCAGGCGAGAGGAGCAATTACTCGAGAAGGGAACCCAGGAGGTGCACAATGCCTTGGTGACAGCCCAAGCAATTGTGAAAGACAGGGCCTTAGATAATGCCCGAACCGCCCAGTGGCTGTCCAGAGTCAGATATACGAGAGGGGGGACAAAGCTACCAAGACACTAGGCTGGCTAGAGCAAAGGGAGCAGAGCAAAGGACAAGTACGGGCCATTCGAACCCCTGAAGGGGATATGCTAACGGGGACGCTGAGATAGCGGAGGCCTTTGCAAACTACTACAGAGAACTATACTCTCCTCCAATACAAGAACCCCCATCAAACACCCCAAACGTCTTAGACTTGATCATGATCCCCCGCCTTTCTGAACCACAGGTAGAACAGCTAGACACAATCCTCACTGAAGTCAAGGTAGGGGAAGCCCTTTCACAACTACAGACGGGGAAGACCCCTGGCCCCAACGGATTCCCGGTGGAACTGTGGAAAAGACTGAGCAGAACGACAACGAAGCACATGCACAGCATGTTCCTCCGCAGCAAGGAACAGGGCACCCTCCCCCCGGACCTCCGGAAAACGACAATTGTGGTGATCCACAAAGCAGGGAAACCCCCAGAGCAATGTGCCTCGTACAGGCCCATTTCTTTAATAAATGGAGAGGCCAAAATATTAGCTAGAGTCCTCGCAAATAGACTGCTGGGGGTGATCAGGTCTTTAATTCACCCAGATCGGTGTGGATTTATGCCTGGTAAGTCCACACGAATGAACCTCTGCAGGGTTCAGATCGCCCTCGGCCGGGCAGAAGAGATCCCATCCCCGCTGGCCCTCCTCGCGGTTGATTTTGAGAAGGCCTTCGATTCAGTGGGGTGGGACGTCCTATGGGCCATAATGGAACGCATGGGCTTCGGACAACATTTCATGTCATGGGTCAAGCTCCTTTACTCCCTCCCTGGGGCTTCTGTAAGAGTCAATGGGAAGACATCCGCCACAATCCCACTGAGTAGGGGGACTAGGCAGGGATGCCCCATCTCTCCCCTATTGTTTCTCCTCGCCATCGAGCCTCTGGCAGTCCGGACAAGAACTGATTCACAATGGGCAGGATTTGCCTGGCCAAGGGGAGGGAAGGAACGTGTCTCGCTGTACGCGGATGATCTCCTGTTATATCTGAGCAATCAAATAATCTCCTGCCCAATCCTGACCAGAACCCTGGAGGAATACCAACACTTCATGGGACTCCGGGTCAACACGCAGAAAACAATTTACTTCCCGGTAAATGAGGGGGGGGAAGCAATCCCAGAACCCTGCCCATACTCTGT
The DNA here is from genome assembly GCF_040938575.1 of Ambystoma mexicanum. Taxonomy (NCBI): domain Eukaryota; kingdom Metazoa; phylum Chordata; class Amphibia; order Caudata; family Ambystomatidae; genus Ambystoma; species Ambystoma mexicanum. Next base: position 1,233,794,850 of record NC_090921.1, read on the forward strand.
TTCGGTACTGGGCTTCACTTACTTGGGCATACGAATTAACAGGACACAGGAGGACTTCCTCAAACTGAACCTGCACCCGATAATGCAAATATTTGAGATTGACGTCGCCCACTGGCACTCCCTCTCACTTACACTACTCGGGAGGGCGGCACTATTTAAGATGCTGGCACTCCCGAGATTCCTGTACGTCCTCCAAAACGCCCCGCTCCCCATCCCGGCCAAAACATTCGCAGGCATCAACCGGACCCACCCTCCGTACACTACTCTGTGGAGGGAAACATCTGAGCATTGCTTTAAAAACGCTTTACCGCTCGGTGTGGGACGGGGGCATCGGACTACCCAACATTCACACATACTACTGGGCTGCACAGGCTGGGGTGGCAAATGAATGGCTACACGGGGACCCACTGCTCCCACATACCCGGGTGGAGGTGGGGGACACCGGCTCCCCCTCCCCCCTTGCATATACTATACGATAACCCAAAGAATTTAAGAGCAGCACCGAGTGGGTCCCGCCATATCCATCGAGTCTGGAGGGAAATACATAGATACATCGGCTAGGAAGGCAGACCAACCTTGATCCAACCCCTCTGGCGCAATACACACCTCCCCGAAATACAAAAAATGGGCCACTTTGAAACCTGGGAGAGGAAAAGGATATCCACACTGGCAGACATCATCCAGGAGGGGCGACTGATAAACTTTGAAACTCTACAAATGAAATGCGGGCTGTCACCCATGGACCGCTTTAGATACCCCCAACTCATGCACGCCATTAACACCCAATTCCCGAACCTGGCCGACATATGTACCTGCTCTCCCTTGGAAACAAATATACTCCCACACCGTATCCCTCTCAAGGTAACCTCCACCCTCTATCAGGCAATCAACTCCTTTGGATCGGGGGAACTCGCCAACTTCAGGGGTAAATGGGAACAAGACATGGGTCCACTGGAGGTGGAAGAGTGGGTGGAGGCCCTGATGTACCCAATGGAAATAGGTATTGATGCCAAACTCAGGCTGATACAGCTTCGAATCCTACACAGGTCCTACTACTCCAAATCACACATGGCCAGCTGGGGGGAAGAGGTTGATACAGAATGACGCTGATGCAAAAGGGCGGAGGGCACCTTCTACCACATGATATGGGAATGTGGGGTGCTGCAGGAGTTTTGGACAGCATATTTACTCCGCCTCTCCAGAATACTTGGCACCACAATCCAGAGGTACCCCAAACTTATCCTGCTGGGTATAGGAGGCGAAACCGACCTCAACAAACACAAAAGAACATTTCTGGGGGTGACATTTGGAGCGGGAAAGAGACTAACGGCAGCCACCTGGGGCTCGGGAGACAAGATAAACATTGACAGATGGTGCAATGAAATGGACAGATGTGACTCCCTGGAAAAGAGAATTTTATAATGCAAGGGGGTCCCCCCGTAAGTTCCAGAAAATATGGGGGAAGTGGGAAGTATAAAACATTGAAGCCAAGAACAAGGGAGAGCCGAGGTGCCCAGTGCACCCGCCGGGTGGCCGATGCGAACTCTCTGCTCCCGCCGTGTCATTTGACCATCAAATGCTATGTTATGTTCTGTTATACCGCGACCTCGAAGACAGGACTCCTAATATCTTTGTGTACTCATGTTGTGTTTTTTTTTTTTTTTTTTTTTAACAAAACCTAATAAAAAGATTTTTTTTAAAAAAACTAATTTTGGGATGTTATGCGATGAGTAGAGAGGCAATGGGCCTCAATACGAGTTGGGCGCAAAGGGATACCGGGCACCGGTAAGGACACCGCTGCCGGTATTCCTTTGCGCCCTATTCCGAGTTCCCTTAGCGGGTCCCTTCCCTAACACCTGGTTTTACCAGGCGTTAAGTGCGGGACCCGTTATGGGACTTTAGAGCTAATAACGGTACCGCAATTTGCGGTACCGTTATTAGCACCTTCCCCCTTCCAATTGAGCCCTATGGGGGCTCAAATGGGAATGGGGAATGGCTTTTTCAATGAGGACTTACTGGTCCCACAAAGGTCGGAATAGACCGGTAAGTCCCCATTGAGCGAGGGCAGACTCGGTACCGGTATTGGAGGTAGTCATGGCGCTAATAGCGCCATGATTACCTCCATACTCGGAATGAGGCCCAATATCAGAGAAGAATAGGCCACATACAGAGAAATACAGAAATGAAAACCAATAGAAAGACTAAAATATCGGTGTGCTTAGCCCTTCATCCTGTCACTCTCCAATGCCATCCAGATGATACCATTAGGGCGGAGAAGTGTCCGACAATCACCTGTTGTCATCACGGTATAGAGCATGCATTCTGGTTGTGGCATAACATTAAGCATAGTTTATTTATTTGATTTATTTTATTCTATTCTGCCTTTAAAGCTCTTTACACCAAATTTTTTTACACAATTTGAAGGAGACTGTACATAATTAAGCAATAGGCCCCGAGCGGCGGGGGCATTACCGAGTCAGGTAACGCCCCGGGGCCCATAATTAACGAAGGCCCCGGGGCATTACCTGACTCGGTAATGACCCCGCCGCAAGGGGCAAAAAAAACTTACCTGAATCCTTGGCGGGGGACGATGGCAGCGCCTCCAGCTGTGTGGAGGTTCGGAGCGAGGATGGCCCCGCTTCGAGCCTCCACATTGGCTGTGGGGCTGCCATGCCCCCTGCCATGGACAAAGAAGTGCAATCCCAACCAAGGGATTCTCTGCCATTTAACGCCCCGGTGAGAGCCAATCAGAATGTGCTTTACATTCTCGTTGACTCTTGCCGGGTACTAAAGACTAATATTAACAGTAAATGCACAGGGTAGGACCTAAGAGGAAAAACAGGCCAAGAAGAATACTAAAAAGATTTAGTGAAATGATGGTAGCTAAAACTGTCAAAATGAAAGTCAAGTAAAATATGCAGCAAGACATAAACAAACCTCCGTACCCTCAGACAAAGGCCAAGGGCTTCACCATCCCTTGGCTTCACCATCGACCCCCACGGTCCTTCACAAACCACAAAGTTGCTGTCACCAAAACATGCTTCAACCACACTTTCTATGCAACATCAGACACGTCCTTCTCCCTGACAACATCTGCATCGCAATCCAAGCATTGATTCTGTCCAGGCTGGACTATGGCAATGCTCTTCTTATTGGACACCACAGCAGCACTCTTGCCTCCTGCAAGACATACAAAATGCAACAGCCGGCCTCATCCTCCACCTATCCAAACATTCACACATCACCCCATCTCTCGCACAGCTCTTATGGGTCCCCATACCATAAAGAATCAATTGCCTTCAAAGTTCTCTGCATTGTTTTCAAAGCCATCTGCCAAAAAAAAAGAATCTTAACTTCACAACACACTGAAATCCATCACCCACACAAACACCGGACAAGCAAACCAACACCTCCCACACTTTCCATTTTGGAAACTAACATGTAGACAAAAACAAGCATTTACCCAGTGGGTACCAAGGGCATGAAACATCCTACCTCTTCACATCCGCACTGGTCCCTCCATCACCACCTTCAGAAAGAGCATCACAACATACCTGTTTCCCCACACTTAACCTGGCCCTCCATCTCGTCTGCTAGCCCTTGACTATTTGAATCTTTCTAGTTTATCCTGAAAGCATTGTGTAACTTCATTTTCACCTCCCATCTTTTCAACCTTTGAACCTTGTAAAGCACACCGAGATCCTGTGGGTAGAGCCAGTGCTGAACGCAAATCATAATAAACCAATAAATAACCAAATAAATAAATAAGTGGCTACGAAAATAAATAGAGATATCTATTCATTGTAACACAGGAAACATTGATTTGCTTTTTAAGTTTCAAACTACACATTGGATTCTAGGACTGGGATAGTTTAAATTGCAAAGGATTAGAGAAAATATAAATTGACTACATTTTGTCTCTGTTGATGCTTTAATTCTAGTAGTGTTTGCTTGTTTTTGTACTGTGGCAAACTAGAAGAAAGACTCAGAACAGAGAAAATGTTGAAATATAGTTTTATTCAACTAAAAGGAAAAATGCCTACTTGACTAAAAAGGGAGTTCCATTCCTATCAAAATAAACTGTGGTGGTAGTCTCAAGTCAAAAATAAAAGTAGTCCTCGGTCCAAGACTATCCACTAAACTGGCCCTAGCACTTAGCAAAACATCAAAATAAAACAGGTTGAGTGCCTTGCACTCTTGATTCTTAAAGGTATCTTGGTGGTCCCAGGATTCCCTCCTAGATCTGGATCCAATGGCTAGAAGAAAATAAGTTATACTCAAAGAAAACAGTCCTTGTCAGCCTCTTAAAGGTTCCTCCAAGTTCAAATATAAAGTTTAAAGTTCCTGAAAAAACCAAATGTCCAAGCTTCTTTAGATGGTGGGATATTTCCCTGATCCCTTTCCACCACCTTGGTCAATTTCTCTCCACTTCGACCAATGGTAGGGTGCCTCTGTGCTCCCTTGATAACTGCTTTTCACTCTGCTTATCCTGCCCCTGTGGCTCCTTTGTGTTGCCCTGACCCAATAACTCTGGATCTATCCCTTTTCTTGGGCCCTTGTGACCCTTCTTGAGGTTTGTGTTGCTCAGGTTTATCATTCCCCCGCAACCCCTGGCTTGTCTTGTGCTCTTTCTTCTCTTGGGTCCATGTGACATTTGGATGAGGTTAGGGTAGTTCTTCCTTCTTCCCTGATCGCTCTCTACTTTCTTCTCCTCCCTCCGATGTGGGCAACCCATGTACCTGCTGTGTCATGGTGCTTCCTCTAGTAAGGGTTTGTTTGTTTGTTTGTGTGTTTGTTTGTTTATTTATTTATATTGCACTCCTGACCCAAAGGCATCTGGGCACATTACATGAAGGTGCAAGACTTAAGTTTCACAGAACAACAGAAATAATATGGCAGAATACAAAAGTAGGCATAAAAAATTATCAGAAATATGGCACCTGTACAAGGGAGAAACAGACAGTGTTCAGACAACAGATGACGATTTAGGACAGTCAGTAGTCATTAGACACAAGCCATTTGTGTATGTTAATCCTAATGTTCTGGAAGGTCTGGTCCATACGCAGGTGGAGCGGGAGAGAGCTCCAGCATTGGGCAGCATGAACAAGAAAACTGGTGCCCAGGCCCGGCTCCAGTAATTTTAATCTGGGTGGGCCAGGTTTGTGACCAGGGGGGCCAAACTTTTGTCAGATTTGTGATCCGGCAAAACACATCTTCCTGGATCTGAAAAATCAATTTGCCATTAAATTCTTTAGTCTGTTAGACTGCTTTATGAGGTGCAGAATCTTGGATTCAAACCCAGGTTGTTACCCACAAGACTACTTGACCGCCTGATAAAGATGCTTGTTTGGATTGCACTCCCTGGCAGATTTAAGCCAAATAGATTCTTGGGCAAAGCTGACAGATGGCCCCGGGTAGGTGGGGCATGGGTGTGGAGCTTATGGTGGGAGCAGTTAATCACTGTCATGAGTGCAACAAATGTTACATGTTTTTTAAGTTGTCTTTTTCTACTATTGGAGTTGTATGTTTCGAGGTATGACTCTAGCTAGAAACAGCCTGTTCACCTCACCATGTTTTGCTGACATGAGGTGATTTGCCCAGGTTTGCTTAATTCATTCAAATGGGAAATCTGCTCTCGCCTTCCAACTGCTCATCCCTTCCAAAATCACAGGCTCTCCAGTACTCCTTCCACAGTCTTCTGCTCTCTTCTTCCATTTGCTCCTTTGTTTCCTTCTATAAGCTCCCTCACTACTTTAACCTTCCATTGGCTACTCACTTCATCTTCCATATGCTCCCCCATCTCCATATGGAAAACATTTGCCAAAAATGAAAAATGAAAGCAGTACACTGCCCTTAACAAGAGTCTGAAAGATTAATCCCAATTAGTCATGCCCTAAGAAATATGTTTTGTGGCTTTTTTCAACATACTACTATAATTGAGATATAACATTTAAAAAAAAACACTACAGGGCAAAGGAGAAGCAGAAAAAATAGTGTGGCAATATCACCCCCTGTCACTTCCATCAGCTCCCCCTGACTACCATTCCCATTTACAATCACTCCCACCTACCCCACTCTTCCCCCACCATGTCTTCTTGGCCTGGCTGCGGAGAATCAAGAATTATGCCACCTCCTCCTCTGCAGGGCCTGAGCAACGAGAACGCCAGTCCTTATTCCATCTAACATAGTGTGCGCTTAATAATACCTCCCTGAATGCTTTGGCTACTCCCAGGAGACCACGTAGGAGGTGATTGTAGTCTAGGCATTTTGTTGTGAAAGACAACCCCCTCCACCTCGATAAATATTGAATCAGAGAATATGATATTTAGTTTCTTCCAAATTACATAACAGCTAATTTTAATTGAGTTGAGGGTTGTGGGAGCACTAGCATGCAGTTGAGAGTGGGATCAGGAGGGAGACAGTGGAGGTTGAAGAGTTTCCGGCCTCCTGCATCAGTCCCGGTTGGATGTGGCAAGGAGGAGGGGCCGCCCCTCCCCTACCACCCCCTATACATCATTGTCTGGTACATACTGTTTATAATATGCAATTGTCCATGATGGCTTCTTATTTGACATGTTTACTTTGCTATTTTGAATGTCACAATTTTGATCAATAAATGTGGCCTTATATTTTCCAAATAAAGATGTGTGTATGTCTCCTTGGCTGGCCCTGACCCCTGCGCTGGCCATCTATTAAACCATATTGCAAACTGGATCACTTCTAGGGGCTCCTAATTTTGGCAGGAAACACACAGTGAGATTAACTGATGTTCCCAGGATCGCACACTTTGGTTAAGTGGTAAAGTCAGAATGTCAGCATAGCCTGAAATGTAGGTACTTGATCACACACCTTCCCAGCTAAAGTTGGTACAAATATGTTTTGAAGTTTGGTTTCAAATACCTAAAATATTACAATTCTGGGTCTTCGCACACAAGTCACCTTTTGTACAGATTTTGAAATGGGACTTACGTCCTGCTAACCATGGCCGTTACTCTGTATATAAAAGAAACTTTAAGTGATAGGGATGATTTATGGGAAAACATTTTTTATTGTCATGAATTGCATACTTTTATACCAATGATTGTAAGCCATGAAAATAAAAATGTTGTTTATTTTGTAAGTTTCTGTATTTAATGTTTCTCTTTACTTTTCTTATTCCATTTATTTAGTTTCTTTTTCATACTTTGATAACTTTATTTGTAAAGGTGAAAAGAGTATTGGGTCAATTTTGTTTTGAATCCTAAATTGCATAATGGGGACTGCTAATGTTTGCACCTTCTTTGCAAAAGGGCCCCTACAGGCAATTTGAATTGTTTCCACAAAGTACTGGAAAAGTAAATAGCAAAACAAAGGCAAAATCGCTGTTTCACTTCACTTTTGTAGTCTTTGTCTGTTAAAGTATAAATCTCCTCCACAATTAATGATTTGGAATCTGTTTGCTTTTACCAATAAAGTTACAATCATAGGTGGTCATTTTCCAAGTCCTGTGGAGGGGAGGAAGTGGCGGTAAAATGTGTTTTGATTGTAGCTTTAGGTTCCCCGTTCTGATTGGAAGCCTACAAGCTCCAGAATGCCAATTAATCAGAACTTACAAAATATCCCATACAGATACAAAGTGAAATGAAATGCATAACAAAGTCATTGTTTCACACAGCGTGTTCTTTACCCCATCAATTCTAATCACCCAACAGCCATATCTAAATAGCTAATTAAAAGTGTATATAATGTAAAGAAAAAAGTACCTTTTCCTATCACTAATCACTTCCTATTTTAAATAATCTGCATCTGAGACATGTTAAAAAGATAAGGCATCACTGGGAGGAGCTGTGCAGCCCTGGCTGACTTTGAGGGGAGAAAGGCAGAGCAAGGGTGCCCCACGAATATTTGTCCATTGTTCGACTGTCAAATCCACCTCTGATTGCACTCTGCAGGAAATATCTCAATACCCTTTTTTTATGTTTAACAGTTCTGCACCGTTTATACGTTGCCAGAAACATATTAAGAAATGACCACAAATCCATCTAAAGAAAGAGTTATTATCGACCTGCGGGCGGTTGTCCCTCAAAAATCCCTCAAAAGGCCAGTCACAAGATTGTGCAATAGTGGAGCCGCGGGTTGGGAACTTGGACATGACCCCTTCTCCGTCCCTTGCAGACCTAATAAAGGGTGCATCAGACAAGGCGGGCACAGCTAAATGCCAGGGGACACTGATTAAACAGAAAACTAAAATGACACAAAGAAAGATTTCCCCTGAATTGCCGGACAATCGGGAAGTGAATCGCCCTGCATTAAATTCAACATTATTACCTTGTAGTGCCAATATGTCAAAAAAGCAATGAAAAAGAGCAGCAAGGCGTAAAAGACGGTCGGCACAGACCGTGGGTACACTCACTAGTTGGCTTATAGAGGAGGACCGGCTGATGTAACGCCCCCTCGGGAGGCGGCCACAGCTACTAAACAGGTCTACACAGATCATAACCATGTTGTTGGATCAAATGCTCCTCTAAATGAGCCTCAGTGTCGACCGGCAGTTAATAACATGGCTCCCAATCATTCTGCCGCTTCCCCTACTGACCTTTCTCCTGTACAAATGCCCTTTCTTCCATTGCGGTGTTACCTCAGAGAACTCTGACCATCGCTCCTAAGGTGGTCGTAAAGGGGCGGCAGCTGAATCGTGCCTCACTTTTGTCATTGTTTAACAAGGTCCCCTCTCTTAGGATATTCAACAGTGGAGACTTTGACTTTGTTGAACCTTTGAGAAACCTGAATAACATGACTACTAGAGTACACTGCAGTTTGCCTGAGACCATAGCCCTTATTAGATCCCATCCTGCATCCCTGGGATACCTGGGATATGACTTAGATATACCGCTAAAATTGGATATCCCTGAAGAAGGATGTCTCATATGTAACTGTTCAAAAACGAACACACCAGGCGCTACAAGTGCATCGAAGCCAACAGATATATGTAATGACAAGCAAGGCTGGGAGTGGCTAAAAAACATGATTGCGGCAAACAACTGCTCGGCTTGAAATTGGTCAGTTGTTCGTTGGAATACCAGGGGGTTCAACCACTGGCTTAACGGGGGCAGCACGCAGGAAGTATTGTTCTCCCAAGAAATGTTTGCGTTGCAAGAGACATGGATCACGTTCAAGGTGGAATTTGATGGGTATGTGACTTTCCAAGCACAGGCTACCAAGGGGGATTGTGGACGCCCAAAGGGTGGCCTCCTAATAGTAATAAAGTCGACATACAGCCCAAGACTGGTAAATGATCCCAAACATGGAAGCAATGTGCTAGCTGTGGCATTGACTATAGCCAAGAATGGAGGAAAGCATCAAGATTTATTAATCATTGATATCTATGACCCCCCCCGGGTACACTGAAGACTGAGTCTATCTACGAGCAATTGGATGCCATACTAACGGACTGGGATGCTGATCATGAAAGTAATCCCATTATTCTGTGTGGGGAGCTGAATGCTAGATGTGTAGACTTGGTAGGATGTGGTAAATATGATAATGTTTTTGATTACAGCCAAATGCCTCAAACAACATCTAATGCCAAAGGCAAGATATGGGTAGATTACCTGAAGGAATGGAGGTGTACAATACTGAATGGTCGTACAACTGGTGATAACCCTGGACAACCAACCTGGGAAATGGGCGCCAAGAGGGCTGTCTTGGACTATATGGTGGTTTCTGAATGCGTTCTGGGTAATGGTATTGTTATCCATATTGCCCCTAATCCCTATAGTGACCATGCTCCTGTTACTTTGACCGTGAGTGGGGGAGGGGTTGAGGGTCTCGGGAAGGTCTGTAGTGATGTGATTACAAACAATCAAGGGATTCGGATACGGTGGTCCCAGCTTAATATTGAAAGAATGAGGGCCTTGATCTTCCCTGAGGGCTGTTGTCTGAAGAGTGTTCTAAGGGGGAAATCCCCTGATGAGATTGAGATATGGATACACTCTCTCACTCAGTCCCTCTTTAAGCCTACTCAAGTCTCATGATGCCTGCCCCCGGGAAGCCAGAACAGGCCCAGCAACCCCAGAAGCAGGCATCATGCCATTTGGAGCATGCCCAAAAACCCCAGTTAGGGGCTGTTTGGGTGCAGTCCTGGCGCCTATGGCGCCAGGCTCATAAGGGTAAAGTCAGTCCTGGCGCCATGGGCGCCAGGCTCATTTCAGAAAACTTACCTAATGCAGACCATGCTGCATACTCACCTGGTGCAGACCATGCTGCACGAAGCCACAAGCCAAATGGGGCTTAGGAGGGACTATTTACCTAAGGAACTACTTTTTTCTCTGGTGGGGGCTGTGGAAGAATACTTACTGGGACTTCTTCCTAGGCTATTTAAACAACGCCCGGACAGCCACACGTGCTTCGCGTTATTCTGCATTCAGCAGCGTAACGCTCACCGTGCCTCCCGCATCTTCCAGTCTTCAGCCACGCCCGCTTCAGTCCTGGACACCCCGGAAACGAAAAGAAAGAAGGAGAAGAGGTTCAAACTTGAAACCTTACCTGAATTCTTGAACCGTCGATCTTGAAGAAGGAGTCATCGTCACGCACCTCGCAGCGCCGCGCTGTACTCACCATCCAGTGCAGCTTTTCCTCACTCCATCGCAGACTCTGCATTTCCAAACCGCTCTCCAATATCTAAGGGGACAAGAAAAGCCAGGTGAGCACGGGAATGCAAAAGGGCAATACAAGCTACCCCCAAAGACTTACCGGATTACCACGGGGGGTACTCACCTCATCTCGGGTCAACGCAGTTAACTCTGCATCACCGCCGCGCCCCAGCCCCTATGGGGAAACCACTGGACATTACAAGCTACCCCCCAAACACTTACCTGATTTACCGCAGGGGGAACTCACCTCATATCGGGTTGGCGCAGTTAACTCTGCATCATCGCTGTACCCCGGCCCCTAAGGGGAAAACCACTATAGACTTACCTGACTCTCACCAACTGCCCTTTGGACTCTTCGTGGTGGTTAAGTTGGCAACCTACAAGGAATCAGAAAGAGTGAAGATCAGACTTTTGAACTCTTACAAACTATTGGATCCTAGAGTCAATACTGGAACTCACCAATTCCTCCACGCCAGTGAAGTAACTGGTCATCTACACGCCCATGCGCTCGATGCAGGACGGAGAGCCCACCTTTCTAAACCATCAGGTGAGAACAAGAGGGAACATCGGGAGTGGTCAGTGGGCAGACAACCGGAGTGGAAGGTGGGTTAACGCTCGAATTTCGGGAGGTTAATTCCCTTTCTCCTTTGCAGAAAGATATTCATACGAGCCGACAAACGAAGTAAGTGGGGGTGTCCAGTCAGTCATCTCGGCTCTACGTGGCACCAGGCCGGTCCAGATCGACGGCCCCGTGGGAACCAGGTGAGCGTAACATCAAGTTACTAAAACCAAATGGAAAGCAGTCGAAAGGGGAAAGTTTGACATTAAGATCCGGGACCGTAAAAGGCTAATGCGGCGAGAAATTCAACTCTGCAGATTGGCCTCCACTAGCAACAGGAGCCAGCAGGAGAGACTGACTGAGATTAAGTATATAAAACGTCAGTACCGCACATGGCTCCATCACTATCGTAAATTCTTACAACGAAAAAAATGGGAGAGTTTTATTCAGATTCTCATGAGTAGAAACTCCTGAAGAATCTGGCAAATATTAGGAGAGGCTGGAGGGGACCAGGGTCTAAGAATAGTGAACCCCATTGGTGAGGAAGAGTAGATAGCCCATATTAAGCATAAGTTCTTTGATGCAAATATTCCCGCTCCAGCCAATGTACAAAGCACAAACCCTTGGCCCTTGCCCTTAAGCCATAAGGCGATAAAGCAGGTTATCGTAGCACTTAAGGCCTCTAAAGCCCCGGGTCAGAACGGGTTGGCAAATGTTGTACTGAAAGGCGACCCGGATAACTGGGCACATGTATTACTGACTCTTTTTTCACGTATCTGTAGGTTGGCGGTGATTCCGTCCTGATGGAGAGGGTCAGTACTTATACCAGTACATAAAAAGGGAGATCGATTTGATGCTGGTAATTACCGACTCCTCTCTATGCTCGACGCAACTAGTAAAATCTTTATGACACTTGTCCTTAAGGAACTTGAAACTTGGGTTACAATGAATAACATCTTGCATTATGCACAGGCGGGATTTAGACCGGGTTCTGGGACCGTACATAACATCAGGGTCCTAGACTTTTTGATTAATAACACCTTCAGCAACAAAAATGCTACCTTTTATATAATTTTTGTTGATTTTTGTAGCGCATTCGACCAAGTTAAGAGGGAGATCCTATGGGACAAATTACACAATTTAAAGTGTCCAGATTGGATATTACATGTATTGTCGAGCTTACATAGTAATAATAGTACTAGGGTCAGACTTAACAACGAGGGAGCGGGCACCAACCCAATTCCTATTAATATGGGAGTTAAACAGGGCTGCACTGGTGCACCCATGTTTTATAATTTGTACATAGCCGACTTGTTACCCCGTATGGCCGCTTAAGCTAATTGCCCCCCAAAATTGGGGGGCACCCCTATTGTAGGCATGCTCTACGCAGACGACTTAATATTGTTTGATCGTACGTTGTCTGGAATAAAGAGCATGCTCGAGGAGCTATCCCTATATTCGAAGCAATTGGGGCTTTCCATTAATTTAAGGAAAACAAAGATACTGGTATTAGCTAAAAGTGGCCCAAGTCGTTCAGGGGTCGGGACAAGCCTGGGTAGAATAAGCATTGAACATTCATACACATATTTGGGATTAGAATTTGACACTGAACCCAATTATAATTTGATTATCACGCAAAAAAGAGACGGGCAAAACTTCTTATATTGCAGGCATGTAAATTTGCCAAAGGAACAGCAGGGTTTAGCATTGCGGGGATCATTAGACTTTACCAACAGTGTTTTGTCCACGCAATTCTGTATGGCCTGGAGGCACTTGCCATACAAGATCTGAACTGGCTTAATATAATAGAGGGGCAGTATTGGCGTGCGGTACTGGGCATGGGCCCAGCGTGTTCAGTTCAGTACCTTAGGTTAGAACTGGGTTTAACATCATTGAAAGGCATGGCATTGCGAGCCCGAGGTATGTTTTATCTGAAAGCTATGTCCTCCCCACTGTGTAAACTGCTCAGATTGGCCTGTATTAACTTTCGATAACGAAAAGTCACCTCAAGAGAACAGTTATAAACAGTTAAATGAGTCTCTCTTTGCTGCTATAGACTGGTCCCACGATAAGAAGCGGTTAATGCCATTTATCCATCAAAAAAAATCTTTTATACAAAAAATGAACAGATGGGATTGGACTCAGAACTACATCGACCTGGCTACTTTGAAGGGGTATGAACCGGTAACGCATGTAATACATAGATATAGAAAGCCCCAACAATATTTGTTATTATGTCCAGATCCTGAGGTGCGTCAATTCATGCTAAGGCTGCGGACGAACCAGCTTCAGGTGTTAGCGGTCACTGAGCCACAGTTAGGCATTCCATCAAAGGATAGGTGTTGCCGTATCTGTGAGAAGGAAGAACTTCTAGAAACTGCTAGGCACGTCCTGACCTTGTGCCCTCGTTTGGGTTCGTTGTATATGTGCTTACTGGGAAAACTGGTAAACAATTACGAGACTATCAAGGGAGAGGCCTTTTGGGATTATTGTTTAAACTTGGACTCAATTAGAACTCAGTTGGTCCTCTACAGGGTTTGGGTTAAAGTTAAAAGCTTATTCCAAAACCAGCCGGTTACATTGGCATTATGAGGGGGCCTCACGGAACCTGTTCCTAAACTGGAACCCTATGGCATGGCCCCTTACGATTACAATTACAATTATGAGTATGATTATGATTACAAGTACGATGACTATGATTGATACCTGGATATGTATCGTGATTGTATTTATGTATTCATATGAAAGATATATTTTAAATAATTTTATACAATTTTCATATAAGTGTTATATTTAATGATTGTAAGTATGTATGCATTAAGTATGTATGTATGTATTAAGTTATATGTATTTTTATGGTTTGTGTAAAGTTCAATATGAACTAATTCACAATAAATTTATTATTATTAGAAATGTTTTTTTCTTGTGTTATTTTCAAGGTTGCTTGATCAATCTTCTGAGAGCCAAATGTTTATTGGGGGAAGTGGGAACAATCCTCCAGTCCTGCACCCCTGCCCCTCTGTCACTGGTGGTATCCCATAGTAAATAACTTCAATTTCTGGCACTGCCTAAACACCTAGCAGTTATATCATACTTTTCAAACAAGACCCACAATACACATGATGTATTCAGTTTGCATACAGACATTGTTGTTACTCCAATAGTATGATGTCAATAAGGCAGTACTCATCTGCCCATTTCATGAAAAGTTCTGGCCAGGCAGCCTAGGCTTCCACACAGACAAATATGCATACTATTTAGGTCAGAACCCCACTGGTAAGTATGTATGAGAAGATGATCTGAAGTTGGTCCATACTTGCCATCCTAGCCTTGATATGTTCAGGTAGGTTCTTGTTGGTCCAACTCAGTGAGGTGCAGTTTGAGTCCCTAGGTGTTGCAAACAAGGCTCCCACATCAGGGCATATATACTGTCACTTAGGGAGATAAACTGAAACCAACACACATTGGCAAAGCCAAAAATTAGGGCTTTTGAATACACATGGTAAAGACATTTGCCAGGCACTGCCATAACGGTACCACCTGGCAATATGGTGGGAACATCTAGAAAATTGGGTGAGTACCTATGCATATATGATGTAATTGTCTGGAAAATACCTGTGTAATACTTATACACATGTCAACACGGTTGACTTTGAGATTGCTTGTTTTAGAATTCCAGTGTAAGGAACAAATGTGAGAACACAATGTTGTTTTTAAATCTACTGGCTGAAAACACACCATGTTAAGAGATTTTTTATTACAACAGGAGCTCATTTACAGTGGCAATTAAGGCTGACAGAGCTAGCTAGGGGGCAGATAGCTGGTGGGAATACCATAGAGATTAACATGGCAATGGATTGGTAAATGACCAAACACATCCATTGAATGTGTATCCCTCCTAACATACTTTCTCCATCCATACATTCTCCATCCTATATGTGGTCCAATACAATTATTCTGGCTTACACCCAATAACCTACTTCAATGCCTTACATCAAATCACTTTGATTTTACTACACTCTCCCCTCCAGAATTACATTGTTCTTTCTACCAACCTTATTGTTTTACCTATGCCCAAGTAGTTCATGCAGCAGAATATATACTTTGAATGGAATTTGTAAGGGCTCTCAGTCTGATTAACCACTGCCATTGCTTTGGTCAGGCTTCCATACCGTTATTTACCAATCAGCCTTGGCCTCCCTGCCACTAATGTGAAAAGCCCTGCCCAATCTGCTGGACCACAAGGCCTACAAATGCTTGCGGTATCTTGTGTTCCAGTGAATGTAACTTATCAGGGTCTTTAGCCATATATGCGCCTGGTGTAGAAATCTTTGTCCAGCATCACCACCTGCCATTTAGTGTTTTCTACAGTGAACCATCTTATTAGGCATGATTGGAACAGTTATATTCCCACACATTAACACCTACATTCAATTACAGAAATCTACTTGATAGGTTTGAAACAATAGCTACCATATAAATGAGAGGTGTGTAATGTAAGTAAGATTAAAAGTGTAGTTAAAAAAGCAACACAGGATCTTGCTAGACAGTTGTAGGCTGCCTGCTTGAGCAAGTGTGCTACCTTACTTAGAGGTTTGAATGGCCCTCCATATCCCTGGTCATTTCTGCTTTCATGGTTGTGGGGCATAAATCATTGTCCAAGGTAAGCAAACAAATCCTGACTGAGCCACCTTCAGTGCAGCTCCTCAGAATGCTAATCGCAAAATCCCCCAGCCTGTTTTTACCCTTTTAGTCTCCCCCTCCACCTCCTGGTTCCCAGTGGCGTTTATGTTTAGTTTTTTTTATTGCATATAGTTAAAATACATTCAGCCTTTTGATGAAAAAAAGAAAAATAGGAAGAAAACCTCACAGCACTGACAAGGTCTCCTTTCTAGCAGGGCTGGGCTGACCCACCGGGAGACCGGTAGTTTCCCCGGTAGGCCTCGGGCTATAGTGCCTCTTTTCTTGGGGGAATGTTGCATGGGTACTCAAAATTAAACTAGCACTTGCCATTCGGGGATATGCATCCATACAGGCCAGCCTGGGTGTGGCCATTCGCTGTATGATTTGTTTGCCTGCCAGGCCCACCCCTGCCCATGGATTGAAACCGCAGGTGCCCTAGTATGCTCTGTGCTGTTGAGTCACATGTGCAGGTGTGGCTGGGACCGTGATTGAATGTACCACTGCCACCTGAGAGACACTGCCGACAGACAGTCCTAGTGCTGTCCTGGTACCAGGCCCATGCCGTGTGTTGTGCCCGTTTTCATGGTGTGCTCTAACAGATTCAAGAAAGACAGCCAACCAACCAGGTGAGGCGGGCCACACTGCCTCCATCAGTAGACAGCAGCAGGTGACCCAAGTGATGCTGTGGCTGGGGCTGAGAGCAGCTGAGGGCAGTAGCCAGGCCTGAAAGGTAAAGGATTATTTGTACATGCGTGCCCCTCTCCCATTCTGCCGAGTGCTTCTGACCCTCACTCTCACCCAATGCGGTAAACGTTTTACAATGTGCTGTCATATTTTCTAGCCATCATGCTATGATGTTTTCCATGTGTTGCTATCCGGCGCATGCAAGTACTGAACCTTTTTCTTACTCTGATGCCATGGACTGTAACATTCTCCACCTCTGCTGCAATGTGTTCCCCCTATGCTGTAATCATTTACCGGCTGGGGTTGTGTAATATGTTTTCCGTGAGCTCTAACATTCCCCTTCCTGTGCTTTAATGATCCCTGCCTGAGCTATACTGTAAAACAGCACCCCGTTTACCTAATATCCGCTCCTTGTGAGGTGACCCCCCAGCCCTGAACTGAATGGGGATGGTTATCGGGCTGTAGTGGGAATACTAGCAACCCGTAGACCTATTAAAATACACTTCAGCTCTGCTATGCAAGACCAAACTAAACTGCTAATCCAGTACTGCCACTCACACCCACCTCTACAAATGTACGTTACCATGAACTAAAGAAGTCCCTACCTATGTCATTATAGAGGCTGACACGCCGCTCTGCTAATGCACTTCTTCCCAATCCTGACCTCCCACACCCCCACAATTCAGCACTGACCTCCATTGACGCCTGCTGTTCCATTACAGCAACTAATACTCATCTGACCTTCACTACTAGTCCACTACTAGTCAGCAGTAACCCCTTTGCTTCTATTACAGCCATTCAAAAAACTGTGCTAATGGACCTCAATCATAGCCAGCAGCAACCCCTGTTGTTCCATTACAGTGGCTCACACTCAGATCTGCCAATGGACTCTCCATCCTGTCTTGCAACACCTCCCGTTATTCCATTACAGTCAGTGTCTCCTTCACACGCAGCTCTACCAGTGTTACTCAACCCTGTCTAGAAGCAACCCCCATTCTTCCATCACACTCACTCCCACAAAGCTCTGCCAATGGACCTCAATCCTGGCCAGCCGCTGTCTGCTCTTTCATGCTTGTGGTAGGTAGTGTGGTCTCCATGCCCCCGGAGTTGTCCTGATAACCAGATCTAAGGTCATGTTGTTTCTGGACAGGGAGGAGATGTGTGTGGGGGGGGGGGTGCCAGCACCCCCCTCAGATAACCCCTTATCTTATTCGGTTGTATTTTGGATGCCTTAGCATGGCACCTATGCTTCTGGGCACCTCTGTCTCTGCGAGAACAATAACACATTCCAGCCATTCCAGACTTTATTTGGCTGTGGAGGGGGGCTGCAGGGTGTGCAGATGATGCCTCAGGCCCACAGGTGGAACTTAGCAAGGTGCATACCCCCTTGTGCTGTAACATTCTCAGTGGCGCTAGTGTGCTCTCCCAGCACTGTACTCTTCAAGCCATGTGCTGTATTAATCTCACTGTCTGCTGCACCATCCACTTCCCGCTGTAACATTGGCCTGTTCTGCTGGTACATTAGCTCCCTGTGGTGTGCACCTCTCTTCTTGCACTTTAACGCTCCACCCGGTGTGCTGTAATATATCAGTGTGGTGTGATTTCCCCAAAACACCTGCACTAAATCTCTCCTTGCTCAGCAATCGTCGGCTAGTACATTATGCCCTGCCCACCCCCTTGCTCCACACACTCTCTGTCCTCCCCTCCACCTCCCCAATCCTCAGGACTCTGGTGGTAATTTCATATCTTCCCGGCTCATTCATGGGTGCCTGCCTGCCTATGCAGTTGACTTCACGCTGCGCTGAGCACCCCACCCCACAGCTCGTGCATGCTGTGTAATCCATCAGCCCGCCACTGCTTGATGGTTCTCCTGGTGTGTAAAACCCCCAACCACATGCTGTGATATTTCTGCCACATAAGAAAAATCCCCTTCCATATTATGTAATCCCTTAGCCCTGCATAAAGCCAGTGCTGTGCTGTAGCATGACCTACTCATGACATAATATGTATGTGGGCCAAAATCCTCCAGCCCTGTGCTGTACTATTTCACCCTCTGCTTTAAAAATCACATTTGCTATCACACCCCCATGCCGTGGGATTCCTCTGCTGTAATATTCACTACACGCGCTCTTATCCTCATCTCTGTACTGTTTTTTGATTCGTTTGGGTTTATAGATGGCACCTGCACCAGCTGTAAACCAAAAACTATTGCATTAAAGTATAGGGGAGAAATCGGCTATGAGAAGGGACACCCAGCGTGTAGGCTGTTTGTTTGTTTGCCCACCCATTGACTGCCCATGATAATCCCTATGGCTATTCCCAACCAGTTCCTGTCCCTCCCTGCCAAAAACACCTCCTCCAGAGAACTCTTTGACTTTGCTTTAAACAAGCCTTACCATCAAACTTCACACTCAAAGTGCCTGCCAGTGTTTTGTCGAAGCAGCCTTCTGAGAGTTAATGACTTAATTGGAGTTGGAAACCTACTACTGGTGTAATAAAACTGTCTTCACCAGGTCTTCTTTTAGCCACTCCATTTATAAGCACTATGCATGCCCTTCACTTAAATCCTGTTAAAAATAAACATTGGCAAATCCAACAGTTTTGGCTTGTGTATAAGTGTTAGGCATTTGCCAGGCACCGCTAATACCAATACAGCGGTGCTTGGAAAGTGCTCTTGCCATGCCGACACAAACTGTTGGCATTACCAATGCTTGTTTTCAATATGATGGGCCCCCTGGTGCAGAAATATTTTCCTGTGCACTAATATTGCTCAGTCATGCGTCAATATATGGAGTCACTTTGATCACATTTTCCAGGGCCTCTTTTGGTTCCCAGTCCGACCCTGATTTCTAAGGGGGCCAGGGGCTACCCTTGGGGGGCCTGGCCCCCCTGACCCCCCTGCTGGAGCCAGGCCGGCTGCTGCCCCTTCCTTTTTCAGGTTAAATCTGGGGACAGCGATGCAGTGCGAGTTTATCGACCTTTCAGGTCGTGAGGATGTTTATTAGTGATTTTATCTCTTAGATACTGCAGTGCAGCGTTGTTCAGGCATTTGTGTGTGATGGAAGCTATTTTAAGCTGGATTCTGTCCTTGATGGAGAGCCAGTTCTGATTTCTTCTAACTTCGATATATGAAGTTTCCTCAGGATACTTAGTGCAGTTCTTAATGCATTCTTTTGCAGGATTTGCAACTTATACAGAATCTGTTTATTTGCACCTGCATATAAGGCATTTCAATAATCGAGTTTGGACAAGATTAGAGCCCTAGCAAGTTTGATACAACTATCATTAGATATGAAGGGTTTGCAAGCATGTATCAACATACATGTGTATGCCGTAGCAGAGGCTGTGGCGTTTACTTGTTTCCCTAGGTTCAGAGTTGAGTCCAGGTAAAAACTTTGAGTTTTGGTCTCCTTGGCAACTTTGATCAAGATGCCATCAATAATGAATGATGTATATTGACATCCAAGTTTACTCAAGTTGGATAGAGTCCTTAGGATCAAGAACTCTGTATTATCATCATTCAGGCAGAGGCCGTGAGCTGCCATACATGCCTGAATGATTGAGTAAATGTTGTTGACTAGAGCCAGGTCTATGTCGTAGTCACTCGTAAGAGGTAGGAGTATCTGGGTGTCATCTGCGTAGTTAGTGTAGGTGACACCCAGATGATCCAAATCATCAAATAAGGGCTTTGTGAATATATGGTCGGAGAGACACTTGACCTTTGTGGTACACCACAGGTGATGGGAGAATGGTCAGCAGAGGCCAAGGGAGAGAAGACTCACAATGACCTATTGTTAAGTAATGACTGCATCCAATGAGTGGCTTTTTGTGAGAAGTTGGTGGCAGTGGACAGATGACTGCGGAGCACTTTGTGATCCACCACATCGAACGTGGCCAATAAGTCTCTGGAGTGCAGTGTACACCGCTATCGCTCACCTGGAGACATGAGAACCACGATTCTAGGAGGTGAAACGTCCACTCAATAGTGGAGCTCTCTTCTGACCAACTTTGGAGATGTAATGGGCGTCAGAAACTGTGACTTCTATGAGTCCCCACATTCCCCTAAAAATTAGGCAAAACAAGTTCAGTGCTGATTGTTTAATAAGTTAATAGACAATTACTTAGTATCCATTTGAAAAGGCATAATGGCCAGGGAATGGTGCTGCTTATTGGGGAAAAAAAGAGTTCTGTGCTAATCCAGGAAAGTAGGACTAGCACTTGGTGATTGTAGTGTCAAGCGTGCATATGAATGCACATTTATGGAGTCATGTATTTTCCCATTTCTTAAAATGTGTTCACATGGAGGAACCAACGAACGCAAACGTCTGTGAAATACATTCTTGTTGGCTCTCAGATCTGTTGTCCATGTTGGAAAAGAAACCTATGTGCTCACCTCACCTAGTTCTTGAAGCAATATTTATAGATGGCAGGTTGAGACGACCTAGCTGCCATGGCTACCATGTCGTGATATGAGCAAACAGCACAAAAGCACAATCCTGCAAGGGGCTTAACCAAAGGCGTAATAGCTGTTCGACATTTACTCTTGGCCTGCAAATGTATCTTGCACAGTATTCAACACGTACAGTATATTGTTATACAATCAAACCCATCATAACTGGGAACGTGCGCCTATTACCTGCCAATAAGGTTTAACCTGAAGTGGTTACATGTCATTTCAACCAATTAAATGACTTCAATGTAACTTCGTTGCTATTACTTCGAAAATACACCTAGTTTTTTTTAGAGGATTCCCCCCATGCCCCTCTTCCCCATCACTACCACCCCACCCAAACCCTTCCCCAACCCACTTTTACACCTTACTCCACAAATACATATACAATTCGAAGAATTTTCGAAGTAATATCCATGAAGAACATTACATCGAATTAAGTACTTTGTGAAAACAACAGGAGGCATCTGAATCTAT
Source organism: Ambystoma mexicanum (assembly GCF_040938575.1). Lineage (NCBI taxonomy): Eukaryota > Metazoa > Chordata > Amphibia > Caudata > Ambystomatidae > Ambystoma > Ambystoma mexicanum. The sequence goes on from NC_090921.1 coordinate 1,233,816,334, forward strand.
AGAGGTGTCAATCCATGCACTGCCTTCTGGTTGTCCTAGGTGCAGTAGACCCGAGGTGCAGTAGACCTGGGTATCTGTGTTGTGCTAACTGTACCGGGCACCAATGACTCTTCAGAAGCAACTACGGCATAAGAGACTACCAATAAAATCATAACAGCTCCAACCTCCCTTAGCAACACACAGAACGCATGTCACTATTGGCAACACCAACCTTAGAATAATGCCACTGCCAATTAACACCTTACAAGAAATGAAAAGTATCTCCCCTTTGCTCATAAAATGTGCTATTCCAAATCCAGCCATATCAAGACACGAGGCACTTGAATGAGATAATCAGTGCAATGAAAACCAGTAAAACAAGTCTAGCAACTCCAAAACAACTCATACAACACACTGCTGCTACATGGCAGGTATCCACAATGGCACCTCGTTGGTACTGTACATTTTCCGTCATAAACACCATCACAATTGTGGCGCCAATCACTTTCGATGAAGTAGTGCACATGCCTCGTCGGCTGCTGCTATGGAAGTTGCCATGCAGCAATCACGTACCACTTTCACATTTAATCAGAATAGCCGCACGTACGCCAAATGTAATGAACATCCCAGATCTATGACTTTCTTGTTTTACAAATCTGATCCGCCATGCACACTGGGTTTCTGGACAGTTAGCTCTGCCTCTTGATTGATTGTAACATGGCCTGAGCTATTAGGATTGATTTGAAATCGTTTGTCTCATATGTAAAGGAGCTCTGCTTATCTCTGTCTTGTGATGAAGAATTACCTCTTCCAACTTTTGAACTTCAAGAGTTAGCATCCTTAAGGAGTGTTGGCTTTGGTCCGAATGTGTTGTTTCTTGGGGCCCAAGGTTAACCTGGATCTCATGGATTCCCTGATCACAAAATGGATCTTTCAAAGCAATGTTGTAGGTTGGTTTTTAACTCGGGCTCTCCTTTTGATCCACCTACTTGCCCTATGATTGAAGTGGCTGACTCAAGATTTTCCAAGGGCGGCACCACAATACCTCCCACCTAATTTTGAATATTTTGAGTATTTCATGTGTATGTAACTCACGGTCCGGAATAAAGTATTTGAAAAATGTGATGACTGCCCCCAATTTTTGGTGTCATTTTTGTTGACAAAGATGGCACCATTCAGCTCCGCCCCATTAAACTATCAGCCAGCCTTGTGGTTGCTGTTCATTCATTTAGATGTGTGTCTTTGGTGTGAGGCATTGTGCTCTGTGACAGGGTTCCCTCTCATTTAATTTACTCTTATGGCCTGTCCCCTCCCATCACCCTGTCTCCTCTCCTTCTGTAATTGAATATTAGGTGTATAGATCAACACTGCCCTTGATAATATTGTGCCAGCCAGGAAGGCTAAATCCACCAGTGTTGGGGCACTACTCCAATCCTGGCACTCTCAAGATGTACATGCTCTCAGAGATAACAAGTAAAAAAAGAAAGCTTATTAATTGGAACAAATCAGCAGTTAAAGCTGAGCGGGACATTTATAATTCTTTGGTGTCTCAGTACAAGAAATCCATAATGCAAGAGAAATAAAAGAGTATTTTGATGGTCGGATCGCCCAGGCTAGTTCAAACTCTAAAGAGTTGTTTAAAATTCTGAAGGAACTGGAAAAAAGAGATCTCACACCTGTGGTGGAGATCATAAAGGACCAAGACTGTTGCTCAAATGTTCAGCATGCCCTGTTCGACGATGTGTCTGATTCATAAAAGGATATTGCTGTTAGGCAGTATGCATTTCCCATAACCTCCCATTTAGATTCTCTTGTGAAGCCATCAGTCCCTTGTTTTGGGTTTAAGATGGTGTCAGCAGCAGAGGTTTTGGAATGTCTTTCATTCGCTCAAGCCAACAAGTTATCCGAGGGACCCTTGTGCTGACAAGGTCATAAAATTCTGTACTGCTAGTTTGGCCCCTGTGATTAAGGATTTTGTAAATGCTCATTTTAATGTTGTGCATGTCCCAGCGTCTATCAAGCAAGCCTGGATAGCTCCATTGTTTAAAAAAACATCTCCGGATCCAAGTATAGGAACTAACTACCGTCCAATCACAAATGTGCCCTTTCTTTTAAAAATACTCGCCAGTTTCGAATATTTACAACTTCAGGCACCTTTGGAGGAGCACAATCTTCTGGACCCTCGACAATCAAGTTTTAGAGCTGCTCATAGTGCCGAATCTGCTTTGGTTGATCTTATGACAAGCCTCTTATCCAATATGGACAATTGACAAGTCTCTTTGCTGTTACTTCTGGATCTGTCAGCAGCGTTTGACTTGGTGGATTTTAACATTCTTTTTAATAGAGTTCAATCAGAGAAATAGCGGATTGGATTTTATAATTTTTATCTAACAGATCAGCCTGTTTTTTCAGTAACGATGTATCAGCAATTCCAAGTGAATTGGTGTGTCGAGTTCCTCAGGGCTCCTGTGTCTCCCCCTGGTCAATTTATTTATGAAACCCCTTTTTGAGTTGTTGGACGGAAAAAGAAATTGTTTACACCAAGTATGCCGATGACACTCAAATTGTACTTTAGATGGCGGGTGATTACATTGCTGACTCAGACTGGAATAATATGATTTATAACATTATTCAGTGCTCGGTGGCTCACAATGGATTAGCTTTAAATTAGTCCAAGACCAAGGTCCTCCTTGTTGGGACACTGCAAAGGCTTGACAAGTGAACTCCATCATATAAAAGCTTCTCCATTGGTGGTCATTTAATTGGCGTGCTGCCCGAGGTTAAAACACTCAGGGTATATTTTTACTTAACATTGACCATGAAGGACCATGCAAATTATGTGGCCTCCTCTGCATATTATCTGAGGCTACTAAGCCAGATTCATCCTTTCATTGCAGAAAATAATTGTGCTACTCTGGCTCGGGCCATCGTCGCATCTAGAATTGATTACCGTTGTAGCCTACTTGTGGGTATCTTTCAAGGCAATCTGCCCAAACTGAAAGTTCTGCATAATAATGCCATAAGGATAGTGGCCTGTTTAAAATGACAAGCCCATGTTAAGGAGGCCAGAAGAGCCTTACACTGGCTTGGGGCGCCATCAATTCAGACAGCCTACTATTTCTTACTATTGGATACAAATCGTTGTTTGGCAAGAGCCCAGTTTATTTGAAGCAGAGACCAACATGTAATTTACCTGCTTGGGTTCTTAGAACAACCTGCTATCTGTACCATGGTGTAAGATTGGGAAAGCGGGCAGGTGTGTTTTTAACTATATGATTCCTTATCTGTGGAATAAGCGTCCATCACCATTGCGCTCTGAGTCATCACTTGCCCCTTCTAAGAAAGCTCTTAAATCCTTCTTTCTTACATAATATGTTTTACTCTGTTGGTTATGCTGGCTTCTGGATTCGTCTTTTGATTTTCTGGCATGTTTTATTGTATTTACTTTGTCTTAACCCTGTTTGTCCTTTTCGTCTTATTTGTTCTTATGTGCCTGCTGTTTAATCTTGTGTGCTTTTATCCACTGTTTGTGTTATGTTGTTTTAGTCAGCTCTTGTTTGCCTTCGGCCTAAGGCGCCTTATAAATACATAAATAAACTACAAACCAAACAGTAAACTTTAACATTAACTGAGGATCTGTAGAAAAAAAAGGGAAAAAACAAAAACAAACTCCAGTGAGATCCAGTGAGATCTAACCTACAGAACTGTGTGGTGTACAGCAATAACACATCAAGATCATGCATAGGAATCACTGCAAGAGATATATCCAAACTTGGATACACATATGTGGGTTTAGAGTCACAGCTTTTAAAGCCACGTCCTAGCTCGGTCTGAGGTACATATGTTTAGGAGAGGGTTCTGCTGAGAGTAGATATCTATTTCACAGAATGGGTTAAGTGACCTTAAGAACAGTGTAATAATGAGTTTCACTACCATATACAGATACCGATTCAAGGTCTAAATGAGCAGGACCTTGCTAAGAGGTACATGCAACACACTGGACGTGGAAATAAACTCACTGATGTGTTTGGCCTCTCCTTTGTCCCTTGACCACCATTGCCCTACATTTCCTCCATGGACTCAAACTGGTCTAAACCCTACCCGTATCTCTCTCAGTCAGCTCGCGATTCCTGGCCAGGCCAGGCTGAGCTCCAATGTTTAGGAACCATGATTGGGGAACCCTATCTCCATGCTAGAAAAGAAGGGACTGGGTACTCCATGTGTAGGAGTCTCACAGTTAATATTTGGTTGTTCAGTGTCAATGTTTTGAATTTGACTCTGACCTCTATAGTTAGCCTTGGAGTTTGCAAAGGACAGGGGTAATGTAATATTGTCCTTGTGGCAATCTTGGCTTCTGCATTCATCAGGACTTTAAGATGATTCAAAATCCTCTCTGGGGCACCCAAAAACAACATGTTGCAATAATGCAGCATCAGATAATACATAGTTGAAGCCACTAGTGAGGGAGATGAAATGCAGCATCATGGCTGGAGTAGGAGCAAAGTTAATTCCAGGTAATGTGGTTTTATCTAGGACATCAATGGTCCCCTTTACAGTAGCAAAGGTACCATTAGATAGTTGGAATTTGGTGCTAGGTCATCCATGTTAGTCTAGTTTTGGCTAATTCAGTCATTGTTCGCGCATGCTACGATGGACGTGGACAGGCCTTTCACTTTCGCCTGGTTGTGGTGGACTTCCCACTTAGCTAGAAGATAGCCTGATGATTATCAGAATAGGGGTGCAGCTGTACTCCTTCTCGTCATGGAGGGGGTTGGCATATATATTAAACTAGACAAGACCCCGTGGGACCATTATGGACCATGTTGGCAGATGATTTTCATCCACCCAGGGTGCTGCAGCATTGCCACTCACTGAGGAATTACTCTTCTTTTTCTAGAGTCACGTGGCAACTCAACCGCGCCACCAAATCTGAGAAGGGTATGCTTCTTCAGGGTGTCAAATGCGGCCTACTGGTCCAGGCGTTTCAAGGGGCCAGCGTCACCTTCCTCGAGGACCCTCGTTTTTGGCTCACAACATTCGAACATGCTGTAAGTCATGTTACTAATGCCACTATGATTGCATGATAGGAGGTGAGATTGCGAATTTAACGTAAACTGAACATTTCCAAAGAGTAACAACTAGCCTCTAAAGGAGGCTAAACACTATTTAGCATTCAAACCTATTTTAACTGGGTACATGCCCTAATATTCTATGAGTGGGGTCATCATATTCCCAGAATATGCCCATCAGACCCAACATAGGCGAGGTCAATTGCTCATTTTCTTTCATCCACAAGACTAAGGCATGGATACCGTTGGTGGGGGTATGGGGGCCTGCAACTCCACTTACTAGGCCCTCTGAACTACTAGCGTGGTCATGAAAGCATATAGAAATAACATAGCATTTGTGGGTACTGTGATTTTATACAAGGTATAGGTTCACATGGGCAGGTGCAGGTCCTAACACCATATGCCAAGTGAGACCTCCAAAGCCTCAGTTATGTCATACCAGCGGTAGCAAGGCTATTGCTGCCAATGCCAAAGACATTGCCGGGGATACCATCTGATTCTCCTGGCTTGCTGCCAATGCCAAAGACATTGCCGGGGATACCATCTGATTCTCCTGGCTCGCCCCTGAGCAATGCCCGTGCTTATAAAAATAAAAAATCCATAACACAGGGGCATGGGTGTAATCATATCAAAATACCACCAGTGCACTGCAATTTTGCTCCGGTAGTTGCACTGACACAGAAAGGGGAACAGTGCACACATGCATTGCTGCAATATACGGCGCAGCCTTTTCCACGGTGCCCACGTGCATTCCAGTAATTACCAGAGTAAAGTGTCAGCAACCAGTGCAAATATGCATGTAGTACAGACACTGGTATTCACAGCCATAAAACACTCGCATTCAATGAAGTCACAATATGCATTAGTTCTGTTGCCTCTTTTTCTTCATACACTGTTTTTCCACAAACTCATTTCATGTTATTGTTCTTGACTGTTACGCGCGTTTTTGCCTCCATGTAACCACTCAGGGCACTTATTGTATTACTGTAACCTTGTCTCAAGTTAAGCGCCAAGATGCCTACGCGCTTTGCGCGCTATGCAAGAAATAAACCAAACCAAATCAAACTCATTTGAGCACGGAGCCAGTCAATGTAACCGGTGTGTGTTGTTTGTCGTTGTACTGCTCAACCAGCCCTCTCTTTGTAAAATAATTATATCAGGATTTTATATAGCGTTTAATTCCGGATTTGTCCCACATTTAAGAACTACAACAAAGAGCTTATTTTTACCCAAAGAAATGTTATTCAGTTCGACCTCGGAAGGATGCAGGGCTGAGTCGGCCCAGCCAGCATTCGAACTGTGAAAGTGCAGGCTGACATTTTGTTAGTGATGAGTGCTTTGCATCCCAGCTATCTTCACAGTGCAATGTTCTTTGGTATGCACTGGAATGGCAGTGCAACTTTATAGTCCATTGCTTAAATATTCATAGCTTCTACAGTTAGCATACATCTCATGTCACATTAAAGACACATAATACATATATCATCCCCAAAGCACCAAGATCCAACCCATTTGTCTGCGGTATATTAAAGAAAATATGACTCGACATCTACTTGACTTAAACAATTACCCTAGTTTTCTTGCATGTGTGCTTCAAAAATAAAAGCCAGCTGGGACATCTTCACATTCTCATCGTTGCTGCACTAAGAAGTGGCGGGAATACGATGTAAAGCCATGTTAAGTTTTATAACATTTCTTTATAGTACTCCATTCACAATTTATACTGCTTCGTAGTGCTACTAATACATTAATTTATTAAGCTCAGAAATGTTTGGCTCTGCTGGGATTCATGCCTGTTTCCTAAAGGTTGAACACATATATCAGAGGTCAGCACTGATCTCTCTGCCTGATTTAGAAAAGCGTTTCCAATGGTACTTCCCCCAACTTAATAAATGTGTGTAAATCAGGTCCTCTGACTTCTTATGGCAGGGTTTCCCCGCTGTTTAGTGCTAGTTGCAATATTGCTCAGGAAACCCTAGTAAAGAGGCAGATGTGGGGGGTGGGTGGGCATTATTGTTTACTTTTTTTTAATGCTATTGTTTTGGTTAAATAAATCAACCTTTCAATAATACAGAACATATGATACATGTTTCAATTAAAAATATATTTTTTAAATGTAAAAAACGCTCTAAAATGGAGAATAAAAACATAAGAAAAAATGACAGCTGGATAAAATACATATAACGACTTAAGCACATCAAATCACAGTGGTAGGGATCATTCACAAGGTTTTGGTCTATCTTTGCACCAACCTGATTAGAAAGGTTTAATACTAAGCCAAAGATTGTTAGTACTATGAGGTTAATTACTGCCAAAGTCACTGGAATTCGCTGCCTACTAAACAGCTCGATCCAGGGTGTTTCAGAGGTTAGAAGTTTGAATTCATTAAATAATTTATGGAAGTGAGTTTTTCCGCAATTCTAAAAGGGCAGGAAAATAGATTAAGATATGCTTTAAGGTTTCTGGTTCAGAAGTATTCCTACAGTGTTGACAAGCTCTGTAATAAACAAGAAAAAGTCTCTGCTGCAGACAATTTAGTATGTCATCCTTATTACAATTATTTTGAAAATTATATGGTGCACAAAAATTCAAAAAGAGTATATATAATATTCACAAAAAAGTGCAGTAAAAAGAAGAATGTTCATATTTTTAGCATACAAACAGAACATAAAGAACATGTTTACATCCACCAGAAGGTGAAACAAGATACTGAATCAAAGGCAATGATTAATACAAAATTAAAACAGTCACAAAAAATGACGAGTAAAGAGAAAACCTAAGTTGGTTAAATAAATAAGTACATCATGTATAAAGTATTTGTAATCAGAGTTCATGACAAGCTCTGTCAGCAGCAGTCACGTTTGTCCATGTGCCTAAATGAATCCTAGTAGGCCATGTATTTAATCTGAATCAAAGAAACAATGACCAATATTTTGGGAATGGAAAATTCAGGAGCTATCATTCTGGTTTGTTCATAGGTTTTAAGTTGAAACAACTGTTTTTGGCACTCTGGTATTTTTGCAGCATTTGCAATTTCTTCTGCCAATCATACCACCATAATTAGTTTTCTGCCTTACTGGGATTAGTAGTTATTAAATCAGTTGTAATATCTGCTGCAGTCATACAGTCTTTTGCTATGCGGACCCAAGGTATGAATGAGTTATCAAAATCAGGGGTTGTTAGTTTGGCTATAATTGCTAGCAGTGAGTCTGTTTTCAGAGCTACTAAGCATTTTCGGTAGAGTGTTAGAATTTTGCAAATTACAATGATATTGAGTGATAACAGGCCTAATTCATATCTCATAATCTCCATTCGCAAACAAGCTGGAAGCATCAGTATCTTCTTCCAAAATAATCCTTCCAACTTTGTCCAATATTTCATCCCCTTATACTGTCTCGATTCAGCTCCAGTGTGACTTTTAGCTTATAGTATATTATTACCGTTTTATAAGAAAATTACCACATTTTCTGTATATTAATCTCGCCTGTGAAAATGACGTTTGTATTTTGTCTCTCAGTTCAAGATGATATGGGAGATCACCTAGATTGGTGTTGGTATTTAACCCAGTTAACGATATTCGCTGGTTGTCTCTAGGGTGGTTTGATGGAGCATCCATTTAAAACTTTGCTATTTTCGTTTTTTCTGAGTTTATAGAAAGAAAGTTATTGGAGGCATAGTTTTGTAGGGTGTATACATGATTTTGAAGCCCTTTCAGGGTTTTTGATAACAAGACCAAATAATCAGCATAAAGTAGCCATGATAACAGGTACGGGCCCAGTTTAGGAGAGTCTGAGCATAGAGCCTTAAGAGTTTTGCCAATGTCAGCAATAAAAAAATTGAACAGGGTTGCAGCGAGACTGCATCCCTGTTTGAGACCCTTAAATGTCTTGATTGGACGAGACAATTGGCCATCTTGTATTAGGCACACTTGAATTGTGGTGTCTGAATACAATTGTTTAATCAATGTTTGAATATAAGCAGGACATTTGTCCTTTTCTAATTTGTCAAATAGGAGTTCTCTTGAGATCGAATCAAAGGTCATCTTAAAGTTAATAAAAGTCATATATATCATTTGCCCATAAGATGTCCTCTGGATTTAACTAGCAATAGACCAAGCACGTTGACAGAAGTTCCTAAGCCAGAGACAAATCCTGCTTGATATTTGTCCATAAGTTGGTTTTCTGATGCCCATTTTGTGAAATGCTTCAATAGTAGACAAGCAAATATCTTTCCTGACTAATAATGCTATTGACTGATAATTCTGGGGGAGTTGTCGGTTGCCTTTTTTGAAAATTGGAATGATGATGGATTTTTTCCAAGTATGTGGAATTTGTCTATTTTGTATGACATCAGTGAATATTTTAAATAGAATATCAGCCGAAGAGTCTGGATGGATCTTCAACATGGTGTTTATTATGCCATCGGGCCCGGGGGCTCGAGAGGCACTTAATCTGGCTATTTGAATCAAAATGTCATCTCTATCAAAGGTAAGCGTGTCTTTGGTTACCCAAGACACGTTTGTTACATTACAATTTTTGATGGAAGATCCATATAGCGTGTCATAATAGGAAATCCAACTCACTTCCCGTACCGCATTTTGTAAGGGATTTCAATCAGGCACACACCCAAGTCTCGCCTAGCATGCAGTGCACCCATGAAACCCTTGTTTATTTTATCTATAAGTTCAATATTCTGAATGATATACCACTCATATCATACCCTTCTCAAAATACCCCCTCCTTCCCCCCGTCACACTGAAACAGCAATCAGGCTAGTTTGCAACAGTAAATATTTATTTATGGATTAGAATTTGAATCACAATATATTTTTAATAGGTAACAACAATCACCAATGGGGTGACAGGAACAATGAATAATATATTTAATGCACTGGGAATCAGGTTATGAACACAAAAAGAATGCAGCAAGGAGAAGAATATTTTTGGTTGATTTGGAACAGATAGCACTATGGTTAGTGGTTCCCCCTGCAAAACCCCTCAACCCATCAATAGGAAATTTAAATAGATGTGAGGAGAGAGCAGGTACTCAGGAATAATACAGAACAAACAGAATATCACTGCCACCCCCCTTAACACATGAAAAAAGGATTTGACTTCTCAACTGTCAGAATGGCTTTGAAACTGGCTGAGAAAAAACACTAAATGTGGTCAAAATTGCTTAAATTATTATACATTCTACGGGAGCCGCTTTGAACAGATGCAAGCAAGCAAAAGCAATAATTTAATCAAAAGAAAACATTTGGAATCTCAAAGGCAAAGTGGGAAATAATGTAAAGGCAATTCACGCGTGTATAACTTTTGCAAAACGTACATGAAGTCGTGGCAAACTTTTACTATGCGATTTTTGACAAAAACGGGTCAAATACACTGTTCCGCGATGCAGCTTTTAGTTTTTGAGATAGCTGGGGATGTTAGATATCTTTTGTTTCTATCTTAAAAACTGAGGGAGTTATGGAGGTTTTAGTGAAAGGTGTTTTTCGGAAATAAAGACACAAATTTGGACAAGCACTTCAGTTTAAAATCAGAAAATATGGGTTATGCTTTTACTCAAGACTAGAGCATTCAGACTAGACAACCAAGTTGGGACGAAGTAAGCTCTGAGACTGATTCATGACTTCAGTAACAGATCCATCCCTCTCTCACAACAACACCATTAACATTCACGTCATCTACCGGCCTCCAGGACTCCCAACCGATTTTCAAGGGCAAATTACGCATATTCTCAGCGAAAACCTAAAAAAATCCACCAAAACCTTACTCCTAGGTGATCTTAACCTAGGCTATAATGACCCAAAGGACAAAACAGCAACCTCCTTCCTCAAGGACCTCTCCAACCTAGACTTCACACAAAAAATCCTGACACCCACCCACTCCAAAGGCAGAACTCTTGACTGGCTGGCCGACCATAACTGTAACTCCTCTATCACATCCAACACATTCCTCCCTTGGACAGATCACAGCTGCATACAATTCTCTATCCCTACGTTACCTACCAGAAAAACACCAGTACATAAATCCGCCACCCTAGCCAGAAGCTCCAAAAAGTTAACTGCAGACAATCTACTCCCCCTTCTCAACACCCCATGCCTCGCCCCTCCTTTCCCTCAAGATCCTAACATCCTAGCAGACATACTCAAGGATACGCTCACCAATGCTATAAACTCCATCGCTCCTCTAGAAGAGAAAAAAGAAAAAAAATCCTTCCACTCAAACGCATGGTTCACAGAGGACCTCCAAGCTCTGCGTGACAAAAAGCGCCAAGCACTTAAAAACTGGCAGGCCAACCCATGCGACATCACCAAAGACTTATTCAAAGTCACTGCAAAAAAATACAAAACCGCCATCTTCAATGCCAAATCTGAATCATACAACCGTCGAATACTAGACTCAAAGTGCCACTCAAGAGAACTCTTCTCTATCTTTAAAGAGCTCACAGTGCCTCCCACTTCCTCTGACGAGATCATCAAGGATGAAGGCTGGTGCAACAGTATCCAAGCCGCCATGCTCAACAAAATAGACCTCTTACAAAACAAAATCCGCGACCACTACAATACCTTGCCAAAACAGAGTCGACACTTAGATTCCCAATCCCATAGCAAAACCACTAACATTCCCAAATTTGCCTTTAAAGAAGTTTCAGAACTAGAAGTCCTGGACATACTGAAACATCTGAAACCATCGACTTGCAAAGCCGATACATGCCCCCCTAAATTAATCAAGGACTGCGCTGAACCACTTGCCCCAATCATTACCGCATTCATTAATGCCTCATTCAAGTCCTGCTCTGTCCCAGACAGTCTTAAAGAAGCCTGGGTGCGCCCACTTCTAAAAAAGCCCACTCTCGACCCCACGATGCCTAACAATTACAGACCTATAACAACTGTCCCCTTCCTTCTCAAGATTCTAGATAAAGTGGCACACAGCCAAATCCAACTATACCTCGAATCTAACTCCATCCTAGGCACCAGACAGTCAGGCTTCCGCAAAGGTCATGGAACAGAGACTGCTTTGCTGGACCTAAAAAACCAAATAACCAAGATATTGGACAAAGGTAAACCCGCCCTTTTACTTCTCCTCGACCTCTCTGCGGCTTTCGACCTAGTGGACCACAAGACCCTCACCTCACACCTCTCCCACTCCGCACATTTCTCTGACCAAGCCACCTCCTGGATAACCTCATTTCTTGAAGGGAGGGCCATGAAAGTCTTTTCAAACATTTCGAGCGCAACACCATCCATAATACACTGCGGTGTCCCTCAAGGCTCCTGTACAGCACCTACGCTTTACAATCTATTCACTAAGCCCCTATTCGAGAAACTTGATGCACTTGGGATTGCCTACACCAACTACGCCGACGACACCCAAGTGCTCCTCCCTCTATCAGGCTCATACCACAAAGACGCCCTAGCTCTAAAACTCATATATGCCACCATTCAAGCCTGGATGGCCACTAACGGCCTATGTCTTAACGGGGATAAGACTGAAATCCTTATCCTCGGCCAAAAATCCACACTGGCCAGGCTAGACAGCTGCTACGCCAATTTCAACATCGACAACTGCACTATCCCAGTCCTATCCTCTGTGAAAACGCTAGGGGTCTACATTGATGCAACCCTGTCCATGGACAAACAAGTTAGTGCCATTGTCTCCGCATCTGCACTAAGCACTAAACTCATCAACGCCATTAAACCATTCCTTTCCAAAGAAAACTGCCTTTCAATAGCAAGAGCTACCATAGGCGCTAAACTTGACTATTGCAATGCACTTCTAGCCGGCACCTCTGAAAAAAACCTAAACAAACTCCAGGTCACCCAAAATAACGCTCTAAGAGCAGCATTAAACATCTCCAAAAGGGACCACATCTCACTGGCAAGGCAATCAGTTCACTGGCTCCCTGTCAAAGAACGCATCACCTTCAAGGTACTGACTACTACCCACAAATGTATCCACCACACTGCACCATCATATCTCTCAGACACCATTCTCAGACAGACCTCATCCAGACCTACCAGACTCTGCTACACTAACCAACTCACTGTACCACGCATCCACAAGATTACAGCCGGGGGGCTGGGTTTCCCCTACATAGCACCAAAACTTTGGAATAATCTCCCCCACGCTCTAAGAGCAGAAGGCTCCCTCACAGCGTTTAGAAAAAAACTCAAAACCTCTCTCTTTAACTAAAATTCCTCTACCTACTGCCATTCAGGCACACACTGCTAACTATTGCTACTGCCCAAACTGTATGCATGTATGCCTCTGTATGCTGTAACTAAGACGCGCTTTCCCTGTAACCAGCGCTATTCTGTAACCAGCGCCACGATGCCTCAGGGCTGATTCTGTGCGCTTAACAAATGCGAATAAATAAATAAATAAATAAATAATCCCCATCGCCTTCCCCGGTGGAACAAGTCCAAACACTCAAAGTGGGATTTATGCAGAAGAGTTACACAAATAAAAATGACTATGAAAATGACGCTTTAGCAAATAGACAGGATAAGACAGCACTAAGATTTTGACACCGTTACAGGATATGGAAGTAAGGGTAGTTCCGAGATTTAGGGTGGAGCAAGATAAGGCAAGGTATTCAATAGTTCTATTAGCATCCTGTTAATACTCACAATCCACTGGGATTTAAGATTTTTGGCCCGTCAAGATTCTGGTCAATGGATCAGTCTATCAGGGAAGGACAGCACATCAGTTAGGATCAGCTAGGCTGGTTACCGGAACTGCACAAGATCTGCCATTCTTGTTTCTGGATCAGTGGGATTGCGAGTTCAGCAGGCAAGCATTATGGTAGAAAGCCAGATAATTTCAGGATGCTTCCCCACGCCACAGCGCTCCACTAGGTTGTAAAGATTAGTTAAGGATTAATTGATGATAGAGGCCTAGCTGAAAATGGTTCAGCTACTGCTTGGCCTGGTGATTGGCATCTGGATCTGGAAGGATGTTAAAGGCGGGATGTTGAATGCTGGATCAGAGTGCTTGGCTGGAATCAGAAGAGAGATTGTCTATGTGTTGTCAGATGTCTCTATTTATCCTTTCAAATGACATCACAAAAATGGGTGTATGAGCCGGCTTAACTAAGCTTGCCCCTGTGAATTGGAATAGGAATTGGATCAGAGCCTCATCTCCGCTTTGCACCCGAGTGATTGGATCAAGGACAGATGATGTCAAGTTTTATGGTTTGCTTTTTACAAATCTCCCCTAGCCAGTAGTATCAAAATCTAATTTTGTCCTAAATACATATTTATACATGTGTAACCTCTATGAAAATCACATACAAGAATTACATATTTTATGTAATATCTGTTCCTCAAAATCCTGCAGCTGTGAGAACTTGTTTCGCCATTCTGCAGCAGTTTGTCCATTTCTCCATGAAAACATTTTCCAAACTTTCTCCAAATTTACACAAATATGTTTGTTTACCATAGGAATGAGTGTGCAAAGTTTAACAATTCTAGCATAAATACAGTTCCCATAAAACCACATATATTGCCCTTCCTGTTCAGAATATGCTTCTGAGTTCCACCATGTTTTCAAATGTGGGGCCAAAAATTAGAGTAACAAATTTGCCCGTTTTAGATTTTTCACCACTTTTGATAGCGAGTTATAAGTCTCTAAAAGAGCAGCCCCCCCACCTTTGGGATTTCCTTCTGCAGGCCTAGTTTACGACCTTTCACACGTCCATTTCCTGGCCTGGAGAATCTGCCATTGTTCAGTCCTTGGGAGCAGACACAAGTTGTCCTACCCCACAATTATAATATGTCAGTGAGCATCTGCTGAGAATAATACCCTCCCCTTCTTACAGGCTCAGTCAGCCTAAGTAAAATTTTAATTTCTTGACATTGAAATCCAGCACAAAACAAACTTGTTGCATCAGATGACATAGATAAATTACATTCTAAGCTTTAAACCTGTGGGATCAAAACAATTGAGATCCATGTTCCTTTCAGCAACAGTCCTTTTATATTTGCTAATCTAGCAGATCTTTAGTTTTAGACAACTTTAAGTTTAATCAGGAGAGCACATTTGACAGGGGCTGTCACTCACAGGTAGCCCAGTGTGGCTGCAAACAGAATTTTGACAGGAACTGTCATTCACAGATCCGGTTTTGCTGAGAAAATGTTTTACTCATAACATTTGAGGACCTTGTAAATTCACAGTGCTTCATTAGATTAAGTGACTTTTTAGTGCCAAGCAAGATTTTGAGTGTTGGAGAGTGTTTTGTACAGGTATTTTGTGGTTTCAGCAGCAAAGTAGATGTCATTTACAGGCACATTTTGGAGTTTCACTGGCGAAGGGCTGCTTCTCCCTCTGTACTCCATGTTTACTTGTCATGGAGCCCACTGGCACTT
Organism: Ambystoma mexicanum; assembly: GCF_040938575.1. Lineage (NCBI taxonomy): Eukaryota > Metazoa > Chordata > Amphibia > Caudata > Ambystomatidae > Ambystoma > Ambystoma mexicanum. The sequence goes on from NC_090921.1 coordinate 1,233,831,759, forward strand.
ATTTCTTCAGCGTGTGCTCTGTTCCACCACACATGCATCATGGGTGGCAGGTTGTACAGCCATCTTTTTGTGTGTGGAAATCGCGATTTTGGAGATTTTGGGTGTGCACAAGGATTTTGCCACCACTTTATTGTTTCTTGCACCATAGATAGCAGAGTGATACTGCATAGTATAGCAGAGTGGGTCAAAATGAAGTGGGAGAATGGAAGACCAGGCTCCCGCCCTTCCCCCCTCGCGCTTGGCCTAGAGGATCACGGCCTAGACACCCGCCACGAGAGGAGTTTGCCTATCTACCAGACGACCAAATACCCTGGTACAGGAACATACGGATGTGCCCATCTACCTGCCAGGCAGGCTGCCCTGTTCATGCCGACACCTGCAGCACGGATCAACTCGACTAAACCTACATGTCATTAGAGATGCCATGACGACCTAGCCACGGTCAGCACACCTGTGCAAATATACACACCGGACACTCCCACACCAATCCACATGAAGAATATACTCAGTGCTATGACGTAGGCGACAGACATACTCACGGACGTGCATCTTTATTATTTTCCACATAGGCTCTCAAAATGCAGAAATGCAAGATGCATCATGAACTTATCTAAAAAGGCTTGCTCACGCTTCTTCTAAGAGCCATGTACCATAATGAAGAATATAACGGGGACACAATACTGAGGATAAAGCAATATGATACCGTAACCTAAAGCGCTCTGCATCAAATGGTTCCACCTATGCACCAGGCCCAAGTAGGCCGCAAGCAAAAGCTTCCATGAACATTGAATGAGCAAGAACTGGGTTGCTGACCCTGCAAAATGAGCCCGGCGAAAGCACACCGCCAAGGGCACGATGTTGCAATCTCGCACGCTGCAAGCCAACGCCAAGGTCGCACCTGCAAGATAAACCAGGCACACAGTAGGAAAAACAATATTAATTATGTTGAATTTTGCTTCAAACACGGTCCCACCTCACGTGACAAAGCCAAACCTGACAAGATGCCAAGCCAAGGAGGAAGGAGACGCCTGAATCCCACGTTTGAAGACACAGGCAGATACAATTAAAAGACTCATTGGACATCTGCAGCAGTGGGAGTAGTCGACCTCCCAACATATGAATAAATCCTCACATTGTTTACACCTACCCATATTAAAACATTGTTGCAAATGACAGGTGCACCGCGAGCTGGGAACAGCGATAGTCCCAGACTGGGAGGCTCGCGAGCGGACCAATTAGAACATGGGGCTCTTATCACTGACGCCATTAACATTGACCAATCCTCAGAGGTCTTCATGTAACAATTTTCATGTATCAAATTGAAGGGACAGCCCAGGAATACCACCTGACTAACCTTCAGCCACTAACACCGTTCTCTATATGTGCGCTATACTAACCCTACCACTCGAGTAACCAATCCAGAGTGGAAATAGGTTTTTTACTAAACTTTGTAAGATGACGCAAGTATCGCGTCATACTAAGGTAAAAAGGGCCTGCGAGCCCCACGAGTGTGTGTGTGTCAGGACGGACGCGTACGCTCCTTGACCCCTCCCTGCCGTTTTGTCTAATAAACAGCAGAGTCACCTTGCTTCTTGCGTGTGTCTCATACTCTATCTCTTTTGGGATATACGGGAGGAGTTGGGGCCTCCCTGCCCGGAGGTCTGCGGACGGCACGGCCGACCCCGGCAGAATCCCTCCCCGACAAGTTGGAGGCACTGCTGAGATCTGTTTAAGATCTGCTTTTTTTATTTTTACTTTTTTCCAGGTACTACTGTTGCGAGTAGGCCCGGCGGCGCGGCCCCCTCTGCCGTTGCCCCCTTCTGAGGACTACAGGACCATCGCGGAACTGCGAGAAGACCGGACAGCGCAATCCGGATATTGGCCTTCGGGAGCCGGTTGAGAAGTATCCCGCCCGCGGTTGGCGAGTGTCCAGACGTGGTCCAGACGAGGGGAGGTGGCGAGCCGCTTGGAGGGGTGCACGCAGTCGAGCGGCCCCGCATCAAGAGAACTTGGTGAGCATGCCATGCACAACAAGCAATGTGAAATTGTGAGGGAGGGGGGAGGAATTAAAATACGGGAGGTGGGAGGTGTTGCACAGGTGCGCGGCGAAGGTTTTGACAATTTAGTGTTGGCAATGACATGAATGGTAGCCGAACGAGTGCGAGAGCAGTCGGCTACGTTACGCGAGAGAGGGGGGAGGAGCACGAAAACATCACATGCGGCCGCTCGTAGACACTGATTGGCCTAGGTCGCGACTACGTGTAGGGGTGTGTGTGTGTGGTTTCCTACGATTTGGCATTTATTGATCAATGAGTAGATGAGGATCCCTATGGTTCGAGCAAGAAACTCGATAGGTAGATGACGTTTCCCTGTAGGCGGTAGCTAGTCAGTTGCCCAATACGGAAGATAATTGGCTGGTTAAGCCCTCCTGTCGAGGGGCGTATCACACGCGAGGCGACGCAGCGTGCGCAGTCCGATTATATTATTGATTACCTTGTTCCAGGAGTGACAGGAAGACAGCTGTGAGGTTAACGGGGGTAGATTGCAAGTGTATTTTGAACTTAAAGAATATATGAAAAACTTACCAGTAGCTCGAAGAGATCGGTGACGTCACCAATAGGGCTTTCATAGGATACCCCGAACACAAGGCATCTTTCCTTCTGAGAGTGGTGGGGAAGAGAACTGTGGTAAGGGAGTGGGAACGGAGATAAACAGTCATGAATTGATCAAGGAAAGGCGAAACGGGGGACGTGGCGGCGCACGGAGAACGCCGGCCACGGCAAGTGTAGAAGAAGGAGGAGGAGCAAGTGAAAATAGGACGACTGTATAAGAACGTCACAAGGGGTGCGCAGCCGCAGAGGGCTACGTGCGCCTCGGCCGCAGGGGGCCGTAAGGGTGTTGTGTATAGGAAGAAAGAAAGAAGAAAATATATAAATGTAAATACTATATTTTAATAATTTTTCTTAGCGGACTATCGCAAGTCCCCAAACTTACTGGGCCAGGTAACGATATATGGCTGTATATTGTAAACTGCTAGTGAGATAACCGCTACCAAATAGCGGAAGGGTAACAAGTGGAGCGCTACTATGTCATACGGGACAGGATCGGGAGGGTGGGGGAACACCCTCACTACCCCACTACAACACATTTGTACCACACTGTCACCCCATAGGGAGAAACTGATTAAGTATAGCATAGAATGGACCCAGGGGACGGACAACAAAATGATAACACCATGGCCGCCTAATGGTAGCTTCGACCCATATGCCCAACATTCACTACTAAACCATCTGCATAATACATACAAAGGGAAGAAGTTGGCAAACCACGTGGAGGTGCTTAACTTATGGAGGATGTTCCAAGGGTCCCGACCAGGACCAAATGGAATGTTCACTGTGGGGGAAATACCGAAAGAAAAAGAGATTAAGGAGGAAGGAGAGGATGGGAAAAAGGGGGGTGAAGACCCAAAGAATACGGGGAACGGACAAGAGGGAGGAGAAAATAATAATAAATCAAATGAAATAAAAAAGGAACAGAGCACCGATATACCCCTAGCAAAGGGAGTGAAAGCAGAGGGAGGGGGATTGTACCCTTTAAGGGAGTTAGGAGAAATAGAAAGAGGTCAGTTAAGGGCGGCTGAGGGGTATTCGAACCCGGCATACAGCCCTCCACCATATGTGGCTCATAGGAAGATGCCAGCAGGGGAGAGGAGGACTGGAGAAGAACAAACTGTGGAAATAGGAAATGATGAGTGGGTAGCTGCACAGATACTATTAAAATTACGAGGTTCATTAACAGGAGAAGAGAAGGAGGTAGTAAGGAAAACAGACAAGGATAATACCAGGGAGAGTGGAATGAGAGGGGAAGAGCTGTTACGGCAAAAGGAAGAGATTTTGGAGGAACGACTAGCAGAGTTAAGGGATGAGCAGAATGAACTGATCAAACAGCTCGAGAGGGAGGAAAGAGAGAGAGCGAGGAAAAGGAAAGAAGGTAAGAACGAATTGGAAAAAATAAGGGAACGAACTGAGGAGCAAAAGAGAGAAGCTGAACGGGTGAAGGCAGCAGCAGAAAGGGTATCAAGAGCAGTACTGCGAGAAAAGAAAAGGGAAGAAGAGAAAGAAAAAGAAATGGCAATGTGGAAGAGGAGATTACTATCAGAAACGACTAAAAAATACGAAGAAGGGAGGGTGATAGAGAGTATATTAGAAAGGGAAAGGGTGAAATGGGAAAGGAAAAAAGAGAATGAAAGAATATTGGAACAGGTGAGTAGTGAAGTAATGGAGGAATTAAAAAGGAAAAGGGAGGAAAATGGTAGGGAGATGGAGGAGAGAAATGAAGGAGAAAGAGAAGATAGGAGAAGGGAGAGTGAACTGTGGGGGGATGTATATAGAGACACAGAGGTAGCAACAACATCAGCGCAAGGGGGAGCAGTTGATAAAGGAGGAAAAGGAGGACTGGAGCTAATACACTTAAAAACAGTAACAATTAAGGGGAAAAAGACCGAGTGGGGGTTACCGTTTATGACTGACTTTTGTAGTGAAGAAGAGGAAGGAGTGGGGAAGGAAGGAAGAAACAGTGAAAGGGAAAGCCTAGATAGCTATACATCACCCGGACCAACACAGACTCACCATGGATCCGTAGGAGAAAGGATGAACTGGAGAGAAGTGAGGAGGAAGAGCAAGGAATAGTGGAAAGACAGACACATGAGGCCACACCGTCCCCATCACGCCCTCTCCCGTCCCACCCTACATGCTCAACCACCTCACGCTCGTCAAGTACAATAAAACTTGCGCCTTTACAGACGAACTGACACCCTATGCATGTCGGCTTAGAAACCTCCCTAGACGCAGGCAGGAAGGACGAATACACATGCCCATATTAAATACAGGAAGTGATGGAAGAACGGGAAAAGATGGAGAAGAAAGAGTTACGAGCAGGGGAAATACAGACGAAATTGACGATGTATAAGAGAGGGAAGAAGAGGAAGGGTGTGAGAACTTGATTTTATGGAACACAAAGGGTAAAACGAGACATAACTTAATGCCACTTCTGGAGAGGGGAGGGGTTAGACCACAGTACGTCCCTTGGAAGCATACAGACAAAGAAAATATAAAGTGCAGGCTCCCATCATTAAGTGGAGGTGCGGGTAAATGGATATATGAAATGGAAAAACACACCGCAGGACAGAAACTGGCAGTGGGAGATGTAAAGGGCCTTCTAATATCAATATTAGGGGATGCAGCAGATGACATTTGGAAGAGAGCGGGATTCTCTGGGGTAACAATAGCAAACACATCGCATGATGGGGCACCATTCGCAAACTGCAGACATGCACTATGGCAGGCACTGAGGGTACAGTACCCAGACACATCAGACATAGGAGCAATTACCTCACGCAAGATGCATAAGAACGAAGATCCTGTTGATTATATCCAGGAAATCCAAGAGAAGTGGTGCATGGAAACTAGAGAACAATGGGATAAAACACCAGCAATATTTTATCATTTACTAGTACGAGGGCTCCCAGAAGGAGTTCAGAAACAATTGAAGAAAGTAGTGGGAATGGAAGCAAAAGCATGGCCAGAAATACAACTGACTATAGTGCATCATTGCAGGACATGGCAAGGAAAAATGAAACAAAAGGAAGAGGACAGGAAAACGGAAGAGGCTAAACTAGTACAGAAAAAGATTACTAAATCACAATGGAAGGGGCACTAATAACTACGCCTACAACAATGACCCAAAGCCCCACACAAGTAGTGGCTGCACAAGATCCCTCCCAAATACCACCTTCACAGACTATAACACAACAGGTGCCGCCACTCCAACCATACACGACCAACATGGGAGGAGGATATTCAATGCCAGGTGCTGCGGAATTATGAGAGGGAGAGGATACGGATATAATACCCAACAGCAGGTGGGAGGACTTAGAAATTCCTACCCCACAAGGCAACCAGCATACCAGGACAACACAGGGAGCTTTCCATGGCAGAGTAGGGAACCACCGGTGTGTTGGAGTTGTGGACTATTAGGGCACATGTCACGCACGTGTAGAGTAAAACCAGGAACACCATCATGGAGTGAACAGGGACAACCAAGGCCCACACAGGAACAGCAGGGCATACAGCAACAGCAGACGTTGCAACAGGGAAATGAACAGCAACAACTAATAACACAACAACAGCCACAGACACATTCACTGCCACAACAACAGGTAGCAATAACACAACAACCCCAAGTACAACAAACACAACTGGGTAGGGTGACGGTCCTGGGACACAACCCTTACACAGGAAATGGTCAATCATTGTACCCTCAATAGAACAGCCCACAGACGGCCTTGGTGTGTCCCATCCTGTCAGTAACACCTAATAGTGCGGAGGAACCACGCATAGAGGTAACGATAGGTGACAAAAAGTTATCATTCCTTGTTGACACCGAGGCGACCCGGTCTTGCATAAGGGAAGGTAAATTTAAGATGTCAGGCGAAGCCATGAACACCCAAGGATTCTCTGGGGCTAGAGGGTTGGTTCCTTTTACTGATAACATTCCCTTATCTATAGGAGATTATGACCTGTCAGTTCCACTTCTATATTATAGTGCCTCACCAGTAGATATACTGGGGAGAGACATAATGAACAGGTTGAATATGACGATCTCCTTTACTGAGGACGGCATAATTTGCTCTACCCCAGGGATTAACATGCTCACAGCACGACAGATTATGCAAGCATACTGCGGACAGACAGCGATTAGGGCGGAGCCAGTAGATGGCGAACTCTTCCAGTACGGGACAGACATGGCATTTGCATGGATGCCAGGGATAGAGGGAAAAATATGGAGGAGGCCAGCAGCCTATCTGTTCAGACCAGAAACACCAGTCAATGAACCAGAGGGGAAGGTGGTTCCAGTGGACATTGAGAGCATTATAGCAACAGCTGATTACATTGCTGTACATGCCCAAGACAGAGAAGGAAGGGCATGGAGGGCAGTGATAGCACTAGCAGAAGGATGTAGGCTCACCCAGGTGTCAGATGAGGAGCTGTTCTCAGAAGAAAAGGAGGAAGGTGGAATGGTGTTTATGATGAGTGTGGAAGTATGGCTAAGAGTGGCGTACAAACAAGTAGCACAGAAAATTGCAATGGCACTTGAGGCACCCGCATGCACCCCAGTCCCCTTCTTTAAGGAGGATATGATAAAGGTACCCACATCATTGTGGACTACTAGCCCCTATGATGTAGGGTGCATAAAAAGTATAGGGGGAGTAAGGATAAAATTGAAAAAAGGTGCAATACTCCCCAGAGTGAAACAGTACCCACTATCAAAAGAGGCAGATGAGGGCATATATGAAACCATAACGGCCCTTATAAATAATGGCATATTGGTCCCCTCAGAATCACCATGCAACACGGCTGTATACCCAGTGCACAAGGCTAAAGGGGGTTCTTGGCGCTTCATACAGGATCTCAGGCCCATTGCACCCAGACTCACAAGATCTGACAAGCTTCACTTACAGAAACACAAAGTGGAAACACACCAGATTGCCACAAGGGTATTGCGAATCACCCTCAATTTTTAACAAAGTAATACAGATGGATTTGGGTAACATTGAAGTGGAAAGCACAGTGTTGCAGTATGTCGATGACATAATAATTTGCAGTACAAACGAAAGAACATGCAGAGAGGACTCATTAAAGATGTTGACTATATTGGCTGAGAAAGGTTACAAGGTAGACATGGAAAAGTTACAGTACTGTCAAGAACAGGTACTTTACATTGGTCAGCTCATATCCCAACATGGAAGAAAGATTGCACCACAAAGAGCACAGGCCATTTCAAACACACCAGTGCCACAAACAGTGAGGGAACTGCAGCAGTTCCTGGGTCTGTGCAACTACTGTAGAGCATGGGTATTTGATTACAGTTCATACATAGGACCCCTGCTTGAGGTGTTAAAGGAAGCTAATAAAGGGGAGAAAAAGCTGGGGTGGACAATGGAAATGAAAGAGGCTTTTGATGAGTTGAAAGATGCGATATCAACTGCTCCGGTACTGGCATCCCCAGACTATGAGCGACAATTTTTTATATTCTCACATTGCGACTCAGCAGTAATGAAAGCAGTGTTGGCCCAAAAAACAAGCATGGGCTACAAACCAGTAGCATTTTACAGCGGCCACTTAGATCCTGTGATGCTAGGTCATTTCCCTTGCGAACAAGGTCTCGCTGCAGCTGCTTTTGCGGTAGTGAAAGCATCAGCAATCACCATGAGGTGCCCAACTACCCTGTTTGTGGAACATGCACTATTTGCCATATTGAATAAACCTAAGTCCACCCTAACCACGCAAAGGGCATCAGGTTATGAGATCATCTTATCCAGAGCTGAACTATCAATTGTTAGATGTAGCACGGTCAATCCTGCAAGGTTCCTAGCAGAAGTAATTGAGGAGGGAGATTATGCCCACGACTGTACGCAAATAACTGACATGTACTCATGTACTAGAAAGGTTGAAGAAAACGCACTAGAGGGAGGTGAGCTCTTGTTCATTGATGGGTCATCAACTATCGACCAAAGGGATGGTGTAAGGAGGACTGGGGCAGCAGTGGTAAAAACGATGGAGGTACCGGTGTGTGTGGCCATGAAATGTGTACAATTACCACAGCATTACTCCGCTCAAGCAGCGGAATTAGTTGCACTGATCTTGGCGTTGAAGGAAAGCTTTGACAAACGAGTGACCATATATTCCAACAGCGCATATGTTACATCCACTGTCCACTCAGGGCTGTCGAAATGGAGAAGAAGAGGGTTTAGGAGAGCTGATGGCACTCCAGTGCAACATGCCCTCCTATTGGCTGAACTAATTGAAGCAATAAATGATCCCCAAGAATTAGCTTTGGTCAAATGCACCGCACACACCAATGGTGAAGGCCACATCTCAAAAGGGAATGCACCAGCAGACGCACATGCGAAGTATGCTGCATAGTTTGGTGAGATATGGAACCCCCCAGAGTCACAGAGAGGGAGAGGGAGGGGAGTGGCTAAGGAGATGTTGATAAGAGAAGGGTACACCCATCTCCCAGCCACACAGATCATGGAGCTACAAGCGGCTGCACCAATGGCCGAAAAAGAAATATGGCTAAAAAGAGGATGCGCAATGTCACCAACCGACACACTATGGCGCCAGGGTGACACTGGAAAGATTGTGATACCACTGGCACTATTGAACACCGCCCTGAGCCAACTGCACTACCAAGCCCACACAGGCAAGGAAGTAATTGCAGCACGAATTAGGGAAGACTGGTTCTGCCCCGAGTTAAATTCTCATGTGTCAAATTTTATCAGCAATTGTCTCACATGTCAACATTTTACAGCCGGCCATACTCTGAAGGTGATAAGAGGTACTATACCCCGGCCAGAGGGACCTTTCTGGCATCTTCATATTGACTATGTTGATATGATTAACGTATGTCAAGGAAATAGGTATATGATTGTAGTAGTATGCCCATTCTCGAGGTGGATTGAAGCAGGGCCCTGTTCACACCCAGATGCATTTAGAGCAGCTAAATTCCTAGTGAGGGAGGTCTTCCCCAGGTGGGGAGTGTGCGAGGTACTGAGGTCAGACAATGGCCCACATTTCGCAAACGAAATGTTCCAGCACATCACATCCTTGATGAATATCAAGCATAAGTTTGCATGTGCATACCACCCACAGGCCAACGGTATATGTGAACGCCTGAATGGCCTATTAAAGGAGGCAATTGCAAAGATACAGCAAACAACAAAGAAGAGTTGGTTATATTGCCTCCCATTAGCCCTATTTGAGCTAAGGAACAGACCAGGGTCCGACCACCACCTCACCCCTCACGAGGTGGTTACCGGACGTCAAATGCGCCTTCCCCTAACGCCAACATCAAGAGCATTTACTGACCACGAGAGTACTGCGAGTGTTCTTGGTGATGAAATGTACCAATATGTGTCTTCTTTGATTACTAGTGTAGTGTTTGTGTCTCAACAGCTCGAGCGCACGCGGGGCGGGTCTAACAGCGATCAACAAGAAGACGTGGATAAAGAATTGGAAAAGGAAGGACTGTGCAAAGTTGCTAAAGGTGACCACGTACTACTTCGCAATTTCAACAGAGAGTGGAACAGTCCACGATTCACTGGCCCCCATCTGGTAGAGGAGGTATCAATGAGAGCAGTAAAGCTACAGGACAAACGTGCTTGGAACCACCTACACGACGTAAAGATCTACAAACTCCAGACCCGCCCCAGCGCCACCGACAGGGCCATTGGAAGAACAACAACAGCATCACCAATGGAGGAAGAGACTTCTACCACGACTAACAGCCTAAGTGTCCCCATACCCTGCCACCCCCCAGATCCCCCAGAGACAACTATTAGAAAAGAAAGGGGTGATCCCCATACCGCCCACCCCATGGTTACACGATCAAAGGGTAAAGAGACTTCCGCCAGTTAAAACCCAAACCCTCTGCCTATTGACCCCCTGCCACCGTAGTAACAATTGAACTGAAGGACATTGTTTGCACCTATACACATGTAAACACCTGAATGTTCTCTTTCTTTTCTCTCGCACATGCAGGTACAGCGTATTATTGTACTGTTAAGAAAGTAGATAACTAACCAATTCACTGCCCAGGAGTAGATGGTACCCTCAGACGATAATTACCTGGAAGAATTGTCACACCAATTTGTATATGAAGTAAGAAGGCCAACGTACCTGAAAAGAAGGAGGGTACGTGTCTACTACACAGCATTCCTCTTGGCCATAGAACATTCAATGCCCCACCTCCAACCATACTTGCCTGCCCTGAGAGATAGATCGCTTAGATTGGCGTGGGAACAGCTCTTCGTCTGGGCACTGAATGACTACTTGATAGGGAGAGCTTAATAACAATAACTAACCTTAATAACGAGCATATTAAGAATTTTCAGGAGGGCATCTGTAACATCGCAAGAATAAGCTGCCGGACTGCAGCAAGGTAAGAGCAAAATGCTGGTGAAATTAGCATTTGTAATAAAATTGATAGGGATTTTAATGATCACCGGGTTCTTGGCTGCCTCTGTATGGCAGTACAGCTATGCTATCAATATTATTGCTGTTCCCAAACCTAATACACCCCCACCCCCAGCTGCAACAGGTGTTATGTCAGGTGGTACTAGTAAAATCCCACACAAGGAAAATAGAGTTAAACGCAGCACATACTCAGATAATAAAGGCATTGACAGCTACGTACAAGATTCAGCACACATCTCAAACAACATATGGTATCAACACATGACCCACATTGGTAAGCAGACAACAGAAGACAGCTGCTACGTTTGCTCATTGATCCCATATGCCATGAGCGCTTCTCGAACATTTGTTGCAACGGAGATAGATGGAAAAATAGCACGATGTATAATATACCTGGCACTGTTCCAGACGAAAGGAAGATTTCAAGGGACAGTGGTGCATCTGGTGTGGAAAACACGAGATACATATCCATATGAAAACAACTTCCTCAAGGCTTGTTTGAGTTACCACAAGAGCAGTTTACATGCTGAAGGATTCAAATACATAACAAGTGGTCCTGAAAAAGGAGAAACAAAGAAGGTAACACTGCATTACTTACATGTGATTGGTACGCCACTGAAGTCCCTGGTAAAAACGGATGTTGGGAAAGACCACTGATTATAATAACAGGGAAGGTGTACATGGACAACAAATGGGACATAGCAGTGGTTGGCAGTAACATGGTAACAAGAGAAAACATTTCAACTATTGATGGACATAACCATTGAAGTGGGAGAATGGAAGACCAGGCTCCCGTCCTTCACCTCTCGCGCTTGGCCTAGAGGGTCACGGCCCAGACACCCGCCGCGGGAAGAGTTTGTCCATTTACCAGACGACCAGGTACCCTGGTACAGGAACATACGGATGTGTCCACCTGCCTGCCCAGCAGCCCGCACTGGCCATGCCGACACCTGCGGCTCGGATCAGCTAGACTAAAAACCACACGTCGTTAGAGATGCCATGACGACCTAGACAACGGGAAGCACATCTGTACAAGTATACACACTTAACATTTCCACACCAATTTACACGAAGAACATACTCAGTGCTCTGACGTAGGCGACAGGCATATTCACGGACGTGCATCTTTATTATTTTTACATAGGCTTTCAGAATGCAGAAACGCAAGATGCATCATGAACTCATCTATAACGCTTGCTCACGCTTCCCTTGAAACCCGTTACCACCATGAGAGGTATAATGGAAACACGATACTGGTCATGGAAATGTATGCTACTATAATCTAAAGCACCTATGCACCAAACAGACTACTTAAGCACCAGGCCCGAGTAGGCCTCAAACAAGAGCTCCCGTGGACATTAACAAAGCAAGAGTCAGGTTGCTGATCCTGCAGAAAGAACCCGATGGAGCAACCAGCCAAGGTCGCAATGTTACAAGCCCACATCCAAGAACAAATCATCAAAGGCACGATGTTGCAACCTCGTACTCCGCGTACCAACGTTAAAGTCATATCTACAAATTAAACCAGACACACAGTGGAAAAGCAATATTAATTGTGCAGAATTCTGCCTCAAACACGGTCCCGCCTCACGTGACCTAGCCGAATCTGACGAGATGCCAAAACCCAGGAGAGAAAAGGCGTCTGGGTCCCTCACTACGAGACACAGGCCGAGACACTTGAAAGGCTCAATGGACACCTGCTACAGTGGGAGCGGTCAGCGGGAGCGATCAGCCTTCCACCTATGAATAAATCCTCACATTGTCTGCACGTACCCATATTGAAACATTGTTGCAAACACAGGTACACCGAGAGCTGGGAACAACGGTGGTCCCAGGCTGGGGAGCTCACGGATGCACCAATCAGAACATGGGGCTCTTATCTCAGACGTCAGTAACATTAGCCAATCCTCAGGAGCCTTCATGTAACAATTCTTATGTATCCAATTATAGGGACAACCCAGATATACCACCTGACTACACCTTGTCCACTAATATCATTCTCTATATGTGTACTATACTAACCCTACCACTCGAGCAACCAATTAAGAGTGGCGATAGGTTTTTTGTTAACTTTCTGAAGTGACGCAAGTAGCGCGTCATAATGCAGTAAAAAGGGCCTGCGAGCCCCACGATTATGTGTGTGTCAGGACGGACGCGTACGCTCCTTGACCCATCCCTGCCGTTTTGTATAAATAAACAGCAGAGTCGCCTTGCTCCTTGTGTGCGTCTCATACTCTATCTCATCTGGGATATACGGGAGGAGTTGGGGCCTCCCTGCCCGGAGGTCTGTGGACGGCCCGGCCGACCCCGGCAGAATTTCCCCCCCGACAAGTTGGAGGCACTGCTGAGATCTGTTTAAGATCAACTTTTATTTTTAGTTTTTCCAGGCACTCCCGTTGCGAGGAGGCCCGGCGGCGCGGCCCCCTCTGCCGTTGCCCCCTTCTGAGGACTACAGGACCATCGCGGAGCCGCGAGAAGACCGGACAGCGCAATCCGGATATTGGCCCTCGGGAGCCGGTTGAGAAGTATCCCGCCCGCGGTCGGCGAGTGTCCAGACGTGGTCCAGACGAGGGGAGGTGGCGAGCCGCTTGGAGGGTGCACGCAGTCGAGCGGCCCTGCATCGAGAGAACTTGGTGAGCATGACACGCACAACAAGCAATGCGAAATTGTGAGGGAGGGGGAGGAAGTAAATAAGGGAGGGGGGAGGTATTGTAGAGATGTGCGGCGAAGGTTTAACTGAGTGTTGCTAATGGAATGAATGATAGGAAAACGAGTGCGAGAACAGTCGGCTAACGTTACGCGAAAGAGGGGGGCGGGGCACGAAAACATCACGTGCAGCCGCTCGTAACAGTCAGCTAACGTTACGCGAAAGAGGGGGGCGGGGCACGAAAACATCACGTGCAGCCGCTCGTAAGACCCTGATGGTCTAAATTGCGACTAAGTGTGAGGGTGGGTGTGTGTGGTTTCCTACGACTTGACATTTATTGATCAATGAGTAGATGAGGTTCCCTATTGTTCGAGCAAGAAACTCGATAGGTAGATGACGTTTCCCTGTGGGCGGTAGCTAGTTACATAGTTGCCCAAAACGGAAGATAATTGGCTGGTTAAGCCCTCCTGTTAAGGGGCGTATCACACGCGAGGCGACGCAGCGTGCGCAGTCCGGTTATATTATTGATGAGATTACCTTGTTCCAGGAGAGACAGGAAGACAGCTGTAGGGTTAGCGGGGTAGATTGCAAGTGTATTTTGAACTTAAAAAACATAACAAGAATATACCAGTAGCTCGAAGAAATCGGTGACGTCACCAGTAGGGATTTAATAGGATATCGCGAGCACAAGGAATTTTGGGTTTGAGAGTGGTGGGGAAGAGAAGCATGATAAAGGAGCTGGTACGGAGATAAACTATAAACCAGTGGATCGAAAACAAGGGGAAAGGGGCGTGGCTGCGCACGGAGAACGCCGGCCACGGCAAGTGTAAACGGGGGAGGAGAACGGAGAAACAGGACGACTGTATAAGATCATCGTAAGGGGTACGCAGCCGCAGGGGGCTGCGTGCGCTTCGGCCGCAGGGGGCCGTAGGGGAAGGAATATAATATAACATCATATTTATTATCATTGCATAATTTGTCAAAAGGATTGTCGAAAGTCCCCACATTTGCGGGGCGAGGTAAGCAATACAAGGTTGTATATCGTAAACTGCTAGTAAGGGGAAGGGTAACAAGGGGAGTGAATTTATGTCATACGGGAGAGGGTCGGGAGGGTGGGGGAACACCCTCACTACCCCACTACAGCACATATGCACCACACTGCCACCACATAGGGAGAAGTTAATTAAGTACAGCATAGAGTGGACCCAGGGGACAGATAACAAAATGTTAACACCATGGCCGCCTAATGGTAGTTTCGATCCATATGCCCAACATTCACTACTGAACCATCTGCACAATACATACAAGGGGAAGAAGTTGGCAAACCATGTGGAGGTGTTTAACTTATGGAGGATGTTCCAGGGGTCTCGACCAGGACCAAATGGAATGTTCACTATGGGGGAAACACCGGAAGAAAAGGAGATTAAGAAAGAAGGAACGGGTGGGGAAAAGGAGTGCGAAAGCACAAAGAATACGGGGAACGAAAGACAGGAAGGAGAAAAGATTGATAAATCAGACGACATAAAAAAGGAACCGAGCAATGGGATACCCATAACACCGGGAGTGAAAACAGAGGGAGGAGGGTTGTACCCTTTAAGAGAATTAGGAGAAATAACAGGACAGTTAAGGGCGGCTGAAGGATACTCAAACCCGGCATACAGCCCTCCACCATATGTGGCTCATGGGAAGATACCAATGGGGGACAGGAGGATTAGAGAAGAGCAGACTGTAGAGATAGGAAACGATGAGTGGATAGCTGCACAGATATTGTTGAAATTACGAGGCTCACTAACTGGAGAAGAAAGGGAGGCGGTAAGGAGAACAAACGAGGATAGTGCCAGAGAGAGTGAAATGAGGGGAGAGGAGCTACTACGGCAGAAGGAAGAGATTTTGGAGGAAAGATTAGCAGAACTAAGGGATGAGCAGAATGAACTGATCAAACAACTTGAGCGGGAGGAAAGAGAGAGAGTGAGGAAAAGGAAAGAAGGTAAGGACGAATTGGAAAAATTAAGGGAACGAAGTGAGGAACAAAAGAGAGAAGCTGAAAGGGTAAAAGGAGCAGCAGATAGGGTATCAAGAGTAGTGCTGAGAGAGAAGAAGAAGGAAGAAGAAGAAAAGGAAAAAGAAATGGAAATATGGAGGAGGAGGATAATATCAGAGGCAACTAAGAAATATGAAGAGGGGAAGGTAATAGAGAGTATAGTAGAAAGAGAAAGGGTGAAATGGGAAAGGAAGAAAGAGGATGAAAGGATATTGGAACAGATGAGCAACGAAGTAATGGAGGAGTTGAAAAGGAAAAGGGAGGAAAATAGTAGGGAAATGGAGGAGAGGAGTGAAGGAGGAAGAGAAGAGAGGGGTTGGGAGAGTGAAAGATGGGGAGATGTAAATAAAAGTAGAGAGGTAGCAACAACATCAGCACAAAGGGGAACAGTTGGTAACAACGGAAAGGGAGAAAGAGACCTAATAGACTTAAAAACAGTAACAATGAAAGGAAAAAAGGCAGAGTGGGGGGTGCCATTTATGAATGATTTTTGTAGTGAGGAGGAAGGAGGAGTGGAGAAGGATGGAAGGAAGAGTGAAAGGGAAAGCTTAGATAAACTATACCTTACTAGAACAAACATAGATTCGCCCTGGATGAGTAGAAGATGGGAGGAGCTGGAGAGAAGTAAGGAGGAAGTGAAAAGAATAGGGGAAACACAAACCAATGAAACCACGCCACCCACATCACCATCGCACCCTCCCACGTCACGCCCTACATGTTCAACTACCGCGCGCTCTCTGCACAGAATAAAGCTCGCGCCCTTCATGAATGAACTTACACCGTATGCATGTCGGCTTAGGGACCTCCCTAGTCGCAGGCAAGACAGACAAATAAACATACCCATATTGAACACAGGAAATGATGAAAAAAGGGGAAAGGAAGAAGAGGGAGGTAGGAGCAGAGGTAGTAAGGAAGAATTTGGAGTAGTAAAAGAAATGGGGGAAGAGGAGGGGTGTGAAGACTCAACATTATGGAGCATAAAGGGTGACACAAGACAGAATTTAATGCCACTGCTGGAGAGAGGAGGGGTTAGACCACAGTATGTACCTTGGAAACATACGGATAAGGAAAATATAAAATGTAGGCTCCCATCACTAAGTGGAGGTGCGGGTAAGTGGATATATGAAATGGAAAAACACACCGCAGGACAGAAACTAGCAGTAGGAGATGTGAAGGGCCTGTTAATATCAATATTAGGGGATAGAGCGGATGACATTTGGAAAAGAGCGGGATTCCATGGGGTAACAATAACGAACACATCGCATGATGGGGCACCATTTGCAAACTGCAGACATGCGCTATGGCAGGCACTGAGAGTGCAGTACCCAGACACATCAGACATAGGAGCCATTACTTCCCGTAAGATGGGTGAAAATGAGGATCCTGTTGATTATATCCAGGATGTTCAAGAGAAGTGGCGCATGGAAACTAGAGAACAATGGGACAAAACACCAGCCATATTTTATCATATACTAGTACAAGGGCTCTCAGAAGGAGTTCAAAAACAACTAAAGAAAGTAGTGGGGATGGAAGCAAAACCATGGCCAGAAATACAACTGACTATAGTACATCACTGCAGAACATGGCAAGGAAAAATGAAACAAAAGGAAGAGGATAGGAAAACAGAAGAGGCCAAATTAGTACAGAAAAAACTTACTAAATACACAATGGAAGGGGCACTAATAACTACGCCCACACCAATGGCCCAAAGCCCAACGCAAGTAGTGGCTGCACAAGATCCCGCACAAATAACGCCTCCACAAGGTGTAATACAGCAAGTGCCGCCTCTGCAATTACACGCACCAAACATGGGAGGAGGGTACCCAATGCAAGGAACTGGGTATTATAGTTATAACCGAGGGAGAGGAGGGTTTATGAGGGGGAGAGGATATGGATATAATACCCAACAACAGGCTGGGGGACTAAGAAATAACTACCCCACAGGGCAACCCGTATACCAGGACAACACAGGGAGCTTCCCATGGCAAAACAGGGAACCACCCGTGTGTTGGAGCTGCGGACTATTGGGACACATGTCACGTACATGTAGGGTCAGGCCAGGAACACCAGCATGGAATGAACAAGCACAACCCAGGACATTACAAGAACAGCAGGGCATACAACAACAGCAGACGTCACAAAAGGGGAGTGACCCACAACAACAAACAACACAACAGCCACAAACCTATTCACTGCCACAACAACAAATAACACAGTACCTGCCACCGCCACAACAACAAGTAGCGTTAATACAACCACCACCCCAAAATGAACGAACACAATTGGGTGGGGTGACGGTGTTGGGACACAACCCTTACACAGGGAATGGCCAATCATTGTACCCCCAATAGGCCAGCCCACAGACGGCCTTGGTGTGTCCCATCCTGTCAGTAACACCTAATAGTGCGGAGGAACCACGCATAGAGGTAACGATAGGTGACAAAAAATTATCATTTCTTGTTGACACCGGGGCAACCCGGTCTTGCATAAGGGAAGGTAAATTTAAGATGTCAGGCGAAGCCATGAACACCCAAGGATTTTCTGGGGCTAAAGGGTTGGTTCCATTTACTGATAATGTTCCCTTATCTATTGGAGATTATGATCTGTCAGTTCCACTCTTGTATTATAGTGCCTCACCAGTAAATATACTGGGGAGGGACATAATGAACAGGTTGAACATGACGATCTCCTTTACAGAGGATGGCATAATTTGCTCTACTCCAGGGATTAACATGCTCGCAGCACGACAGATTTTGCAAGCATACTGTGGACAGACAGCGATTAGGGCGGAGCCAGTAGATGGCGAGATATTCCAATATGGCACTGACATGGCATTTGCATGGATGCCAGGGATAGAAGGGAAAATATGGAGGAGACCAGCAGCCTATCTATTCCGACCAGAAACACCAGGTAATGAACTAGAAGGGAAGGTGTTTGTAGTGGACATTGAGAGCATTATTGCAACAGCTGATTATGTTGCTGTGCACGCCCAAGATAAAGAAGGGAGAGCATGGAGGGCGGTGATAGCACTAGCAGAAGGATGTAGGCTGACCCAGGTGTCAGATGAAGAGCTGTTCTCAGAAGAAAAGGAAGAAAATGAAATGGTGTTCATGATGAGTGTAGAAATATGGCTAAGAGTGGCTCACAAACAAGTAGCACAGAAAATTGCAATGGCACTTGAGGCACCCGCAGGCACCCCAGTCCCATTTTTTAAGGAGGATATGTCAAAGGTGCCCAAATCATTATGGACTATTAGCCCTTATGACGTGGGATGCATAAAAAGCATAGGGGGTGTAAGGATAAAATTGAAAAAAGGTGCGATACTACCAAGAGTTAAACAGTACCCATTGTCAAAAGAGGCAGATGAGGGCATATTTGAAACCATAACGGCCCTTATAAACAATGGCATATTGGTCCCCTCAGAATCACCATGTAACACAGCTGTGTACCCGGTGCGCAAGGCTAAAGGGGGGTCTTGGCGCTTCATACAGGACCTCAGACCCTTGAACAACATAGTAGAAGCAGAGTATCCAGTAACAGCAAACCCGGCCACAATATTGTGTGGCATTCCAGCAGAAGCATCACGATTTACAGTGATTGACCTTAAAAATGCTTTCTTCTCAATACCATTACACCCAGACTCACAAGATTTGACAAGCTTCACTTACCGAAATACAAAGTGGAAACATACCAGATTACCACAGGGGTATTGTGAATCACCCTCAATTTTCAATAGAGTAATACAGATGGATTTGGGTAACGTTGAGGTGGAAAGCACAGTGTTACAGTATGTGGATGACATAATAATTTGCAGTACAAACGAAAGTAAATGTAGAGAGGACTCCTTAAAAATGTTGACGATACTGGCAGAAAAGGGGTACAAGGTAGACATGGAAAAGATACAATACTGTCAGGAACAGGTACTTTACATTGGTCAACTGATATCCCAACATGGAAGAAGGATTGCACCACAAAGAGCACAGGCCATCTCAAGCACTCCCGTGCCACAGACTGTGAGAGAACTGCAGCAATTTCTGGGGCTGTGCAACTACTGTAGAGCATGGGTATTTGATTACAGCTCATACATAGGACCCCTGCTTGAGGGTTTGAAGGAAGCAAATAAAGGGGAGAAAAAGTTGGGATGGACTATGGAAATGAGGGAGGCATTTGACGAATTAAAAGACGCGATATCAACTGCTCCAGTACTTGCATCCCCAGACTATGAGCGGCGCTTCTTTATATTTTCACATTGCGACTCAGCAGTGATGAAAGCAGTATTGGCCCAAAAAACTAGCATGGGCTATAAACCAGTAGCATTTTACAGCGGTCACTTAGACCCTATAATGTTAGGCCACTTCTCTTGTGAACAAGGTCTTGCTGCAGCTGCTTTTGCAGTAGAAAAAGCATCAGCAATAACTATGGGGTGTCCAACTACACTATTTGTGGAACATGCACTATTTGCGATATTGAATAAACCTAAGTCCACGTTAACGACACAGAGGGCATCAGGTTATGAGATTATTTTGTCTAAAGCTGAACTGGCAATTGTTAGATGTAGCACGGTTAACCCTGCAAGGTTCCTAGCAGAAGTAATTGAAGAGGGAGATTACGCCCACGACTGCACCCAAGTAACTGAGATATACTCATGTACTAGGAAAGTTGAAGAAAACGCACTAGAGGGAGGTGAGCTTTTGTTTATTGATGCGTCATCAACTATTGATCAAGGAGATGGGATACGAAGGACTGGGGCAGCAGTAGTAAAAATGATGGAGGCGCCGGTGTGTGTGGCTATGAAGTGTGTACAATTACCACAGCACTACTCTGCTCAAGCGGCGGAACTCGTTGCACTAATATTGGCATTAAAGGAAAGTTTTAATAAAAGAGTAACTATATATTCCGACAGTGCATATGTTACATCCACTGTCCACTCAGGGCTATCAAAATGGAGAAGGAGAGGGTTTAGGAGAGCTGATGGCACTCCAGTACAACATGCCCTCTTGTTGGCTGAACTAATTGAAGTAATAAACGACCCCCAAGAACTAGCCCTAGTAAAATGCACCGCACACACCAATGGAGAAGACTACGTTTCAAAAGGAAATGCAGCAGCAGACGCACATGCGAAATATGCTGCATATTTTGGTGAGATATGGAACCCCACAGACTCACAGAGAGGGAGAGGGAGGGGAATAGCGAGGGAAATGTTAATAAGAGAAGGGTACACCCATCTCCCAGCAACACAGATTATGGAGCTACAAGCGGCTGCACCAATGGCCGAAAAAGAAGTATGGGTGAAAAGAGGATGCACAATGTCACCAACCGACGCACTATGGCGCCAGGGTGGCACTGGGAAAGTTGTAATACCGTTGGCACTGTTAAATACCGCCTTGAGCCAATTACATCACCCTGCCCATACAGGCAAGGAAATAATTGCAGCACGAATTAGAGAAGATTGGTTTTGTCCCGAGTTAACCTCCCATGTGTCAAATTTTATCAGCAATTGCCTCACATGTCAACAGTTTACGGCCGGTCATACTCTAAAAGTGATAAGAGGTACAATACCCCGGCCAGAAGGACCTTTTCGGCACCTTCACATTGACTATGTTGATATGATCAACATCTGTCAAGGCAATAGGTATATGATTGTAGTAGTATGTCCATTTTCTAGGTGGATTGAAGCAGGGCCCTGTTCACACCCTGATGCGTTTAGAGCAGCCAAATTCATAGTAAGGGAGGTCTTCCCCAGGTGGGGAGTGTGCGAGGTGTTAAGATCAGACAACGGCCCCCATTTCGCAAATGAAATGTTCCAGCATATTACATCCCTGCTGAACATTAAACACAAATTTGCATGTGCATACCACCCACAGGCTAATGGTGTATGTGAACGCCTGAATGGCCTGTTGAAGGAGGCAATTGCTAAAATACAACAAACAACAAAGAAAAGTTGGTTGTATTGCCTTCCGTTAGCATTGTTTGAACTTAGAAACAGGCCAGGGTCCGACCACCACCTCACCCCTCACGAAGTGGTTACTGGACGTCAAATGCGCCTTCCCCTAACACCAACGTCAAGGGCATTCACCGATAACGAAAGTTCAGCGAATATGTTAGGAGATGAAATGTATCAATATGTGTCTTCTTTGATTACTAGTGTCGTGTTTGTGTCTCAACAGCTCGAGCGCACACGGGGCGGGTCTACCAGCAATCAAGAAAAAGACGAAAGTACGGAATTGGGAAAGGAGAACTCGTGCAAACTTGCCAAAGGTGACCACGTACTACTTCGCAATTTCAATAGAAGGTGGCACGAGAAGAGGTTCACTGGCCCCCATCTGGTAGAGGACGTATCAACAAGAGCAGTAAAACTAAAGGATAAGCGTGCCTGGAACCACCTACATGACGTAAAGATCTACAAACTGCAGACCCGCCCCAGCGCCAACGACAGGTCCGTTGGACGAACAGCAACAACATCGCCGACAGCGGAAGAAAGTTCCACCACAGACAACGACCCAATTGTTCCCTCGGAGACGATAACTGACGAAGAAAGGGGTGATCCCCATACTGCCCACCCCATGGTCACGCGCTCAAAGAGTAAAAATACTTCCGCCATCTGAGCGCAAACCCCCCCCCATTGACTCCTAAGTACAGTTGTAACTAAAACTAAAGGACATTGCTTGCACTAATACACATGTAAACACGTGAATGTTCTTTTTTTTCTCTCGCACATACAGGAACTGCGTAATATTGTATTGTTAAGAAAAGCTGATTAACAAGTTCAGTGTACAGGCGTAGATGGTGCTGCCAGACGATAACTACCCAGAAGAATTGTCACACCAATTTGTATACGAAATAAAGAGGCCAACATACCTAAAAAGGAGAAGGGTACGTGTGTACTACACAGCCTTCCTCCTGGCCATAGAATATTACATGCCCCACCTCCGCCCATACTTGCCGGTCCTAAGAGACCCATCACTTAGAGTAGCGTGGGAGCAGCTCTTCGCCTGGGCACTGAATGACCACTTGATAGGGAGAGCTTAAAGGAAACAAAACTAACATTTAATAACGAGCACTTTTGAGAATTTTTAGGCGGGCAACTGTAACGTCGCAAGAATAAGCTGCCAGGACCGCAGCAAGGTAAGAGCAAAATGCCGGTGAAATTAGCATATGTAATAAAAATAATAGGGATTTTTATGATCACCGGGTTCTTGGCTGCCTCTGTCTGGCAGTACAGCTATGCTATTGATTTTATTGCTGCACCCAAACTTAATATACCCCCGTCCCCTGCTGCAACAGGTGTTACGTCAGGTGGTAATCGTAATTTTGCACCCAAGCAAAATAGAGTTAAACGCAGCACGTACTCAGACAATAAAGGTATTGATAATTATGTACAAGATTCAGCACACGTCACAAACAACATATGGTACCAACACATGACCCGCATTGGTAAGCAGACAACTGAGGATAGCTGTTACGTTTGCTCATTAATACCATACGCCATGAGCGCTTCACGAACATTTGTTGCCACAGAAATAGATGAAAAAACAGCACAGTGCATAATATATTTGGCCCTGTTCCAAACGAAAGGAAGATTTCAAGGAACAGTAGTGCACATGACATGGAAAACACGAGACTCATACCCATATGAAAACAACTTCCTCAAGACCTATCTGAGTTATCACAAGACCAGTTTACATGCTGAAGCATTCAGGTACATAACAAGTGGCCCTGCTAAAGGAGAAACAAAGAAGGTAACACTGCAGTACCTACCATGTGATTGGTACGCAACTGAAGTTCCGGGTAAACAAGGATGCTGGGAGAGGCCGCTACTGACGATAACAGGAAAGGTGTTCCTGGGCAACAGCTGGGAGATAGGAGTGATTGGCAGCAACATGGTAACAAAAGAAACTATCTCAACTATCGAGACACACAATCATCGATGTTGGACGACGTGGATCAAGTATGTACCAATGCTCACGTGGGTAGAAGAAGATGAAGACCCGATAACTATACTACCATTGACTGCGCCTAAAGTATGCTACCAGCATAAAGGAGAGGTGGACGTAGGATATAACACCAATTGTGCAAGCGTGATGGAGTTGCCTGAGGGGGGAGCGGGAACAGCAGTAATAATGGACCATTATTGGGCCTGTGGGGAAAAGGCATATCATACACTGCCTCCCCTGTGGAATGGTGTGTGCACAATGGTACACGTCAATGTACCATCACTAGTGGTACCTAAGAAGCATGTCGATGTGGCGAAATTTCCTAAAATGGATGAAGGGGATAAGAGAAGAAAGAGATCTGCACCACTTCAGAAGGAGCAAGGAAACAGGACCAACAGCAATGATACTGTCCTAAACAGGAGAAAAAGACAAGGAGAGCCATTGACAGGAAATTACCTGTGGGGAAGGTCGGAAACGGAACTAACATCAATACCGCCAGAACATAGACTATTCAGCAGAGCAGCAATGTTCTTCTCCTCAATAATACATCCGGGACTGCAGGCATACGCAAACGCAAAATGGCTCCAAATAACAAGGTGGGAACTAATGATGACCATCAATTCAACAGTAAATGGGTTCAACGCAATTAAAGAGGAGCTGCGAGCTGTAAGGATGGTAGCACTCCAGAACAGATATGTATTGGACCTTCTCACAGCAATGGAAGGAGGAGTCTGTGCAAAAATAGGAAAATCTTGCTGCACGTTCATACCTGCCAACGATGCTGACAATGGTACACTGACAGAAGCAGTTTCACAATTGGCCCAGATGCACTCCAAAATGATGGACGAAAGTAACGGTGTAAACAAGGATAAGAGCTGGTTTTCACTATTATGGTCATGGATGCCATCTTGGCTGTCAGATGGACTGAAAATAATAGTGGGATGTGCTATTTTGGCTGGAGCTACCCTGATCATAATTAGATTTTGGAAGGCCCGGAAAGCACGCACGACTGACGAGTTGCTGGAAATGGTGGGAATGCACCCCTTAATGCCAGCAGATGACGGCCAGCATACAGGTGTGATAATACAAGAAAGGGAGAAGTTGCGCACCCAAATCATCACCAATCATCTAGACCCACCATCAGTGAAGATTGAGAACCCAAGGAACCCCAGGAGCTACATAGGAAGATGGGTATACTGTACTCCTGGAGGAACATGTGAATACATGTATTGGTCATTTGAAGATCATGTAAACCATTATGGACATCTCGGAGGGATAACTAAGATATGGAGGGTAAGAGGAGATAACGAGAAGGATATGTTTGTGGTCTACAAGTCGACCAGAGGGGGGACTGAAGTGGGAGAATGGAAGACCAGGCTCCCGTCCTTCACCTCTCGCGCTTGGCCTAGAGGGTCACGGCCCAGACACCCGCCGCGGGAAGAGTTTGTCCATTTACCAGACGACCAGGTACCCTGGTACAGGAACATACGGATGTGTCCACCTGCCTGCCCAGCAGCCCGCACTGGCCATGCCGACACCTGCGGCTCGGATCAGCTAGACTAAAAACCACACGTCGTTAGAGATGCCATGACGACCTAGACAACGGGAAGCACATCTGTACAAGTATACACACTTAACATTTCCACACCAATTTACACGAAGAACATACTCAGTGCTCTGACGTAGGCGACAGGCATATTCACGGACGTGCATCTTTATTATTTTTACATAGGCTTTCAGAATGCAGAAACGCAAGATGCATCATGAACTCATCTATAACGCTTGCTCACGCTTCCCTTGAAACCCGTTACCACCATGAGAGGTATAATGGAAACACGATACTGGTCATGGAAATGTATGCTACTATAATCTAAAGCACCTATGCACCAAACAGACTACTTAAGCACCAGGCCCGAGTAGGCCTCAAACAAGAGCTCCCGTGGACATTAACAAAGCAAGAGTCAGGTTGCTGATCCTGCAGAAAGAACCCGATGGAGCAACCAGCCAAGGTCGCAATGTTACAAGCCCACATCCAAGAACAAATCATCAAAGGCACGATGTTGCAACCTCGTACTCCGCGTACCAACGTTAAAGTCATATCTACAAATTAAACCAGACACACAGTGGAAAAGCAATATTAATTGTGCAGAATTCTGCCTCAAACACGGTCCCGCCTCACGTGACCAAGCCGAATCTGACGAGATGCCAAAACCCAGGAGAGAAAAGGCGTCTGGGTCCCTCACTACGAGACACAGGCCGAGACACTTGAAAGGCTCAATGGACACCTGCTACAGTGGGAGCGGTCAGCGGGAGCGATCAGCCTTCCACCTATGAATAAATCCTCACATTGTCTGCACGTACCCATATTGAAACATTGTTGCAAACACAGGTACACCGAGAGCTGGGAACAACGGTGGTCCCAGGCTGGGGAGCTCACGGATGCACCAATCAGAACATGGGGCTCTTATCTCAGACGTCAGTAACATTAGCCAATCCTCAGGAGCCTTCATGTAACAATTCTTATGTATCCAATTATAGGGACAACCCAGATATACCACCTGACTACACCTTGTCCACTAATATCATTCTCTATATGTGTACTATACTAACCCTACCACTCGAGCAACCAATTAAGAGTGGCGATAGGTTTTTTGTTAACTTTCTGAAGTGACGCAAGTAGCGCGTCATAATGCAGTAAAAAGGGCCTGCGAGCCCCACGATTATGTGTGTGTCAGGACGGACGCGTACGCTCCTTGACCCATCCCTGCCGTTTTGTATAAATAAACAGCAGAGTCGCCTTGCTCCTTGTGTGCGTCTCATACTCTATCTCATCTGGGATATACGGGAGGAGTTGGGGCCTCCCTGCCCGGAGGTCTGCGGACGGCCCGGCCGACCCCGGCAGAATTTCCCCCCCGACACCATAGATGTTGGATGACTTGGATCAAGTACGTACCCATGCTCACATGGATGGAGAAGGATGAAGACCCAATAACAATATTGCCGCTAACTGCGCCTAAGGTATGCTACCAACATAAGGGAGAGGTGGATGTAGGATACAATACCAACTGTGAAAGCGTGATGGAGCTACCTGAGGGGGGAGCAGGAACAGCAGTAGTAATGGACCATTACTGGGCCTGTGGAGACAAGGCGTACCACACACTGCCCCCTTTGTGGAATGGTGTATGCACTATAGCACACGTTAATGTACCATCACTGGTGGTACCCCAGAAGCATGTAAACATGGCGAATTTCCCCAAGATGGATGAAGGGAACAAAAGGAAGAAGAGATCTGCACAGCCTCGGAAAGGACCAGAGAACAGACGCAACGGCAACAACACTGTCCTCAACAGAAGGAAAAGACAAGGAGAACCTCTGACAGGAAATTACCTGTGGGGAAGGTCGGAAACAGCACTGACCTCAATTCCGCCGGGACACAGACTATTCAGCAGAGCAGCTATGTTCTTCTCCTCAATAATACATCCTGGACTGCAGGCCTACGCAAACGCGAAATGGCTCCAGATAACTATGTGGGAACTAATGATGACAATTAACTCTACAGTAAATGGATTCAACGCAATAAAAGAGGAATTGCGAGCAGTAAGAATGGTTGCACTACAGAACAGATATGTACTGGACCTCCTCACAGCAATGGAAGGAGGAGTTTGCGCAAAGATAGGACAATCATGCTGCACATTCATTCCTGCTAACGATGCTGACAATGGTACACTCACGGAAGCTGTATCACAATTGGCCCAGATGCACTCAAAAATGATGGATGAAAGTAAAGGTGTGAAAAAGGATGAGAGTTGGTTTTCAATATTATGGTCATGGATGCCATCTTGGCTGTCAGATGGACTGAAGATTATAGTTGGATGTACTATTTTGGCTGGAGCTACACTGATCATAATAAGATTTTGGAAAGCCCGGAAGGCACGCACCACAGACGAGATGATCGAAATGGTTGGTATACACCTCTTGATGCCAACAGATGACGGCCAACACACAGGCACAATCATAAAAGAGAGAGAGAAGTTGCGCAACCAGATCATCACCAACCACCTGGACCCAGCATCTGTCAAGCTCGAAAACCCAAGAAACCCAAGGAGCTACATAGGGAAATGGGTATACTGCACTCCTGGAGGAACCTGTGAATATATTTATTGGTCATTTGAAGACCATGTTAACCACTATGGACATTTGGGAGGAATAACTAAAATATGGAGAGTAAGAGGAGATAAAGAAAAGGATATGTTTGTGGTCGACAAGTCGACCAGAGGGGGGACTGAAGTGGGAGAATGGAAGACCAGGCTCCCGCCCCTCCCCCCTCGCGCTTGGCCTAGAGGATCACGGCCTAGACACCCGCCACAAGAGGAGTTTGCCTATCTACCAGACAACCAAATACCCTGGTACAGGAACATACGGATGTGCCCATCTACCTGCCCAGCAGGCCGCCCTGTCCATGCCGACACCTGCGGCACGGATCAACTCGACTAAACCTACATGTCGTTAGAGATGCCATGACGACCTAGCCACGGTCAGCACACCTGTGCAAATATACACACCGGACACTCCCACACCAATCCACACGAAGAATATACTCAGTGCTATGACGTAGGCGACAGACATACTCACGGACGTGCATCTTTATTATTTTCCACATAGGCTCTCAAAATGCAGAAACGCAAGACGCATCATGAACTTATCTAATAAGGCTTGCTCACGCTTCTTCTAAGATCCATGTACCATAATGAAGATTATAACGGGGACACGATACTGAGGATAAAGCAATATGATACCGTAACCTAAAGCGCTCTGCATCAAATGGTTCCACCTATGCACCAGGCCCAAGTAGGCCGCAAGCAAAAGCTTCCATGAACATTGAATGAGCAAGAACTGGGTTGCTGACCCTGCAAAATGAGCCCGGCGAAAGCACACCGCCAAGGGCACGATGTTGCAATCTCGCACGCTGCAAGCCAACGCCAAGGTCGCACCTGCAAGATAAACCAGGCACACAGTAGGAAAAACAATATTAATTATGTTGAATTTTGCTTCAAACACGGTCCCACCTCACGTGACAAAGCCAAACCTGACAAGATGCCAAGCCAAGGAGAAAGGAGACGCCTGAATCCCACGTTTGAAGACACAGGCAGATACAATTAAAAGACTCATTGGACATCTGCAGCAGTGGGAGTAGTCAACCTCCCAACATACAAATAAATCCTCACATTGTTTACACCTACCCATATTAAAACATTGTTGCATATGACAGGTGCACCGCGAGCTGGGAACAGCGATAGTCCCAGACTGGGAGGCTCGCGAGCGGACCAATTAGAACATGGGGCTCTTATCACTGACGCCATTAACATTGACCAATCCTCAGAGGTCTTCATGTAACAATTTTCATGTATCAAATTGAACGGACAGCCCAGGAATACCACCTGACTAACCTTCAGCCACTAACACCATTCTCTATATGTGCGCTATACTAACCCTACCACTCGAGTAACCAATCCAGAGTGGAAATAGGTTTTTTACTAAACTTTGTAAGATGACGCAAGTAGCGCGTCATACTAAGGTAAAAAGGGCTTGCGAGCCCCACGAGTGTGTGTGTGTCAGGACGGACGCGTACGCTCCTTGACCCATCCCTGCCGTTTTGTCTAATAAACAGCAGAGTCACCTTGCTTCTTGCGTGTGTCTCATACTCTATCTCTTTTGGGATATACGGGAGGAGTTGGGGCCTCCCTGCCCGGAGGTCTGCGGACGGCCCGGCCGACCCCGGCAGAATTTCCCCCCCGACAAAAACATCCCACAGTTTATTCAAAACGGAGTTCGGGTGTCATGAACAGTGCTATTTAAAGTTGGCCTAATTGGAATACTATTTTTAGATGCAATTAATTTGACTATCTGTTCGCCCTCATTCTGCATCATAAGGGCGGCAAAGGATTTGCCCCAATTTGAAAGTTTGAATTAGCAGCAATCTGATGGCAAGTTTGTGATGGGCAGCAGCCCTTAAGTTACTGTGCAATAGTTATTTTCTCCCTTTTAATTCCCTTTCAAAGGTGTGTTTATGCTTGAAACACGGTTTAGAATTATACGACGGTTGTAGTTTAAATAAAGTCATTATGCAACATATCTACCTTGTAAGTTTGTCATTGCAGGATCGGCGTTTAGATTCAGGTTTTGTATGATCTAGTTAAAGGTAGCTAGAGACTCATCCATCCACCTCAGTCTAGTCCTCCCACCTGTCAAGATCAACTCAGGTAGATAACAGTCAGGATCTTGCAATTTAGATGGCCATTTTCAGGTGCAAGATAAGAGATTATGATCACTTTTGGTTTGTTCAATATTTTCAATGTCTGTATTAAATTATATGTGGAACGTTGAACAAATCTATAGTAACAAATCTATAGTAAAGGTACTATGTCCCATTTTCCACATCTGCTTATGAGGGATATCTCCTTTTAGGGTACTATTCAGCACTAAGAACTGCCTTTCTTTCATTAGACCTAACCAAATTTTAGCTATTTGACTTAGAGTTACCTTTTTAGATTGTATGCAATTTACATTTAGATCACCTGCAATTATTGCAAGTATGATGGTTGGATCTGCAGTGTTCAGATCTAGCATTTCAGAAACGCCTGTTAAAATACATTACCGTCAAGCCCATTATGACTCCAGTACAAGTTAAGGATAGCCATGTATCCGTAGGGTGTTTTTATTTTAACTAATTGAGTAAAGTATTTTGGGGATGCCCAAGGCTCTCATGCATAATGAAGTTCGGATTTTACAGCTACTAAAAGGCCTGCTGTCGGTCAACCCAGTAATCCTTTCTTGGCAGGCAACAGAGATGAGACATGACCTTCCCACACCAGGGTTTCCATGAGCCATGTTTCATGTAAGATAATAAAATCAAAGGCTTGTAGCCTGGTGTATTCCGGTGCATCGGATCCCGCTCCCTTCCAAATGATAAAGTCATCTAGCTTTTCACATTCATCTTACCTGGTAGGGGATCTCATTGGGAAGGTTTTATATTACTATGGGTTAGCAGTTCATGACTTCCTTCCTATTTGGATAAAGTCATATTGTAATTTATTCTGATTGTTACTTGTTACTGGCCTTGCCATTTGAGGAGAGAACACAACAGAAAACATGGCAACAGGCAGAGAGCAATAGAAGAACAGGACAGACAAGAAAGGACGAGAGAAGAGGAGGAATCACAGAAATTAAGGGACAGGAGAATACAGAGATGAAGAGAAGAGGAAGAAAGAAGAGCAGGGGTAAGGAAAGGTGAGATAAGATAAGAAGAGGAGAGAGTAAAATGGGAAGCGAGAAAGTGAAGAGAATTAGATGAAAAATTAGAACGTAAGAGGAGTCCGTGGGAGCTTGATATTAACTGCATTCAAAAGGAACTAATGGAGCCAAGTCCAACAATACGATGGGACAGGAGGGAAGAGTTCCTTCCATTAAAGGGAGCAATGTAAGGGCCATCTAGAGAGGCTGTAGAAGAGAACTTTCATATAGGGAGTATTGGAAATAGGATCGATAAGGCTCATCAAGAGTTAAAATGAGATCAATCCCTAGCTTTCCAATCAAGAATCGACAAGGAAAACCCATTCAGCCTCGAGCACATAGCCTTATCTTTAAGTAGAATAAGCTTAGATAAGGATGAACGGCACTAGAGTCAAACTAGTTGGGGACTAGACGTGTCAGACGAGGAGAGGGAACAAGGAAGTAATATGGTCTAATCTAGAGCAAACTAAGCATAGTATGCCAGATCCCATAGCATATCCAGAGCATCCTGGAGGACAACCATATAGTGAGAAGGGAAAATCACAGCCATATGTGAGCAGGTTAAAATCATTGCCAGGTAAGAGACGGTCAGGGACCATTGTCCCTGCCAAGGATAGGCAAACAATGGGAGCCGATTGTGGGTTAGGGTTCATGCAGTTTCCCTTATTGGAAAAAGGGGGTGGAAGACCACAGTATATTCTATAGCCACAGATGGATAAGGAAAATTTAAGATGCAAACTCCGGAGTTTGTCATTGGGTGCAGGAAAGTAGTTTTATGCATTAGATAAAATCACAGGAGGAAACAAGCTAGCCATGGTAGACATCAAGGGTGTCTTGGCAGCTATTCTTGGGGAAAGAGCTCATGACATATGGAAGAGAGCAGGCTATTCAGGTGTGACAGCATCGCACAGAGCACACAATGGAGCACCATTCAAAGCAGAGCAGATGTCTGGAGGGCTCTCAGGGTACAGTATCCTGACACATCAGACATGGGTGCAATCATGACACGTAAGATGAAGGTAGATGAAGACCCTCTTGCTTATATAAAGGATATTCAAGAGCATTGGACTATTGAAATGAGGGAATCGGGGGAAAAACAATGGCATTATTTTAGCACATTTTATATCAGGGATTGCCTGAGTAAGTACAGAGGCAAATGAATAAGTTTGTGGTAATGGAAGAATAGCCATGGGCTGAAAAACAGTTGACGATAGTGAATCACTGTCGGCTGTTACAGGAGAAAAATCCGAAGAAAGATAAGGCTAGGAAACTTGAGGAAGCTAAATTAGTTCAGAAGAAATTGTCAAAATATGCCATAGAAGGGGCGGTGTTGACAAGAAGAGAAAGGTTAGGAATACAGCAAGCAGTGAATAATTAGCGATGGACCAAGGAAGGAATGGGTTCATGCCATGAGGCAGGGGTATGGGCTATAGAGGATGGGGTGGATTCCAAAACAATCAAGGTGGGTTTCAGAAAGCACAGAGTGAGAATCAAAATGCAAAAGAAGGATTTAACGAAGGGGGGCTAATCAGGCAGGCTCCTCCTGTGTGTTGGACTTGTGAGATGACAGGACACATTGCACGCATATGTGGAAGCCAAGGGAATGTACAGCATGGCCAATTCTCAAGAGCGGGTATAGCTTATCCTACAGCATAGAGCTAACAAGCTAGGGAAGGGGTTGCGTAAGATTCAACAGTGTATCAAACACAGACTCTGCAAATTCAACAGGCGCAGAAACCACAGAAACCACAAAAGAATCCACTGCAAGGGCAATCACAACATGCCCCCTTGCAAACACAGCAGTATGCAAACACAGTACAATTGTTGACACCAAGAATAGTGGTGGGAGGAAATCCTTTCACTGGTACAGGGGTATGCATGTATCAACAATAGGACAGCTCACAAGGTGACTTGATGTGTTCAGTACTATCAGTGACACCAGTCCCCCAAGAGGAACCAAGGGTTGATGTGACTATATGAGACAAATCTTTTTCTTTTCTAGTGGACACTGTAGCTACTTTTTCATGTATACGAGAGGGAAAATGTCCAATGTCGGGAATTGCCATGAATGCTCAAGGGTTCGCTAGAGCTACGAGTCGAGTTCCTTTTACTGATGAATTACCAGTCTCTATAGGAGAATGTGATATGTCTGCTCCATTGTTGTAGTCTCAGCAGACACCAGTTAATATTTGTAAAGAGATTAGTATGTTTCACTCCTGGAATACACTACATGAATTGGGCAAATGTATAATGGCATTCACAGGGCAAGTGGCTCTGTGAGGCATTCCAGTAGAGCCAGAGGGTTTTCTTTATGGGGTGAGCATTCTACTGACATGGCTACCTGGCTTAGTGAGAAGAACTATGAGAATACCTGATTATTTTTTGTTTAGACCACAGATACCCATGGACGAAGACGGGGGACAGTCGATCCCTATAGAATTAGACGCAGCCAAAGTGCGAGGGCAAATGGCAATGCTCAAAGGAACGGATGACAAGTATAGGCCATGGAAAACAGTGATAGCTATTGGGGAAGGGTACAGGTTGACTGACATTACTGATGATGACATGTTTAGGGATGATCCAACAGATGATGAGGTAGAGTTATTTGAGAGCATTACATAATGGATAAAAATAGAGAAAAGGGAGATCCCACAGCGAATAGCAATAATGCGGCAGCGTCCAGCATTCTTTGACAAAGATTTGCAAAAGGTGCCAAGAATGTTATGGACTACAGGCCCTATGACATAGGGGAAGTCAAGATGAAGCTTAAACTCGGAGCAATTTTACCTCAAGCAAGACAGTACCCCATGTTTCAAGAGGCTGATGAGAGTATTTTCAAGACTATGTCAGCACTGATGGAAAAAGGTATTCTGGTACTGTCAGTATCATTGTGCAACACTGCAATGTATCCTGTAAAGAAGTTAAGGGTGGGGGGGTAGTGGAGATTCATACAGGACATGAGACCGATCAACCAGATTGTAGAAGTATGACATTACTTAGTGATTGATTTGAAAAATTCATTTTTCTCAATCCCGTTGCACAAAGACTGACAAGATTTGACTTAATTTACGTTCTGCCAGACTCGTCTGAAACATACTAGGCTGCCCCAAGGGTACTGTGAGTCTCCATCAATCTTTAGTAGAGTCCTACAGATGGACTTAGGCAATATTGATTGAAAATAGATGACATTTTAATTTGTAGCACTACAGAAGATGAGTACAGACAGGACTCGATTCAGTTAATGACTATTCTAGCTGACAACGGATACAAAGTAAACAAAGAAAAGCTACAGTATTGTCAAGACGAGGTGTTATACATAGGGCAATTGATTTCACGGGAAGTAAAAAAGGTGACACGGAAAGGGCTGAGGCGATCATGAAAACCACAACACTGCATACAATGAAACAGATGGAACAATTTTTGGGGCTATGCAATTATGTAAGAGCCTAGGTTTTTTACTACAGTTCATACACAAGACCCCTTTTGTTGGCTTTGAAGAAAGCACAGGAAAACAGTGTTCAAATAGAATGGACTGAGGGGATGGAGGAAGGGTTTCAAGAGTTGAAGAAAGCAATTTGTACAGCTCCTGTTTTAGGAATTCCCAGTTATGCTGAGGAGTTTTTCTTATTTTCACACAAATGTGAAAGTCATGACAGCATTGCTTATACAAGTGACGACATTGGGTACAAGCCCCTAGCATATTATAGTGGGATTTTAAATCCAGTTATGAAAGGACCCTTTCCTTGCGAACAGTCATTGGCAGCTGCCGCATTTGCAATTGAGAAAATCTACAAGCATTGTAATGGGTTGTTCTTTGACTCTTTGTGTGGTGCATGCTCTGTTTGCCATTTTAGAGAAACGTAAAGGTACATTGACATCCCAGAGAGCTTCTGCTTATGAAGTGATGATTTGAAACCCAGCAATTAAAATGGTCAGATCTAAAATTGTGAATCCTGCCATGTTTATAGCTGAGCCAGTGACAAAGAGTGGCCATGTGCATGATTGTGCAAACTATGTTGAATTCTATGATGATATACTGCGTGTAAAAGAAAACGCGTTGTCAGGAGGGGAAATTCTCTTGATTGATGGTTTTTCAAAAATCAATCAAATGAGTAGAGAAAGGCATTCTGGCGCAGCTCTAGTGAGACATAAAGTAATATGCGAGTTTGAGGTTGTCGCTAGTGCAAGACTGCCATCTCACATTTTGGCGCAATCGGCAGAATTGGTAGCACTTATTGTCACGCTTGAGAATCATGAAGAGCAGGAAGTGACGGTGTACAATAACTCCACCTATATGACATCAATCGTACATGCAGGGCTAGCAGTTTGGAAAAGGAGGGGCTACATCTGAGCGGATGGCAATCCATTGCAGCACCTATCCTTTTCAGACAGGATTATTAAGGTACTTCAGCTCTCAGTAGTGATAGCGTTCGTTAAATGTGCCGCTAACTCTAAGCGCAGAGACTTTATTTCTTGCAGAGACGAAGTCACAGACGCAAAAGACAAAGGGTTGCATATTCCACATTATTTCAAGTTTTGATACTGTCACAAGCTTCTTTCTTTCTCACCTGTTTTTCCTTGTTTGTGGTCTTCTTGGGAGCGCTTTCCTTCTTCCTCACTGTTGGAGACTTGCACAGGTTGGAGCATGAGTCTTCAGGTTCCAGTGTGAGGTAGCCGGCTGCCTTAAGCCGGATAGCGTTCAGTATCCAGGAATGTTTAGCGACGGATCCAGGAAGGAGGAGGGCAGGCATCCCAAGATGGCATCCAGGATGAGGGGATATGGACAGCTGGAAGATTGCAGGAATCAGGAGAGGGTTCAAGGACGGAAGAAAAAGGGGTAAGGAGTTGGAGACAGTACGGTACACGGACTCGAAACAGATGCTTAACAACTACAAGGAGTTGCATTGAGATGCGCAGAGCCAAGGGCGTGCCTGTTTTCTAGGAAGCAGAGTGTTACACGCAAAGGCTAGAGCGCAGCGTTTCTGGCCCATTGGCCATGTTGGAAGAATCACTGACCTCATGCCGCGGTGCATCATGGACCACGAATTCCAGAAGGGCCGTAATCGGTGGTTTATGACAGTATGCCTCCTCCTAAAACCAGAACCACCGGGTTTGCATGGGTGAATTCGATGAAACCTTTGTATTAGTTGGGGGGCATTCATGTTTGAGACTGGTTCCTAGGTGCGCTCGCTGGGGGGATATCCCTTCCATTCCACCAAATATTGGAGCTGACCCCGTCAATATCTGGAATCACATATCCTGGAGACCTCGAACTCAATCTGATCATTGATGAGCACAGGGTTAGGTCTAGGAGTAGTTCTGGTGGACCGTACATACGGTTTCAATAAGGAAGTGTGGAAGACCGGATGTATCCTCTTCCAGGATTCTGGAAGCTGAAGCCGAAAGGCCACTGGATTAATGATTTCCTTAATGGAGAAAGGTCTATAATACCTGGGAGCCAATTTATTAGGCCGTAAATGTCGAGGAATAGGTTTTGAGGATAGCCAAACCTTATCCACAACTTTATATAAAGGGGTAGGTCTCCACTTGTTGTCTGCATATCGTTTGACGTCTATCCTGGCTTTCTCCAGGTTTTCCTTTGCATCTCTATGTATGTTTACTGTAAGCGATGTTCAATCAACACTACAGCCAAGTCAATGCCTAGTCTGGGATGCTGAGGAAAACCCTTATTAATGTATTATTATGTCTAGTTCAGTACTCTGAATGACCACCCTTGTATAACACCCCCCTCTTAGAATCCCCCTAACCCCACTGAGCCAAGAAGTAGGTTTGTTTTGCAAATTAAAAGGTTTATTTGATAATTTAAACAATATGTATATATCACACTTTATAATAAATTAATATCTGATAGTACACTTAGACATATGATGTGGATCAACAATGGGTAATCTGGCACTAGCACACTTCTTTACAATCAATGAGGAGTTAGTATAGGATGGATAAAGTAGCAAAAATACTTTTATGATTTCAAGGGAAAAGCAATCAGGAATAAAATGCAGTACAGAAATACTTGATATGATTTTAGCAAAAGATAAGATAATCACTTTTTCTCTGGCAATTCACCCCCCTCCCCTATGCAATGTAAGAAATGGAAGGAGATGGTAAGAGGAGCACACAGTTCTCAGGAATGCAATCAAATACAATACGAAATTCAATTCCCCCCAGCAAGCTTAGAGGAAACAGGTAGGAGTTTGAAACACAGGCCCAAAATGCTTTTTAAATGTGATGGCAATGGATGGGAAAATGTGCCAACTGATTTTAATTCCCTCTAGAGATTCAGGGTGAGTGGGAGATGCGTGTTGGTATTAGTTCACGCTCACTTTAGCAATGCTCTATGAGTTATTACCAAGTTGCAACGGATTTTAACAAAGGAAAGAATGGAGCTGCTATTTTGACAAGTGGAGAAATTGAGCCAAAATCGCAAATCGCGGTAAAATTTGCCAGTGCGTAAATCGTGATTGCGGAAAAAGTATAAGGAGTAGGAAGTCTAGGCTTGTTGGAAAGCATAGATTCTAAGCTTTCAGGGGAAAGTTAAATCTCGTTCCTAGCCCAAACGGTTCCAGAGATACGGACGATTAAATAAAGGTATGTTTTTCGGATTTAAAGTAAACTCAAAATGACAGGTGACAGCTTGCAGCTGCAGAATTGACAGGTGACAGTTGTGCAGCTTTAAAAATGACAGATGACACGATTTCTAGGAGGAAGTTCTACTTAGGTTAAAATAGTTTGGATTAGATTATTTTAACTAAGAGATTGGTTCTGCACAGTTCTGCTAGGTACTCACAATATAAATTTGAACTAGGCCTCGTCACGGATCTGGTCAACACGTCCGGCTGCGGTTCTGTCTGCTCGGCGGGTCAATCAGGCACCGGTTCTGCTCACAGCGATCTGGGTCAGCTCTGCTCTGCTGGTCTAGCCTCTCTGGATTCTGGATGTAACACTGCTTTCTAGGTACTGCTACAGGTTCTTGCAAAAATTCTCGGCAAAACTTCAAACAGCTCGCCCAGTTGTTGAATTTTTTTGTTAGTTTTGAGGCCTGCTGAAGAGGATTCAGCTGGTGGATTCAGGCCTTTCTGCTACAAATTCTGGAGTTAATTTCTGCTACAGGTTCTGGAGATTGATGGATTTGAAGTCTGGATCTCTGGATCGCTGGATGTGAAGTCGTCGGTCAGCATGCTCCGCAGCAAATGGAATTGAATGTCTCTACCTGTCCCAGCAGTCTCTTTTTATGTGTTTTGGAAAGTGGGTGTGTGCGTTGGTCATAACTAAACCTGCCCCTCTCACTTATCATTGGCCAATTCCTCCTCTCTCCCTTGATTGGGGGAAGGAAATGTGAGTCAGAGTGATGCTGTAGGTTTTATGGTCAGAGGAACCTCCCCTTGTCAGATTGCACACAAATCTATTTCTGACCCAAATACATATTTATCTATGTACCATTTTTCTAATATTATAGGTCCAGTTAACATATTTTCTGTAGCGCCAAACCATCCGATCCCTGTCTTTGTACGATGTCGTGTCCACTGATGACAGAATTCTCCCCTTTTCATCCAGATAACGACCTCTAAACCTTTCCAGATTTTACACAAATGTGCACCAGGGATATGGGTTACAGATGATAAAGTGTCAAATTTTTAACATGCATACATTTGGAGTGAGACCCTATTTTCCGCTAGCAACCCCCCAGAATACGCCACAGGGTCCTAACACCTCTTAAAATGTTCACAGAAAAATCACAAAAATAATGATATTACTTATATAATTCTGACAAGTCCGCACTATGAGTTATCTATCTTTTTAAAATTATGCTCTGGTCAAAAAGGGGTGTGGCTTCCCACATCACAGGGTGGAATAACTGGTTTATCCACTTCCCCCAAGCTCAGCTGGCTTGCAGAGGCACTGCCCCTCCCAGTTTCCCCTGAGAGGAAGCCACTTTATGCCTCCCCCCAATATAACATTTGCCTGAGTCCAGGACAGGTCTTTGTTCAACTCCCTGTAGTCCGCAGCTGCCACTCCCCTTTCAATCAACAGGGCCATGTGACCTCAGGATGCAGCCAGGCCTGGCAGCCAGGCCTGGGAACACAGCTGTTGATCCAGTTTCAACTCCTGTCGGGGGTAGTTGTCAGGCAGAATTCAGTTTCATTAAGCCATGTTTCAGCTAAATGTCACTTTTTGTTCCCAGTTTTCTACATTCAAATCAAACTGACAATTTTTACATATACATTAAATAATTACTTCCTTCAAGTCCTTTCAGAATATAGTTTTACATTGTATCCACCTCTTAACAAGTCTTTCCTTGGTCTGGTTTTGTTTCATTTGTTCAGTTTTACACAAAAGTCTGGTGGTTTTAAAACGCTGGCTTTCTGATAGTGGTGAGTACTGGTAATGCAACCATTTTTGGGATTAAGAAAATGAATTCCCCACAGTTCTGAGTTGCTTTTTTTGCAATCAGCATTGCCATTCCCAATGGTTCCAGGCTACTGTGTGTGTAGCCCAATGATGGTTTTAGGCAGTGTCCTCCTGTGCTCACAACATAGGCAAAAATGGGTGGCAGCCTATTGTTCATGTTTTCCCTGTGCACTCTCTGGGGAGTTCTGGCCATCATGATTTTTTCCATGCCAGTACTGCCCAGTTTTATGGTAGGGCTTGGATGCATGGGTAAAAACATCCCACAAGCCCCCCCTCTTGCGATGGCCATTCTGTCCTTTCACTAATGGAACTCGCAAGATCTGGGATGTTCGCCTCCTCTTCTTCCAATTCCATAGGTGGCACAGTTCAGCATCTTTTCCTCCCTCCAGTCGATCAATCATTTCTCCTTGTTGGTCCTGATGGGAGGATTGGGCGGTACCCCGGGCCCCTCGGATCTTCGCTCCCGGTCCCCTGGTTGCCTTCCGTGGTCAGTCTCCATGTTTTCTTTCTCCTAGGACGACAAAGGAGAGCGGCAATACCTATTCATAGACATTTCTTCACCACTATTAATGGTGTGGCGAACATATACATTTTATGAATCAGAAGATATGAACATATACATTTTCTTTTTTAAATTAGGAGACAAGAACATTTATATATACAAGGATCACAGAATTTTATATGCTATATGTGGAATATTTTAGGGTTGGAACTGAATTACTCTGGAGCGGCCCCCTCTGGGATCTAGTGGATTCCTCCAGTTGTTGCAGAGTGTGCCTGGGATGGCAACACTTTAGCTGATTTATATGTACCCACTTGTCTTCCCCTTCCGCCAGACTGCCTTTGGGGATGCAGATCTTATAGGCAACAGGGGAGATCTTGTCTATAATTTCAAACGGTCCCTTCCATGTAGGCAAGAATTTTCGCTGTTTGGCCTGGTTCCTTTGGAAATTGTATATATAGACCCGATCACCCACCTTATATTCCTTTTGGGTAGTTTTTAAATCATAGTGGGTCTTCATGCTCTCGGCTGATCTTTCTAGATTCCGCTGAGTATAGGCAAAAGCATGTTGAAGGTGTTTCCTTAAATTCTCCACATACTCATGAGTTGTGGAGGCATTTATCAGTGTCTGCTCTTGGGTCCTGTAGAGCAAATGCTGGGGAAGCACCATCTTGCGCCCCGTCATCAACTCAAATTGTGATATTTTGGTTGCAAATGAAGGGGTAGATCTGATGGCCATTAGGACCATAGGTAATTGGATATCCCAACTTGGCCCACAATCTGTCACAAACTTTTTTAATATGCTCACAATGGTTTGGTTGTATCTCTCCACTGCTCCAGAAGAAGCTGGCCTGTAAGCAATATGTAACTTCCTTTTGACCCCCAGTATCTCCCACATCTTTGTCATTACTTCATTGGTCAAGTGGCTACCCCTGTCTGACTCAATCCTTTGAGGTAGACCAAAACGGGAAAAGATGTGGTTAATCATCAGGGCAGCTGCTGTTTCTGCCTTGCAATTTGGGGCCGGGAGACATTCCACCCACTTGGTAAACAAGCATGTAACGGTCAACATGTTCTTGTTTCCTCTAGACGAGCGGATTACAGGGCCTACAAAGTCGATTTTCAAATCTGACCATGGCAGTGTCATCCCCCTCTTTTGGAGAGGCACACGGTGTGTGAGGGATGATGGCTGAAATTGTGCACACACAAGACACCCCTTCAAGTATTGGTCGAGGTCCTGCCCCATGTGTGGCCAGTATGCAACCTCTCTTAATATTTCCAGTGTCGAGTGAAACCCCCTATGACCGGCGGTGGCCGCATCATGGGCGTGACTTAACATCAGGCTTCGGAATGAGGTAGGAACCACCCACTGATCGTGGCCAGCTTTGGATTTCCTTACCAGCAA
This sequence comes from Ambystoma mexicanum, assembly GCF_040938575.1. NCBI lineage: Eukaryota > Metazoa > Chordata > Amphibia > Caudata > Ambystomatidae > Ambystoma > Ambystoma mexicanum. Next base: position 1,233,873,041 of record NC_090921.1, read on the forward strand.
ACCGTCTTGGATTCGGAACATTTTTGGACATTTCATCAACACTCTTAGGTCCTCTTTCCCAATGTAATCGGTATCGGTCAGGGGAAAGTTCTCAGGGTCCTCAAGGTGTTGGTAAAACTTACCAATTATTGGATCCCCCTTCTGAGCTGTAATTAAATCAGCATCAGGGGTCTCCTTACTCCATTGTGCAGTTGAAAGATCATTGTGAGCATTTGTCTGGGACCTAGTGATAGCAGTGACCTGGATTTCCCCCAACAGGGACTCTATCTCTATTAGATCCCCTTGGATGGCCCCGGTTCTGGCCAGCTGATCAGCTAAGTCATTTCCACTTTTGTCTGGTCCCTCTACTTTGGAATGGCCCTTGATCTTTTTCCAGTAGATGGTCATCCCATTCGATGTGACCAGATCATCTATGTTTTGGATTAACTTCCCATGTTTCAAGGGTTTGTTATTAGCACATAACATGCCTCTGGTTTTCCAATTAACCAGGTGCTCCACGAACCCGTTCCGTACATAATCCGAATCTGTGATTATGACCAATTTGTGGAGTTGATGTTGGACAGCAGTGAGGATGGCCTGATGCACCGGCATCAACTCTGCCGTCTGACTACTTCAGGCACCAATTTTGTATCCAGCAGAGGGTTCTGGAAACTCCTTCACCCATGCATTCCCTACGCCGGCCACCAGTTCTTTCTCCCCGTTGTGGTCAACATGGTAAGAGCATCCATCCACATAGACAGTGGGCATTCCCTCACACTTGTCTTCTTCAAAGACTTTGTGTGGGGAATTAAGGTACGCCTCCATGTTGTCCTTGATTTTTAGACTTTCGTCCTCGAGACAGTTTTCTCTGACACAATCATGCAAGTCAGCCAGGCCTTGCGGGAGGGGACTCTTCTTGTTTTGGCCATATCTGACCTCCACATGAAAGCCTTGCATTGACAGAATCCAGGAAGTAATTCGGGAATTACTCACATTTCCGGCCCGGATTCTGTCACTTTGGAGATATTGCAGAGGCTGGTGTGGAGTCTCTACTATGATGTGTTCCCCCTGGATAAACGGGCGGTAATTCTTCAATGCCCACACCGTTGCCAGGAGTGCCTTCTCACAATCATTGAATTTTTCCTCCACAGAGGATAAAGTTTTGCTTGCATAGGAGATTACTTTATTGATCTTGTCATGCTTTTGGTATAATACTGCCGTCAAGCACGTATTAGAGAACCCTGTCTCCAGGAAGAACCCCTTGTTTCTGACAGGGTAAGCTAGGCAAGGCGCTTGTGAGAGGCTTCTTTTGAGTTGTCTTACCGCCTCGGATTGTTCTGGAGCCCATTCCAACTTGACCCCCCCTTCAAGAGATGAATCAGGGGTCTAGTGATCTCTGCGTAGCCTTCAGTGAACTTTCTGCTGTAATTAGTCAGTCCAAGGAGGCTCCTTAGTTCCCGCAGAGTTGTGGGGTCTTTCAGTTTCTGGAGTGCTTCCACTTTCTTTTCTTGGGGACAGAGACCCTGAGGAGTGATCTCATGCCCCAAGAAATTAACACGGGTTCTACACCACTGTGCTTTCTGAAAGGAAAGTTTTGCTCCGGCGGCCCTCAACTGTGTCAGAACATAACGGATCTCTGCTATGTGTTCCTCCACAGATGAACTTTTGATGAGGACATCATCTATATAAGCCAGGTTACCCCTCGCACCCAGGTCGGGCATGGAATTATGTAGGAAAATGTTGAATTCATTGCCGGAGTTGAGGTATCCAAAGGGAGTCCGGGTCCATGTGTACTGCTGGCCCCTAAAGGTAAAAGCCAGTTTGTATTGGTCCTCCCTACTGACAGGCACGGTCCAGTATCCATTGGTCAGGTCTATTGCTGTGAATACCTGTGACCCCTGAATCTGGGCCAGCCCTTGGTAAATATAGGGCAGAGGACATCGGGAAGTATGGACCCGTTTGTTGAGCTCCCTAAGGTCGGCGCAGAGTCTCCACTGGCCGTTTGGCTTCAATATTCCCAGCACCGGATTATTGAAAGTGCTGTGGACTGGACGGATTATTCCCCGGGACTCAAGGTTCTTAATTATTTCAGTAAGGGACTCCATGGATGCGAGAGGCAAGCGATATTGCTTCACAAACACTGGAGTCATTCCAGGGTCCGTGGGAATTGTTGTGGTGTGGATGTCGGTGCGACCACAGTCATATGAGTCTACCGCAAAGAGATCTTGGAAATCCAAGAAAACTTGTTTCAACTTTTGCTTCTGTTCCAGAGTCACACAGGCATCAGCTAGGTTGACTCTCTCTTCCACCATCTGCCTGAAGCCTGGAAAGACTTCTGGTTTGGCTATCTCAGCGGCCTCCTCCAGCTGGGTGGAGAAGTCCCTGGTCAGAGTGCTGATTTGGACTGGAGGCTTCAGGTGGGAAAGGCAGCCCTCATGGACCTGGAAAATCACCTGATCCCTCCTGAAGTCACAAGTCACATCTTCCTTACCATAAGGGCAAGAAGTGTACACCAGGAAGTTCCCCCCATGCCGGGTGAAAATCCTGCCTGGTGTTGTATTGTCCTCACTGTCACTGTCAAAACAGTCCTTGGGGATTGGTCCTAACAGTTCATTTCCTAAATCAATGGAGAAATGTCGGTCATCAACCGCCATTCCAATAGTGGTGCTGCGGCTAGAGTAATACTCTGTAAGACGCTGTTATCCACCTCTATTGGAATGGTGTCATGTTCTATGTTGACTAATGGTGTTGGGTTTACCCCTAACCCTTGCTTTTGGAGAGAAGCATTTAGATGAATATAAGCATCAGGGTTTTGCCATTTTTGTCCTCTTTTAACTTTCACTTCCAGGGAGAATTGTCGGGTCCTTTCTGGGATGGTGACTTCCTCTTTAATCTGAATTTCAACTGCATAAGGTAGCAATTGAGCTGAACTAAATGCTTTTTCTGAATTATCAAAGCCCATGGGATTATCCGCTAATCGGGACCAAGCTTTGAAGTTTATTAGGTCCAAACTAATGGCAAAGCGATTGAGAATGACACTGCCTAAGTAAAAGGCTGCAGTGACGTCTCACACGACCCAACAATTATTGACTATGCTCTTGTTGCCAATGGAGATTTTGAGCATACACCTGCTTGGCAGGAGATGTTTGGAAATGGGTGCTTCCAGGTCCATTTCCCATTTGTCTATCAGTTTGAATGTGGGAATGGCTGGATCTTTTGGGAGTTGGCGGAACATGGCTTCGCTGATGAAGCTCTTACCGTTGTTCACACACACTCGAGCGAGAACAGAGTCCTTCCCATCATTTAACTGAACAGGGATGAACAACTGCTCTCCAATTTGCTGAATATCAGCCAGGCTCTGAGCTGATTTCACATCTTTCTGGACTATAGGAGTGGGAGTTTCTGATTGTGGATTAGTAAAGAATTTCAGGGTTTTTCCTTCCAGTGTGGAATACCACCTTAAACTGGAAGGAAGGTTGATTTTCAGAAATAGAGAGGACCCCCCATCACCAGTCTGTTGTCCTACTGCTATTACTGTCACGTCTGGAATTTGGCTATTCTGGAAGTGAAATTCTACTTGGCCAGATTTTTGTTCAACCATGTGGCATGTGCCGTTTAAACTAACATGGTTGACACTCTGTTTTAATTTTATTGGTTGGCTAGTCTGGGTCCAGAGGACCTTGTTTATGCAATCTATTAGGGGTGACAACCTTCTCAGGAGGTCATTCCCTATTAAACAAGGGGTGCCCTCTGGAGTCACTACTATGACCGGGTGTTTCACCTTGTGTCGCCCAATTTTGATGTCCAAATCTGCAGTCCCCTCGATAGGAATTTCCTTCCCGTCAAAGTTCTGCAGTTGTCCAGGAAGAGAGGTGAGAGGAATACGATAATTCTCCCCCCTTCCTGCATTTAGTTCCTCAAAGGCCCTTTTGTACCGAAGGGTAGCTTGGGATCCAGTGTCCACCAGTGCCAAAATTATACCCTGCCCCTGTACTTGTACCGGGGCATAGTATCTTCCTTCCTTCTTCTCAAGGGGGCACAGATAATGCACATTTTTGGACAACTGGTGGGCTAACTTTCTGGTTTTGGACATGGCGAGAGAAGAGATTTGGGCAGAATTCTGTGGAGAGTCTTGGGAATCTGAAAGAAAAAGTTGGCAACTGGAGGTCAGAGCCATTGTGGGTTCCCCTGGTTCCGGTTCTGGGCCACCCCCCCTTTTTGGAGGCAGTCACCAGGATGGGTTTGAACCAGGGGATTTCGGTATTGTGGGTTCTGGGATGAGATGATGGGCGGCGGTAGCTCAGTCTCCACATCTCCCCAGTCTGAATTGGCGTCCCTTGGGACCCATTTTTCCTTGGGAGGAGTTCCCCCATCTCTAAAGGAGAAGATTATTTCCCCAGGATCCTCTGAGGATCCCTCTCCCTCAAATTGGAAGATCTGTACCTCCTCCACAAACTGGGCCTGTTTGGGTACTTTTTTTTCTCCTACCTCCTCTCTGCTCCTTGGGTGGCAGACTTTCAGGGGTAAGAGATTTTGTTTCCGGTTCCTGGTTTTCCAGGGGCTGTTTACAAATTGGGAAGGAAGCTTCCTCCAAGGCTTTACACACCCCTTGCCCTTGTGCCTCCTCCCTGGGAACCGGTGGGTTATCGGGGTGCTGCCCCCGTCATTGTTCTGGAGCACCAGGTCCAGAGTTTGGGGCATTCTGCGGTGGCATGCTCATCTGAGGGTTCTGTTGAGCCCTCAGTATGTGACCCAGATCCCGTGTCGTATTTTGGACCTGGCGCTCAAGTTGTGAAACCCGCTCAGGCTGATACGGGGCTCTATTTTCTCCCCTGGGCTGATCCCGGGAAGGGTAGCTATCCCTTCTCTGGTAGTACCCCTGGTTGGGAAGATTTTGGTACCCCTCCACCCTTGGCCTCCCCTCTCCCGATTAGGTTGTCTGGGCTCAGGGAATTGGGGAAAGAAGGATGGATGATTTTGTGGCTGGAAATTGGGTGGATACCTGGGGAAAAAGTTCTGCCCAGGATTTGGAGAATTTCTGCCCTCCTGTGGGAAGTTGGGAGGGATGTTCCCCGGGTCAGGTGCTTGGCTGGATCCCCCCCTTGGGCTGGAGGAGTCCACACATAACCCAGGATTGGTCGGTTTCCCTTGTAGCGGGGACTTACATAGTCAGGGGGGTGGGGGACCCCATTTGTGGGACTACCTCCTCGACTCCCTGTCTGTGACTGGCCCGAGGGCCTTCTGGGCTGTGAATTATTTGGTGCAGGCAGGTTTTTAGGCCCCCCCATCTCCAAATCTAAAACGGGGGCAGCCTTTACCTCTGCCACCTTGGCAGCAGCAGGGGTGCTGTTGGTTTTGGGGTTTTTCGGCGCATTATTTTTATTTTCGATGGGCTTCTGCACCTCATAGATCCGGGTAGCCTGTTCAATGACCCAGTCTAAAGATCTTTTCTCATGAAAATCTCTCACGAGGTGGGTCATTATGTATTTGGGTAAGGCATGGAAAAACGTATAGATACATTCTCTGCTATCCGTGCGCACCCTTCTGGTGGTCTGCGCAAAAGCACGCTTTAATTCTTGCACAAACTCTTGTGGGGCCTGATCCTCCCCACATTGCAAATTGTAGGCTGCCTTGCGAGCCTCTTGAGGATTTCTGTGCACAGAAAAATATTTCAAGATGGCCGCCCTGTATGTGGACCACCTTGAATGGTTTTGATCCTCCAGCCCCGCAAAGAAACTGGAGTATTCTGGTGAGAAGGTCCACTTTACATATTGAATACAGCTTTGGCTGTCCTTCAAATGGAAAGTCTCCATCATTTGCTCATAGAGCTCCAAGTGTTCCCAAACAAAATACTTGGCGTTCTTATGATAAGGCGTGATGACACTCCTTATTGCCTTTATTTGTTTCAATGGGTCCTTAAGCAAGGCCCTTTTTGCCTTATTGGCCTTTTTGGTTCGGGTAACCCTGGTCCATTCATCCTCCGACTCAGAAGCGCTGCTCCCAGAGGTGCCCGTCTGATCTTCCAGGTTTTCCCGGATTCTGCGAGCCTGGGAATGGCTGGCAGAATGTGGGGACCTGGTCTCCTGTGTCCTGTAATGCTCATAGGAGTCTTCAGACCCCTCCTTGCTGCCAGGATTTGATGGGTACCCCCACTGACCTAACTGGGCAGAGGTTTTCAGGATGCCCTTAATGGGCCTACTCTCCTGGGGTTCCCCACTAAATTGCACTGTGCTTGGGTGCCCATACCCGGATGCCCGCCCATCCATTCTTGGGAGGTACTGGCCTATGAGCCCCATACTTCTAGCTGGATAGTAATCTGCCATCCCCGTGGCCCTGGGCTCATGTGCGCGAGGGGACAAGGGGGTGGTAGAGTCTAGGGACTGGGAGAGATGAAGACCTCTGGTACTAGGGCTCCTGAGGTTATGCTCAGGAGTTTCTCTTTCCCAGCGAACCTCATCTCTATCCGCCCCTGCTTCCTGTTGCAATGCAATAGCCTGCGCTTTCAGTTCCTCAGTTAAGGCCTTACTAGACTCTATCAGTCTCTCCTGCATCGCTACCTGTTGCTGGAGCCTATCATTGTGCTGACAGAGAGCCTCATTTTCTCTCTGTGCCTCCTGATTGGTCCTGGAGTACTGGGCCAGTCTCTGCTGCAGGAGGGTTACCTCCTGAGCTGTGTCCCTATTGGCCTGCTCCTTTCTTGCCAGAGCATCCTCCACCCTCCTGGTGTGCTCTAATAAGTTCTGGTGTTCTTTTTGGAGGTCACCCAGTCCCTGGAGGGCCAGGTGATTTTCTTCCATTTTCCTTTTTAAGTGGCAGACTTCCTGGCCTAAGGTATCCCTTTCCTGACTAAGAGCCTGCATCTGTGCCGCCAGGTTGTCCCTTTGCCTTTGGAAGGCACCAGCTTTCTGGCGCTCCTGGTCAAACTCTGCCTGGGTATCCAGGTCTTTCAAAATCAATTTATTGCTTTCCTCTTTTTCCCTATCTAGGTGGCTTTGCAGGGTGACTACCTGCTCAGCACATGCCCTATTGAAATCTAATTGTTGCTCCAGCTTTTTCTGGCTCTGCAGTAGGGAGTCCAAACCTTCTTGGTACTCCTTCTGCAAGGCCAGAAATCTGGTATCCTGGTCTGCCTTTTCCTGTTGCAGCACATCCATATCCTCCTTTATTTTAGTGATGTACTGTCTGCTATCATTTTCTGACTCCTGGCTCCTCTGCAGCCTCTGCTCAGAAGAGACTAGGTCAGATTGGGCCTTTTCTAACGCCATCTGTTGCCTATTTGCCAAATCTTGGCCTTCAGCACATTTGTCCTGCATGGCTCCCATATATAGATACAAATATGCCGCTATCCTGGCAATCTTATTGTGTTCATCTTTTGCCTTAGGGGCCATATATAGTTCACTCAGGGCCACATGTAGGGGACCCTGATCTCTCCAGATATCTAACCCTGTTTCAGTGACCTGTTGCGCGATTGCCTGCAACCAAACCGCCTGGTCCTGATGAGTCCACTCACCTCTCACAAATAGCTTATGTAAGAGGTGCTCCCTCGCTATTTTCATATCTACCACGGTCATCATTCTGGAATTTGAGTTCCTTCCTGACTTACAGAAGTTTGTATTTTATTTTGCAAAACAGACCGTTTCCTTAGAGCGTTCCTTTGAGGGATGCTTTCACAGTGTAAAACAGCGTGGTGATCTAACCGGATATGTGTATCTGGTCAGTTGGCATACTGCATTAATCTGCACAAGTGGTAAATCTAACCCAGAAAATCGTGGCTCCGAGCCCCCACTTTTATAAGCGATATTCAATCAACACTACAGCCAAGTCAATGCCTAGTCTGGGATGCTGAGGAAAACCCTTATTAATGTATTGTTATGTGTAGTTCAGTACTCTGGATGACCACCCTTGTATAACACCCCCCTCTTAGAATCCCCCTGACCCAACTGAGCCAAGAAGTAGGTTTGTTTTGCAAATTAAAAGGTTTATTTGAGAATTTAAACAATATATATATATATATATCACACTTTATAATAAATGAATATCTGATAGTACACTTAGACATATGATGTTGATCAACAATGGGTAATCTGGCACTAGCACACTTCTTTACAATCAATGAGGAGTTAGTATAGGATGGATAAAGTAGCAAAAATACTTTAATGATTTCAAGGGAAAAGCAATGAGGAATAAAATGCAGTACAGAAATACTTGATATGATTTTAGCATAAGATAAGATAATCACTTTTTCTCTGGAAATTCACCCCCCTCCCCTATGCAATGTAAGAAATGGAAGGAGATGGAAAGAGGAGCACACAGTTCTCAGGAATGCAATCAAATACAATACGAAATTCAGTTCCCCCCCAGCAAGCTTAGAGGAAAAAGGTAGGAGTTTGAAACACAGGCCCAAAATGCTTTTTAAATGTGATAGCAATGGATGGGAAAATGTGCCAACTGATTTAATTCCCTCTAGAGATTCAGGGTGAGTGGGAGATGCGTGTTGGTATTAGTTCAGGCTCACTTTAGCAATGCTCTATGAGTTATTACCAAGTTGCAACGGATTTTAACAAAGGAAAGAATGGAGCTGCTATTTTGACAAGTGGAGAAATTGAGCCAAAATCGCAAATCGCGGTAAATTTCGCGAGTGCGTAAATCGTGATTGCGGTAAAAGTATAAGGAGTAGTCGGATCTAGGCTTGTTGGAAAGCTTAGATTCTAAGCTTTCAGAGGAAAGTTAAATCTTGTTCCTAGCCCAAACGGTTCCAGAGATATGGACGATTAAATAAAGGTAGTTTTTCAGATTAGGTAGTTTTTCAGATTTAAAGTAAACTCAAAATGACAGGTGACAGCTTGCAGCTGCAGAATTAACAGGTGACAGTTGTGCAGCTTTAAAAATGACAGATGACACGATTTCTAGGAGGCAGTTCTACTTAGGTTAAAATAGTTTGGATTAGATCATTTTAACTAAGATATTGGTTCTACACAGTTCTGCTAGGTACTCACAATATAAATTTGAACTAGGCCTCGTCACGGATCTGTTCAACACGTCCGGCTGCGGTTCTGTTGCTCGGCGAGTCAATCAGGCACCGGTTCTGCTCACAGCGATCTGGGTCAGCTCTGCTCTGCTGGTCTAGCCTCTCTAGATTCTGGATGTAACACTGCTTTCTGGGTACTGCTACAGGTTCTTGCAAAAATTCTCGGCAAAACTTCAAACAGCTTGCCCGGCTGTTGAATAGTTTGCTTAGTTTTGAGGCCTGCTGAAGAGGATTCAGCTGGTGGATTCAAGCCTCTCTGCTACAAATTCTGGAGTTAATTTCTGCTACAGGTTCTGGAGATTGATGGATTTGAAGTCTGGATCTCTGGATGTGAAGTCGTTGGTCAGCATGCTCCGCAGCAAATGGAATTGAATGTCTCTACCTGTCCCAGCAGTCTCTTTTTATGTGTTTTGGAAAGTGGGTGTGTGCGTTGGTCATAACTAAACCTGCCCCTCTCACTTATCATTGGCCAATTCCTCCTCTCTCCCTTGATTGGGGGAAGGAAATGTGAGTCAGAGTGATTCTGTAGGTTTTATGGTCAGAGGAACCTCCCCTTGTCAGATTGCACACAAATCTATTTCTGACCCAAATACATATTTATCTATGTACCATTTTTCTAATATTATAGGTCCAGTTAACATATGTTCTGTAGCACCAAACCATCCGATCCCTGTCTTTGTATGATTTTGTGTCCACTGATGACAGAATTCTCCCCTTTTCATCCAGATAACGACCTGTAAACCTTTCCAGATTTTACACAAATGTGCACCAGGGATATGGGTTACAGATGATAAAGTGTTAGAATTTTAACATGCATACATTTGGAGTGAGACCCTATTTTCCGCTAGCAACCCCCTAGAATACACCACATGGTCTTAACACCTCTTAAAATGTTCACAGAAAAATCACAAAAATAATGATATTACTTATATAATTCTGACAAGTCCGCACTATGAGTTATCTATCTTTTTAAAATTATGCTCTGGTCAAAAAGGGGTGTGGCTTCCCACATCACAGGGTGGAATAACTGGCTTATTCACTTCCCCCAAGCTCAGCTGGCTTGCAGAGGCACTGCCCCTCCCAGTTTCCCCTAAGAGGAAGCCACTTTACGTCCCCCCCCTCAATATAACATTTGCCTGAGTCCAGGACAGGCCTTTGTTCAACACCCTGTAGTCCCCAGCTGCCACTCCCCTTTCAATCAACAGGGCCATGTGACCTCAGGATGCAGCCAGGCCTGGCAGCCAGGCCTGGGAACACAGCTGTTGATCCAGTTTCAACTCCTGTCGGGGGTAGTTGTCAGGCAGAATTCAGTTTCATTAAGCCATGTTTCAGCTAAATGTCACTTTTTGTTCCCAGTTTTCTACATTCAAATCAAACTGACAATTTTTACATATACATTAAATAATTACTTCCTTCAAGTCCTTTCAGAATATAGTTTTACATTGTATCCACCTCTTAGCAAGTCTTTCCTTGGTCTGGTTTTGTTTCATTTGTTCATTTTTACACAAAAGTCTGGTGGCTTTAAAACCCCGGCTTTCTGATAGTGGTGAGTACTGGTAATGCAACCATTTTTGGGATTAAGAAAATTAATTCCCCACAGTTCTGAGTTGCTTTTGTTGCAATCAGCATTGCCATTCCCAATGGTTTCAGGCTACTGTGTGTGTAGCCCAATGGTGGTTTTAAGCATTGTCCTCCTGTGCTCACAACATAGGCAAAAATGGGTGGCAGCCTATTCTTCATGTTTTCCCTGTGCACTCTCTGGGGAGTTCTGGCCATCATGAGGTTTTCCATGCCAGTACTGCCCAGTTTTATGGTAGGGCTTGGATGCATGGGTAAAAACATCCCACATTACCAGTGTTTCAATCCAGGAATCAACTGCGGGAACCGGGGTAGGATATGGTAGGACAGATGGTAGAACCAAAGGATGAAATCCTTGACTGCAAAAGAATGGGCTTGTCTTAATGGCTGAATGGTCAGAAGTGTTGTAAGCGAATTCAGCTATGGGAATCAAAAGCGACCAATCATCCTGGACCTTGGTTGCAAAACAGCAGAGGTACTGTTCTAGGGTGTGAATTACTCGTTCTGTTGCCCCATTAGTCTGAGGATGATATCCTGAAGATAATCACGCTGGATGCCTAGAATTTGGCATAGTTGTTTCCAGAACTGGGATATATACTGAGGTCCTCTGTCGGAGATGATCTCGGAAGGTAATCCATGAAGCCTAAATATGTGTTTTAGGAATATTCCAGCCAATTCAAGTGAGGATGGTAGTTTGAACAAAGGTGTGAAGTGAGCCATATGGGTAAACAGATCAATGGTAACCATTATGGTTTTATATTCTCTGGATGGGCTAATTACAAGATGAAGTCTGTGGCGATAATTTCCCAAGGGTGTGTTGGTAATGTGGGTTGATGTAGGAGACCTGCAGGTTTTCCGTATCATGTTTGTTCTGATTACACACTGCACAAGACTGGATGTAAGTTCTTACATCAGCTATCATCTTCGGCCACCAGAATTGTCTCTGAATAAGGTGGAGAGTGGTAGTGCTACCACAATGTCCTGAATGTCATGGCAGAGGTTCATGATTCTGTCTCTCAGCTTTTGTGTGGGTATTGCCAGTCGGTTGCCCTTGAAGAGATAACCATCTTTCGCTACTAAGTTCCATTGATTATTCCTGATGTATTCCTTCCAGAGATCGGAAGAAGGTGTTCTGGCTCGGACGTCTTCCGGGAGGGAATTTGCTTGTGCCACAAACACAGTATAAGGGAACATCTTCAGAAGGGCACGAGCTTCGACAGCCTCGTAGTCAGGACCCCTGGATAAGGCATCTGCGATAATTTTATTAGTTCCAGTAAAGTGATGAATATGAAATTGGTACTGGGAAAAAAAGAACACCCAATAGGCTTGACAACTGTTTCTGCATTCCAGGGACTGTAGGACTTGCAAGTTTCGATGATCTGTTCGTACTTGCACTGGATGTTTAGCACCCAAGAGTAGATGGCGCCATATGGTAAAGGCTTGTCGGATGGCCAATAACTCCTTCTCCAGGACGGAGTAGTGGCTCTCGCTGGGAGTCAAGGTGCGGGATAGGTAGGCAATAGGATGTTCCATCTTGTCTTCGAATTCTTGTTTTAAGACCGCACCAATGGCGTAGTAAATGAGTCTGTTTCCACCAAAAAGGGCCGATCTATGTCGGGTTGGGCCAGGATTGGACCTTGAGTAAATCTTTGTTTCAGTTGTTGAAAGGCCATCTCTTGAGCAGTAGACCATTTAAACGGTGTATCCTTCTTTAGGAGTGCTACTATGGGATGCACTATGTCAGAAAATGTAGGAATGCATTTTCTGTAGAAATTTGCAAGTCCAGGGAGGATTGAATCTGTTTTACAGTGGTGGGTGCTGGCCATGAAAGTATGGAGTCGACCTTGGCAGGATCCATTCCAATTCCTTTGGGGCTCAGCACAAATCCAAGATAATGAATGGTTTGGACATGGAAGAGACATTTTTCTGGTTTGGCCAGGAGTTTGGGTTCACATAGACATTGTAAGTCTGCTTTTACATGTTCTTGATGGATCTGGGGGTCATTGCAATAAATCAGTATATCATCCAGGTACACAAAGACAAAAAGGAACAGCATATCAGAGAAAACTCTATCCATGAACCGTTGAAAGACCACAGGGGCATTGGCGAGACCGAAGGGCATTACCAGATATTCAAAGTGACCAAAGGGAGTTCTGAAGGCCGTCTTCCATTCATCGCCTTCCTTTACTCGAATGAGGTGATAAGCACCCCTAAGATCGAGTTTATTGAAGGTGACAGCACCCCGAAATGCCTCCAGGATGTCAGAAATGAGTGGTAGTGGATAATGATCTTTGAGAGTACATTGGTTGAAACCACGGTAGTCCAAACAGGGCCAAAGTTCTTTATTGTCTTTCTTTGGAACGAAGAATAGAGAAGCACCGACTGGAGATTTTGAAAGACGTGTAGTCCAATTTGCCAGGTTGGTATCCAGGTATTCTCGTAGGGCCCTTTTTTTGGGTTCGGATAATATGAACATCCTCCCAAATGGAATCACTGCTGAAGCATCTGTGCCAATGGCGCAATCCCCAGGTCTGTGGGGTGGAAGAGCCTGAACAATGGCTGTTGAGAACACATCAGAGTACATTTGATAGATCTCTGGTACTTTGATTATGTGGGATACACTTAAGGATGATTGTTTGTGATTCTAGGAGTTCACAGGATGGTTTTGCAATGTATCTTGAGACAAGCAATGGGACATACAAAATTCCGAGCCTAGAAATAGGGATGCAGCTGCCCAGTTGATGTAAGGATTGTGTTTCTGAAGGCAGGGCATGCCTAGAACCATGGGTTAGTGAGCGGCCTTTATGATGTCAAAACAGAGCCTTTCCTGATGGTTGTTTATCAAGATTAGTAATTCCTTGGTTTGGTGAGTAATGGGTCCAGAAGACAATGGTCTGCCGTCAATTCCTTCAACGGTTTATATTACTTATTTCGGTTCTTGAGGAAGGTTGTGACTGACAGCCCAGTCGTGGTCTATGAAAACACCCATGGCACCGCAGTCCACTAGGGCCAGGATGGGGAAGGATACTTTCTCAGTAGGTGACAAGATTGTCTGGAGAATCACTAAGGTGTTCTCTCCTGGAGTATTCAAGGAAGACATGGGTGCAGAGCAGGCATCTTTCTCCCGAGGCTGTGCTTCACTTAGGATCGGAAGCTGGCATTTCCCGAACGTCGGGGTGCGCTATTGGGCATTCTCTCACAAGATGTTTATCAGAGGCACAGTACATACAAAGTCCAGTATTGATTCTACGGATCCTTTCTTGGGGAGAAATTGGTCCACGGAAGGCACCCAGTTGCATAGGTTCTGGATCTGAGTAACGTGGAGCGGATGCTTCTTTGGAACAAGGATATTCTATGGTTATCTTTGGGGGTGTTGTCTTTGTTTTTCTTTTCTACGCTTTTCTCTCCTGGATTCTGAAGTCTATCTGTAAGGAAAGGGGTTACCAGACATTTCGTCGAAAAAAATTGGTCGACCAGACAAATGGTCGAACCAATTTGGTCGAAAACCAAATGGTCGAATTTTTTTTTTTTTTTTATTTTCATCCCTTAATTTTATTTTTTTTGGGGGGGTCCCCCCCAACCCCCTTTTTCTCTAAAAAACCCTTTTTTTAAAAAACGAAAACCCAAAAAATAAATATATAAATAAATAAAAAAATTTGACCATTTGGTTTTCAACCAAATTGCGTCGACCAAATGTCATTCGACCAGTTTTCAGTCGACCAAATGACTGGACACCAAGGAAAGGTCCATCAGCTCGTCCTTCACTTCATCATTCAATCCCCTTCAGAATAGAGTGAAACTGGCTTCTTGACACGAATCCGCTTCTTTAGCTAGCTGTTTGAAGCGAGTCACGTAAATAAGCATATCCTGACCACCCTTGCATGCAATTCAAGAAGTCTTTCTTGTGCACTGTAGACAAGTTCCGGTCGATCAAACATAGCCTTAACGGCTTCCACAAACCCATCGTAATCATCCAAGAGTGGGTCTCCCGAATTGACTAGGGGAGTCGCCCATGTTAAGGCATTTCCCGTGAGGTGAGATATCATGAATCCAACCTTAGCTCGTGGCGTGGAGAAATAGTAAGGTTTGAACGTGAAGTGCACTAGGCAGGAATCAAGGAAGGAACGCAGGGACTTGGAAGATCCATCATATATGTCCACTACACCCCCTACCAGGACGCTTTCTTTGTCCGCAGAATCCCCAGACAAGACAAGCTGTTTTATTGCTGCATTTTTGGCCTTGAGGTTTTGAACCTCTGTACTTAATTCTTGCATACCTCTCATGAGGTCTTGAACTGTGGCTTCCATGTCTACTTCTATATCAGGTTTTAGGCGTCTCAATCTGTCACAAGCTTCTTTCTTTCTCACCTGTTTTTCCTTGTTTGTGGTCTTCTTGGGAGCGCTTTCCTTCTTCCTCACTGTTCGAGACTTGCACAGTTTGGAGCGCGAGTCTTCGGGTTCCAGCGTCTTAAGCCGGATAGCGTTCAGTATCCAGGAATGTTTAGCGACGGATCCAGGAAGGAGGAGGGCAGGTATCCTATGCTCGGGGAGTGCCCGGCAGACCGCGCACCGAGCACAATACGGGATCCGGGATGAGGGGATATGGATTGCAGGAATCAGGAGAGGGTTCCAGGATGGAGGAGAAGGGGGTAAGGAGTTGGAGACAGTACGGTACACGGGCTCGAAACACACACCTACCAACTCCAAGCAGTTGCGTTGAGACGCGCAAAGCCGTAGGGCCATGCCTGTTTTCTAGGAAGCAGAGTGTTGCGCTCAAAGGCTAGAGCGCAACGTTTCTGGAACGTCAGCCTTGTTGGAAGAATCACTAACCTCATGCCGTGGTGCATCATGGACCACGAATTCCAGAAGGGCCACAATCGGTGGTTTATGACAGATACTCCTGATATCAAACAGAAGGTAGTCATGATTATGGTAGTGAAAGAAGTATTTAATCATTTGACGAAAACCCAATTAATGAAGATTCAAGGCAGTGCACCACAGGAAGAGCAGGAATTATGGAAGCGAATGGGGTGTTCTTTATCCCCCACTGAAGCATTATGGAAACAGGCTAGCACTGGAAAGCCGGTGATGCTAGTATAATTTTTAAAGGTAGCACTTGAACAGCTGCACTGCCCTGCGCATATAACTAGGGAAAGTCTTGCTGCAACATTTGTGGAAGACTGGTTTACTCCAAATTTGTTGGAACACGTTGCATTTTATGAAGTAAACTTCATTGTATGTCAAAAGTATACCGCTGGGCATACACTGCGAACAATTAGAGGAGTAATTCCTTGACGGAATGGTCCTTTTCAGCATTTACATTTTGACTATGTTGATATGCTGCAAGTATGTAATGGATACAGGTATTTGATAGTGGTGGTGTGTCCCTTCTCCAGGTGTATCAAAGCAGGTCTGTGTGCACAACCTGATGCCACTTGCACAAGTGAGGTTTTTAGTATGTGAAGTCTTTCCAAGTTGGGGACTATGTGAAGTGCTGAGATCTGATAATCGGCCACATGTTGTGAAGGAAATATTTGAACAGATAGGACTATTATTGAATGTTAAACACAAGTTTTTGTCTGCTTATCACCAGCAAGCGAACAAATTATGTGAGAGACTCAACGGCCCCCTTAAAGAAAGGATTGCCAAGCTCAAGCTAACATTGAAGAAGGGATGTCTATATTGCCTGCCCTTAACTTTATATGCCCTAAGGAATCATCCTGGTTCAGACCACCACCTCACACCCCATGAACTAGTGACTGGAAGGTGAATGAGAATGCCTTTGACGCCTCTATAAAGGAGTAGAAGTGATGCCCAGAGTACAGCAAAAATGTAAGGAAATTAGTTACAGGGATATTTGATATATTTGACCTCTAGCATCTCTCTCATTTCAGATCAAATCAAGAGCCAGGGGGGTCGGTCTTAGAACACAGATGAAACCATTCAGCAACCGGATCAAGTGAAGTATTATCAGCACCTACACTATTTGTTGGTGACACCGTGCTAATTAAAAACTTCACTAGGAAGTGGCATGAGCTGAGATTTAATGTCCCTATGTTGTAGAAAATGTGACTCCTTCAGCAGTAAAAGGCCAAGGCAGGCTGGCATGTAACACTTGACCGACATCAAGATATACGCCAGCGAGACTGCAGCATCCCCAGCTATCGTTCCAGAAGCAAGACAAGAAGAAGAATTTTAGCATGTGCAGACTTGATCGGTAACGAGGAAGAAGGACGATAAAGCTATAGATTGATAAAATGCAGATTTGCGTTTGGACTTTGACTCCCCTTGGACTTGGACACTTCTTATAGATATTATAGCAGGTGTTCGAATTTTTGCCCACAGTCACAGGAATCGTTTGAAAATGAACTTTAGCAAAATATTGATGCGTGAAGATTATGCCTAAATGACAACACATGATTAGAATTGAAAATTCTAATCATGGAATGCTTTAACCCGATTAGTTTCTCACTGAGCTTTTATTTAACTAGCCCTATGGTCTTATCAGACGGAGATGCACACAGACTTGTACTTGCTGTTTTTGTGTTTATCCTTTGAGCTTATCCTGTCTTGTCAGAAGATACGTTGACATACGCAATTCTTTACAGGATCCTAAGCATGGCCCAATACTCAGAAGGCTGCTTGTAGTGATAGTAGAGGAATTACTAAAGTTGCCAGATCTACTGCAGTTGTTGGAGTAAAAATATTTTTCCTTTCTGAAATAATTGAAGTAAAAATGAGGAATATTGAAGATGGTATGATTTCAGAGAATGAGCAAGCCCAAAAAATTCCAGATTGCCACAAGTGGTGGGGATTAATATGTTAGTTTGTGATATACATATGCACAAGTACGGTTTCTGTCTTTTTGTTCCTTCTGATTTGCCTCTTTTATTTCATGGATCCAAATAAAGCAGATGTCCCTTTGATCCTACTTACTTCAGGAACTCTTGTAGATTTTCCCATTACCAATGAGCCAAAGTCCCTTGTGATGTCTCCCCATAGTAAAGCTGCTTTAGAGTTGTTTCCAATGGCTGCAAGCACTCTGTTATGGAGACAAAGGAGGAGTACAGAGGAAGACAATGCTGTGATAAATACGTATTGAGATAGTACAGCACACTTGGGTAACAACATGTGGTACCAGCATATGAAAAAGGTGGGAGAAAGAACGTCTAAGGAAAGTTACTCCGTCTGCGCTCTCATCTCTCATGCCATGGGAACTTACAAATTATTCAAAGCTACAGAAGTACCAGTGAAAAAAGCTCATTGCCTGATGCATCTCGCACTGTGCATGATAAGAGGACAGTTCCAGGGTTGAACAGCATCCTTGGTGTGGATGAATAAAGCAGAAAATCAAAGAGAAGATAATTATGTGCAAGATTTGAAGACAAGAAAGAAGCCAGAAACAAGGCATCAAGTAATAAGATATGACCAGCCTGAAATGGGTGGAGCAGGAATCAGGATTGAAGAAAACAATCTTTTAAATTGCCAAGGCAAGAATAAAGTGGAGATACGGATATGTTGGGAAAGAGGCCAACTACCAATCAAAGGAACAGTGCTTAAACGCGAAGGGTGGGATGAAGGATTGGTTGTGTGCAATAACCGGACGGTCAGAAGAAGTTGTGTTAACTACAGAAAAGGAATGCATGGATCAATGGCCAAAGATTACAAAGTTGTTGACATGGGTCAACGATAAGGGAGGACCATTGTAGATAATAACCCTTAAAACTACATACTTCTGTTTCAGAAATAATGGTACAAGGTAAATTGGAGAAAATCACCAGTGTGGTTGAATTTGTGATGTACCAGGCATGAAGGATGGGACAGCCATCCTAATGGATCGTTATTGGGCTTGTGGGTCCAGAGCCTACATGAGGCTGCAAAAAGATTGGGGAAAGATGTGCTCTATAGTGCTTATCCATGTTCCAGCATAAGTGATTCCTAAGAGTGACCTGAATATTGGAGAGTTTCCAAAAGCAGATGCCCCTTAGAGGAGGAGACGAGCACTCCAATTTCTCAAACTAACAAACAATGAGAATAACATTTCAGCTAAATCAATAGAAGCCTTTGATGCTATTCAATATGAGCACAGGCTGCTCAGCCAGACTTCAGCATTATTCACAACTATCTTTATCTCTGGAATCCAGGCGATGGCCAGTGCGAAGTGGTTGCAAATCACTTGCTGGGAGTTCCTGCAGACAATCAACACTTCCATAAAGGGACTGAATGCTATCAAAGAAGAATTGAGGGCCATAAGACTGATGACCCTCCAGAACAGATATGTCCTTGGTATGATCACAGCGATGGATGGAGGAGTTTGCGCCAAAATATCATGCCATCATGTTGCACGTTCATACCTTCTCATGATGACGAGAATGGGACTTTGCCAAAGGCCATAACGTTGCTGACAAAACAGCATGGTATGATGGAAAATGACATGTAAGGCATTGCAGATGACAGTTGGTTTGAGTTTATCTTCCCATGGGTTAGATAATAGTTGGGTAAATTTTCAAGCTTCTCATAGCAGTATTGGTGATGGTGATGTTTGGATTCTTTGTGCTGAGGATAATAATTACACAGTGCAAGAAGACAGCAAAGAAGGCAGTAGGAAAGAAGATCGTGATTGACGTTGAATCAGGGTTTGGACCCAAGAAGTTGACAGATGAAGAGATCAGAAAATATATAGAGACCAGCATCTTAGCACCTGAGCGAACAAAGTTCCAGCATCCGAGAAATCACAAGAATTATGTAGGATGATGGGTCTATTGTAGTCCAAATGGACAGTGCAGCTACATGACCTAGAGTGTTGATGAAAATGTAAAATCAGCAAGGTCCCTGAAAGGAGTGATAAAGATCTGGACTCCAAAGAAACACTTCTTCAAGAGAGGATGTCAAGATGTGAAGATTGGTGAAAGAGTGGTTGAGGAATCAACCAGAGGAGGTAGTGTAGAGGATCAGCTGAATGCCTCTTCAGGAAGTCCTGCCCCATCCTTCCTATATGTCGGAAGCCAAAAGTCACGATGTGCATTACACCAGTGATTGTGCCTAATCCACGGAGAGCCTTCTAGAAAAGGTATCCATTGAGAAAACCCTAGCTGATGTATCCCCATAGAGATGACATCTCTTGGAGGAGATCCCCGAAAGAATATGAAGATGAGAGAAAGAGAAGTTGGCGACATCACAAGAAGCAAGCGTGGCACACTGAGAAGAGTGGCTGAAGAAAAGGATGTATGGACAGTATGGAATTTGATGATGAAATAAAGAACTGAGTAAACTTTCATATGCGGAATAAAAATTGCATGTGTGAAGAGCACTACAGAAAATGCAAGTCATTTAATAACTGTACACATGCAGCAACGCAAGTAGACTGAGTAATCTTAAGGGATAGCTATACGTAGTAAATAGGCTGTAGGTCGTGCCAGCATTATATAGAAGCTGGACATCAGTTCACATATTTAGTAAGCTCAGATTGATGGAAAAAGATGGATTGGGAAAGCTGTGTCACCACAACATGAAGCTAAGAGCATGGAAAGGCCTGGAAGAGCTGTCTGGCCTGGTGTCAAAAGATGAAGTGGCCAAGAACTGGTGAGACATTGAATTGTCTTGTGTTAAGGTGCAAGGAATGAACACCATGAGTGACAAGTTTATTAATTAAAGACAATTAAATGCTGCAAAACAGGCCAAAATACGGTCTCTTGTCATGTGAGCCAATGATGGAAATAGGAGTTGGGCTTGCAGACCAGAACTTTGATTAGCGTGTGCCTGTACTCCCTTTCATTCCCAGGAGCAAGGATACTTTGCAAGGCCGAGTTCAAAGTCATTCAGAATGGCAGAGGCATGAGCGATGATAGGTGTTGGGCTAATTGGGTGGGGAGACACAGTCAAGTCCACCCACTGACACCTGGGGTACCAGTTTACGTGCTGCTAGTGAGCTGAATGTTCCAGAAAGGCACGAGAGTGTGAACCAATTGAAGAGGCCCATATAACAAAGGGCCTTATAGTTTGATAGCCAATGATATACTGTGTATCTAAGAACTAATGAAGATGACTCACACTACGGGTGGGCATAAGTTGTCCACCTGACTGTTGAGAAACAATCACAACCCATTCCTATGTATAAAGTATACTTAGATGTTCCCCTTGAGCGTATGACAACACCCTGTAGGTTTTTATTAGTTTGCCACATAGTATGACAAATATCTTGTATATAAGTGTGTTTTTTATGCAAAATGTTTGAGAGCTTGAGTGAATGTCCGTTGATGTCCGTTGTAACTCCCTGTTTTCGATAATTGATATCAAAACAGTCATATGAGACTTTTCCAACTTTGTGAGTCAGTCTTATTATTTGGTGTAAGAGTTATTCCGCATCCCATCCTTTGCATGACATGTTACTGATTTAAGTCCTCCTGGGTTCATTGATGATGGTAGAGTAGCCGGGTGATCAGAGTCAGGTAGTTGCACTCACTTTATAGCAAAATGATTAGTTATACAGCGGGTAGTATGTAGAAGTAAAGGGAAAGATTCAACAGTCACCTTGATGCATTATAAAAGCGTCTGCTCCGCTGCCGCGCACCAAACAACAAACACTTAGCTGCTCACTTTGCGTGCATGCTTTGCATGGGTTCGAGCTTATGTAGGAGATCCTTTCTTAAAGGGAAAGTGTTCCTTAAAGTAGATCCAAAGATAAAATCCATGGAAAAGATTGCAACAGTAGTGTTGACTGGTGACCAGCTAGTACACACATTTCCCACCAAACACTTAGCTCCTCACTTCACATGGTGAGATTTATTGGTCAGAGGTGTAATCTGAATGGCCTGTGCTGACAGTGTGCCCAATGAGCCCAGCCAGGATGTTAAAATCAAAGCTCCTAAGTAACAACTGGCAAACATGCAGAAATGCAAGTACACATAGCTGTGAAGTGATCATTGCTGCTCGAAACATTATTTGATTTTGTGTATCTATATTTTTTTATATACAGCAGGAACAATGGTCTTTTGATCACAAACGAACGTACAATAGATAAGAAATCAGATTTGACTGGAAGCAGTGAGCTTCTTACAATAGCATTGGTCATTTTTAAGTGCAGCTGTGCTCGGGACATGACCATGATGGGTGAAGTGGTGTGAAGAAAATGATGCACTGAAAAGCACTGGCCTTTCTTTAAACATATCACAGCTAAAAATGTCCACTCTGAAAGTTTCATTTAGTATTGGTATTTTTAAATATATATACTTACATTTCAAATGTTTGTATCCAGACATGAACAACTATTAACCAACAATTTTACACGCCAGTGTTAGGGAGAATTCCTAGAAATTTGTAATTCCCTCCACCTTAAAGGCCCACAGCAACTTTGCTGGATTTTGGGGACTTGATTTTTTTAACCTGGAGACAGTAAGAACCTTTTTCCCACTCTCTCGCGTATTTTAATGTGATTTTTGAACACTGTGTTTTTTTTGGTTGTGGAGTCTGACAAACTCCATAGGCATCATCTTTTACATTGTGTCACACATCACCTTCAGGGCAGTGGCACAGGGAAGTCTGTTAGATTTCCCCAAGGTTTAAATACCTTTTCTGGGATAAACTACTCTTTCCCAGAGCAGTAAAGGGAAACTGACAATACTTACATTTGTAACTTCTAGACCCAGCACACACTATCTTACAATACGATGAGGTGCTTGAGGGGTTACCTTGCATCCCCTTTGTCTATCTTCTCATGTAACAGTTATATTACCCTTTCCTCACTGAATGGCTGGTGGCTGTGGTTTCATTTTAACTACCGTGGTGTGCATTTGCCGTGGGCTGCGTTCGCAGCTGCAATAAAGCACCCGAGGGTGCAATTTTTGTCAAAATGGCCCGGTCTTCTTTTTTCGCCATTTCTTTGTGGAAAGGTCCTTCTTGAGATGTACTCTGCGCGCCAAACCAGGTTTGGTCCCATTGTTCTGTTTGTCTTTGGCCTGATTCACTAGTGAAGCCCGCCTCTGGCTCCAGGGTGTCTGGGATAGGTAGCAAGTAAGGGAGGTTCCCAAAACTCCCTGTGCTTAGTCTCCTACAAGACCCAAATGCACTCTGTAGTGATTGACCGGCTGACTGTCCGGCAAGGACAGCCACCCTCCTGGGTGACTGACAGCTGGGCTGGAATGCATGGGAGAGAACGGAATAAAAGGCAAGGCTTTTGGCTTGGAAGGCAGAGTCGACCACTGGGCGTTAGTTTGCCCGGTGAAGCCCTGCTGCTTTGCTGAAACTCCAAATTTGTGTCGACAGAGAAGCCACTGCAAGGATGACTTCTCCCCTTGAGTTGGTGGCACCAATCAACTCCAAAATAAGCCACCTGGACATCGTCCTCAGAGCTGGCTGCTGGAAACCGTATAGCTAGGGAAAGGAACACCAGATTGTGTGTGTTGCTTTTAAGCTGGCCTAGAGCTCCAGGAAGATCCTCCAGACTCCCAGGAAGCAGAACTGACAGAGCCTGAGCCCCCTCAACAGAGTGCGGGATCCCAGAAGCAAGGGAAATCCATCTCAACAGCCAGAAACCGCGGTGTTGCTATTTGCGGTAGACACGAGGAGCTGAAACACTGAACAGCCACTGATTTGAAGATTGACGGTTGTGAGCGGTGACCATCCCATTGCAGTGCAGGAGTCCCCAGAAGTCCTCCCTCTTGTACCCACAACTGAGGCCCAGGAACAGTGAGATCTGCAGAGCTGCACAGGAACACATGTCATCTGCTGCACTTTTTGTTAATTCAAAGGTACTGTTCAAAGTCTGAGAGAACGTACCTCTTGCTGTAGATTTGCTCACATCTTCTACCCTATCATAAGCCTAATGGCTTGTGGCCCTACATTTGATTCTTCTTTTCTTCAAAGACTTCTAAAACATTGTGCGAAGACTTTTCTACTTACCTACCAGAAGTGCTTCATCCTATATAGGACTTTTGACCATTGACTCTGGCCTAGCCTATTATACTGAATGACGCTGCTTAGGGGATCCAAAAGTATTTGCCTGCTTAAGAATTTGTGTGGTCTCTTGTTGTTCTACTAATCTTTTCCTATTACCAAACATATAACAATATTCTAAATGCTAAAAGTAAGATATTAATGTCCCTAGCACCCTAGTTATTGAAGTCACCTGAGGGTGTAGGTTGTGTCTGTGGGCCATCCCAAAAGGGTCTTTACTCATTTAGAAACTAAGAGTGTACAGTATTGAAGTGTATTTGTGTGTTACTTTTATATTGCTCCCTTTTGAAGAAGGCTTATTCTAACTGACTGATAAATAAATTAATAATTGTTTATTCATGAAACCTTGAGTATTAGTGTTTATTTGAATACTTGCCACTGTGAATCTCTGTGTAACTCCCCTACAGCTCATATTGACCCCTCTTGAGATAAGCCTGGCTGTTCAAAACGCTACAAAACTGTGTTGTACAAGCTTATACCAAAGGTTGGGTTTCCTATACCTGTAGTCAGAGTTGTTTGTAATGTTCCCAGAGGGTACTGCATTCAAACTTTGCCTAACAGCCATACATATTTAAATATTTTCTGTATCAGTGGCATACTTTATTTGTTATGAACGTCACATAAAATCTGAAGCTGAATGAGTTAAAATCATCACATTACTTGTATGAGCACAATCACAATGCTGCTGGCTTTTCTCTTTACGTTTTGTTTATTTCTTGTTTAAACATTCATTTAAACAAATAGAAATGTCACTTCCAATCAACAGAAAACTTAATTTAAACTTATCATTTAAAAAAGCAAAAGATAATGACTAGGTTGCTGTGAGGAATTCGGCCATCCGCATGGGGAGAGTGCGCTCGCCTGGGCTTTTTTGATTTTTTGATAAGTGAAAATGAATGATGGGAGACCAACCTCCGAGAAATGTGTGAGGCCATTCCACACACATTTCATCTACTTCTTGCACCAAATTCCTACTCACATGTACTCCAGGAAAACACAGCCTATAGTCGCCGTCTTCCCCTGTCATATTCAGCTGGAATGTGACAACCCCTGGTACATCAAAGCATCTCAAAAAGGGGGAAAGGCACACTTTTCTCCAGCCATGGCCAGCCTAATTTAAAGATCAAAGGCTCCATGAATCTGCATTCCTTTTGTCAACTCCGGCTGGTGCAAGAGCATACTAAGGAGATAATTGAAGCAGGACTAGAAGAGAGGCTTGATTGCCTAACAGACAACAGGAAGGTGGGACTGACGCCCCTGTGGTATGTAATGTGTCAGCTTGAAGCCAGTTCCCAACTCTCTGTATGAAAGGCAGCGAATGGCCTGTCTAGGTCCAGAAGATACAGCAGGTGTCCCTGCACAGCAGACCCCTTTCAGAGGGATGAAGGATGTGATTTGGGAGAGACAGGAAACCTGCTCCCATCACAAATGTCAATGGAAACCTGCGCTTTATTCAAGTGTCACAGAGGGCTCAGTTAACCAGAGGGACACTTTGATCTACAACAGGCAGGAAGATGGGTGGGACTTAGGTATATGTTGTCACCCCCTAGTCTGTCCTGTTTCAGAGCACTCTGGTCGTGAACTCGTACATAACAGAAGAGTGATTCCAGAGGTCATGTTGGAAGGATCGGCGTGGCCGGTTGCCCCAGTTCCACAGAATACTGAGTCACCTACTCGTTTGGGATAGGGGCTAGTAGCCACAGTGGACCCTACTTTGGTAGCAGGGTACCCCGTGAGATCAGAGTTGCCTGGCACAGCGCAGGAACCTGAGGTGGATGACTAGGTGGGCACAGATCTTGAGGGGCTGCCCAAGCTGGATGAGTCCGCATCAGCTGGGGCCTAGATTAGACTGACTTCTACACAGCCCATAAAGAGTGTCCCACTCTGGCGTGTCTGTGGAGCAGGTGGAGGAGCAGGCTGAGGGTGAGGGCCCTGGACTGTTCAAAGTGTACTGGGAGGAGAGACTTGTGTACAGTGAGCCAAAGGATTCTGAGGACACCAGAAGATTGGTGGTTGCTCAATGCCACAGAAAGTTCCTTTTGGATTTGGCTCACCAAATTCCTTCAGCGGGACACTTGGGAGTGACTAACACATCAGACCAGTTGTCTGCACACTTTTACTGGCCGCAGTTTGGCGTAAACGTTAAGCAATTTGTCCGGTCCTGCCCGACTTCTCAAGCTTCTGGCAAGTCAGGTGGTGCCACAAAGGCCCTCTTAAAATCCACTACCCATAGTTGGGCGGCAATTCGATAAAATAGGCATGGATATTGTGGGTCATTTAGATCCTCATACCAGCTCAGGGAACAGATATATCTTGGTGGAGGTGGACCAGGCCACAAGATACCCTGAGGCTGTCCCTCTGAGGAGCATCAAAGCCACTGTGGTTGTGATGGCTCTGATTGGGATATTCACCCATGTTGGATTCCCCAATGAAGTCGTTTCTGACAGGGGATAAAACTTCATGTCAGCACATATGAAGGGTATGTGGGAAAAGTGTGGAGTCAGCTACCTGTTCTCTACCTCCTTGTTGAGCGGTTCAACAAAACCCTGAAAGGCATGATAGGTGGCTTGGAAGAGCACCTGAGGAGGAAATGGGATATTCTCCTGCCATGACTTCTGTTTGCCTAATGAGAGGTGCCACAGAACGGAATAGGGTTTAGCCACTTTGAAATTCTGTTTGGGCACCATGTATGAGGTCCCCTCAGTCTAGTGAAGGAGGGATGGGAAAGCAAGCCCTCATCCCCGTCACGAGATCTGGTGGACTATGTACTTGGCCTTTGGTCTAGAATAGCAAAGTACATGGAACAGTCGACAAAGATTCTACAGGCCAGTCAGGAGCTGATGAAGCACTGGCATGACCAGAAGGCCACAGTGACTGTCTATTCTCGAGGCTAGTAGGTGTGGATTATGGAGCCTGTCAAACCCAGTGCCCTTCACGACTTGTGGACTTGGCCTTATGTTTGCTGGAAAAGGCCAGTGAGGTGAATTATCTCATTGACGTGAAAGGACCTAATCAGATGTGCAGGGTCTTTCACGTCAACCTGCTAAAACCTGTTTATAGTCAGGATGACTCGGTCATGGCTTTAGTGACTGACGGAGAGACTGAGGAGGAGATAGATCTCATCCCAGACCCCTTGCACAATGAAACCACAGATGTGTCAGTTGAAGGTGTCAACCTTGCAACGGACCTGTCAGAACAGCAACTGACAGACTGTTGACAGTTACTGGGACAGTTTGCTGGTCTGTTTTCTCAGACTCCGGTTCACTTGGATTGGTGCACCCATGATGTGGACACTGGAGACAGTAAGCCGGTGAAGAGTTGGATTCACCGGATGTCCGGCAAGG
This sequence comes from Ambystoma mexicanum, assembly GCF_040938575.1. Classification (NCBI taxonomy): domain Eukaryota; kingdom Metazoa; phylum Chordata; class Amphibia; order Caudata; family Ambystomatidae; genus Ambystoma; species Ambystoma mexicanum. Next base: position 1,233,899,920 of record NC_090921.1, read on the forward strand.
TCAGGGACACCATCAAGGAGGAAGTTTCCAAGATATTGCCCCTAGGACTGATAGAGCCATACCACAGCCCCTGGGATAGCCCAGTGGTACTGACAAGCTTGGCGCTCCCAAGAACATGAGTACTTTTGATCTCACAGCAGGGTATTGGCAGATCGGCTTAACCGATGGAGTGAGAGAGAGGCTGGCATTCTCAACCCCAGAATGACATTTTCAGTTCACTGTGATGCCCTTCGGATTGAAGAATGCCCCTGCCACTTTTCAGAGGATGGTTAACCAGGTTTTGTCTGGACTTGAAAACTTCTGTGTCACCTATTTAGATGACATTACTGTGTACAGCTACACCTGGGAGGATCATGTATCCCACCTGAAACAAGTGCGTCAGGCACTGCAGAATGCAGGCCTGACTACCAAGGCCATGAAGTGCTGGATAGCGCAGGGTACCGTGACTTACGTAGGCCACCTAGTTGGTGGAGGTAAGAAACAACCTCTCAAAGCAAAGGTACAGGCTGTGAAGGAGTTGGACATCCCCATCACACAGACACAGGTGAGATCCTTTCTAGGTCTCACTGGGAAATACTGATCGTTCATCAGAAGGTAAGGTAACATTGCCATGCTCCTGAATGATGTAACATTCAAGAAGATGCCAAAGAAGGAAACTTGGACCCCCGCCTGTCAAACCTCCTTTTAGGATTTAAAGGATGGATTGTGCAGGGCGCCAGTTTTGAAAGTACCAGACTATGGTCAGGATTCATTATCCAGGCTGAAGCTTGTAATTTTGGGAATGGAGCAGTGTTAGCACCGCTGAACTCTAAAGGTGTAGAGCAACCTGTCACCTACATTACCAGGTGTTTGAAAAAAAGGGAAAAAGAGAAATAGAAAAAGAGGTGTAGGTGGTCATGTGGGCCATAAAGAAGCTGAAACCCTACATATTTGGGTCTACATATTTGGGTCTCACTTTACGATCCAGACGGACCACAGGTTTCTGCTATGGTTAATGACCATGCAATGGGAGAACCCTATGTTTCTGCGTTAGGCCATATCCTTACAAGGATTAGATATGGCCATCCGGCACAAGCCAGACTCCCAGCATGGAAATGCAGATGGCCTAAGCAGGTACTTTCACCTTGCTGACGAACCAGACCCTCAGTAGGGTGGTAGTTCACATGTTTAGGCTGGTTCTGCATGTGAGGAACTCTACCATCCGCACGGGGAGAGTGCCCTCACCTGTGCTTTTTTGATTTTTTGATAAGTGAAAATGAATAATGGGAGACCAAACTCTGAGAAATGTGTGAGGCCATTCCATGCACATCTCATCTACTTCTCGCACAAAACGCATAGTCACATGTACTCTGGGAAGACACAGCCTACATATACCGTCTTCCCCTGTCATATTCACCTGGAATGTGACAGCCCCAGGTACATCAAAGCATCTCAAGAAGTGGGAAAGGCACACTTTCTTCAAGCCAATGGGCAGCCTAATTTAAATATCAAAAGCTCCATGGATCTGCATTCCTTTTGTCTACCCCGGCTGGTGCCAGTGAATACTAACAAGATAATTGAAGCAAGCCTGGAGGAGAGGCTTGATTGCCAGCCAAACAACAGGAATGCGGGACTAATGTCCCATTGGTATGCAAGGTGTCAACTTGATGCTAGATCCCACCTCTCTGTATGAAAGGCAGTGCATGGCCTGCCTGGGACCAGCAGATACCGCAGGTGTCCCTGCAGAGCAGACCACTTTTAGAGGGATGAAGGATGTGATTTGGGAGAGACAGGAAGTCTGGTCCCATCAAAAATTTGAAGGGAAACCTGTGCTTTATTCAAGAGTCACAGAGGGTTCAGTTAACCAGAGAGACACTTTGATCTACAACAGACAGGAAGATGGGTGGGACTTGGGTATATGTTTTCACCCTTTGTCTGTCCTGTTGCAGAGCACTCTGGCCCTGAGCTCATACATAACAGAAGATTGTTGGTGGGGATAGGTTCATTGAGGTAGGCTTAGCCTGCACTAATCAATGGGGCCCATATGGCTTTAAAAGAGGGCTGAACCCCTCACTTATCAGATCATCCGACGACTTTGAAAGGTGTAAGAAGGACTGATTTGGACCTGAGCTGAACACACAGTCTACCTTACTTCTTCCGCCAGTGAAGGAAGGCCAGGTGTTCCAAGAGGGAAACAAGATCCCACCCCTAAACATCTCCCAGAGAACAGAGGGAGATACCGGATTCAGAGGACCCATCCAGCATCTCCAAAACCCATACCCAGCCAGCACAGAGCATGCCCTGCTAGTTTCCTCCAGCAAGCTTCCTAGTTGGGAAGTGCCAGAGAGTCTCGGGACAAAAGACAAGATTGATGCCCTCAAAGATTCTCCTGAGCTTTGGGTCGTCCACCTTGAAAGGACAACACAAGCTGTGCGAAGAAGCTAGGAGGAGTGCTACACCAGCATCATCCAGCATCCAACTTTTAATGACATTTTCAAGACAGTCGAGTCCTCGAACTGCATCCGGCTTCACTGCTGACTGTTGTCATGCCACAGTCACAAGAGCCATCCGAGCCGCCTCGATCAGCATTCCTATATCCCCGAACCAGCACAGAAATGATTCTAGTACCGAGCCGCTACACCAAACAGCCTGCAGACGTCCATCCAGCCTCGCTTGCCAAACTGCCTGCTACCTGGTACCCGCAGCTGTCTCCCACCACTAACTCTGTCTCAAGGGCTGCAAAGTGCACTGGAACCGCCTCAACGCTGTCGATCAATAAGAACTTCTTCAGCACCAGGTATGTTGTGGTTCTGGCCCTTTGATCCTTCTCTGAAGGCGCCTAGAGACAGTTACAACCCTTTGCCCCTATTGGTGCCGGAACCGAATACCCTTGAGCAGTAAGACTGATTACTTTGCCAACTACGATTCTGTCAGTATCCAGAGTGCATCCCTTTCCTTCGTGAAACTGTCTGTCCTCTGTGTTCCTTTACAGGGTGGTCGTATTTGTAGTGTGCTAGAACTGTTGTAGTAATAATAAAGTAGATATTTGTATACAACCTTGACTATACAGTCCATTTTATCATTGGGTAATAAATGTATTTTCTATGTGATGCAACTAACCAACGATCCACGACCTTGCAGAGATGGACAATTTTGTACTAGAGAAAAAGAAAAAAGCGCAGAAACAAATTTTTGTCTGAAATTCTTCTCTCTAGTATACAATAAACACCATAATCCATTTCCGTTTATAACTATCGACAGTCTCCGCATTCCCCTGTCTAGCCTATGCCTTATTAGGAAACCTGGATTGCACATGCACACCATCACACATAACAGCCCTTCTACTCTTTTTACTGTTATGTTTGTAACACTCCGTCATTACCTGTTTTAAACCATTCACATATATATGCACCAATCACTTAAAAAAATTCTACATATATCCTTTCAACATGTTAAACTTCCACGCACTAACTGACACTTAACAATGTTCTACAAATCTTTTCCATCTGCATTTCCCATACATATACCAAAAAAATTAACATAGTTCTCCTATGAATGCACAGTGACAAAATGGCATTAATAAAAGGGCAGTACGGATGGACATGTGCTCATGTGAGCCCAGGGAGGAAGTGCCAAAAGATCCCAAGATCGGAGGCCACTAGCTAACTGCTGGGGAAGAGGAGTCCACCGGGTGGGGTACATTTTAGCCGTAGAGTCCCTTTAACAGAGTATTTTCTGTCAATTGAATAGGTTTCTATAAGTGAAAATGTTTCATAATGTTATATCACAGTCAATAAGTTATTAATAATACCTCTTTTAACATACATGAAAGAACTATAAACATACTTTAACAAACATATTTCTTGTAACACATACTTATGTGAGTCGTTATCATGTGAGTCGTTATCAGCAGAGCGTACCCCAATAGGCAAATCACAGTAGATAGTTGTCTTTGCTGAAGGCCAGACCCTCTGCCCACGGCCGTAAAGGGATATCACAATTTTTTGTACTTAACGTTTCGACAACACAGGACAAATTTCCAAAAGCAACCTTTCGGGTCATTGCTGATGCTCATCACACAACTTTGCTGCGATCCCTTCCAGCACTCCGGGCTGCAGCAACAAGCAGATTTTTTCCCCCATTTAAACCTACAGCTTTGGCCATGCCGCACCTACAGCTTTGGCCATGCTGCATGCCTGCACCTTTGCTGCAATCTCGTCTAGCAATCCGGGCTGCAGTCACAAGTGGATTATTTTTTCCCATTTAAACATACAGCCATGCCGTATGCCCCTATAAGTAAATTAAAGTATACATTTGACCTTGCCAAGGTCCAGGCCCATTGGCCATGCACCAAACTTATATCACTATTTGTTGTGCTTACATTTGGACACTTTGGAAAAATAAAGCACAAAACAGATTTGCAAAACCATGCTTTCAGGTCCTTGCTGATGCACCTTGTGTAGGATTGTTGTCATTCAGTACAGCACTTCAGGCTGTAGCCTAAAGCAAAATATGTCTTACCATTCAAACCTAGGGTACGGCCATGCTGCATGTCCCAATAATGAAATCAGAGTACACGATTATCAAGTTATTGCAGGGTGGTAGAATGGGTAGATCACTGCGCTTCATCTAGTACTTTAAACAGATTACCCTGCTGATGGTGATGGGGTTCTGTTGTGAAGGTGCCATTCCTTCTTCAAGTGTTAGGTTTGGAATAGGAAAGTGAGCCCTGTTCACCACAGTACTCGGTTATTCAATAAGTAACTGTTGTCATAATGAAGCAGTTTTCAAGACCATTATTGATGCCATATTTATTGTTAGAACTCAGCCGACACGTAATTCAATTCTCTAGAGTCTTTCTTAAGGATTGTGGGCCAGTCATAACTGTGAGGTTGTGGAAATGAAACCAGCATCCAAAGCCATTATTTTGTCCCACTATGGTCGCACATAAGGGCGGGTAATGATTTCAAGGGGTGGCCTGGCGACCACGTGGGCACCTGTTTTGGTGAGCTTGGTAATTATCTGCAGATTAACGTTGTCTCAGAGTCTATGCAGCGATAGTCGCATCAATCTGTTGACGACACCATGTGCAGCACTTCGGGCAGTTGCCACGGACACAATTTTAGCCTGGGGCAGAATTTATTCTCCCATTCAAACCTATCCCGATTTTCAACAACATCACCACATAGGCAGTCTCCATCACCACATAGGCAGTCTCTGGTGGACATGCCCACTTTAACCCCATTGCCAGTCTATTGTGGTCATGGCCAGTAGCCAGATTATCTGACTCATGGCCTTTGGCCATGACTCCGACAATCTGCCCACTGTTCATGGCCTGGCCGCCGGCTATACTTCAATAACCAATGGTATATCCATAGATCTCAACTCGCACGCTTTCAATGGGCCACTCACCCGCCAAAAATAAAATTGGTTGTTTTCACCCGCCTTTGCGACATAAATGGTTGAGAGCTATGTATATCATTATTTTTTTGTAGCTACATTATGACACTTTTCCAAAAACACGGCACAGACACATTTTCAAAACCATGCTTTCAAGTCCTTGCCAATGCTCCTTGCTTAGTTTCACTCTTAGATACAGCAGCGTTTTATGGCTTGATAACACTGCAAGTCCACGTTCATATTAGATCCCAATATTCTGTTTGATTAATATCCCTTTTCCAAATGTGAAATGTTCTCGTTGGACAGGTCCGCATTGAAAAGCTGAAAGAAATGTTATTTAGTTACACAATAAATAAGCGTTTCATTTCAACTCTGACCTCTATACCAGTTAACGATGACGAAAATTGTGACAGTAATCCCAGAATACAACAGAAACTGTGAGACACTGTTGGACGTTTCGCACTGTCTGTTTGTCGGCCGAGCTGCGCAGGGGTCAGACAATCAATGGCCATCCTACTGGACGATAACCCGCATTTTTATGTTTTAAATATCTGCCTCAATATCTATAACAGGCTGTCAGTGCACGCATTACACATGCTCAAGTAGGAATAGACAATGCCACCTTCGACTTGCCTAAAATCGACTCCTCCATCTACGATCAGCCTTAGGGCAGGGCTGCCCAGGTGACTGCCCGGTGCATCTTTAGCCCCCCGCCACACCAGCTCGCAAGAGTCTTCCAAGGTATCCCCCATGGCGGGAGAAGGCACGGCAGGTGCTCTATTGAAATGAAATGCGCCCCCCTCTCATGAACAGGGTGCATGTAATAACAATATGCCGCCCACTGCATGACATGGGGCATGCGGGCGAGCCACATTTTTGTTTTGCTGCCTGGGGAGCTGCCACCGCTAAGTCCGGCCCTTCCTCCATCAGACCATTGTTTCTGGAGGAAAGGGCAATTGTTCACCACCACTTTTGGATTCCATCACATTTGATTGGAGGGATCCATCAACAGGAAGGACAAACGCCGTGCACCTGCGCATGTGCAGAGGCGGTGTGCTTGACTGATGGTATAGTCTGTTGCTGCTATTACTTGCTATCTGCAGATGTTTTAGAACAGTAAAATATGGCCTTTCCTAATCTTTTCCTGTTATTAACTCCCTAAATCATAGGTTTCCCCTTCTGATTCGTGTCTGTTGAGCGTTATTACAGTGAATATTGTTTTTTGGCCGACGATAGTTCTCTGAATCAACTAACCTCTCGCGGTATGGGCCATCAATCCTCCAGTGTTTCATATGCTTCTCGTGCAGCCTCGCACGCGGTCTAACAACATTGACCGGCCTCCTCATTGTTTCCTTGCCAATACTGTTAAGTCGTTTTATTGTCCTATAAGTTATTTAAAACATGGGCCCATTTATTTCTCTTCCAACCCTTTTTATAACAAGAAACACTATTTCAAAATAGAAATTACAAAGTATGTCTTTGCATCGTGTATGATATATGATATGATATGGCATTTATAACGCGCCTATACACAAGGGCGAAGTGAATGGGATCACGGCACTTCGCCGTGGGTGAATTCTCTTAAAGGAAACTGCCTGCACAAAGGCTTTGGCGCAGTTTCAGCCGCAAAAGTGTGTGACCTTTTGGGTGAGTCGCGGGTGTGGCATGTGCATGTCAGAACGCATCCCTCGCAAAAGGTGTCTTTCTTATATGTACCTTTACCTTGCCTGCTCCTCGGCCTCACTTTTGCAAGCCAGACCTAGAGAACTCTGCCAGCACTGCTGTGTCCAAAATAGAAACGCCCATTCTTGGTGTTGTTATATGTTCAAGCCTGAGAAGGAAAGTCAGGGAGAAGCGAAATTAGCATGGCGAGAGATGGGCTCTTTAAGGCCTATTATGTGTACCCAGCAATGTAGGTGGAGGGTCAACCCAAGTTCTCCCTCCATCCACATGTTGTTGAAGGTCAGTGCTCTGTTTTCTTACTGGTCATCTTCACCACTCTGATTCCTACTAAACTTTACTGCAAACTATAATGTTGAGCAAACATTGATGGAAAAGCCAGAGGGGCTGTTTTACTAACCTCTGACAGAGAGGAGCACTGCACCACAGCTCAAATGGCCTCTCTATTCCTAGCTGATTTACTGTAATGGGAATTGGACAAAGGGACATGGTGTTGCTCATATATTGGCTGCTTAATCTGCCTAGTAACATGGCTGTATAAGACTTCTTGGCCTGGGCCAAAGTTAGGAACAGCACATCAGTTGAGCAAAGAGAAGCAGTGCAGTCCAGATATAACCGGACAGCCCAAGTCATGTCTGGTAGAAGAAGACGGGCATCCGAGGGAGAGAAACAAGGTAAGATTGCATCCTAAGTGTCACGAAAGGCAAATGCCACTTTAGGACATAGGTGGGAGAAGGTCACAACATCCAGCATTCCATTAGAAAGCTAAGATAAGGAGGAGGCCAAGGACGTGCCCCCGATTTGTACAACCAACATGCAGGTGTAATGATCATAAGAAACACCACCTTTCAAGTTGCACATTTTAAGAATGCCTCTTTAAGAGGCTCAAAGGGGCACCGGTAGGGAGCCAAGAAAGATGGAAGCAGGCTATCTTACCAGGACTGAGTCAATAGAGAAGCCTGCAGGAGCGAAGAAGCAAAAACCTCATTGGAAGCAATACTAACCCATGGCCTTAAAGGATGCTAGTTGGACTCTAAGAGTAATGACTGATAGACACACAAGAAGGCCATCAACCAAGTAGCCAAAGTTAATGAGAGGGTCAAAAGAAACAGCATGAATAGACCAAGAGGAGCATCAAGAAGAGAAAGGCTTCTGTTGCCGATAGCAATGTTACTGAGAGTGCAGATGATTATCTAAATTTCAGTTTAGCTGTGACCAGTTCCAGGAACAAGCCCTGCTGCACTATTCTTGCAATCAACATCAAAACTGCTAGGGATAGACACATCCAGAGAAGACGAGTTGGCCACACAAGGACAGGGAGACGTGGGAAAAAAAACAGCCATGCAAAGAAGGCATAGGAACCAAGTCCTGCACAGCCATCCAAGAAGCGCTGGCATCAACAGCAATGTGTATATCCTGATCTTGCATAGAGGCCATAGAAATGAGGGAATTGATGAAAAGGCAAGAACTCGATGTGATGGGAATTGGACATCATGGCATACATTGCCCATGGTAGTAGATCTGTTTGATGGAAGCAGTGTACTGAGTGAAGGGCCGTTTGGTTATAAATGAACATGTCTACACATGTGCCAGTGAGCTTCTTTGTGATCAGTTTTGCAATCTGATCAGTTTGAAGAGCCCCATTGCTGCACATAGTGCTTTATTTTGTAGAAGTTAAAATTTAGCGATGTTGGTGGCTGACGTTTCCTTGAGGAGAACTTTACAGTAATCTAGTTTATCAGAGTGTCAGAGCTCTAGCAAGCAGGAGGCAGTTATTTGGAGAATGAAATTGTCTACTCGCGGTGATGAGTTTGGGGGTATAAGCAGTTGAAGAGATGAGAGCGTTTACGTGCTTAGACATGGTGAGCTCAGCGTCAAGGTGAACCCCTATGGTTTTAACCTGCTTGAGGATTGGAATAGCGGTGCAATCAATAGAGAAGGAGGAGTAAACTGAGTCATGTAATATGAGGCGATGGGGAGAGCCCACAATGAGTAGCTCTGTTTTATCATCATTGAGGTAGAGTTTATGAGTAGCCATCCAGTTCTGAATGGAGCAATACACATTGTTGATAGTGACAGAATATTCATGGTGTTTGCGAGAGAGAGGGATAAAGATTTGCGTGTCATCAGCAAAGTTGGTATAGATTATGTCGAGCAAATCCAAGATGTCAAGCAGAGGTTTGGTGTAGGTGTTGTATAAACTGGGTGAGAGGCCGTAGCCTCGGGGAACACCGAAGGGCACTGGACTGGGATCGAATGCAGCATTATCAATGAAAATTCTGGAGGTTCATTCAATGAGAAAGGATTTGATCAAGCTGACAGTGGCTTTGGAAAAGTGGAAGTGGGAGCTGAGGTGTTGGGAGAGAGTGTCATGGACCACAAAATCAAAGGCTGCGGAAACGTCAAGGAGGAGGATGGCTAGGTTGCCTGAGGTGCAGATACTGTCAAATTGTATTTTAAGGTCAAGTAGTGCTGTTTCCGTACTGTGTTTCGGGCAGAAGCCAACTGTCTGGCTCCCAGGAGGTGGTATTTTTCAAGGAATTGTTGAACTTGCCGGTAGGCAATGCGGTCCAGGATTTTGAGTAGGAGGGGCACGGTGATGATCAGGCAGTAGTTGGTGGATAGGGAGGCGTCCAGTGATGGTTTTTTGAGTAGTGGGGTAATTCATGCCGTTTCATACTGATAGCAACCATATTAGTCTTGAAGGAAGTGTTCACAAAGTCAGTTATGATGGGAGTCACAGTAGGGGCTCAGAGTTTAACAATATTTGTGGGGCAGGTGCCTCTCTTCCAATTCAAGGGTTTTAAGATTTGGATGACTTCCAGGACAATGATTTGGGTAACTTGTGTGAAGGGGAACAGGGATGGTGGGGCAGGGACAGGATGGGAAAGGGGTGCTGACATGGTCCGGATGCAGATTTATCCGCAAGAAGTATTTTTCTTAGCGTTGATTTTATTGCATGGAAGATCAATCTGGTTGGAGACAGTGTCCTGAATATTGGTGCACCAGGTTTTGTCAAAACTAGTCAGGGTATTGGAAGGAACAGGGTTTTCCAGCTTTCTAAGGATGGCAAATAATTCCTTGGTGTTGGAACTCACATTGGAGATTCTAGTCTCATAGGAGATTGCTTTGTGGAAGATAAATAAGTACTTCCTTGTATGTCTTGGAGGCATTGGAGAGGTTAGCGCCATGTTCTAATGCTCTCTTATTTCTGCGGAGGATAATGAGTTCCTCTGAGAACTAGATATTGGTTGGCAAGTGTGGTTTACGCATTTTTGCGTTTCAAGGAGGCATGTTGATTTATAGTGTGAAGGAGGCCCTGGTGGTAGAGGTCAGTGAATCCTTCGGGTTTCTTCGTGGGTATGGGGATGGAAGTTAGGGTTTCAAAAAGCATAGGTCTGAGGGTCTCAGGGGTGAGCTTTCTGGTGTTTCTAACCATAATGTGGTTGAGCGCAGGTGCAGTGGGAGGGGCGAGTTTGGCATGGCAGAGGTTGAATTCTATTAGGTAATGATCTGACCAGGGCACTTGAGTAATGAGAGAAGTGCTGATAGTAGAATTAGTGGTCAGAATCCACTCAAGGATACGTCCTCTGGTATGAGTGGGGGAGCAGACCCATTCCATGAAGCTCATGTTGTGTAGTGAATGTTCGAGTGATGCTGCTTGTGATCAAAGGGATCACTGTAACCTAGGTTAAAGTCGCCAAGGTTGATGCATTTTGTAGCAGATTTGATTAAAGGTGTAATCAGGAGAGGGATGGCGGAGTCGGGTGAGCTGGCAGAGTTAGGCTGCAGATAAAGGAGAAGGATGTTGTAGGTGGTCTGTGGGTTGAGTGAGAGTTTAAGTAACAGTGTTCCATTACCCATAATGAGGGGTGTAGGAGAGATTTTACTATTGAGAGTCGTTTCAGCAATGAGAGCTACACCATCTCCTAACGAGCTTGTTTGGTCTGCCCTAAATATAGTGTAATTTGAGGGCAGGGCAAGTACGAGCAAAGGGCCATAGGCACTGTGTATCCAAGATTCAGCTGTAGAGAGAATATCAAGGTGTTGATCTGTGATGAGATCATGTATTTCAGGTGTGTGTGCTCCAAGGGAGTGTACATTAATGAGTGTGCATTTAAGCACATCTTGGTCACTTGGCCAAGGGTTGGCCGGGCTGGCTAAGTGGGAGATCCCTGTTAGTGTATGAGGGGAGTGGAAGGGCCGATGTATGAGAGGAGAATATTAGGCATCTAGGATTACTCACAATGGGGTAAGAAAATCTTTCCAGACAGTCACTATCAGTGCTTGTTCTAGCGAGAAGTTTGAGAAATCTTTGGGCGCCCAGTAGTTGGTGGGAAAGAAGTGGGGGTGTTTTAGGGAGTTGGTCATATGAAGGTGTAGTTATGGTCGCAAGTGAGAGGTCAAGGGGAGCTTGAATGTGCTTTGGAGTGATGTGAGCTGGCTGTTCGGGTATAGGGAGTTACTAGCCTACATTAAAATCCCAAGCCATACTTTGATGAGCTTTGGTATTTCTATTTAGGGAACCTTCCAGAGCAACATGATTTGTTAGGGATGTGTCACAAGAGCTTGTTTGAATTTTATATTTTATTTTCTTTCTGAAGATTTGTAAGGTACACGCATCGCAATAACCATCGGCCAAAGATATCAGCTTGAAATGCTCAATAAATGCTTTGCTTTGATGTGCAAAATGTCAGCTGGAAATGTTCAATAAATTCACAGATCCTACACAAAAGATTAAATCATGGAGCATATATTTCAGCTCATAGTATCCAGTAAATGAATTGATCCCAAAACAATAGGTTGGTGTATTCAGAAAATGCAATACTTCGGTCTGCCTCCAAGTAAATCAAGTGGTGTGTCGTGTGTGGAAGTGGTTTTAGGAGAAGCCAAACGATGAACCGGGAGTCTGCTCTCAATTGCTACAGTGGAGGAGCAACCAAGCGAACCAGTGAATAAATACTCACACACAGCGCAGGGCAAGCAGGGTGTGTGTAGTGTGTGTGGAAGAAGTTGGGCAGGAGAAGATGAATGATGATTCTGCTCAACTGGGAGTCTGCTTTCAGTTGCTACTGTGGAGGAGGGGTGAGCAAGCAAACCAGTGAACAATTAAATACCCACAAAGAGCACAGAGTCTGTGCCGTGTGAGTAGTGTGTAGAAACAGTTTGGCAGTTTGTGATAGAGGTGACACAGGCTACTCTCGTATTGCTTCACCCAAGAGGAAACGTCAATTTGCAGGTTTTTCATATGGACTGTTTGAGTCCAAGGGGTGAGTGCATTCTCCTTTGTGTTATATTTGTCTTGGCGCGCCAGCCATGCATGCATGAGTGACAGAGCAGGGATAAGTCAGCCCTAATGCATCAGGACTTAACAACTGCTTTGCAGATGGCCAAAGACCTCCCCCTGCCTTTGTCGCCTGGTGAAGGCACTTCGGGTACTGAAGGTGACTCCATTGGTACTGCTAAACTCACAACTATGTTAAGTTTACAAGAACCAACTGTGAAAAGTATAACATCGGCTAAAATGACCTCCTTCTTTAACCTGGTGGTACCTCAGACCTTACAGATTTCTAATGATGACAGACTTGTTAAAAATGCCACGGAATATAATTTGGTCCAAATCACATTTTGATGATTCCAGATGAACTCTTATGAAGTGTTGCAGACTTTACTGATCACTGCATGAAGCCAGAGATTACGGTTTCCAAGAATTGTCTCCAGATTTACTAGAGGTGTTGGTGCATGATTCTGATTCTGATACCTCCATTTCCTCTTATGTTCCTACTCCAGCACCTGTTCCACTTAGGACCAGGGGTGGACTGGGAACCAAAAGTGGCCCTGGAAAATGTTTCAAAGGAGCCCCATATTTCGCCAAATGAAAGAGCATGCCGTGTGAGCCCAACCCTTCAATGAGGGGTTTGGGAGTATCCCCCAAGAAAATGGTGAATACAATTAACCATAATTAGTGCATTTAAAGCATGTTGTAAACATACATGGATTAAAAAGTCACGTTTTAAAGAGGTTCATGATCTCTCAAAGTAGATCTTCAATGATAATGGGACAAACCACGAGTGTAATTTCAGTCGGAATAACAGTAAGAAACATATCAAATAACACATTTGGATCCAGTGGTCACAGAGGTCTTCAATGTCCACAGCCTGCACATACATCTGAGTCCCCCCTACCAGCTGTAAAGTACTAATGACATTGTAACCTCGATTTGCATTGCAAAGGCCACAGGGGTATATTTCAGAAAAATTCCAGGAATATGGGTCCATTGTCTGAAGCGGCCCCATTGCCAGTGGACTTTTTAAATCCTCAGCTGCCTGCACCTAGCACTGCTTTCCCTTCCAGTTCCGCCCACCCCACAGTAAAGAGGGCTGCTGGGAATCATCAGTCAGTCCAAACCAGAGTTTACAGGAGCCCTGCCGAAACCACTTTTCTGTACTGCCTGTCAGCAGGCCGAGCACAGTGCGGCCTGTGGACCTGCAATTCCTATTAACACACATTATCAGTATGATTGAATATGTATTGGTGTCACCTCCTCATCCGGCCAAAGGGGAAATGCCAGTATGTCACTCCCAAAATCCAACCTCAAAAACAAAAGCCATGTAACAAACATGGGCAGCAACAACACCCTACTTCATAGAATACACAAGCCATGACTCAATCCCCCTACGAAATTGGTATACAAAGAGGATTCAACAGCAGTTAACCCAAAAGCAAAAGTACATACAAGCAGAAGCAACCATGAAATAAATGCAAATCTGTGATAATGTGTATCATCCTCTATCATCCCCATGCAGACGTACTCCTCTTTTGAATGGCAGCCCCCTGGTCAGATCACCTAATTTCTCTCTGAATGGGCTGACCTCTCCACCTCCCTCCTGGCCTCAACCATGCAACTCCTCCTTCTTGGTGACCTCCCTGTTCCTCGTATGTACTCTTTCGTGACCTCTGCGATTCCCTCTGCCTTTCTATCCTCTTCTCTGGCCCGAATCACTCTGCAGGGCACACACTTAATGTCTTGATCTCCTCTGACATCCCCCGCTATGTCCCTCTGACTACTCCTCTCTCCTGGTGCGATCACTCCCTCCTATCCTCTCATCTCTCCCTCCCTTCCCCACAGGCCAAGCCTACCCCAACACTGCCATCTATCTTCTCGGACATCCGTCCTATGAAGCATGTGTCAGCTGATGCTTTCGCCACCACTCCCCCCGACCTCTGGCTGACTCACATCCTGTCACAGCTCAGTCTATGCTCTATTCCTCTATCTCAGATGTACTTGATGCTCTTGCCCCTGTCATGAAGATCCATTCGAAGCCGAAAGCCAAATGCAATTCCTGGTATGACTCTGACCTTGCTACACTTAAACGTAAGTGTAAGGGTGCTGAGAGTAAATGGAGCACCTCTTGTTCATCCTCTGACAAACTGGCCTGTCGCCTGCTCCAAAGGCAATACCGACTCTCTATCCAGACTAAGAAGAGAGCCCGCATCCAAGCCTGTGTCTCTGCGGCATCTAATAACTCGGCCGAACTCTTTAAAATCTGCAAGGAGCTGGCCAACCGTACTGCAGGCTCTACCTCTCCTGTCGCTTCCCAGGCCCTTTGCACTGCCCTTGCCTCCCACTTCATCTCTAAAACACAGTGGGCCTCATTACGACTTTGGAGGTACCCATGGCGCAATTAGCGCCATGGCTGCCTCCAAAATCGTGTGTGGGTCTGACCTGGTGGAGTGGGGACTTTACCGGGACATTCCGCCCTTGGCGGACCCGGTAAGTCCCCATTCCAAATGCCATTCCCCATTCCCATTTGAGCCCCCATAGAGCTCAATGGGAATGGGGAAGGCGCTAATTACGGGCCTGCTATTGGCAGGCCCGTAATTAACCCCCTGGTCCCCTAACGGGACCCGTAAGGGACGTGTGGTCTGACCACATGTCCCTTGCTGTTCCCGCTAAGGGACCTCAGAATTGGGCGGTAAGGGATTACTGGCACCAGTCTCCTTACCAGAGCCTGGTATCCCTTACCGCCCACCTCGTAATGAGGCCCAGTATAGCCTATCCACCCTCTCATCCCCTCTCCTTCTCCTTCCCCCTTCTTCTCTGAACTCTGGTGCACCTACCACCTTTTTTACACTGACAAGGTCTCTAGACAAGTCGATCTATGAAAGCCTCATCAAAACAGGTTTTTCCTTGCTCTTCCAAAACCATCCAGGACCATATTGACACCATCGCTCTGGCTCTGGCTGATTTCTACAACCTCTCCTTTGCCTCAGGAGCCTTCCTTTTCCCTCTGAAGCACTCTCTTTTGCACAATCTTCTCAAAAACCCACAGCCGACCGTTCTTGCCCAGCTAACTATCGCCCAATCTCCATCACTCCCTTTCTGGGCAAACTCCTAGAAAAGCTGGCCATCTCGCAGCTTAACCTTCGCTCTGATTTTGTTGGTTGTCTCCACCACCATCAATCTGGCTATAGAGCTGCCAGAAGCATGTAAACTGCTCTCCTGAACATCCGTGAAGAACTGCTCTCCAACCTTAACTCTAACATCCCCTCTGTCCTCAGCCTACTTGATCTCTCTTCTGCCTTTGACACGGTCAACCATACCATCCCGCTCAACCGTCTCTGTGACAACCTGGGTATCACCGATCAAGCTCTGGCCTGGCTGACCTCTTTCCTCTCTGATCAACCCTCCCAGGTCCAACTTGGGTCCTTCATTTTATCTATCTCCCTCTCTACCTGTGGTGTTCCACAGGGGTCTAACCTCTCACCCTGGCTCTTCAACCAATACTTGGCAATTCTTTCTCATTGCATCCACATTTTTTGCTCCCATTTTCAGTGTTATGCTGATGACACTCAACTAATTTGCAGGCTTCCCCCAGCTACCTCCTCTCCTTCTCTCATATCTGATTGTCTATCTGGCATTCAGGATTGGTGTGCCACCAATGATCTCTGCCTGAATGCCAACAAGACGGAGATCCTCCTCATCAGCACACCTTCACCCTCCTTTCCTCTCACTCTCTGGCTGGCCTCCCTTGGCCCTCCTCCTACCCCTACCTGTCAGGCGAAGAACCTCAGAGTCATATTTGACTACGCACTATCCTTCCCTGACCACATCTCTGAAGTCTCTAAAAAGTCAAACTTCCTACTGCACCTCCTCAGAGGTAATCTGCCTTTCCTCTCCTTCCACGAGAAGCTCACTGTCTCCCAAGCCCTAGTTCTCTCTAGGTTGGACTATTGCAACAGCCTCTTTCTAAATCTTCCTGCTTCTACTCTCCGCCATTTGCAACTTATCCAGAACAGGACTGTGAGACGTGTTCTTGGCCTTAAGCCTGGGATCGTATCTCTCCAGCTCTGAAATCTCTTCACTGGCTCCCAGTGGCTGCAAGGATTACATTAAAAAAATCCTTTGCATTGCCCTCAAGGCTTTCTGGGGCCTGGGTCCAATATACCTTCAGATATCCCTCTGCTTATACCTTCCCTCTCGAGCGCTTTGCTCTTCTACCTCTAACTCCCCCAGAGTCAGTCATTTTTCAAAGAAACGAGCTGGGGTAGATCTTTGCCTTCGGCTGGGGCCTCCCTCTGGAAAAGCATCGCTGCCGCTCTGAAACATGAGGAAAACCATCTCTGGTACCAGAAGCACCTCAAGACCTTCCTCTTTGCTTCTGCCTTCACCCCTCCTCTCCCCTGCTGATCTGCTCTCTCTTGGCACTGTGCACCTGGCTTATTTTCTGATTTCCCGGCCCAGATACCTGCTCACCTTGGCACCCACCGCACTGCCTCCTGGCAATCCCTTCCACTGGGGCTTGTATCTGTAACCATTCAGTCCCCCCTTTTCTTTCTGCTCTTACTAGACTCACCCTGTCTTTTACCTTAAACCTAGCACTTGCCACCTGCTGGTTACATTTCCACTGTTTATTGCTTGTTATTATTTATTCATTTATTTATTATTTATCTGTTTTTGCTCTGCTCTGCACTTTTCTTCTTCTCGCCCCTTCCATGCACTTTTCCCCTTTTCACAGTGCAAACAGTTTATGCAATTATGCAACTAACCGAGCCACCTAAACGGCTGTTAACTGAGTAGCTGAACAGACACAGTGGGCCTCATTACGAGGTGGGCGGTAGGGGATTACTGGCACCGGTAAGGGCACCTGTGTCGGTAATCCCTTACCACCCTACTATGAGTTCCCTTTGCGGGTCTCTTCCTTAATGCCTGGTTTTGGGGACTTACCGGGTCTGACCCGGTAAGTCCCTATTTCGGGAACCCGGACCCGGAATGCGGTAAGGTGGTAGCCATGATGCTAACAGCACCATGGCTACCTCCTACCTCGTAATGAGGCCCAGTGTCCCGAAAAAGCAGCCATCTAGAAGCGTAACATTAGCTTGTATCATTACAATGAAACATCCACCAAATAGACACACAGGATAGAACCTGATTTGTTTTCATTTTTATTAAAGTCCCTTAAGGTTAACCTCAAATAGCAGCCACTCCTTAAACCAACAAAGATGGTGGTGTAACAGCAGTCCCACAACACACACATTGAAGACAAACAGCACACCTTTGGCTATAACTCCTACAATGGAGCATGCAACCCCACTCCCAGTCTCCCTGCCTAGGGCACACACACACACACACACATTCGAAACCAAAGACCCTGAAATAATGCAAGTAACAGCCGTCGAGTACAAGTCTTCTAAAACCGCAAACTTTTAAAACAACTATCTAGAAGCAGCAAAACGAATCACAGGACTCCTTTTATCGTCTAAAGTGAGGGCCGGCTGTTGGGGAGAGCAGTGCACACTGCCATACTGACTGAGAACCCGCTCATTAAGATAATATCTCTTGGCTTCTGTACTACTTATCACGTGTCGCAGACAAAAGTCACTGGGCCTCATTACGAGGTGTGCGGTAAGGGATACCGGGCACCGGTAAGGAGACCGGTGCCGGTAATCCCTTACCACCCAATTCCGAGGTCCCTTAGCGGGAACCGCAAGGTACGTGTGGTCGGACCACACATCCCTTACGGGTCCCGTTACAGGACCAGGGCGCTAATTACGGGCCTGCCATTAGCAGGCCCGTAATTAGCGCCTTCCCCATTCCCATTGAGCCCTATGGGGGCTCAAATGGGAATGGGGACTTACCGGGTCTGTCAAGGGCGGAATGTCCAGGTAAGACCCCACTCCACCAGGTCGGACCCAGACACCATTTTGGAGGCAGCCATGGCGCTAATTGCGCCATGGCTACCTCAAAAGTCGTAATGAGGCCAACAGAGTATTTTTACTGTCCCAGTGTCACGTGTGCATTACTGTGTTAAACACGTGAAATACCTTGCAAAAACCTCGACATGACGCCCTGTGCACCAACACAACACTGTACTGGATAGCTCAGTCGGCAAATGTGGTGGCTGCTGCTGGGCTCTGTTATGCCCACCTCATCCTCCAAAGACAAAACCAACACCCCATGGTTGGTATTCAGTGAAATGAATGCAACCTCTTCTGTGGACATTTAGACAGACTCCTTTATCCAAGTAAATCCTTTTTTCCTTGGAACATCATCACTAAGGAAACAGAAATGAGTGGTCCTTCGGGAGTCTAGGGCTCTCATTGTGGCTATTGCAATCTGGAAAGGACGCAGTGAATCCGGGATGTGCCAAACCAACAATTAGAAAATGGACTCTGGAATCCTGCCAATTCTCTGGCGAAAATACCAAATGCACAGGTTATGACCTAGTGCCACAAAACAAGAAGCCTCAAGAGACATGTTAAGTGTACACACGAAACCAGGCTGAACAGCATGAGCACAGAGAAACAGGCACGGACTGCAGTGCTCTCAATACGGAAAAGATAATTCAATTACAGCAACCCACATTACATGTTGCCACAACAGCAGACATAGCAGGGAAATAGACAATGTACAAAATGAGCCCGGAGGAGCAGGACTTGAAAAGGAGACATGTCATTCATGAAATGTTCCCTCTATGTATTACTGTTTGCTCTTCACTGTGTTAAACTAGTGCCCTCCACTCACTTCCTGTCTGCATACTCGTGTCGTTCGCCTCCCCTCCTATTCCATGGTGCTCTCCATCTCGCCTATCTACTCTAACTGCTTCTCCATTGACTATCCTGCTCTCCTCACTAAATCCGGTAGGAAAAAGTTTAAAAAGGACATCCTGGTCTCCAACCCAGGCCTCCCTATCGCTGACACCTACACGAGCGCCTGCTCCAAGGAAACTCTCACTGACATTCTCTTCTTCGTGCCTTCACCTGACCTATGGACCCTTCACATGGTCGATGTGCTCTCTCCTTTCTCCACCTCTCCCATTAATGGTGGCACCCGTTGGGATGTCCTCTTGGCCCCTTTCCACTCCTCTAAAGCCATCATTAATGTCTATGCTAACGGGACCGTCTTGGTCCAAGGCCCTCAGGCCAACCTTCACCTCTTTGATAGACGCTTCCCATGCCTCATCAACTTCCTCTCCGCTCCCGCTGTCCCCCCTCCTCTATCCTCAGCTACCTTGCCTCCCCCCTCCCTCCCTGCCCCCTCCCTTGCTCCCTCTTCAACTCCTTCTCTAACACCTCCGCAGGGTGTACCTCTGATCTGTACCCCTCCCCGGAAGTTTTTCAAGGGTGGCAACCTTCTCCACATTGCCACTCTAAACTCTCGCTCTGCCATCAAGCACTCC
Source organism: Ambystoma mexicanum (assembly GCF_040938575.1). NCBI lineage: Eukaryota > Metazoa > Chordata > Amphibia > Caudata > Ambystomatidae > Ambystoma > Ambystoma mexicanum. The sequence goes on from NC_090921.1 coordinate 1,233,919,659, forward strand.
TCTGATATCTGTCGCCTTCTTGAGGAACTGGACCTCGACATCCTCGGTCTCACTGAGACTTGGTTCACTGCCAGCTCTGCCACCAGCTTCGACACACTCCTACCTGACGGCTACAAGATCCTCTCCGTGCCCAGGCCCAACCGTTCAGGGGGTGGTGTTGCCCTTATCTTCCCTGAGTGGATTCCTGCCACTGTCACTCCTACGCAGACCTACTCCTCTTTTGAATGTCTTGTCTGCCGACTTTCTCTCTCTCCTAGCCATTCCCTTACCGTGGCTACTATCTATCGGCCACCTGGTCAAATTTCCTCCTTCCTCTCTGAGTGGGCTGATCTCTCCTCATCACTCCTGTCCTCAACCACCCAACTCCTCTTTCTCGGCGACTTCAACATCCACCTTGATGCCTCCTGTCCCCCCACTGGTCTCTTTCGCGAACTCTGCAACTCTCTCTCACTCTCTATTCTCCCGTCTGGTCCTACTCACTCTGCAGGGCACACTCTTGATGCTCTGATCTCTTCTGACCTTCCCCTCTCCCTCCCTCTCTCCACTCCTCTCTCCTGGAGTGATCACTTTCTTCTATCCTCCCACCTCTCCCTCCCTACCCCACAGGCAAAGCCACCCTCTTCACTGCCACCCACCTTCTCGGTCATCCGACCCATGAAGCGCGTGTCAGCTGAGGCTTTCGCTGCCACCTTCTCGGCCCCTCCTCCCCCCTCGGCTGACTCCCACCCCGACACAGCCCTCTCCATGCTCTATTCCTCTATATCTGATACTCTCGACATCCTTGCCCCCGTCATGAGAATCCGCCTGAAGCCCAAAGCCAAATGTAATTCTTGGTACGACTCGGATCTCGTCACCCTAAAACGCAAGTGCAGGGTGGCAGAGAGGAAATGGCGTGCTTCATGTTCATCCTCTGACAAACTGGCCTGCCGCCTGCTCCAAAGGCAATACCGGCTCTCCGTTCTCACTAAGAAGAGAGCCCTTATCCAAGCCCGCATCTCTGAGGCATCAAACAACTCGGCCGAACTCTTTAAAATCTGCAAGGAGCTGGCCAACCCTGCTGCAGTCTCTACCTCTCCTGTCCCCTCACAGGCCCTCTGCACTGCACTGGCCTCGCACTTCATCTCAAAAACTCAGGACATCCTGTCCTCACTCTCCTCCCCTCTCCTCCCTCCCTCTCTTCCTGGCTCTTCCTCTTGCTCTCTTGCAGCCGCCCCTCCGCCCTCCTTCTCTTCATTTCCACCTTTTTCTGCTGACGAGGTTTCCAGACAAGTCCGATCTATGAAAGCCTCGTCTAAACAGGTTCACCCCTGTTCCTCCAAAACCATCAAGGACCACATCGTCTCCCTGGCTCCTGCCCTGGCTGACTTTTGCAACCACTCATTCGCCTCTGGAGTCTTCCCATCCCCCCTCAAGCACTCCCTTGTGCACCCCCTCCTCAAGAAACCCTCTTCCGACCCCTCCTGCCCGGCCAACTATCGCCCAATCTCCATTACTCCCTTCCTGGGCAAGCTCCTGGAGAAACTGGCCATCTCCCAGCTTAACCTCCATGCTGAATCTGTGGGTAATCTTCATGACCATCAATCCGGCTTCAGAGCGGCCAGAAGCACGGAAACTGCTCTCCTGAACATCCGTGAGGACCTGCTCCTGAACCTCGATTCCAACACTCCCTGTGTTCTCATTCTGCTCGATCTCTCCTCTGCCTTTGACACTGTCAACCATGCCATCCTGCTCAACCGTCTCCGTGATAACCTGGGTATCACTGGTCAGGCTCTGGCATGGCTGACCTCTTTCCTCTCTGGTCGACCCTCCCAGGTCCAAATGGGCTCCTTCCTCTCTGACATCTTTTTCTCCACCTGTGGTGTCCCCCAGGGATCCAACCTCTCTCCCTGGCTTTTCAACCAGTATCTGGCACTCCTTGCCCACCGCATCGCCGCCCTCTGCCCCCACTTCCAGTGCTATGCGGACGATACCCAGCTCATTTTCAGGCTACCCTCGGCCTCCTCCTCTCCTTCCCTCATCTCCGACTGTCTGTCTGCTATCCAGGAATGGTGTGCCGCCAATGACCTCTGCCTTAACGCCAGTAAGACTGAGATTCTACTCATCGGCGCACCCACTCCCTCCTTCCCTGCAGCTCTCTGGCCGGCCTCCCTTGGCCCCCTTCCTGCCCCTACATGCAAGGCTAAAAACCTTGGGGTCATCTTCGACTCCACACTCTCCTTCTCTCCTCATATATCTGATGTCTCTAAGAAATCACACTACCAGCTGCACCTCCTCAGAGGTATTCTTCCCTTCCTCTCCTTCCCCCAGAAGCTCACTGTCTCCCGAGCCCTGGTTCTCTCAAGGCTGGACTACTGTAACAGCCTCTATCTTAATCTCCCTGCCTCCACTCTCCGCCCTCTGCAACTTATCCAGAACAGAACTGCGAGACTTGTCCTTGGCCTCAAGCCCAGGGACCGTATCTCTCCAGGACTGAAATCTCTTCACTGGCTCCCAGTGGCTGCGAGGATTAAGTTCAAAACCCTCTGCATTGTCCACAAGGCCTTCTGGGGCTTGGGGCCTAAATACCTTCAACTCTCTCTTCCTAAATATCTTCCTTCACGAGCCCTTCGCTCATCCATCTCTAACTCCCTCATGGTCAGCCGCTTCTCGAAGCAACGCGCTGGGGGTAGATCTCTCTCCGCAGCAGGGGCCTCCCTCTGGAACAGCCTGCCTGCCTCCCTGAAACTTGAGGAGAACCATCTCCGGTTCCGGAAGCACCTCAAAACCTTCCTCTTCGCTTCTGCCTTCTCTCTCCCTCTCCCCTGCTAAACCTGCTTAACTCCCCACTGAATTCTGCACTTAACCTGCATCTGGGCCACTCTCAGCGACCTCGGTCCAGGGCCCAGCCACTCTCCACTTGCACTGCCCCCCTGGCTCCCCCTGCACTGTGGGACTGTCACTGTATCCCTACAGCCCCCTGCCCAGCACTTGCTCTGCACTTACCTCGCACTTGCCACCAGCTGGCCCTTTTTATTTATTATTTATCATTATTATTTCATTACGCCACTTACCTTGTACTGCACTTTTCCCCCCACCTCCTCCCCCTGCACTTTCTCCTTTTTCCCCTTACCTCTGCACTTGCGCGATCTGAATGACACCTGGCCTAGTAGGATCGCTTGTCCGTCTTCCCCTTGTTTCCCTCCCTCCCTGCCTCGTCGCGCCTTGAAACACTTGTGTATAGGCGCGTTACAAATACCATATCATATCATATCATATGTGTGTGCTTTTCTTCGTTTGGGTCGCATTTTCTTTTTGCTTAGTTTCAGTGCTATGTTGTCCTCACATTATACCATTTCTTGTTAGGCGCTATGCGAGAGATCAGCATCAGCTCCTCCATGCCCGGCCCATTCCACCCCCCTCCCTGGCACAGTCAGTCAACACAGCAGGACATTGTGAGCCTGTGGCGGTGGCCACCAATGCAGCCTGAATCCATGACGTGTTGCTTCACATGCGAGGGTGTGTGTTTGTTTTTATGTGTGTATTAGCAATGTGCGGAACGTCTGGTACTGCAGGTTAGTTGTTTTCAAGCGCTTAATTTTCAAGGCACAATTCGGAATGATGCAGAGCTGGGCTTGTGACTTCAAACCTGTCATACAGCTTCCTATCACAGGGAGCAGTTTATATATATTAACATTGCCTTTGTTGACCCCCCTCCTAGCTGTTACCATAGCTCGGACACTTTCTAGCATAACGGTCCATCCAGACCCATACATACCACGCAGTAGTGACCCTGAACCCCAGCACAGCCAGTCAGCACCGTCAGCCCTCGACGGTGAGCCACGAGCCACCCATTAAATTAAACGTTCTCAAATGAAATTCAAACCCATACCACGTAGTGCAGTGATAATGGCAGACTGACAGCCATTCATGATGCGCCGCCCATCATTTTAAACGTACTATCCCAATATACATCCAAACCCATACCACGCACACTGCAGTGCAGATTTAAACCCACGATCGTGTTGTTTCAGAATCCGACAGCTGCAAGCAGGCCTGAATGAGCCAGAGAGGCACTGCAGCAGCAGTGGCAAGGCAGGAAGCAGAGGCCTGCCAGAGGTCTTCTTCCATCTTCCTGGCTAAGCTTGGGGTGCGTGTTTGACTCAGCCTCAGGCCTCAGCTCCACAGTGAGCCTCGCTGGTCGCTTTGCTGCACATAAATGCAGCTCATCCCTGGAGAATTGCCCGCACCCGAGCATGTGTATGAGAGCACACTAGGGCACGTGCATTTCTTATGATGCCCTCCACAATGTGTAGGTGCGAGAACCAAATCACGGGCAGAAAGCAGTGCTAACCACACCCAGGCTGGATCTGGATCTCATGTTCACCCTAGACCCCCCCCCCACATCCGCAGTCACAAGAACAGGGAGGTTATGTACACGAATGAACACGAAGCTCAGTCTCCCTATAAAGCATCATTTAAGTAAAGTGATTATGCATGGGCGGCTGTGCAGGCTCATACATTTACCACCTTCATCTATGTATCCTTCCCCCAAGAAAAGAGGCCCTTTGTGAGGAGGTCTACCGGGGATAGTCCTGGTTTCCCAGTGGGTCAGTCCAGGCCTGTTTAGAAGATTTGATGTAAAGACGGAGGGGAGCGGTAAGCTTTCATCTTCTTTATTTTCCACTCTCCAGCAGTTTCAACAAATATAAACTTTGTAAAACTTTCATTTTAAATGGTGACTTTTTTTTTTACAAATAAAACTTCAAATCCCATCATTCCTGTAGTCCCCTAGTCTCTGGCCATGTGACCTAGTCCTTCCTGTTCCTCTGTCCTTCCTCTTCTTTTCCTGCTCTCCATAAGATAAGTACCAGTTTATCTTAGCAGCGTAATGTTTGGCTAACAGAACGTGTTTTTATGTCATTAACGTATATGGAGTTGTACACCGGTGGAAAATGATAGAATAAGCCTATGTAGTTAAGCGCGCAAAGCAGCCTTGGTGATTTGGTATTTAATGCAGTAGAGTGATTCAGATACCGAACTCCCTTGCAGAGCCGCGAGCATGCAGCCCCCGCCCTTGGAAGGGTGGAGCTCAACGCGAGTGGGAGATTCCCCGCGAGCGGAGCAGAGGAGGACAGCCCCCACCCTTATGTTGAGCAGGTCCACCCCTCGCGAGGGCGGCCACGTGCAGGGAATACGCCAATAGAAGGCACGGCGATCCTAGCACCGGCCCCAACATTGGCGGGGGTGGGGCTTCATACACAATGCTCCGAGGGAATCGATTCCCTTATTTCGATGCCGGTACGGAGCGGAGACACACGATTAGAGCGAGTGATTAACATAATCAAGAGTATTACCAGCCAGAATCTGAACAAGAATATTCTTTTTCCCAACGTTGAAGGGAATCTCTGGCAAGATATGTCCTGCAAACATACATACTGTATAGTGAAGGTGCAGCCTCAAGCAAAGTGAATCAGTGGACGTGCCACTACACCTAGACAGGTATTGATTCAGGCACCTGCCAGCACACAAAGAAAGATGTCAATCTTCGAGTGGAGCGAAGAGGAGCAGGAGGCAGTCTACCAAGAAGACTTACAGGGTAATTCATAGAAATTCGCACAAAAATGGCGCACGCGGCTGGCGCACAGTGTCCCCGTGCGATACACTGCGCCAGCCGCGTGCGAAAAAATCCTTTCCATCGCACAGCGTATTCATGGATTTCAGCCTCCGAAACCAGCCGTGGCGCAGAGTGGCGCAGAGACCCTGCAGCAGCGCCAGTTACGCCCCCAAGAACGCCCTTGCGCAAGGAAAAGCCTTCAAAATCCCCAAATCATCGCAAAGGGCTGCGCTAACCCTGGACCAGTTCACAGGGCTGCCAAACAGCAAACGCCAAGCGGGGAACGTGTATTTCAGTGGTTCGCGGGAAGTTCCACACGCGATTGTCCTGGGTACGTGTACATCAGGGGTGCATGGGAAGTAACACACGCGATTCCATCAGGGCACGTGTATTCCAGGGGTGCGTGGGAAGTATCACACGCAAAAACAGCAGGGTATGTGTATTCCAGGGGTGCGCGGGAAGTATCACACGCAAAAGCAGCAGGGTACGTGTATTTCAGGGGTGCGTGGGAAGTATCACATGCAATTCCATCAGGGTACGTGTATTCCAGGGTTGCGCAGGAAGTATCACACGCAAAAGCAGCAGGGTACGTGTATTCCAGGGGTGCGCGGGAAGTATCACACGCAAAAGCAGCAGGGTACGTGTATTTCAGGGGTGCGCAGGAAGTATCACACACGATTCCATCAGGGTACGTGTATTCCAGGGGTGCGCGGGAAGTATCACACGCAAAAGCAGCAGGGTACGTGTATTTCAGTGGTGCGCAGGAAGTATCACACGCGATTCCATCAGGGTACGTGTATTCCAGGGGTGCGCGGGGAGCACCACACGTGAATTGCACGTGTGGGTCCTCCCAGGTGTTCCCTCTGCACCCTCCACGGCCCCTGCAGGTGGCCCACACCACAGGGGCCTACCCTGTACATGTCCCGCAGGCACCCCATCCACCATGGCCATGCCCCCCAGCCAACCCACATGTCACCTTGCACTACTGCCCACCAACGCATGTCCTCCTGCACCCCCAGCCACCAGGGGCACCCTCCACCAGGCCCCCACTAATGTCTCCCACCACCCCCACCCCACAGCATCCAGGGGCACCCTCCACCAGGCCCCCACTCATGTCCCCTATCACCCCCACCCCCCAGCAGTGCAGGGGCAGCCTCCACCAGGCCTCCACTCATGTCTACCACCACCCCCCAGCCACCAGGGGCAGCCTCCACCAGGCCCCCACTCATGTCTACCACCACCCCCACCCCCCAGCCACCAGGGGCACCCTCCACCAGGCCCCCACTCATGTCTACCATCACCCCCATCCCCAGCCACCAGGGGCACCCTCCACCAGGCCCCCACTCATGTCTCCCACCACCCCCAACCCCAGCATCCAGGGGCACCCTCCACCAGGCCCCCACTCATGTCTCCCACCACCCCCACCCCCCAGCAGTGCAGGGACACCCTCCACCAGGCCCCCACTCATGTCTACCATCACCCCCACCCCCCAGCAGTGCAGGGTCAGTCTCCACCAGGCCCCCACTCATGTCTACCACCACCCCCCAGCCACCAGGGGCAGCCTCCACCAGGCCCCCACTCATGTCTACCACCACCCCCACCCCCCAGCCACCAGGGGCAGCCTCCACCAGGCCCCCACTCATGTCTAGCATCACCCCCACCCCCCAGCAGTGCAGGGGCACCCTCCACCAGGCCCCCACTCATGTCTCCCACCACCCCCACCCCCCAGCAGTGCAGGAGCAGCCTCCGCCAGGCCCCCACTCATGTCCCCTATCACCCCCACGCCCCAGCAGTGCAGGGGCACCCTCCACCAGGCCCCAACTCATGTCTACCATCACCCCCACCCCCCAGCAGTGCAGGGGCAGCCTCCACCAGGCCCCCACTCATGTCTCCCACCACCCCCACCCCCCAGCAGTGCAGGGGCAGCCTCCACCAGGCCCCCACTCATGTCTACCATCACCCCCACCCCCCAGCAGTGCAGGGTCAGCCTCCACCAGGCCCCCACTCATGTCTCCCACCCCCCCACCCCCCAGCAGTGCAGGGGCAGCCTCCACCAGGCCCCCACTCATGTCCCCTATCACCCCCACCCCTCAGCAGTGCAGGGGCACCCTCCACCAGGCCCCCACTCATGTCTACCATCACCTCCACCCCCCAGCAGTGAAGGGACAGCCTCCACCAGGCCCCCACTCATGTCTCCCACCACCCCCACCCCCAGCAGTGCAGGGGCAGCCTCCACCAGGCCCCCACTCATGTCTACCATCACCTCCACCCCCAGCAGTGCAGGGGCAGCCTCCACCAGGCCCCCACTCATGTCTCCCACCACCCCCACCCCCCCAGCAGTGCAGGGGCAGCCTCCACCAGGCCCCCACTCATGTCTACCATCACCCCCACCCCCAGCAGTGCAGGGGCAGCCTCCACCAGGCCCCCACTCATTTCTCAAATCACACCCACCCCCAGCAGTGCAGGGGCATCCTCCACCAGGCCCCCACTCATGTCTCCCACCACCCCCACCCCCCCAGCAGTGCAGGGGCAGCCTCCACCAGGCCCCCACTCATGTCTACCATCACCCCCACCCCCCCAGCAGTGCAGGGGCAGCCTCCACCAGGCCCCCACTCATTTCTCAAATCACACCCACCCCCCAGCAGTGCAGGGGCAGCCTTCACCAGGCCCCCACTCATGTCTACCACCACCCCCACCCCCCAGCCACCAGGGGCACCCTCCACCAGGCCCCCACTCATGTCTACCATCACCCCCACCCCCCAGCCACCAGAGGCACCCTCCACCAGGCCCCCACTCATGTGTCCCACCACCCCCACCCCCCAGCATCCAAGGGCACCCTCCACCAGGCCCCCACTCATGTCCCCTATCACCCCCACCCCCCAGCAGTGCAGGGGCAGCCTCCACCAGGCCCCCACTCATGTCTACCATCACCCCCACCCCCCAGCAGTGCAGGGGCAGCCTCCACCAGGCCCCCACTCATGTCCAACTCATGTCTCCCACCACCCCCACCCCCCAGCCACCAGGGGCACCCTCCACCAGGCACCCACTCATGTCTACCATCACCTCCACCCCCGAGCCACCAGGGGCACCCTCCACCAGGCCCCCACTCATGTCTCCCACCAACCCCACCCCCCAGCATCCAGGGGCACCCTCCACCAGGCCCCCACTCATGTCCCATATCACCCCCACCCCCCCAGCATCCAGGGTCATCCTCCACCAGGCCCCCACTCATGTCTACCATCACCCCCACCCCCCAGCAGTGCAGGGGCACCCTCCACCAGGCCCCCACTCATGTCTACCATCACCCTCACCCCCCAGCAGTGCAGGGGCAGCCTCCACCAGGCCCCCACTCATGTCTCCCACCACCCCCACCCCCCAGCATCCAGTGACAGCCTCAATCAGGCCCCCACTCATGTCTCCCACCAACCCCACCCCCCAGCATCCAGGGGCACCCTCCCCCAGGCCCCCACTCCTGTCCCCTATCACCCCCCACACCCACACCCCAGCATCCAGGGGCACCCTCCACCAGGCCCCCACTCATGTCTACCATCACCCCCAGCCCCCAGCAGTGCAGGGGCACCCTCCACCAGGCCCCGACTCATGTCTACCATCACCCCCACCCCCCAGCAGTGCAGGGGCAGCCTCCACAGGCCCCCACTCATGTCTCCCACCACCCCCACCCCCCCAGCATCGAGGGGCACCCTCCACCAGGCCCCCACTCATGTCTCCCACCACCCCCACCCCCCAGCATCCAGGGGCACCCTCCACCAGGCCCCCACTCATGTCTCCCACCACCCCCACCCCCCTGCAGTGCAGGGGCAGCCTCCACTAGGCACCCACTCATGTCTCCCACCACCCCCACCCCCCAGCCACCAGGGGCAGCCTCCACCAGGCCCCCACTCATGTCTCCCACCACCCCCACCCCCACCCCCCAGCCACCAGGGGCAGCCTGCACCAGGCCCCCACTCATGTCTCCCACCACCCCCACCCCCCATCAGTGCTGGGGCACCCTCCACCAGGCCCCCACTCATGTCTACCATCACCCCCACCCCCCAGCAGTGCAGGGAAAGCCTCCACCAGGCCCCCACTCATGTCACCCACCACCCCCACCCCCCAGCAGTGCAGGGGCAGCCTCCACCAGGCCCCCACTCATGTCTACCATCACCCCCACCCCCTAGCAGTGCAGGGGCAGCCTCCACCAGGCCTCCACTCATGTCTCCCACCACCCCCACCCCCCAGCAGTGCAGGGGCACCCTCCACCAGGCCCCCAACCATGTCTCCCACCACCCCCACCCCCCAGCAGTGCAGGGGCAAATCTCCACCAGGCCCCCACTCATGTCTACCACCACCCCCACCCCCCAGCCACCAGGGGCACCCTCCACCAGCCCCCCACACATGTCCCCCAGCCAACATGTCACCACAATCTAGATCCCTGGCCCTTATGGTCAGCCTCCAAATGCCAAACAGCCACCTGAGTATTGCATCCACCCACTTAGAAATGGCAAAAACATGACAGAACCCCAATTGCAAGTTTGGAAATGAACACATGTCCCTCACATACACCCAATGGGTGTCAGTGAATGTCAAAACTCATATCATGATATGCATGAAACCAATGAGATGATACTACACATTGAAGTTTGAAGAAAAAATATGTATTAAACGCAACATAAATTGAATCAAAAATAAACAAACAATAATGGATTTTTTTTTTAAAAAACCCAGCAGGTACGTGAAATAATGCAAAACCACAAATCATAATGCAAACGAAAGATGTCCAAAGTCACAGTCCACAAAAGTAAATCTAATGGGAAATTAAAATCGAAAACCATTGCTCCATGGTGAAATCATAAAAAAAAATGAAAATCCAAAAGTCAACTATATACAGATAAACAATCCAGGGTCCATGATCCCAAACAAAGAAATTAAACCTATCGAATAACACTACCTAAAAAACTAAAAATATATACAAAAATGTGGCCCATTTTCCAAAAGGTCAAAAAAGAATGCTGAACCAAAGGAAACCTAACACTAACTACAGAACTATTTACAAGGGCAGCGGACTAGTCCGACGGCTCACTTCGGGATGTTCCGGGCCAGGGCATCATCGAACTCCTGCTCAATGTCCCGGAGGCGCTCCTCCTCCCTGGCCCCGAGGGTCCGCAGGGCCGTCCACATGTTCCCCCCAAACTCCCTGCGGATTGCCTCAAGGCACTCGGCCCGCCTCAGGGCCCTCCGCATGGAGTTCTCCGCCCTGACCATCGTGAGCCGTGCCTCTTCCGCCCGCTGCCGCTCCGCATCTATGGCGTGGCCCAACCGATGCCACACGGAAGACACTTCCCGTCCTGGGTCCTCCTGCCCTCCGGCCGATGCCTGCCCCTCCGATATCGAAGGCCCCGAGTCATCATGGCTGCCACCATGTTGCTGCTGCTGCTGCGCCTCTGCCCGTGCACTGCCTCCTGCTGCCTGCACATCCTCTGCTGGCTGGGGTGCAGTCGTTGATGTGGCCCCCCCTGCTGGACGTCCGACTCCCGACTGTGGCAGGGATGCCTTCTCCACCAGCCTGGCCGCACCGTCAGAGGAAGCTCCACAGGGCACCCAGGTGACTGATGGGTGGGAAGATGGCACGGAGGACGACTGGCGCATAGGGGGTTCAGTTGAGGAGGGGGTCTGAGCAAGCCCCATCAAACGGAGGAATCTGGCCTGGGTGACCTGTCCCAGTAGGCCGACGCGGTCAACGAGCCATTAGAGATGACGTGCAGTCTCCTCATGAAAAGACTGCAGGTCACCTCGCATGGCCCGTTGACGCAACGCCACACCAGTCAGGACAGGCTCAACCCGGACCCGGATAGCCACGTCCGCAGGCAGAGGAAGGCCAGTTGTCGTGAGCTCATCCCCTGCCTGAAAACGGGTCTGGACGTAGGCATCCCTGCTGGTGCAAGATGATGCAGTGACAGGATCAGGGACAGGATTGCACACAGGCACCTCCGCGGCGACCTGTGCTGCCTCCTGTCCCTGGTCCTGCGCTGCTCCACTAGCACCAGTGGAATCCCCACCTCCAGACCCCGTCTCTGTTGCTTGCACGGCCTCCTCCTCCACCAAACCCCCCACCAACCTGGATGACTCCGTGCCATCTTCCCCCGTTGGTCCCTGTGGGGTCCGAGCTGCCCCTTCTGCTGCCGAGGAGTCCAACTCCGACCTCCGCCTATTGGACCTCCCCCCGGCAGCTGCGGCCTGGGATGTGGCACCGGACTCCTCACTCCCCGACAAGATCACAACCTGGGATGGGAGCCGGGCCTTGCGTCTCCAGCTGGCTGTGCGATCCCCGCCGCTGTGCTCCACAGCAACTTCTCCGCCCTTTTCATCAGTTGACGCTGCAGACAGGGAGAAATAAAACACAGGCATCAGGGCACTGTACAATGGGCACATACACACATGACAGTTGCACATGAGTGACATTGGCAAACCTCAGACATGGCATCACAATTGGCAACACACATGTCATTTCTACATGCACACATGAGCCATACCACAGCCACATCGCAACTGTCAGCACCATCCATACACATACAACAGCATGAGCAGGCAAAGGTGAGCCAGACATCACATGCAACACAGGAAGTGCACTACATATGCACGCACACCACCACACTTCAATGCATGTGTACACCTCAGCCAACTGTCGCAGTGTTCCGATGGGCATCCATGTCACATCTGGCAATCAGGCTTCCACATCCTGCTGTCACATGCATCCATGTTGCATCACTGTTGCACCCTTGTCAAATACACACACATGCACATGTACACAGTGCTGATGCATGCAGCTGAAAACAACATACATGCGTGACATCACGAACATGCCTTCTTACATACACATTCATCCAAACATGTGTGCCCACACAACTGCATTTGGCATGCAAGCCTACACACACAAGCACCATCCATGTCTCACACATGACAGCGCTCGCATGTGTTAGCCTCACGGTCCTGTATACCCCCAACCATACTCGGCCCCATACAAACAGATGTGCAACCGGCACACTACTGGCACATCACCACACGCACAGCTTACAATCATGATGCATGTACACTTACCGCTCGACTCCAGACGGGTCTGCCTCTCAAGGACCTGGACGTTGAGCGCTGGGGATATGCGTTCCAGGACCCTCATCTGATCTTCCGACAAGTGGCCCCGGCGCCCCTTAGCATCTGCTGCCTTCAAGAGGCGCCGGGCCTTGTTCAGGGTCCTGGACCTGAAGTCCTCCCAGCGCTTCTTGACATGTTGGAAGTCGCGGACTGCCAGCCCCTCCGCGTTGATGGCAGTCACGATGTCCGTCCAGATCCGAGTCCATCCTTCCTTGTCGGCGCGCAACCTTCTGTAGAGGGCATCATACTGCCCCAGGACTTGCTCCAGCAGGACACCAACTTCCCTGGCACTGAAGCTGGTGCCCCTCTGCCTCTCTGGCCGGGGGTTGTCAGTGGTGCCAGATGTTGCAGTGCCCGACATGACAACCCCAGAGGCAGGAGTGGGTGGGCAACTGGGTCCTGGGGCTGGGCTGTGGAGCGATGGAATCCCAGTCGGGAGTCTTCGGTTCCAGCAGGGGTGGTCACAGCAACAGCACCCCTGGCTGATGTGCAGGCAGCAAATGGCAGGGAACGTGGGCAGCAGGCAGTCAGGCAGCAGCAGATGGCAGGTGGGAGCGTGCTCGGGGCTCTGGGGAGCAGTAAATCGGCTTTCTGAGCAGGAGCTTGGTCTTCCGTGTGCTTACGCATGGCCAGCTTGATACGGAGTGATTTGGCACGTGAAAAGTCCTGCACATCTGCGTGTAATTTGAGGAAAGGCCCTTAGCGTGTAAGCGCGTCTGCACGCATACGCGATTTCATTGGCCCAAAGGCCCCCATGTGCAGCTGTGACGTCACGCGCATGGCTGTAGAGAATGGCGCGTGTAAAAAAAAAAGATACACTTCCGAGTGTCAAAGCGTGTAATTGGTGGAAATGGCCTCATCGCGTATGCGCGTCTGTGACGTGTGTATAAAAGGTACGTGTAGAACGCCATTTCCTTGTACGTGCTTTTCGTGGAGCGCGAGTGGGTGAAATCTGTACTTCTTGTCGGTTCACACGCGATTTACTTCACGGCGTTTCCAGTTCGTACTCCCTGTTACCTCTGACAGCTTTTTCTCTTTTCCTCTTTTTCCTGGGCCTGTTTCCTCAAACAGCGTTCCCTTCTACTGTTGTCCTGTCTCCTCAGACAGCGTACAATTCTTCTTTTGGTGGGGGTGTTGCCATCGTGCACACGCGCATATTTTTCACGCTTTTGTTCCTGGCAGACGGTGAGTCGTGCACGTATTTAACATCTGTGCTTGCCCCGTGTGTCGCGTACCCCTTCAGAGGTCATTCTAGGCTGCGTGTGAAACGCATACATTCATTCTTGTGTTTCTGGGTGCCACAGCGTAGTGCATGTTTATTTTTCCACGCACGTGGTCTAGGAGGGGTTGCGTGCACCTTACTTCCCTTTTTTGGGCTGCCTGTGCGTTGCGTGACCCATCATCTTTCCCCAGGGGTGACATACAGCCTTGCTAGAGCGCTAGGGTACGATTACCATCTGGTACCCAACCCCTTTGACCCCCAATTGCCCAGGACAATAGTTCACATCGACTCCCATAGGCACAATAACATCAGTGCCATGGCTGGGAGGCGAACAAGCTGTAAGGGTGGCAAAGGTGGCCGAGCCCCAAGTGGTGGCCGTGGTGGATCCGGTAGGGGACGTGGCCGTGACTTGCAGGGGGCCCCTAGCCCCCCATGTGTGGAGGAGCAGTCAGGGACACCCATGCCCCCCCCTGGTTGAGGTTAACGTGGCTGACACCATCCATGCTCAGCCCTTGTTGGACCAGCTCACTGTGGAACCAGACCTGGCACAGGGTGACTCCATGGCTGACTTCCAGGTCAGCAGGTCTAGGCCACGTGCGCCGGTGAACATTGGTGTCATCAGGCCACGTGGATCAGGGGCAACTAGGTCATCTGCTGCCCCACGTAGGCAGGCTGGGGAGGCCCCAGGGGCAGCTGCGGCTCCATCCACCCCACCTCTCACACACCCAGCCAGGACAGTGTCGGTCCAAGTCCATCATGCTGACATTCCCCCTGACACCATCACACTTGAGCTAATGCTTGCACCAACTCCCATGCTGAGTGTGCAATCCCACACTCCTAGTACAGAGTCTACCGGGGCTCCTGCCCCTAGTGTCCAGAGTGGCATAGGACACTCAGGATCCCCACCTCCTTCCAAGCGGAAGAGGAAGAGTGCTCGTCCAGTAGAGGCTGATGCCCCAGACACGGCTACACAGTCCAGACCGCCAAGGAAGCCCAGCTTCAATGAGGCCGAACTGAACGCAATTGTCGAGTATGTGTCCGCACATGACCGTGAAATGGTGATTGTTGCAGGATCCAAGACCACACCTGCACAACGTCAGGAACACTGGCAGACCATTGCAGACATCATAAGTGCCCTTGGAATCGTGAGGCGCACAGCTACTGAATGCTGCAAGCACTGGAATGACCTGAAGCGCAGGGCAAAGAATAAGCTGGCCTCAAGTCATGCCGCAACTCTAGTGACTGGAGGTGGGTCTCCAGCAGAGGACATAGAACTCACTCCACATGAGCAGGTTGCTGGGACCTACATCACGGAGGAAGAGATCCAAGGCGTGGGAGAACTGGCAGATTACGAGGCATTGTCCGGTGAGTGCACATGCATGTGTGTGTCATTCATGTGCATGGTGTGTGTGGGAGGGCTTCTGTTTGGGTGCCAGGTGAGGGTGTGTGTGCCTGAGTGGTTTGGGTCACCCATGTGCCTCATCCTATACATTCTGCGCACCAGCATTTGGGTATAGCAGCATCCCTTCTGCCAACATTAGACATCCAGACCAACACCACGCCAGTTGCCCTTGAAGTGTCATCTTGCCACAACATTGTTGCTTATTTACCTCTGTTTATTCAGGCAGATTGTTTGCATACCACCACTTTTACTCGGGATTTCTCAGTCCTATTGTCACATGTCTGACATGGCTATGGTACAGTGGACTGGCTTTGTTTCCTGGACATGATTTGTTTAGACATGTCCCTGTGCTATAGGACCATTTTGGACTGGCAGCTCCAGGTTAAACATTTGAACCATTTCAATGAAAAAATCAATTTCATGAGCACACTGGACTGAATGAACAATTGGTGACCTCCTCTCCCTCTTCACTTCATGGCTAGGGTACATGCCATCTGTGTGATGGCATGTGTAGTTGACCTGCCAATCACTGGCCAATGTGTGATGCCACTGCTAGGCAGCATGCAGCAAATGTGTTCATCTTCCATCTTGGTGTCATCAATGTGTGCCATCTGCCTACCCTTCACACGCAGTGACGGTGCATGCATGGGAGGGTTTTAGTCATGTGGGACATGTGTCAATCAAGTACTGTTTCTGTAGCCTCTCAGCCCTAATTGTGTGCCATAGTGCTAATGCTTGTTTCCATTTGTTTTCTTTTATGTCTTTGCAGGGGATGACGCACTTGATACTGCTGGGGTTGTGGAGATGGTGCAGACCCAGGAGGGGTCTGAGGGCCGACCGACCACCAGTGAGGGACGTGGTGTGGTGGTGGGTGAGAACCCACAACTGCTGCAGGTCTCTGCAAGGGGTGTCTCTGGCTGCACCTAACCTGAGCTGTATTCAGGTGTCGATTCAGATGATGAGACCTATGTGCCGTCGCAGGTGAGTGTTCCTGGGAGGGATTCTGTTCTGTCCGACTCACCTGCACCAGGGTTAGAACCCTCAATGGGGATGTCAGTGTTGGCAGGTACGCCTTTGGTGGTTACGGATGCAGGGTCACACTCCGCGACATCTGATCCTGTTCCTGGGCCAGCAGATCAGAGGGGGAATGCAGTCCTGCAGCCTCAGGCAGTGCCGGCACAGCAAGGCGCAGTTCGCCTTGCCCCAGACAGGTGTGGTGCCCGCCGACGTGGTGGCCGTCAGCCACCTGGCAATACCGCATGGGAGCAATCCATATACGATATGACAACCCAACAGGCAGCATCATCAGAGATGATGGCTCAGGCCATGGATAGGGTGGCCATTTCCATTGTCCCCCCCGAAAGGCTGATGGAGCGACTACAGCAGGCAACAGACTCCATCTGCCAGTCACACAGGGAGGACATGTTGGCGTCCAACAGGGACAGGCGGGCGGCACTGGCGACTCTGCAGGAAGCCATTTCCATAGAGTCCCAGGGCCACAGGGAAGCCCTGAGGGTGGAACTCCTTCACCTCAGGATGACTCTTGTTGAGCTTGAGGCTTCAACAAACAGAAGGACAGAACAGCAGCTGGAGCATCTCACACGTACGCTCTCAGCTGAGATGCAGGCAACTAGGGCGGAGGTCCGGGCATCCCGTGAGTTGTTGCATGGGGACCCCCGCACAATTATCCTCCAGAACGAGACCTACCACACCCGCATGCTTGCAGCCATGGAGGAACAGACTAGGGCTTTGCGTGGGCTGCCTTCCATAGTGCCACCACCTCCTGATGCAGCTGCAATGGGTGAGGAGAGCGACAGCTGTAATTCTCCCACAATAGGGTAGCCGTGTAGGCCATGAGCCCATGGAGGTGTTTTTTTTCTGCAAGATCCACAAAGGTGGGTTTTGGTGTGCACCCTGTCCTTGGACCTCCTGGGTGGCCTCTCCCACCCCCATTAATGGCCATTTTTTTTTTTTTTTTTTTTTTGGGGACAGTGTGTTGCCTTGTGTGGCTCCCGTGGGCATACACTGCATTGTGGCTGGGCACATGCAGGCTTGTCATGAATTTGGTTCAGAAGCTTGGGTTTTTGTGACACACACCCCTCCTGCTTCCCGTTCCCATGGGCTTGCAAAGGGTGTGCCCAAGTGACATTGACGTACATGGTGACATTGGACTCCCATTCGATGTGTGGGCAGTCTGTAGTCAATACTGTGTATACATTCATAGTGCATATTGTTGTTGTATTGTACACTGCATGGTGTATTGATATGTGCCTCTGCATCCATCTCATCCTCCTAATTTGCAAGTCCATTTCTCATGTCTTCACAAGGCGGTCCACCTTGGAACTGGAGTCCATGTTGTAAGCAGTGCACCTACACTCTTGCGTGGCGCTAACACTGTATACTTGGAAGTGTTCGGAGTGCTGGCATCATCAGGTAATGAGGCTAGCAAATTTTTAAGTCTGTAATGTCATGTTTAAGGTAGGTTGGAGGTTGTGTAGGTGATTGGTATTCTTGGTAAGTATTTGGTCATGTGTTTTGTAGGTCCTGCATTACTGTGAGCATTTCATGTGTGGCCATGTTTCCATTAGGGACACTGTAGCTGGTGACACTTGGGGCATGTTGTGGGGATTAATTTGTTTGCTCTCACATTGCATGACATGTCACGGTGTGTTGTGTGGCAGTGCCGGGGAGGGGTTGGGTGACATGGCACTGTTTTCATGTAGTATTTTGCAAGTGGGTATTCATTTCTGCTTCATGGAAGTGTGTCTTTTGATGACACTGCATTGGTGGTGTTTGTGTAGGTAGGGATGCACGCATTGTGACACTTCCACATGAACAATCTCAGGCTGCTATGGTTCTGACAGTTGACTGTCCCTTTGTTCGTCATAATTGTCAGGTCGAGTCATCATTGCTTATCAGATGGTATGTGCCAGGGCTGTGTGCACTCCACAGGGGTGTGATTTCTATGTGAAGTAATTAGCCACCAGCTGCGTACAGGCTGCCTCACCCCATGCCCTCTCCCCTCCCATGCGCAGCGGGCGTGCATGTGGTTGGGGATGTGGGGGCACCACCATCTCCACAGCCAGGCCCCGGCGTGTTGCAACATTGTGCAGGACACATGCTGCCACTATGATCCTGCACACTACTGGGGGCACATATAACAGCTGCCCGCCAGAACGGTCAAGGGAGCGAAAGTGTGACTTGAGCACTCTGAATGTGCGCTCTACTATGCCCAGGGTTGTAATATGGGCTGTGTTGTATCTTACCTCTGGAGGCATGATGGGGTTCCGAATTGGCGTCATCATGTGGGTGCTCAGAGGGTAGGCACTGTCCCCTGGTGAGGAGGTGATGGGTATCATTAGTGGGGTAGTGACATAACTCTGCATCTGACATGCATGCATGTGCAGTGGCATTCATACTCACCAAGCAGCCATGTATCGCCATGCCGCCCAGCTTCTACGTCCCGGCTTAGGGTAGATATTCGGTAAATGAAGCTGTCGTGGGTGGACCCTGGATAGTTGGCATATACTGAGGTGATGATTCCCTTGGCATTACAAACTACCTGCACATTGATGGAATGCCAGTGCTTGCGGTTCCTATAGATGTGCTCAGATGCCCTGGGGGGACGTAGTGCCACATGGGGGCAGTCAATGGCACCTAGCAATTTTGGGAATTGTACCACACCGTAGAAATCGAGGGTGGCAGCCTGCCTTTCTGCAGGTGTCCTGGGCAGGTATATGTGCCTACGGACTGATGGGCGTGCAGTGATGATGTTCAAGACCTGGTGTAGGCAGCGTGACTGCGTGGCCTGTGACACCCCACCCACTATGGCACTTGTCCGCTGAAATGATCCTGTGGCCAAGAATTGCAGTACATTGAGGACCTTCTCAAGGGGGCTGAGTGCTTGGGAGCACAGGGTGGGTGATGTGAGGTCATCCTCCCACTCACTGACCAGGTCCAGTATTATGTGTGGTGGAAACCTATACCTCCCATACACCTGGTCATCAGGCATCCCAAAAAGGCTGGTTCTGGGAGTGGAAATTCGGGCCCTCACTATCCTCCTCCTCCTCCTTTGGTAACCCACGGCCACTGCTGCTAGGAACGGTATATTCATCCTGGCGTCTGAGCTTGTTTGTTGTTTGCGCGCACTTTTATGCTGCGCGGGTCGACGTACGCCTGCTTCATGCTGGCGTACGTTTTTTCAGGATTGGACCATTTATTTTTCGGCGCGTCGTAGGCGAACGTGTGAATCTTCCCGCCTACCCCAGGAATACACGTAGCACGCTCTCCCAGGCCCAGTCACGAGTAAATATTCCCGCCCACCCCTGGAATACACATACCCCACTCTCACAGGCCCAGTCGCGTGTGGAAGTTCACGTGCACCCCGAAATACATGTACCCAGGGCAATTGTGTGTGGAACTTCCAGCGAACCCGTGAAACACGTAGCCCGCTGGTATCACGTGTGGAAGTTCATGTGGACCCATAATACACGTACCCTGATGGTATCGCATGGGAGATTACCCGCGCACCCCAGGAATACACGTACCCAGGCAAATCGCACGTCTGGGGGGTGGGGGTGGTGGGAGACATGAGTGGGGGCCTGGTGGAGGGTGCCCCTGGTGGCTGGGGGGTAGGGGTGGTGGGAGACATGATTGGGGGCCTGGTGGAGGGTGCCCCTGGATGCTGGGGGGTGGGGGTGGTGGGAGACATGAGTGGGGGCCTGGTGGAGGCTGCCCCTGCACTGCTGGGGGGTGGGGGTGGTGGGAGACATGAGTGGGGGCCTGGTGGAGGGTGCCCCTGAACTGCTGGGGGGTGGGGGTGTTGGGAGACATGAGTGGGGGCCTCATGGAGGGTGCCCCTGCACTGCTGGGGGAAGGGGGTGATGGTAGACATGAGTGGGGGCCTGGTGGAGGGTGCCCCTGGTGGCTGGGAGGTGGGGGTGGTGGTAGACATGAGTGGGGGCCTGGTGGAGGGTGCCCCTGGATGCTGGGGGGTGGGGGTGATGGTAGACATGAGTGGGGGCCTGGTGGAGGGTCCCCCTGCACTGCTGGGGGGTGGGGGTGATGGTAGACATGAGTGGGGGCCTGGTGGAGGGTGCCCCTGCACTGCTGGGGGGTGGGGGTGATGGTAGGCATGAGTGGGGGCCTGGTGGAGGGAGCCCCTGGTGGCTGGGGGGTAGGGGTGGTGGGAGACATGATTGGGGGCCTGGTGGAGGGTGACCCTGGATGCTGGGGGGTGGGGGTGGTGGGAGACATGAGTGGGGGCCTGGTGGAGGCTGCCCCTGCACTGCTGGGGGGTGGGGGTGGTGGGAGACATGAGTGGGGGCCTGGTGGAGGGTGCCCCTGAACTGCTGGGGGGTGGGGGTGTTGGGAGACATGAGTGGGGGCCTCGTGGAGGGTGCCCCTGCACTGCTGGGGGAAGGGGGTGATGGTAGACATGAGTGGGGGCCTGGTGGAGGGTGCCCCTGGTGGCTGGGAGGTGGGGGTGGTGGTAGACATGAGTGGGGGCCTGGTGGAGGGTGCCCCTGGATGCTGGGGGGTGGGGGTGATGGTAGACATGAGTGGGGGCCTGGTGGAGGGTCCCCCTGCACTGCTGGGGGGTGGGGGTGATGGTAGACATGAGTGGGGGCCTGGTGGAGGGTGCCCCTGCACTGCTGGGGGGTGGGGGTGATGGTAGGCATGAGTGGGGGCCTGGTGGAGGGAGCCCCTGGTGGCTGGGGGGTGGGGGTGATGGTAGACATGAGTGGAGGCCTGGTGGAGGCTGCCCCTGGATGCTGGGGGTGGGGGTGGTGGGAGACATGAGTGGGGGCCTGGTGGAGGGTGCCCCTGCACTTCTGGGGGGTGGGGTGGTGGGAGACATGAGTGGGGGCCTGGTGAAGGGTGCCCCTGGTGGCTGGGAGGTGGGGGTGGTGGGAGACATGAGTGGAGGCCTGGTGGAGGGTGCCCCTGCACTGCTGGGGGGTGGGGGTGATGGTAGACATGAGTGGGGGCCTTGTGGAGGGTGCACCTGGTGGCTGGGGGGTGGGGGTAGTGGTAGACATGGGTGGGGGCCTGGTGGAGGGTGCCTCTGGATGCTGGAGGGTGGGGGTGGTGGGAGACATGAGTGGGGGCCTGGTGGAGGCTGCCCCTGGTGGCTGGGGTGTGGGGGTGGTGGGAGACATGAGTGGGGGCCTGGTGGAGGGTGCCCCTGCACTGCTGGGGGGTGGGGGTGATGGTAGACATGAGTGGGGGCCTAGTGGAGGCTGCCCCTGCACTGCTGGGGATTGGGGGTGGTGGGAGACATGAGTGGGGGCCTGGTGGAGGGTGCCCCTGGTGGCTGGTGGGTGGGGGTGGTGGGAGACATGAGTTGGACATGAGTGGGGGCTGCCCCTGCACTGCTGGGGTGGGGGTAATAGGGGACATGAGTGGGGGCCTGGTGGAGGGTGCCCCTGGATGCTGGGGGGTGGGGGTGGTGGGAGACATGAGTGGGGGCCTGGTGGAGGCTGCCCCTGCACTGCTCGGGGGTGGGGGTGGTGGGAGACATGAGTGGGGGCCTGGTGGAGGGTGCCCCTGAACTGCTGGGGGGTGGGGGTGGTGGGAGAGATGAGTGGGGGCCTGGTGGAGGGTGCCCCTGCACTGCTGGGGGGTGGGGGTGATGGTAGACATGAGTGGGGGCCTGGTGGAGGGTGCCCCTGGTGGCTGGGGGGTGGGGGTGGTGGTAGACATGAGTGGGGGCCTGGTGGAGGGTGCCCCTGCACTGCTGGGGGGTGGGGGTGATGGTAGACATGAGTGGGGGCCTGGTGGAGGGTGCCCCTGCACTGCTGGGGGGTGGGGGTGATGGTAGGCATGAGTGGGGGCCTGGTGGAGGGTGCCCCTGGTGGCTGGGGGGTGGGGGTGATGGTAGACATGAGTGGGGGCCTGGTGGAGGCTGCCTCTGCACTGCTGGGGGATGGGGGTGATAGGGGACATGAGTGGGGGCCTGGTAGAGGGTGCCCCTGGTGGCTGGGGGGTGGGGGTGATGGTAGACATGAGTGGGGGCCTGGTGGAGGCTGCTCCTGCACTGCTGGGGTTGGGGGTGGTGGGAGACATGAGTGGGGGCCTGGTGGAGGGTGCCCCTGCACTTCTGGGGGGTGGGGGTGGTGGGAGACATGAGTGGGGGCCTGGTGGAGGGTGCCCCTGGTGGCATAGCTCTCAACTCACCCGCTTTTGGCGGGTGTCACCCGCCTTGCAAAGGGCTGACTCACCCGCCAAGTCTCCTGCACGCCCATTCATTCCAATGGGCGTCTCACCCGCCAGAAACAAAATCGGGTGATTTCACCCGCCTTTGCGAGACAAATGGTTGAGAGCTATGCCTGGTGGCTGGGAGGTGGGGGTGGTGGGAGACATGAGTGGAGGCCTGGTGGAGGGTGCCCCTGCACGGCTGGGGGGTGGGGGTGATGGTAGACATGAGTGGGGGCCTGGTGGAGGGTGCCCCTGGTGGCTGGGGGGTGGGGGTGGTGGTAGACATGAGTGGGAGCTGGTGGAGGGTCCCTCTGGATGCTGGGGGGTGGGGGTAGTGGGAGACATGAGTGGGGGCCTGGTGGAGGCTGCCCCTGTTGGCTGGGGTGTGGGGGTGGTGGGAGACATGAGTGGGGGCCTGGTGGAGGGTGCCCCTGCACTGCTGGGGGGTGGGGGTGATGGTAGACATGAGTGGGGGCCTGGTGGAGGGTGCCCCTGCACTGCTGGGGGGTGGGGGTGATGGTAGACATGAGTGGGGGCCTGGTGGAGGGTGCCCCTGGATGCTGGGGGGTGGGGGTGGTGGGAGACATGAATGGGGGCCTGGTGGAGGCTGCCCCTGCACTGCTGGGGGGTGGGGGTGATAGGGGACATGAGTGGGGGCCTGGTGGAGGGTGCCCCTGCACTGCTGGGGGCTGGGGGTGGTGGTAGACATGAGTGGGGGCCTTTGTGGAGGGTGTCCCTGGTGGCTGGGGGGGTGGGGGTGGTGGGAGACATGAGTGGGGGCCTGGTTGAGGCTGCCCCTGCACTGCTGGGGGGTGGGGGTGATAGGCGATATGAGTGGGGGGCTGGTGGAGGGTGCCCCTGGTGGCTGGGGGGTGGGGGTGATGGGAGACATGAGTGGGGGCCTGGTGGAGGGTGCCCCTGCACTGCTGGGGGGTGGGGGTGATGGTAGACATGAGTGGGGGCCTGGTGGAGGGTGCCCCTGGATGCTGGGGGGTGGGGTGGTGGGAGACATGAGTGGGGGCCTGGTGGAGGCTGCCCCTGCACTGCTGGGGGGTGGGGGTGATAGGGGACATGAGTGGGGGCCTGGTGGAGGGTGCCCCTGCACTGCTGGGGGCTGGGGGTGGTGGTAGACATGAGTGGGGGCCTTTGTGGAGGGTGTCCCTGGTGGCTGGGGGGTGGGGGTGGTGGAAGACATGAGTGGGGGCCTGGTGGAGGCTGCCCCTGCACTGCTGGGGGGTGGGGGTGATAGGCGATATGAGTGGGGGGCTGGTGGAGGGTGCCCCTGGTGGCTGGGGGGTGGGGGTGATGGGAGACATGAGTGGGGGCCTGGTGGAGGGTGCCCCTGCACTGCTGGGGGGTGGGGGTGATGGTAGACATGAGTGGGGGCCTGGTGTAGGGTGCCCCTGGTGGCTGGGGGGTGGGGGTGGTGGGAGACATGAGTTGGACATGAGTGGGGGCCTGGTGGAGGGTGCCCCTGGTGGCTGGGGGGTGGTGGTGATGGTAGACATGAGTGGGGGCCTGGTGGAGGGTGCCCCTGCTCTGCTGGGGGGTGGGGGTGATAGGGGACATGAGTGGGGGCCTGGTGGAGGGTGCCCCTGCACTGCTGGGGGGTGGGGGTGGTGGTAGACATGAATGGGGGCCTGGTGGAGGCTGCCCCTGCACTGCTGGGGGGTGGGGGTGATGGTAGACATGAGTGGGGGCCTGGTGGAGGATGCCCCTGCACTGCTGGGGGGTGGGGGTGATGGTAGACATGAGTGGGGGCCTGATGGAGGGTGCCCCCGGAGGCGGGGGTGTGGGGGTGATGGTAGATATGAGTGGGGGCCTGGTGGAGGCTGCCCCTGCACTGCTGGGGGGTGGGGGTGATAGGGGACATGAGTGGGGGCCTGGTGGAGGGTGCCCCTGCACTGCTGGGGGGTGGGTTGATGGTAGACATGAGTGGGGGCCTGATGGACGGTGCCCCTGGTGGCTGGGGGGTGGGGGTGATGGTAGACATGAGTGGGGGCCTGGTGGAGGCTGCCCCTGCACTGTTGGGGGGTGGGGGTGATAGGGGACATGAGTGGAGGCCTGGTGGAGGGTGCCCCTGGATGCTTGGGGGTGGGGGTGGTGGGAGACTTGATTGGGGGCCTGGTCGAGGGTGCCCCTCAACTGCTGGTGGGTGGGGGTGGTGGGAGACATGAGTGGGGGCCTGGTGGAGGGTGCCCCTGGTGGCTGGGGGGTGGCGGTGGTGGGAGACATGAGTGGGGGCCTGGTGGAGGGTGCCCCTGGTGGCTGGTGGGTGGGGGTGGTGGGAGACATGAGTTGGACATGAGTGGGGGCCTGGTGGAGGGTGCCCCTGGTGGCTGGGGGTGGGGGTGGTGGTAGACATGAGTGGGGCCTGGTGGAGGCTGCCCCTGCACTGCTGGGGTGGGGGTAGTAGGGGACATGAGTGGGGGCCTGGTGGAGGGTGCCCCTGGTGGGGGTGGTGGGAGACATTAGTGGGGGCCTGTTGGAGGGTGCCCCTGCACTGCTGGGGGGTGGGGGTGATGGTAGACATGGGTGGGGCCTGGTGGAGGGTGGCCCTTGATGCTGGGGGGTGGGGGTGGTGGGAGACATGAGTGGGGGCCTGGTGGAGGCTGCCCCTGCACTGCTGGGGGGTGGGGGTGGTGGGAGACATGAGTTGGACATGAGTGGGGGCCTGGTGGAGGGTGCCCCTGGATGCTGGGGGGTGGGGGTGGTGGGAGACATGAGTGGGGGCCTGGTGGAGGCTGCCCCTGCACTGCTGGGGGATGGGGGTGGTGGGAGACATGAGTGGGGGCCTGGTGGAGGGTGCCTCTGCACTGCTGGGGGGTGGGGGTGATGGTAGACATGAGTGGGGGCCTGGTGGAGGGTGCCCCTGCACTGCTGGGGGGTGGGGGTGATGGTAGACATGAGTGGGGGCCTGGTGGAGGGTGCCCCTGCACTGCTGGGGGGTGGGGGTGATGGTAGACATGAGTGGGGGCCTGATGGAGGGTGCCCCTGGTGGCTGGGGGGTGTGGGTGGTGGGAGACATGAGTGGGGGCCTGGTGGAGGGTGCCCCTGCACTGCTGGGGGGTGGGGGTGATGGTAGACATGAGTGGGTACCTGGTGGAGGGTGCCCCTGCACTGCTGGGGGGTGGGGGTGATGGTAGACATGAGTGGGGGCCTGGTGGAGGATGCCCCTGGTGGCTGGGGGGTGGGGGTGGTGGGAGACATGAGTTGGACATCAGTGGGGGCCTGGTGGAGGGTGACCCTGGTGGCTGCGGGGTGGGGGTGATGGTAGACATGAGTGGGGGCCTGGTGGAGGGTGCCCCTGCACTGCTGGGGGCTGGGGGTGATAGGGGACATGAGTCGGGGCCTGGTGGAGGGTGCCCCTGCACTGCTGGGGGGTGGGGGTGGTGGTAGACATGAGTGGGGGCCTGGTGGAGGGTGCCCCTGCTGGCTGGGGTTTGGGGGTGCAGGGAGACATGAGTGGGGGCCTGGTGGAGGGTGCCCCTGGATAGTGGGGGTTTGGGGTGGTGGTAGACATGTGTGGGGGCCTGGTGGAGGGTGCCCCTGGATGCTGGGGGGTGGGGGTGCTGGGAGACATGTGTTGGTGATCAGTAGTGCAAGGTGACATGTGGGTTGGCTGGTGGGCATGGCCATGGTGGATGGGTTGCCTGTGGGACATGAGCAGGGGTGCAGGGTAGTCCCCTGTGGTGCGGGCTGCCAGCAGGGGCCGTGGAGGGTGTAGAGGGAACACCTGGGAGGACCCACATGGCCAAATCACATGTAGCATTCCCCGGCACCACCGAAATACACATACCCTGCTGAAATTGCGTGTGAATCTTCCCGCGCACCTCAGAATACACGTACCCAGTCCAATCGCGTCTGGAACTTCCTGCGCACCAGAAGTACACGTACCCAGGACAATCGCGTGTGGAACTTCACGCGCATCCCGAAGTACACGTACCCAGGCCAATCGCGTGTGGAACTTCCTGCGCACCCCGAAGTACACGTACCCAGGCCAATTGCGTGTGGAACTTCCCTCGCACCCCGAAGTACACATACCCAGGCCAAACGCGTGTCAAACTTCCCGCGCACCCTGAAACACACATAGCCAGGCTAATCGTGTGTAGAACTTCCTGCGCACCCTGTATTACACGTACCCAGGCTAATCGCGTGTGGAACTTCCCGCGCACCCTGAAGTACATGTACCCAGGCCAATCGCGTGTGGAACTTCCCGCGCACCCCGAAACACACGTACCTAGGCTAATCGCGTGTGGAACTTCCCACGCACCCAGGAACACACGCACACGCTATTTTTCACACAGTGGGTGTCCGTGTTTGTCGGTACCCCTTTGCACCTCATTTGTCCTAGAGGGACATTGTATGGACCATTCATCATGGCTGTATATGGGTGCTTTTTGTTAGCGCACATTTTGGCGCACATTTTTTTCAGGCGCAGGGGCGCTACTGCCTGCTTTCTTGTGGCGTACTTGTTTGGCCCTGTGCGCGTCTTTGACCGTGTGCTGGTTTGCCCTATTCGATTCCATGAATACGGGTTGTAGGCGAGCATGTGGGCGTTCCGCGCACTTGCCTCCTGTACTTCCCCCATGACGCCCATATTTTCACACGTTGTTCCCCATTCCGAGTGTTACGCCTCGTGTTCCGCCTACTTTTGTGATGTGCGCCGCGCTATGTGCGATTTCGCAGTGGCCGTGGCGCACGCTGTTGGATGACCTGTGCACCAGCGTGCGCGGCACACATTTTTAGCGCACATCCAATGTTTTTCTCGCGGACGGACTTCCATGAATCGATGTGCGCTGGTTTCTCTGCGATTTTTGCACTTGCACTGCTATTTTCGCACTTTTACTGCGAATCGCACGTTTTGGCACCTCTGCGCGGGATCTTTCGGCGCACATTAATTCCATGAATCGACCCTTTAGCCAATAGCTTAAAAGAGGTGCTGGGAGATTCACTGACAGAGGCAGTGGCCCAAGGAGTGAGGCCTTTACAAGAAAGGATAAATACCATAGAACTATTCCTGAGCCAGAAGGAAGAACGCACCAGGCAGGAAGAAAACACGTCCACAAGGGCACCTTTTAATAAGGCCCGGAAGAGCAAAGACTCTTCTGACCCCCCGGGCCAACCGAAAGGGGCAGGTACAAGAGCCCCAGAGGCTACTGGCGCATTCCTCAAATTAAATGAAGCGTTCATGAAAGATTCTCAGGTGCCGAGCCTCCAGACCCCCTACCCAGGGGAAGACAATATGGGTTGTACAGAGGAGGAATCCCCAGAAGGCTTCCCAGATGAGGAGCTGCCGATATCCCCCACATCCACCCAAGAGGATGCAGATAATGAAGGGGATGAGGGGGGCCAGCCTCTGCCTAAGAAAAGGCAATGAAAACTCCACCACATAGAAGAAGATGAAACGGTAGATATGTTTCAACCGGAAGAAATCAGAAATCCGAGTGGCGAAATACATGACGCAGAGATTGAGGAAAGCTCTCAAAAAAGAGGTCAGACAAAGACTGAGGGCTGAATGTCCAAGACCAGACCTGCCAGGCAAGGTCGCGGAGGCCCCGGAATTGGACCCTAAAATGTTGTTGTTTGTCTCCAAATCTAAGAGAGACCAGAGAAACGACATAGACCGCTTCTGGAGAAATTGCAAGAAAAACTCCTCGACCTAGCCGGTCCTCTAGCTAAAATAATGGACCTGGCCGAGCGAGCCAAAGATACAGGCGAGGAGGTAAACCCTGGAGTTCTAGGGAATTGGTCCCAACGAGCCGTATGTATTTTAGGAAACGCAAATTGCGCAATTTCATCGGAGCGCAGGAGAGACCTCCTTCTGAAAATTTACCGTAAATTTGGAGATCTATCGTCATATGAAGCCGGCGAGGCAGCTCAGGGCCTGTTGTTCGGAGAGACATTTGGTAAAGAGATGGGGAGGTTCGTAGGGACCTACACCTCCCTTGAGAAAGCACAGGCTTTGATGAAGAAAACATTTCCAGGGAGAGTTTTTGGCGGGACCGGTCGCTACAGAGGTCGCTAGACCGGTCGGTACCAAGCATCTAGAAGGCCTCAAAACAACAGAAACCAATACTGGGAGACCAGGCAGCCAGATACCTTTTTTACCCCAAGAGGCCGCTTCCCTAGAGGAAGGCGAGGCAGAGGACAGGGAAGAGGACAAAACTTCCCCACAGGTGAGAAATCGGACATATCCGCCAGTAGGGGGGAGGACAGCTATATTCTGGGAAAACTGGCGCTCACTTTCCAGCAACACCTGGGTCCTACAAACATTGAAAGGCATGTGTATAGAATTCACAGGGACTCCCTTTCAGGAGCAAGCACTGCGCCCCTTAGTTACGACACAGACCCAGAAAGAGCTGCTAGACGCAGAACTGCAAAGCCTAGCAGAGAAACAGGCGATTGAACCATGCATATCCCCACCAAGATTTGTGAGCAACATGTTCCTGGTTCACCGAAAAGACAAAGTGAGGCCAGTGATAAATCTAAGGCACATGAACAGCTTGATGGTCTACAACCACTTCAAAATGGAAGGAATCCACCAGCTCAGAGACACGCTCAGACAGAACGACTGGCTGGCGAGGATAGACTTGAAAGATGCTTATCTTACGATTCCTGTACAGAGGGACTTCCTAGTAAACCGAGAGAAGTCGGAGATGACTCCGGAAAGGCGGATAGAATTCCTGGGGTTTGTTATAAACACCAAGTCGGCGACATTGGAACTCCCAAACAAAAAGATCAGAGACATAAAGAGAGAAATAAGGGCATGTCTCAGAAAAACGAGCATATCACTCCACACTATAGCGAGAGTAGTAGGCTTACTAGCAGCATCAATACAAGCAATTTTCCCAGGGCCATTACACTACCGAGCCCTACAGAGGATGAAAATACAACATCTTTACCAAGGTCTACACTACCACCAACTGGTACTCTTGGATCAAGAGTCCAGAACAGAGTTGGAATGGTGGTTAGCGAACATGGAGGCCTGGAACAGGAGAGCCATTTTCGGCGACCGCCCAGACTTGATAATAGAATCGGATGCCAGCAGAGCAGGTTGGGGAGCCTGTTGCGGGGATCTCTAGACAGGAGGGAGATGGAGCGCAACGGAACTCCAATTACACATAAATGGCCTGGAGTTACTAGCCGGATCCTTTGAGATCAGGGCATTTACGAAAGGGAAAGTGAATTCCTGTATTCTGCTGAAAATGGACAACATTTCGGCAGTCAAACACATCAACCATTTAGGAGGAACAAGATCCAAATTACTAGCGGAAATAGCCAAGGATTTCTGGCATTCCTGCCTAGAATCAGGGATCTCGGCAGTAGCCGAATACTTATCAGGTTTGTTGAATGTAGTGGCGGACTGGAACTCCAGACATCTCTCAGACTCCAACGACTGGATGCTGGACCGGATGATATTTCAGAAACTGGAAAAGCTCTGGGGTCCAATATACACAGACCTGTTTGCGTCCAGGCTGAACGCTCAGAAAGAGAAGTTCTTCAGTTGGAGATTGGACCCAGCGGCAGCCAGAGTGGATGCTTTCCTACAAGACTGGAGGGAGCAGACACTTTACGCTTTTCCCCCATTTATAATGATGAACCGAGTTCTAGCAAAGGTACGCAGAGAGGCAGCAAACCTGATAGTAGTGACTCTGATCTGGAAATCACAAGTATGGTTCCCAGCACTCATGGAGCTAATAGCAGATTACCCGAGAGTCTTGCCCCAAGGAGAACGCCTCCTCACGGACCCAGTTGGGTCATCTCGCCCTCTGAGAGTGAAGGGTGCACTGCCATTGATGGCGTGCAGGATAGCAGGAGATGCTGGAATCTCCCGGGCATTTCGTCACAAGCTGCAAGCCTCATCTCCGAGTCATGGGCTCCACCAACTCTAAGGAGCTACGACGCAGCTTGGAACAAGTGGTCGACGTGGTGCAGAAGGAGATATATTCATCCCGTTTCTGCCCCTTTAGTTGAGATCTTCAATTTCTTAGCAGAACTCCTCCAGGACGGCAGAGCATACAGAACAATAGGGGTATACAGATCTGCGATCTCGGCAGGTCACCTACCAGTGGAAGGAGTACCAGTGGGAGAAAATATAGCAGTGATACGGCTACTAAGAGGAATAAGATTCAGGAAGCCACCGCAGCCGAGATATGAATCTTTATGGGACGTATCAGTGGTACTAAAACTACTAGCGGATTGGCCCGATAACAAGTATTTGTCTCTAGGACAGCTGTCGGAAAAACTGGCCATGCTATTATGCATGGTGTCATGCAGGAGAGTAGCAGATGGGAGAGCTTTAGAAGGGAATAGGAGAACGTACGGACCGGAAGGCGTAACGTTTAACCTAGCCAGAGGGACTAAAACTGATTCTAGCACCATCACGTACCCGTACATGCAAGAGCACCTGAAATGGTGTGTAGCAGCATGTATAAAGGAATACGAAAATAAAACAGCCGAACTAAGACCGGCAGGTACAACCCAATTGTTAATTGCGTGCAGAAAACCACACAGAGGAGTAGCAACAGCCACCATAGCACGTTGGGTCAGAAACATCATGAGCTTAGCAGGCGTAGACATGACAAGATTTGGTGCACACTCAGTTAGAGGAGCAATGGCCTCGAAAGCACTAGGACAAGGCGCAACGTTACAAGACATTATGAAAGCTGCAGACTGGGCTAGTGATATGACATTCAGAACATTTTACTACCGACCTATTAATGCAATGGCAGAAGTAGTAGTAAGAAGCTTTGAACAAGCTTAATGCTCGCCTCCGTCTTGACATAGAATGAAGATTCCCCCTGCTAATAGCGCAGGGAGCTCTTGATTCTATTAAAGACAAGGAGGCGAGCATTAAATTCCCATCCCGAATACACAAATGGATGCAATGAGGAAATAAATGATGTGATGCATTGTTGATAATTAACATGACTATTTCTTCCAGAATAGGGTGTGTATTCCCGCCCTAACATACACAATTTTGTTTCTTCTTGGATTTAGGGGATGAGCAAAAGAACAGCTGAAAGCCCTAATCAGATCAGGTCGTCTGGAGCAAACTTGCAAGTTCGAATGTGAGAGACCAATCCAGCACAAAGCGGGAAGTTCAGCACACGTTCACCAGTTGGTTACGCAGTTAAAGAAGGATTACAGTTCAAGTAGTCAAAGAAGAGGAAGGACAGAGGAACAGGAAGGACTAGGTCACATGGCCACAGACTAGGGGACTACAAGAATGATGGGACTTGAAGTTTTATTTGTAAAAAGAAAAAAAAAAGTCAAAATTTAAAATGAAAGTTTTACAAAGTTTATATTTGTTGAAACTGCTGGAGAGTGGAAAATAAAGAAGATGAAAGCTTAATGCTCGCCTCCTTGTCTTTAATAGAATCAAGAGCTCCCTGCGCTATTAGCAGGGGGAATCTTCATTATCTGCAATACTGAAAAGAGTAGCTAACAAGGTGTCAGAGAAACTTGGGCACGGTCAAGACAGCTTCTTGTATGATATGATATGATATTTTATTTATATCGCGCTCTTACACAGGTGTTTCACAGCGCGACCAGGCAAAGGGAGGGGAACAGGGGAGAAACAAAAACCACGATCTTACTAGGCCCAGCGCATTGAGAACGTGCAAGTGCATGGGGAAGGGAAAAAGGGGTAAAGTGCATGGGGAAGGGAAAAAGGGGGATAGTGCAGAGCATAGGAGAGAAACAAAATAAATAGTAAGTATATAAATAATTAAATAGAGTGTTAGCAGTGGTAGTGCAGCCTGTAAGAGGCAAATGTGCTAGGTTAGTCAGATAGGGAGTATCTGATAAGTGCAGAAGAAGAGTGGGGGGGACGTTATGGGTACAGACACAGGCCCCAGTGCAAGTGGTGGCCCGGAGGTAGTGCAGGAGGATTGCAGGGTGAGCAGGTACCTGGGCCCGAAGGGCAGAAGGTGGCCAGGTGCAGAGTGTGAAGGGAAAAAGGCAGATCAGCAGGGGAGAAGTGGGGCGAAGGCAAAAGCAAAGTGGAAGGTCTTGAGGAGCTTCCGGAACCGTAGATGGTCCTCCTCAAGTTTCAAGGTAGCAGGGAGACAGTTCCAAAGGGAGGCCCTGGCCGAAGACAGAGATCTACCTCCAGCTCGTTTCTTTGAAAAATGACTGACCCTGAGGGAGTTAGAGGTAGAGGAGCGAAGGGCTCGAGAGGGGAGGTATTTACGGAGGGATAGTTGAAAGTATTTTGGACCCAGGGCCCAGAAAGCCTTGTGGACAATGCAAAGGGTTTTAAATGTAATCCTTGCATCCACTGGGAGCCACTGAAGGGATTTCAGAGCTGGAGAGATACGATACCAGGGCTTGAGGCCAAGGACAAGTCTCGCAGTCTTGTTCTGGATTAGTTGTAAAGGGCGGAGAGTAGAGGCAGGTAGATTTAGAAAGAGGCTGTTACAGTAGTCCAACTTAGAGAGAATCAGAGCTTGGGAGACAGTGAGCTTCTGAGGGAAAGTGAGGAAAGGAAGAGTACCTCTAAGGAGGCGCAATAAGAAGTTTGATTTTTTAGAGACATCAGAGATGTGTGGGGAGAAGGAAAGTGTGGAGTCAAAGATGACCCCGAGGTCCTTAGTTTTGCAGGTAGGGGCAGGAGGAGGGCCAAGGGAGGCTGGCCAGAGAGTGAGGGGAAAGGATGGAGAGGATGTACCAATGAGGAGGATCTCAATCTTGTTGGCATTTAAACAGAGATCGTTGGCAGCACACCAATTTTGAATGGCGATGAGACAGTCAGAGATGAGGGAAGGAGAGGAGGTGGCTGAAGGAAGCCTGAAAATGAGTTGGGTGTCATCAGCATAGCACTGGAAATTTGAGCAAAAGATGGAAATGCAGTATACGAGAGTTGCCAGGTATTGGTTGAAAAGCCAGGGCGAGAGGTTAGACTCCTGGGGAACACCACAGTTAGAGAGGGACATAGAAGATAGGAAGGACCCACGTTGTACCTGGGAGGGTCGATCAGAGAGAAAAGAGGCCAGCCAGGCCAGAGCCTGATCAGTGATACCCAGGTTGTCACAGAGACGATTGAGAAGGGTGGTATGGTTGACTGTGTCGAAAGCAGAGGAGAGATCAAGTAGGATGAAGACAGAGGGAATGTTAGAGTCAAGGTTGGAGAGCAGGTCTTCACAGATGTTCAGGAGAGCAGTTTCCGTGCTTCTGGCTGATCTGAAGCCAAATTGGTTGTCGTGGAGAGAGCCAACAGAGTCAGAATGAAGGTTAAGCTGAGAGATGGCAAGCATTTCCAGGAGCTTACCCCAAAAGGGAGTTATGGAAATTGGGCGATAGTTAGCCGGGCAAGAAGGATCAGCTGTGGGTTTCTTGAGGAGAGGATGCACAAGGGAGTGCTTCAGAGGGGAGGGGAAAGACTCAGAGGCAAAGGAGAGGTTGCAGAAATCAGCAAGGGCCGGAGCAAGGGTATCGATGTGGTCCTTAATGGTTTTAGAGGAACAGGGATGGACCTGTTTTGATGAGGCTTTCATGGATTGGACTTGTCTTGTGACCTCATCGGGGGAGAAGAGAGGAAAGGAGGAGAAAGAGGGAGGGTGGTTTCATTAATCAGAACAAAATGAATCAGATTTTTTGCGTCCTGGTTACCCTCTTTGAGGGTTAAAAAGCTGAATCCAGGACCCGTTCAACCCTATTGCATTCTTTACTCTTTAAGTTCGACAACATTAGTGTCCATGATAAACTTAAAGAATTTTTGAATTCGCAACACCTAATAGACTGTTCCGTTAAATCATCAGGATCATTATGTGTGAGCAATCCACCTGGACAATCAAGCCAATTGGTATAATTAGAACAACATGCACTGAGGACTTCCTGCAACCATCTACTTCTCAGCAATAGGCTCCAGCAATCCAGTGAAGCAGTGAGAAATTGCCTGGGGTTTTCGTGAGGGCTGAAAGAATCAGGGACATTGATTTTACTTATGATGATAATGATGACTCTAGATTGGTTGACTGGGAATGATGTTATGACTGCCGGTGGAGCTAGTAGGGTTTTTTGTTCCAATGATCCTACTCTGGAATATGAAGTGCTCCTTCACCCAATTGACACAACATTGGTAACAGGTGTTAAAACGAGAAAGACCTCAGTTAAAGCCAAAAGTAAAGTGGGCATTGAGAAAAAACCTCAAAATAAACCGTTGTCGAATCAAACAAAACAATCATCAATATAATGATCGTGTCCTCTTTACCAGACAACCAAAGCTGATGGCCACTTTGAGTAAAGTGCTGCCTAGCAAGTGTTGTAAGTCACAAAATGGAGAAGGTGATACTCAAATTGAAGAAGACATGGTGGTTCTTTCTCTGGAAAAGTATTTAATTGCACCCCCTGGTAGACAGTGTGTTTCGCACTCAGTCCAAACTGATGCATTTCAGATTTCCATTACCATGCCCATATCCATGACGGGTGCCTCATTACACGAGGTAAATGCCTTCGAATTCAGAGCAAGGCCAACGTATAAGGAAGTGTTGACATATGGAACAGCTTGCACTGATCCACCCACTATCAATAGCACACTGCAGGGCAACATAGATCAGACCAATATCTTGAAATTCTGTGAGGGTGATCAGATGAAAGGGTCCAAACAAGTCTTTAGCATGCTGAAAAATTCAAAAGGCCTGACAGTTTTAACGGTTTTTGGAGTGCTTGCCTCCCTATTGCTCCACAGCCTGATAAGGAAGCAGACAGAGGCTCTCAAAACTATGGTCTTCTATTAAGTCCACCTTACAAAGTCCCTTTTGAGAGTCTCTCACCTGAGAACAGAGACATAACATTGAATAGATCAAGCATCCTTCGGTTAATGGGAGGAGTACCTCATTTGAGAGCAATATCATCCAAGGACATTGATAGGGTGGACGTTATCGATTTGCATGGGACTGATCGAGTAGTCACACACGTGCTTCTCTACTTTTTAAAATTAAGTTTTACCGTGGGAAAGTGAGCAGGGCAAGTTAAAGAGGTGGCAGACAGCATTCTGGAAACATATGAGCACTTCTCTCAATGGCTTTGCTTTAAAATGTTTGCAGTCATTGCAGTCATTGGGCATCATTAGAAATTTCTGTTGCCCGCGAATGGGCAATTACTGGGTGAATGGGCGAATGGGCAATTACTGGGTCATTACGGCCCTACCGGAATCGTTAATAGTCCATTTGCAGGTGCCGGAAAAATCCCGTTCCCATTCGGCCCGATAGGGCTGAATGAGAATTGGGAGGACGGATGCACCGCCACCGTTTATAACGGTGCAGGTGCATCCAACATGCTGTGATCGCGAGTGCGTTTTGTGTCAAGTCAAAGGATCTCCAATGAGCATATGGGAGAAAAGTGTAGAAGCACATTATTTTCCTCTACTCTTTCCTACAGGAAAAGGAGGAAGATATGATGAAAGATCCACACACATTAGTGAATCAGAATATTGCTCTTTATGAATGCATTCTGAAGACCCAAGATTTAGAAAAAATGAAGAATACATTTTCCACCTCCTGTTCGAAAGTGAGCTAGCTACTCTGTTATGGAGTTGCAAACACATTAAAACAGGCTCTCATTTCCTAAACATGTCCACTACCCAACTGCTTCAAAAGATAAAATACAAAGATAAAGTTGCACAGTCAAGTATCACAAATGTCTTGGAAAACATGTGTGGTACAAAAGAATACTGGTTCTGATGTCACAGTGATGTATGATGTATGCAAAGAGACCTATGCCCACCCACATGTTTGTTACTTTAAGTTGTGCATAATATGCGTGAGATGACTTGCATAACTTCTTACATTCTGCAAACCAAAATAAAGAGGGAATAGATATAAAAACAACAGGAGAACTCTGTTCTCTTGACCCAGTCAATGTATCAAGGTACTTTCATCATCGCTTAATTGCCATGCTGCACTTAATCTGCAATAAATCTACCCCTCCACTCAGGGAAGTAGAACACTTCTTTTGGAGAAAAGAATATCAATCCAGAGGAGCACCACACATCCACATGCTTTTGTTGATGAAAGATGCTCTCAAATGAGGCCATGACAGTGATGCCACTGTTTTACAATGTATTGAAAAATATATTACCTGAGGAATCCCTTCAGGAACCAAACATAGTGACCTATGTAAACAAAACCTAAATTTTCAAAAAGATATGTGTGGAAAATACTGCTAATGTTGATATAAGAACAAAGATAAATACTATACCAAATGTTGCTTTGGCTTCCCTAGACCAGTTTGCACAAAAAGACAAGTAAATATCTTGAAGTCTTCTGTTAGAATGTCTTCTGTTAGACACAGTGTAAAAGGGAAATTCCGTCAAAACACATTCAGCATTAAAAGCGACAAAGCTTCCCGGTACATCAATGATAACAATGCAATCATTGCCCTCTTGTGCAATGCAAATATAGACATCCAATACATTGCAGATAATTCCACTGCAGTTGCAAGATATGTCACAGCTGAGAAGACAGAGCTAAAAAACCTCTGGGATGACATATCATCTGACAAAACCCTGTCACAAAAAATGTACAGCTTTGGTATAAAAATGCCATCCCATTGAGAATGCGGGTGCTATGAAGCTGCAGACCGTTTAACAGGTACAGCCTTATATGGAAAATCTGAAAACATTGTCTGGCTAAACCTTGGTCCACCTTCATCACAAAATGGGTACTAAGAACCAAACAAGAGATCAAAACAAAAGCCACAAATGTCCCCAACAGCCAGGACATTTTAAAAAAAAGAAATTGACACATATTACCCAAACAAAAGTACTGCTTTGGAAAACATGTGCCTGTACAACATAGCCCAAAATGACTTCTACAAAAACAATGTAACACCATAGGAGACAACTGGCAAATATTCAGTCTCAACTTGCGATGGAAGCCTAGTAAAACTTACCAAACCCAGCATAATGAATTGTTTAAAGTTATCATTTAAATCTCAGCAACACAGAGAAATGTATTATATAGCCCTACTACAACTTTTCAAACATTGGAGAAAAGAAGAAGAATTATTAGGTGACAATTACTCATTTGAAGCTGCATTCAATGCAACTTTAAACGGTATAGGAAACCTCAACAATACAAACAATTGTTGGACAATGAATGCCAACAAGAGGAATACATTGGAATTCTATGGGATAAAGACACTCCTGAAGGCAGTCACCTTCTCTTACAGGAAGACAATAACCACTTGGAGACCCACTCATTCTTAATGCAGTGGAAATATACATGACTGAGGTACAAAATACCCTGTATCAATCTAAACAATCTGAAGAAGACTTGTCAGTGCTGAAATCACAGCTAAATGATGAACAACATGCCATTCATCTAGAAGTCACTGAAGATAAATTAACATGGTTTTAAAAATGAAACTAAAACTTGTAGTTGTAAACATTATAGACCTCTGCTCCTGAAGCTGTTTCTGACAAAATGTTCTTAATTAAAATAATCAGCACATTTCTATAAGACTTAACAGACAACAACCTTTCAGCTGTTATAACAGCCCTCACAAGTCTAGCACCTACAACATAGGAGGTGTAAACTTACACCGACTACTTCTCCTCCCAGCAGAACACCTAAACAAATTAGAATACTAAAAATTATTAGCAAAATCTGCTTTACAGAAATCTTCAACACATGAAAGTCCTACTGATTGATGAAGTAAGCCTGGTTTCCAACCGAATATGAAGAACTGGTTGGCGGAAAACACATTATTTTTTTTGGAGACCTCCTACAGATAACACCAGTAATAGGTCGACCTATTTTGAAAACATTAGGACACAAACAATGCCATAATAAATTTGGCAGCATTCGAAATATAAATTTCTGCCAACATTTTTGCTACATGCATGCATCAATGTGCAAATCTAATCTGTGCTAACATTTTTAAAAGTATTAGAACTGGACTGCTTACTAAAGATGCAAAATCCATCTTACAAAGTAGGCTAATCCATAAGCTATATGTACAAAAAACATCTGTCCCTGATGGCATGGAACAATTAACTCAGCAATATATAAAATGCATGTGCTTAATGCCATCCCTTGCAAGCTGTAGACAATTCCACGATACAATATTGAATAAATAAATGCAACACATAGTGCACATCAGCTCCACAGAAAAACTAGAAGTGCATGGCATGACACTTCCTATGTGTCAACAAGCAATAGCACAACTAAATAGCTAAGAAAAATGCATCTCCAACACAGCTGATATTAGAAAATCTATGAATTCTGTGTCTAAACTGCAGAGTGATTCTAAAAGATAACCTTGACGTACAACAAGGTTTATTCAATGTAGAAATTAGTACGGTTGTTGGATTCCAAACATATCCACATGACAAACTTGCAGAAGTTAAAAGAATAGGCCACACAATAGCATGTTTCCTTCTTTTCAAAGTCATGTACGTACGCTGAGAACAATTCTCTCTATCTCTTACATATGCTTTCACATTCACAAATCACAAGGTCTAACTCTAGATCACATATTGATTGACATTGGCAGCAAAGTCTTCAAAGAAGGTATGAGATAGGCAGCATTTTCATGTCCCCGTACACGTAATGGTCTATTCTTATTTAGCTGTTATGCAAACAAAGTGAATGCTGACATTCCTCACATCCTAGAATACAACAGGCTATGTGCACTGTTCACCCTCCATATAGATATGTACCCTGTATCTCAATAAAGAAAACCTTTAAAAAGAAAAAGAATACGAACAGAAACTATACTGGATCTCCTGGCAATACCACTAAAAATAAATAACTGCTGATCCATCAAATAATACAACCACAAAACTCTCTAGTACAGCAACTGCACATCCATCAAAAGACAAATAAACAGATGTCTCTTTAAAAAAAAAACTGCAGGCCCATTAAAGGATACAGAGGCACAACTCTATGATCTATTTAAATTCAGCAACACAAATGCAGTAAATTGTTATGCAAATGTAGCAATCAAGGTTCTCTTCCAATTGCCACCAATTGTTCACAACATTTACTTAAATGGCTCAGACCAGTTGTGTTTGCAAATGCTCGTCCTTCATAGAAATGCCACAAATAATCCTGACGGCACCTACAGTGTCTCAGGAATAAGGCAAGAAATGGACTACTGTACAGGAATGGTAAATGTAACCATAAACACACAATAAGATCCACAAGAATTCCAACTGTACTTACTACAGGTACTAGAAACCAAAAACATCCCTATAATTCAAAATCTTCCAGATTTCATACATGTGGAAATATACATGCACACTCTGCAACCATGTTTCACAACAGCACATCCCTAATGAAGGATTTGTCCATGTATCCATAAGAAATTATGAATCCATTCCATTTCGCTAGCTTCTGCAGTATACAAATCATAGCATATTATGCCCTTTTTGCAATTCAAACAATCGTTACAGGATACAAATAAAACCACATGGGCAATATGTCATACTAATGCTTCATAGGTACAATGCGGATGGTACCAAAAATAACTGCAATCTCACTAGCTGTACACTAAAATACACCAAGGGATATCTAGCTACTTTAAACATACCCATCATTATATTGCACTTAAAATATGCCACCACAGTTACTTTTTGCAATATACATCCATACTACTACAATACTACTTGTAAAATCCAATATAAAAAGAATATGCCAACGGGTATGTAACTACTTTAAGCATACCTTAATTAGATCACACTTCAAACATGCTTGCAAAATACATCCATAATACTACAATAGTACTTTTAAATAAATCCAAGACAGTTAGAATATGCCAAGTGGTATGCAACAACTTTAAACATACCAATGATTACAATACACTTCAAATGTCCTATCACACTTACACTCACATAATATATCCATGCTGCCAGACACATGTATTCTGTAACATGCATATTACTTAAAACCATGTAAATGCCAAAAACTGCATGTAAATACAGTAGGTTTTTTTTTAATCCACCATGGAATGTTTTTCTCAATGACCCAATGATTACTTACTGCCCGATTCATGGAATCCCTGTTTCTAGTATGGGGATTTTCGGGCAGAAAGGTGCGCAAATCTGCGTTTTTCACGCAAATAATTCCATGAATCAGGCAGTTAATGTTAATACATTAGTGCACCACACACTGATGTTTTACCAAACATTGTACATAAAATTTATGAGGGTCAAACAAGTAAATCTATATGTACAATTGTATACAATTAAAGGTTTTAAACTATCTTGTTGAACAAATTATACTGTTTCCTTCACAGGAAAAAGAACCAGAGATTCCAGCCTTATTACAATACACAACTAAGTATCCATACCCAGCATTATACTTTTTTTTCTTCGGAAAGAAACAAGTACACATTCCATAAGCAGTATACTCAATTGTACTATGATCATAAATACCATGTACACTTCAATTATATAATTCCACCATATTACAAATACTGTATACTCCCCCTACAGTACACATAATTACTAAACGCATATTACTACTGTCATAGCCAGTGTCCAGATTCTTGACCACTGGTCACAACTGCAACAATAGAATCACACCATATAATAAATATGTGCAATACACCTTCAAATAACATGACTCACCCAGAACATCCGTCCCTCATTTCCAATTACACCCGTGGATATATGTTTGCACCCGCAAAAAGGAAAATTGACTGTGGACTCAGCGACACCTGAACAGCTTTTTTTCACCAATAAAAACAGCTCAATATGAACTTTTTTCCAATCCCCCAGTCTTTCCAGGTACTCTTTCGGCCACAAAAAAACCCCACATTTATTTTGTAGACTTTTTCCTCACCGCACAGTCAAAGGCCATGGTCCACGGATCCAGTATGGCAACTGGTTAAAAAATTGATGATACACCTCACATTTTTCAACGTCCAGTCAGCATGCATGTTTGATGTCCACGAACAACAAGCCAACACCTGATTGGTCCAGAGATGTCAGAGGACACCGAACCAGGAAATAAGTCAGTGGACCAGACACATATATCACAAATGTTTGTGTACCTACTTTTTACCAATTTTGTAAAAAACGACTTGACAGATTTACAACAAAATTGCAAAAGCACGCAGATAAGTTTGGTGAAAATTCATCCAGAGGTTTGGGCATTAGGCATGAGCAACATTTTTTTCCATTATGTCTCAGGATTTTGGGAACCCCCCTATAACTTTGCCCCCCTGGACGCAACCGTACCATACTTCACAACATCATTCCAAGGTGGCCCTATACTTTTTCTGCAAAGTTTGGTAAGGATTCATTGAACGGCACCAAAGTTATAAACCGCGGAAAAAGTGCTTTCTATTTATATATTACACAGCCTGAGGTAGCGGCCGTGTAGTTATGGTTAAGTTGCTCATCTCATAGGAAGAGCACTTTTTGGGTGAGCTTATAACTTCGCTCCCTCTGGACGAATCCACACCAAACTATGCAATAAAAGTTTATGACCTGCTCTGAGTTTTTTTTGCAAAGTTTGGTGAGGTTTGGTCAAGGGGGGGCAAATTTATAGGGGGGGTCCCAACATTTCTTTTTTTCCCATAGACTGAATAGAGAAAAACATTGCTCACGCCTACAGCCGAAACCACTGGACGTATTTTTATCAAATTTGTGGCAGGAGCGGCGGCTTGGTCTCAAAAGTGTGCTTTTGTAAATTTGGTGGAAATCCATCCAGTAGTTTTTTTTAAAACCACCAAAAAATAGGTCCAAAAAAATTAGTGATATCTGGATCCGCTCTGCGGAAACACTTCCCTGTTTGGTCCATGTACAGGACACCGATTGGCCAGAGGGCCTACGTTATGTCCACGGACAGGCAACATGTTCGCTGATTGGTTGGAGTGAAGCGTGAAGTGCGTCACATTTTGCCGATGTGCCCTCCATGTTGGATCCACAAACATCTGTGGATAGCGTGACGTGGAACAGAACAAAAATCTTATTTTGGGGAGTGTGTTGGTGTGGAAGAGTAGCTGGAGAGGGTGGGGGGGTGAGAGATGGGTCAAATGCTGTATTTGTTTAGGTGGAAGAAGGCTGTGATGTGATTGCGGTGTCTGTGGTCAACGCGGCTTTTCGCAGACATACAAACCACTGACTGCACTACTGGGTATTTTATTAGGCTCTGATGTATTGGTTTTGGGTAGTTAGTTGAGTTTTGAGTGGAGAGGACATGCATTGAAGAGTTTGTGCATTGGCTGCAAGTACTGTCTTAGTATGTCAAGTGAAGTGGATAGGGTTTGAGGTGGTTGTGTTATGTTTTTGGGTTGTGGTCAGTTGGCAGGTGTTTGCTTGCATGGGTGTGTTATGCTGCGTTGGTTGTGGCCAGGGCCTAGAGTCTTGGGTGCATTGAGTGTGGTATGTGGGCTGCACAGGGGGTATATTTTTCAAAAGTTTGTGTACTGGTTGACATTAGTGTAAAAGTATTTATAGGACAGTGAAAATGGTGTGTGGTAGTTGGTTTGTTGGATTGTGTTCAGAATGTTGGTACCTAAGACTGTAGGTATTTTGGGTTGTAGTTAGTGGTCAGGTGTTCACTTGCATGGGTGTGTTATGTCGCAGTGGTTGTGACTCCAATCATTGTATACTTACTGTTTGCTTTGTTGAGGCTGTATGCAGTGTTTTGTCCATGCCATGCACCCAAGACTGTAGGCACTGGTCACAACCACTGCAGCATAAGGCACCCATGCAAGCAAACATTTTGGGTTGTGGTGAGTGGTCAGGGTTTGCTTTCATGGGTGTGTTATGTTGCTGTGTGTGTGACTCCAATCATTGTATACTTACGGTTTGCTTTGTTTGAGGTTGTATGCAGTTTTTTTCATGATATGGGAAATTGGAGCAGACATTGTTTTTTCATTCTCTGTGATAAAAGAAAAGATCACATATTAGTTGAGGTAGATTGTAATGAGTTATTACATTGCATAGTTGACATTTCTGTACTTGATATGATATGATATGATATGATATGATATAGCATTTATAATGTGCCTATACACAAGTGTTTGTCGACCCTCATGGTTAGCACTTTACAAGCACTCTGCTTCAAACCAGTGTTTTGTAAAATCTTGGGTCTGTGGGAAAATAAATCCATACAGTATTAAAAAAAACATTCTACGTTATGGTACAATATTTTCCGCTGGTTGATTTCAGTAGGAGGAATTAAATAGGTTTACAGTTTTTGGTTTTATGGTACAATATTTTTGGGTGGTTGATTTCAGTAGGAGGAATTGAATAGGTGCATGGTTTTTGGTTTGGAAGTGGTGGTACTATTGTTGCAATTAGTTACCAGTTGGCGTATTGTAATAGTTTATTACTTGTTGAATTTTAGCAGTATTCATTTATCTGTTTGATTGTTGCAGAATTGTGGGGCTGTTAGATACCTGTTGGCATATTCTAACTTTGTGTTTCTTGTTGCATTTTAGCAGTATTCATTTATCTGTTTGGTTGTTGCTGAATTTTGGGGCAGTTAGATACCTGTTGCCATATTCTAACTGTTGATAGTTCTGAAGTTGTTGAGGGCATTTTTATATGTAATAAGTGGTGTAGGGTTTCCTTAGAAAAATGTATATTGCAGTTGTCTAGTTAGATACCAGTTGGCGTAGTCTAACTGTTAATAGCTTTTACTGTTACATAGCTGTTATCTGATTCTATTAGTTTATGGATTTAATGGTTATTAAGGACATTTTGTAGATGTTTATACTCTGATTAGTGAATACATTTTGGTCTTAAGAATATTAAGTAAG
This sequence comes from Ambystoma mexicanum, assembly GCF_040938575.1. NCBI lineage: Eukaryota > Metazoa > Chordata > Amphibia > Caudata > Ambystomatidae > Ambystoma > Ambystoma mexicanum. The sequence continues at coordinate 1,233,963,948 of NC_090921.1, forward strand.
CATTTCCAAGATTTACTGGTAATCTTTGTTTTAGAGTAATGGAAGTATCATTACATTCGAACCATCCACATTTCTTTTTTATGTCTGCAGTGTAGTGACCTGCATTGGTTGTGGCTCCTGTGTGGTACATTATGCCTATGTGTTGTGAAGGTTTTCTTACCAAGTGATACTTGTCCATGTGTGAATCCAGTCAGCTTGTAGTTGTTTTTGGTACCATCTGCATTGTAACGCAAAAGCATTACTATTATGTATTCACTATGTGACTGTGTTTGTTAGATGGAACGATTATCAGAATTGCAAGTATTACATAATCTGCCATGGTTTTCATTTTGTACAAGTTGCTGATTTTGGTATGGATATATACACAAAGCATTCATTAGGGATTTGTTCCTGTACCACATAGTTGCAGAGAGTACATGTATGTTTTCATATTTTTTCATATGTATGAAATCTGGAAGATTTAATTCAAAGGTATGTTTTAATTTTCCAGTACTTGTAGTAAGTACATTAGAAATTCTTGTGGATCTACTTGTGTGTTTATAGTGAATCTCACCATTCCAGCACAGTAGTCCAATTCCTGCGATATTCCAGAAACACTGTAAGTGTTGTCAGGATTGTTGGTTGCATTTCTGTGAAGGACTAACATTTGCAAACATGATTGGTCTGTCCTGTTTAAGTAAATGTTTTCAATAATTGGTAGCAATTGGCATAGAATATTGATTGCTACATTTGCATAGCAATTTAGACGAGTTGTATTTGAAAATGTGAATGAACCAGACAGTTCTGCATCTAAGTCATTTGTTGGAAGTGTGCGTTGTTTCTTTGAAGAGGTAGTTGGTTTTGTTTGTGCAGTAGATCCTTCTTCGGTTGTGGTCATTGATGAAGTATTATCTTTTAATTTCTTTGTAGGTATGGTTGTGAGATCCTGTATAATTTTAGTCTGAACTAGTTTTCTTTTACAAACTTTTGCTTTTTGAGGAACAGGATATGTTTTGAGATGGGGTGCGTAGAGTGCACATAGTCTATTGTATTCCAGAATGCAAGGAATATCAGCGTTTACATTTACTTGCTTCAAAATGGACTAGAAATAGTCCTTCAAGTGTACGTAGGCATGATAGTGCTACATAGCTCATGTCTTCTTTAAACACTGTGCTGCCAATATTTATCAATGCTTGATCTAGGGTAAGACTTTGTGATTTATGAATAGTGACTGCGACTGCGTATGCTAGAGATAGAGAAAATTATTCTCTGTGCACACACATGTCTTTGAAAAGAAGGAATCGGGCTGTTGAGCGCCCTATCCTTTTAACCTCTGACAGTTTGTCAAACTGAATGTTGTTTTCACGTGGGTATGTTTGAAAGCCAACAACTGTACCAAGTGCTCCATTAAATAGTCCTTGCTCCACGTCAAAGTTACGTTTGAGCATTACTCTACAGTTTAAAGATAATTTTAATATTTTTTCTAAACCAGCTGTGTTAGAGATAGAGTTTTCTATGGTATTTAGTCGTGCTGTGGCTTGTTCACACATGGGTAGTGTCATACCGTGCACGTCCAGTTTTTTCTGTGGAGCAAATTTTAACTATTGGTTGCATTTCTTTTTTCAACATTGTTTCATTGAATTGCGCACAGCTTGCAATAGTTGGCATCAAGGACATACAGTTTATATTTTTGTTTCCAAAATTACATCAGTAGCTCACGAGTTATGATCATGCTCACCTCATTTATTAGCAGCATTATCATTTGTTTCAAAACTCCATGTAGTTCTATTGCAGCTTCTGGAGAAAGTTTGTAGTAGTCTAATTTGTTTTGCTGTTCTACTGGAAGGAGTAGTAATCAGTGTAAAGTGACACCACCTATGTTGTAGGCAGCTAAACCTGTGGGGGCAGTTACAACAGTTGACAGTTTGTTGTTTGTCAATTGTTGGAGGAACTTGCTTATGATTTTTATTAATAATGTTTTCCCTGAACCAGCTTGACCACTCACATATAGCCGTATAGGTTTGTAGTCTTGGCAGGTAAACGTTTAGTTCTGTGCTGCATACCATGTTCAATTTGTTTAGTTATTTCTAGGACAGTGCTATGCTGTTCATTGGTTAATTGTGATTTGAGTATAGCAAAGTCTTCTGTAGACCCTTCATACTGGTACATGGTGTTTTCTACTTCAGTCATGTCTAATTCAGCCTCATTTGCTATAAGTGGCTGTCCAAGTGGTTCTTGGCTTCCAGTTTAAAAGGTTGTAGTAGGGACATGTAATACAGTTCTTTATGTTGAGGAGTTTTTAATGATAATTTCATATGATTAATTAAGTTTTGTTCGGTAAGTTTCAATAGGCTGCCTTCACAATTTTCGACTCTGCATCTACCTTTCTTGTCATCTGGTTTAATATTATTTTTGTATGTGAAGTTTTGGGCTGTGTTGTATAGACACATGGTTCCAAAGTGGTACTCCTTTTTGGGTAGTATGTGTCTAGTAAATTGTTTTCAAAATGTGTTGGCTGTTGGGATCATTTTTGGCTATTGTTTCTATGTCTTCATATGATTTGAGAATACTTTTTCTGGATTTAGCCGGACCAAGGCTTAGCCATACTATGTTTTCAGATTTTCCATACAAAGCAGTACTGGTTAAACAGTCTGCGACTTTGTAGCAGCCACATTCTCTATATGAGAGCATTTCTCTGCCTAAGCTGTACAATTTCTGTGTCAGTGTTTTGTCAGATGATATGTTGTCCCAGAGGTCTTTGAGCTCTGTTTTTTCTACTTAAGTTAAGTAGGCTGTGACATATTCTGCAACTGCAGTGGAATTGTCTGCAATGTATTGCACAGCTATATTTACATTCCATAGGAGGGCAATGATTGATGTACTTGATCATTCTGTTCTTTTTATGCAGTATATGTTCTTGGGTGATTTATCTGTGACACTATGTCTATCTGAAGACATGAAGTTGTTCAGTTGACCTGTTGTTGAAACTGGTCAAGGGAAACCAAAGCAGCATTTGGTGTAGTATTTCCCTTTTTGCCCCGACATTACTTCCCACACTTGTGTCTTTGAAATTGTAAAATTTCTGCATGTAGGTCACTATGTGTAATTTGTGATGGGATTTCACAAGTGACATATTTCTGAATGAACGGCGAAACAGTGGCATCACTGTCCTGACCAAATTTAGGAGCATCTTTGATCCACAAAAGCATGTGGATGTGTGGTGCTCCTCTGGCTTGGTAATCTTTTCTCCAAAAGAAGTGTTGCACTTCTCCGAGGGGAGGCACTGTTTTATTACAAATGAAGTGTAGCATGACAATAAAGCGATGATGGAAATATCTTGATACATTTACAAGATCTAGAGAGCAGAGTTCTCCTGGTGTTTTTGAATCTATATTTGTTTTGTTTTTGTTTGCTGTGAGTAGGAAATCGTGCAAATATTCCCATACATATTCTGCACAACTTAATGACACAAACCGTGTGGGTGGCGCAAGGTTTCTTATCATACATTGTACTTCTGCAATACACTGTACTTCTGCATGTCGTCAGAACCAGTATTCTTTTGCACCACGCATGTTTGCCTTTTGTATGTATGCCATTTACTAGGATAATCAAAGATTGATCTATTGGGCGTTTCACTCCCAGAGTGTGTACATTTTCACTGAGATCTAATGGCAAATAAGCTACTTTGCCACAAATGCCTTTTAGTAATTCAGAGGGAGGTTGTTTTGCTGTTTTTGGTTAAAGGCGTATTATTGCTTGAAATGGGTGCACTGTTTGAATCATAATGCTCTCATTGAAGTTAAGTTGTTGCAGTGGTTTTGGTAGTGGGAATAATTCCAATTTATTAGTGATAGCACGTGAAGGTATTTGGTTGTTGTCAACTTTTGAAGTGCAGTATCTGCAAAGTATTGAGGGGTTAGTAGCTTCATATATTTTTTCTGCTATAAGTAGAGAGCCAATTGGAACCACTTGGAATATTCATTGTCTTCTATTTTGTACATCATGTCTACAGTTTTTGTGCTATTTATTATTAAAAAAGTCCTGTGGCAACACTCACACACATGGTTTGGTACTTCAGCAGATGTGCTTTTAAACTTTAGTATTTCTTTTTTGTATGTGTGTAGTAGAAGGCTGCCATCTGTAAAGTTGTTGCTAGTCTGTTCTAAAGATATTGAATTTTGTAAGTGGTTTTCACTTCCAAAATATTTCCTCTGGATGTTCTCTATTTCTTCGAGTAGTTCTTTGGCTGTACCATGTAGAAGAATGTTATTTAAATTGGCCAGTGCTAAAGCAGGACGTTTGGCATAGTACAGTTTATGAACAGTTGAATGGTGTGTTCCTATCATTTTGATATGGTGGAAGGTGCTTTTGCAAATAGGTTCGGAAATGCAGGCTAATGAATGTCCGTGTAGTTCTGTGTATTTTCGCACTGGACAGGAATCCATAGTTTGTAATAGTTTTATTTTCAATTTGTCTTTGCCTCTCACATATTGATTGAGGAACTGGTGTAAAGATGAGATTGTTTGCCTCTGTTACACATTGATGTGCACAGCCATTTGTAGACTGAACGTATTGGTTCAGTGGAATGGAGAGTTGATGCTAAGTTTGCTGGAGATATTTGTGTGAGCAGCATTTCGTGTTCCATGATGGTATTATTAACCTTTCCATACCCTCGTCCACTGCTATGTGTGGCAATTGGGTTTGTTTGCTTTTGTTTGTATGCGTCTTCATTGAAATATGGTTCTGTGCTAGTGGTGTGACTCATCTCACCTGCAAAGATGTTTGCAAAGCTATCTTTGTTGATATTCCTTTTGTTGAGATGTCCTTGTTGTAGTTTAGTAGTTCGTTTTGTTAGTGGTTTCATTCTGTTTAAAACTCATAGAAAAAATTTCATTTTGAGAATGATTGCACTTTCTATGAGAGCTTTCATGATTAGTTTTCTGCGGTAGGTTTTAAGGGTTGAGGATGATTTCTCTCCTCTTTTTATAAGGTTCTGAAGAGCTCTGTGGTGGAAGATTTTTTGTATATTCATTTTTTTGGTATGCTTACTTGTGGCTACATCAAGAGTTATAGGTTCAGTGTTAGCACAAGTGGTAGCTGTAGTCTTCTTAACAACTGTCTGTTTAGCTTTATGTTTTGAAAGAGGAGTCAAAGTTTCTTTACTGCAAGTTGCTTTAGTTTCGCTTAGTGACTGTATTAGATGTTTTGTTTGACCTTTTTGTATACATTCTGCTAGAGGTGGATGCTTATGTTGTACACTTTTATTTTGATTTGCTCTATTTCTGTGTTGCTTTCTACAGAGTTGCTTTTTGGTAGGCATTCTTTGGTATCTGTTGGAGAAAAAAGAAAGTATGGGTTGGGAAGTTGTGCAATCTATGTGTGCATTGTGCATGAGTGTCTGAGTATGATGGTAGGCATGTATGTAGTGGTGTCTGATTGTGAAATGGGCTGTTACTTCAGGTTGGGAAGGATATTATCGTATTTGCGTGTATACTGGTGTTCAGATGACAATACAAATTGTACACCTGCTGAGGTGCAATCAGTAATACTGAATATAATGCTGCAGGGTTAATACAATTGTTTGTTCTACAATACTAGAATACTACATTGTTTGAGTAACAGAACACTAAGAGAGTATTGCATTTACTTTGTTGGATGCAAAGAGTAGGTTGCTTCTGGGTTCTGTCTTGTACTTCAGATGCTACTGGTTTTCAGGGGTGTGGTCTTCACTGCAATTGTGAAAGAAGGAAGTTAGTACATATGTCTGTTAATTCCACAGTAATGGCACTTCAAGAATAGATGAGTTACATTTGAAAGAGACGTTGTTTGTAGGAAGAGGTACTGTATGTGTTAAATTGCATTGCTTTGTATATGAATGGGGATTTTGGAGGATCAGTTCATTGCTAAGGGGGTTAGTGGAGTTGTTATAGGTGTGTCCTATGAGGTGCACTTTTGAAAGTATGTGTTGCTGTTGCACTGTTTAGTGTGGTAATAGACCAGTGGAAGTTGCAATAGGGTGAGAAAAAAGCTTGGAAAAATGTACAGATTGAAAGGGAGAATGGTTTTGTGTGTGTAATTCCTCTAATGTTTTTTAGGCATTGATGTTTCCTACATGCTGGAAACCTTTAATTTCTTTGACTTTGTTATCCACATTCCTATTAGCACTGTTCTGAATGTACACTTGTATTTGTTTGGTTTTGCAAGTATGGCAAGTGTCAGGCATTCTGTTTAAATAAATGCAATTTATGTACTTGCAATGCTTTTGTAATATAAAAGCTGGTCTCCTGTTGTGTGTGCATTCTAGGTATTTATAATAGTGTGTTAAGGGGTAAGTGGTTGTGAAAATAACAGCAGGAAATAAGAGAATTAAAGGTTGGAAATTGCAATGAGTGATATGGGTAAATTAAAGTTTGGAAAGCAGACAAATGTGTAAGTGAACTTGATTATAGGAGATGGAAGAAAGTAGAGTATGCTTTTTTTGCAGGTTATGCAGGGTCAATGGCAGGTACCCTGTTCAAATGCATTTATAAAAGAGTTGCAAATGTACTGAAAACAAAATATTCATACCTGTAGTTTGTATTGATGTATGTAGATGTGGATTAATCTGGCAGGAGAAATCTTGAAGAGTTTTACTGTAGTTTTAGCTGTAGGTGTTTTTCAGTCACAGGACACTTGTACTCAGAGTGATGAACAGTACATCTAAAGTGCTAAACTGTGATGACAGAGTTAGATGTAGAGTTCTTGGATGAGATTGGCGGATAGTTGTGTGACTGTTTAACAGTAGCCAATGAGGGAATGGTGCAGAGAGTGAAGTGGAAAGGGAAGAAGGGCTGCCCCCATGTTATAGGGTCCGCGGACACCGTGGCTGTTCACGGACAGGGTGTGCCACATCCGGGGATTTATTATGAGCTTCTTCCCCCTTTTTCCTAAGTTTGAGAGGGGCTAAGGACTTGGTGATCGCCTCCAAATTACATTGGAGTAATCTCAACATGTCCGTAGCAGAATCACTGGAGGTGAAATGACAGAGCAAAGGGTCAATTTTATTCTGCATGAGCTGTTTAAGGTTTCTGCCTAGAACACCCTGAGTCACTCTACTCTTAATTTTGACAGGAAAATCTACTTGAATCGAGAAATGTAGAAAAGCATGGTCCGACCAAGGGCAAGGAGCAACATAGATATCTTTGGTCATGATTTTGGTGGCCGAGATCCAATTGAGAGTATGGCAAAAATTGTGTGTGGGCAAATTATTAAGTTGTTCGAAGCCCAGATTAGTCAGGGAGAACTCAAGGTCTGCAGCTCCCTGATCCTCCTGTTACCCAGCCAACAACTAAAATCCCTTAAAAGCAGGAATCTCGAATTAGGCTTTATAAAAGGCAACAGATGGTTGCAGAGAGCTTGCATGAAATCCTCCTCCAGGGAGGGGGGTCTATAAATAAGAATCAAATTCATGGTAGATTCTGCATTAAAACCAATTTTTACACGGAGAGACTCTATTACATTCATGATTGACCCTTTAGATTCCCTGATATTTAATGAGGACTTGAAAATTGGGCAACAATGATCCCAATCATAAAGGTAAAACAGGCTCTGCCAAGATACATATCTCCTTCGTCTTTTGCGGTTTCATGGGCTCAGGGAAAGATATACTCACATAAGGAGTGTGTGAGGAGTCAGAGTCAGGAGACATACACAGTGGTGTTCGTTTCCCCCTTACTTTTAAATAAAAAAGAGGCTTGATGCCTCACTAGCCATAAATCTAAGAGGGGTTTCCATGCCTCAACAAAACTAACTAATGAAACAGTCTTTGTCAGGATGTCCAAAATAAAGTTCTCAGTCCTGTATCCAAAACCTAATCTGACCTTCAGATTCTGAATGCTACATAAACATACAACACGGGAAAAATAGAGTGTCTATTGGCTGTTCTCTTTCAGTTACACATGAATTAATGGAGTTCCAAAAGAAAGCTTTACGCAGCTCAAGGGGGTTATTTTTCTTCGCTTTTATCAGTATTCTTTTATGTTACACAACCAATGATCCACAGATGTTGTCCAGAAGCAACTTTCACTTGGGCAAACTTAAAACCCAATTACGAATATAGCCTCCTCCAAATTAAAGTTCCAGTACACAATGTTTTGACCAAGAAAACATCTTCCTTTCCTAAATCAATTTCAGATCCTGTTTATGCCAAAATAATTGTTTCCTCTATTGGCTATTCCTCACAATCAGAGACACCTGGTTTACTAACCTGCCAAGTATTGTCTTTTCCACTCCCTTAATAGGGGGATGAGAAGATAATGATTATCAATGTCTCCATTCACAACAAGCCCATTTATTTCTTTGGCTGCTTGTTTGTTTGCCGTTTGTCTCTGTGACGGCAGGACTGGTGGTTCTTAGCCGTGCTTCTATGAGTCAGATCCACTGGATCTTTGGGACATCTCATATAGCGCTCCAGCACTCCTCTGCCTCTCCCCGCAGCCACAAACTGGTCCGAGAGCTCCAGATTAATTCCTAGGTATCATTGTGTTAGCGTCTCTCCCAACTTTCTTTGGTGCCGAACCGCTATGACTTTGCGCAGTCTCTGTGTCTCCTGACGGGTTTTCCCCCATCTGTTAGCTGTACAGGTTGGTTTATTTTGCTCCAGCAAGGTTCTGACTGTGCAGTTTTACAAAAGTACAAGAGGTTTCCTTTAAGTTTCCAATACCTCCTTTTTGGGAGAAAACCTCTCAATTTCTTTCTGTCACCACTGTTTGGCCAGCAAGCTTTCAATTTTCAGGATATTGTTCTCTCATTCCCCCAGTCTCTTTCCAGTCATGCTACACACATGTCTCTTACTTCAGCCACTACTGCGGCTGTCTCTTTCTATTCTGCAATTCATGCCACTACCACAACTGCTGCTACTGCTACGACCACTTCTCTCCTGGTTTAGTCCCTCATTGTATTTTATTTCATGTTTTACGGAACAACTGGAAAGTTGAAAGTAGTCCCTCTAGTTGTTGCTGGCATCGCCATGGGGGTCTCCTCATCCCAATACCATTTACCCCTATTGATGTTATTTTGCATGAGTGCATTGTTTGATGTTGCTTATGAGTGGTTAGAGTAGGGAAAGTGGTAAAATCAGCTTGGTTATGTCTTGCTTTAAACACTAATATAGTGTTTGTCGATAAAGGAAAAGGGACATTATGGTTGGATTCATCACATGCGTAAATGTGATCCAGCAGCAACACAAACTGCAAAGAACAGCAGTCCAAAATAAAGAAATGCTCAATCAAGGTTCTATAAAAATATAAACACTCTAATGAAATACATGATTGTACGAATAATGGTGAAACGCACTGTATAAAAACCCACCCGTCTAGAGAGAACACAGAATTTAGAAACAATTAAAAGATGTAGCACTCTGGGTAATGAAGTAAGGATGAAAAGGCAATAAACAACTACAATGAATTTAAAGGATTTGTCAATAGCGAGCGAAGGGATCAAAAGTCACCTATTCAGTCTCTAGGGCCCAAAGATAGACCATAGTAACTTCTTGCTGTTCTTACATTGAACCAGGTTTTGAGCTGCAGAACATATCCAATTGGGCTCAGGTGTGGCGAGTTGTGCTAGGTCAAGTGACAAGCTGGCATCTAGTCTGCAAGCAGTTGGTTCAAACCTAACAGGTGACATGGCCTGCTTGGCATAATGTGGTGACAATCCAGTTAGATGTGTTCAATGTAGCATTTTGATGTTTGAGGCAGTACCAAAAACTTCCCCAGTGAGACCCTCAGGTTCAAGTGCTGTCAGCATGGTTCAAATGCTTTTCAACTGGTTCGATGCCACAGAATAAGGGGCTTTGGTTGATCTTGTTCTCAGGATGATGTGAGACCAACTCCAGGGGTTCTAGGACAGTTTGAGTAAGTTCAGGTTCCACTCTGCCAACCTAGGGAGTTTTGGTGCAGATGCAGAGTGGATGTCCTGGTCCTCAGCAAATGTCACCCCCAATGTGTCTTGGGTGTGTGTAAGGAGCAAAGTGTTCCTCTGCCTTGCACTGCTCCTTCTTCACCTCAATGACTGAAGGCTTTGAAAAGATCTACTCTTTCAAAAGAGGTACAAATGATTTATTTCTTAGGTCTTGAAGTCGTAATTTGTATCAAAGAAGGGGTGGGAGATCCCCACTTTTATAGCCAATAGTCCACAGGTGATTGGACAAAGCAAGTCCGCTTTCAGGGGTCCAATCACTGTTCTTGTGACGAGTGTGGTTTTCCTGCTTGCATCATACTCAAAGTTATTTGTGCTATAGGAAGTGGAGGAGACAGGAAGGAAAGAGAGGTACAGAGAGAAACAAGATGGCAGAACTTTCCTCCAGATATGTTATGCTCCCTTGGACTTCACCAACCTTCCCTAGTCCATAGCATCAAAGCTCTCTTTTATATGCATCACCCTGGTGTGTGTGTGTGGCTAGCCCTTTTGTATAAGGTATGCCTGTTGATTCCTTTTTCCCAGGACAGCTCCTGCTGTCTTGCTAGAGAGAGGTGTTACCTGGTTCACAAATATCAAATGAGAAGCAGCTCCTACTGGATTTGGTGTTGCTGTGTCCAGCTAGACAGCCAGTCTAGGGAAAATAATACATAGCCTGTTCATGGTTTGGCTGGGCTGAAAGGGCTGACATTAGTATGATACCAAGTTGAGGTGGCTTTAGTAAGTATGAGAGAAGAGACACTAGCCACGATAACCTATAATCAGGTAGACTTATACTTAACGTTTACAACTGCCACCAGGATAGTGGTATGACGTTGTTACATCGTCTGTATATTTTTTGATTCGTTTTTTCCTAAAATATTTCAATGAAAAAACTCATAGAAAATATAGGGGCGGGCGTAAGGGGACATAAGGAGTAGCAGCAAGGAATAGGGAGTAAATATTAGGGGATGGGGATTTGGGGGAACACCACAATACAAAATAAAACTTTCTATGTGTTTTTTCATTAAAATGCATTTGGCAAAATAATAATCGAAAAAATAACTGATGATGAAAGAACATAGAACCAGTATAGTAACTCTCATAGTTCTGTGATTTGGAAACAGAGGTGCATATCTTTAATGTAGCCCCTGCCCTGAAGTAACTTGGCTGTCACTGAAACTGTCAAGAGGGCCCTTGTGAGTTCTGTACCTGCTCTGTGCCAATGGAGAGCAGGTGCTGCAGATCAGCATCCTGATTCAGCAGAGCACATGTGTACACTATGCTTTTGGCATGGGGTTTTCTGAAAGGGGGTTTGCTTACCATGCCTCCCTTTCTGAGATACAGATACTGACCATTAACCCAAATCAAAACAGCCAGGATTCCTACATTTTTCACCCAATGGCAATCCATCACATGCCTCCAGCCAAAAAGATTGCAACTTCTAAGGATCTGGCTCATCCTCCTGGCAAAATACCTACTAAGGTAATCTGCACTGGAGTGCTGCAACCCACGCATGTGTTGGATGTCCATGCTCAATCCTTTTAACGATATGGCCCAATGCAATAGCTTGGGATTCTCTCCCTGCATGGTCATACGTCCCCTAAGGAGGCATGTGCTTGGTTTGGTCAGTGAAGTGAGACCCAACAATGTAGGGTTTCAGCTTGTGTACCACCCAAGCCACCACAAATGCCGCCTTTTGAATTGTGGCTCAGTTGCGCTCTCGTTTGATCAAGTGCCTACTCAGTTATGCACCTGGTTGCTCTACCCCTCAGAGTTCAGCTGTGCTAGCACTGCACACATCCAAATTCACAGGAATTTGTCTGAATTATCAATGACTTCCCATAATACAGGATTTTTAGAACTGGGGCCTTGCACAGGTCATTCTTCAAGCTCTGGAATGATGTTTGAGGCAGAGGTCCAGGTGACCTTCTTCTGCAACTTCTTTGATGTTATATCATTAGGGAGAAGGGCAAGATCCCTATACCCATTGATGAAAGGCCTGGAGTAACCTGTGAGGGCCAGGAAGGCTCTTACTTCAGTCTGGATAGTTTGGATGTCCCAATCCATTACTGCCTAGACATTGGCCAGGAAAGGCTTTTTCTTACCCCCACTCACTTGGTGCTAAGTAATTCACAGTTCCCTGTGCTATCCAGAGGTCTTGATAGTAAAGCCAGCCTTCTGTATGGATGAAGCACCTGTTTCAGATGGTGTAGGTGGAATGAACACTGCAATGTCATCCAAGTAGGCAATGCTGAAGTCCTTCAGTGTTGAGCAATCCTGGTTTACCATACTCTAAAAGAAGGAAGGGGCATTCTTTAAGCCAAAGGGCATAATAGTTAACTGATAGTGGCCTTACGAAGTGGAAAATCCTGACCTCTCCTTCGTCTGATCAGTCAGGCCAAGCTGCCAGTACCCTGCCATGAGGTCAAACATACTCATAAATTTGGCAGTGCATATTCTGTCAATCAGTTCATCTGCCCTAGCTATGGTGTGTGTGTATTTCCTGGTGACAGAACCAAGCTCTTTGTAGTCTACCCAGAAACTGGACCTGTTAGACACCAGTCACACTGGGCTCACTCAGTGGCTGTGGGATGGCTCAAATACATAACGCCAAGCCCAGCATATTGGAGACTTCCTCCCTTGATGGTTTCCTTGAACTTGTCATACATCCAGTGAATCCTACTCTTCACATGCTTGCTGTCCCCAGTATCGATGTAATGGATGCACCAATCAATCTGCAATGGAGTCAGCAAGTACCAACCTGCAAAGTTACTGAGCAGCTTCTGGCAGTCTCACAATTGCTCCTCAATAAGGTCTGGGGAAATCTGGGCCCCCTCTAGAGACCCGTCTGTGGAATCAGAATGTAACAACTCCTCCTTAGTTGCATTGTCAGTGACCAGAGCCATTGCTAAATCAGCCGTTAACATAAAATACCCAATGTGTCTGCATTGTGACCTTGATAGGAATGAGGGAGTTAGCCTCACTGATTTTCTCCACACTGTATCATGTAGGCCAATGGCCTTGACTGGTCCTTTGATCCAGACGATTTGGCCTGCGTGTCATAGTGGACATCTGGTCATGACACTTTTTCATGAGCTCCTGACTGACTTTCAGGTTCTGGTAAATCTGCTGACTCTAGTTGGCCATTTTTGGACCTGAGGCCAAGTACATAGCCAACTATGTTGTGGGAAGGAGTTTGGGCATCGCCATCCCATCCTTCCTGCATTAGACTTAGAGGACCCTTAACAGGATGGCCTAACAGGAGCTCGGAGGAACTGAAACTAACACCATTCTGTGGCACCTTCCAGTAGGAGAAAAGAAAGCATGTCAAGTGACCATCCCGCTTTCTCCTCATGGGCTCATCTATACCATGTATCATGCCGCTTAGAGTCTTGTTCAAAGGCTCCACAAGCAAATTTCTCTGTGGGGGAACGGCTGTGAAAAATGTGTAAGATACTACACACTCACCCCACATGCACTTCATATATGTAGATATCAAGTTGTACCCCGTGTCATGAATAACTTTCTTAGGCAATCCAACATGAGAGAATATCCCTGTGAGGCCTTCACCATTACCAGGGCGTTGATGCTCCTCAAAGGTGAAGCCTGTGCGTACTCGGTGGAATTGTATACCACTAGCAGGATGTACCAGTTCCCTGAGGAGGTCTGTGGATCCAAAGTATCCACAATGTCCATACATATTCTCTCGAAAGTCCTCACAACCACTGGTAGTGGAATTAAGGGAGCTTTTGGGGCTCTGCAAGACTTACCAGGTGCTTGGCAAATGTGATAGGACTGGTCAAACACATCTGGGAGGAGCAAAAATGGCAGGGCAGACAACCTGCCAGCTGTCTTGGTCATTCCTCAATGACCTGCCAAAGGAATGTCATGAGCCAAGTCCAGTTTGAACCTCCTGTGGCATTTCGGCACAACCACTCTTTGGTTGGCCCCTGCTTCCGAATGCTTGAGCTCACTGAACAGGAGACCATTCTCTGAGTCTACTGTTGCTAGCAGGATCCCTTGTCCTATGTCTCCAGTCTCCACACCTAAGGCAGCACTGTGGGGCTGTGAATGTGGGTGCTTCAGTGCTAGCAAGGTCCTCACGCTTCGTTTCTGTTGGAGCTGATGATGTAGGTGACTGAAATGTTCCGTCACATTTTGGGGACCTTTCTTAGTCGAAGGGTGAGAGTGTTTGTCTTTACCCCCCTTTGGTTAACTTTTACCATTCTCCTTGTCATCTGATTAGAATCTTGTTTCTAGAGCCCTTTTCTGGACTCAAGTACTCACATACCTGCCAGCCTCCTTTGCAAGCACACTCAGGTCTGTGATAGTTGTGTCCACGAAAGGATAAGGGCACATGCTCAAGGCAAGTGCTAATCTGATCTCTATGTTATTTCATGAAAGTAAAGGGTCTGTAAACATTTAGACTTAAAGCTAATACTAGATGGGAAGGGTATGGGTTAAGGTTTTACTGATATCTGTCGCCCATCACCTTAGAAGAAGGAAATGTGTGGAAGCCACAAAGAGGCTGCAAGAAAAGGATATCTGCAATTCATGTGGTTTTGCTCTGGTATCCATGCGATTTTGACTTAATGACAAGCATCACTATATCAGATCAAAAAGAAATACTGAAGTTACTTGAGCAGCAAAATAGTGGAAGGAGATTCAGATCACCAAGTGAATCAGGCATACTTACTGCATAATGAAGGCAAGCACAAGGCCAAGGATTTGGCTCCTGATTGTGTGTTGAGAATCTGATAATGGTCATGATCTTGTTGAATTGTCCCTATATTCTCTATTTATGGCTCAAATAATAAGAAACTCTGAAATTCAGATTATAATATCATTAGGACATACACTTACCTTTGGGTCAAATCTTCTTTAGCCACTGAATGGGGTTAGTCATTTGAGTGTATCTCATTACAGCAGCCCATGCCCCCAGCCTCTTGTTGTGAGAGATGGCTCCTCGCCTACCCTGGTAGTAAGATGTCATTTATTCTTGAGGAATGGGAGCCCCTTCTTAAGATAATAAGTTGGAATGTGAATAGGATAAATAATCCAATCAAGAGTGCTTTCTTTTCTGATGCAGTAATTCAAGAGGCTCATTTGTTGGAAATTGAACATCTCAAGTTTGGAAAGAGAAGGGAAATGCATTCCTTTTAGTGTTCAGCACTGGGGAAAAAGGGTGATGGTATTGTGGAAGCACACAGTGCCATTCATGCTCACAAACCTCTCACATGATCTAGAGGGTAGATGGATGTCTGGCAACACTGCATCAAACCCTACAACCTTCTTATTAATGTATGCTCTGAACCAATTTGTAAAGTCTTCCTTTTCAGAAATAGAAAGGTGCATGAAGGGGTATTATATGAGGTGATTGGAATTAAATATTGAACCCCTCTTGGGATACAACTGCATGCTGATTTAGTGCCAAACCCCATGCCATATGTCCCTAGAAAACCTACTATCTTAATACCTAGTAGATGCATGAAGGATGTACAAGAGACAATACTTCCTTCTCACTAGGCCCAAAATATTCTCCAGAATAGCCTTTATATTGTGCAGAGAGTAACTCTCACAGAATGCCCTAGAGTCTAAAATACTTGCCAGTGGCATCGCAGGCCATGCACCTGTTACGATTTGCTATAATGCCTGGTAGCTGGAAATCCAATGCTTTTATATTTAAGGATCTTTGGGAACATTTGCGACTGCAAGGATAATTTAGAAAACATCTTTCAGCTTAATGACGATAGGGTGGCTGCACCAAACATTTTTTGGGAGACTTTTGAGTCTATGGTCTGGGGTATTGCAATTAGAAAAGACAAGGAGGTCGAGCTTCGTCTGGAACAGAGCGTTAAGGAGCTGGTGGAAAAATATATTTAGTTGCTTAATATAATGTTATGACTAGCTTAAACAGTACCAAATATGAACAAAACAAAAGAAATACCACAACATCCATGCGGGATCAATTCAACAGACTGCTTTCCTACTTTATCAAACTAAAAGAAATGTCTAGAAATATATTATAGGGGGGCAACAGCTGCCCTATAATTAAGGTGAAACCTATCATCCAAGGGAAAAGCGAAGATTCTAATGTTAATACATTTTGAGCTGTACGACAGATCAGCATGGTGTTTGACATTCCTTTATCAGGGGCCTTGCCCTCCAGGAGTGGAACGTTTTGTGCAAATCTGTTATGATTTAAAAGATATAAAGGGTGAAATAATGGGAGTGTTTTTCATTTTTCCATTCCAATTTTTGCTCATGTGCACAGACCAAACCACTTGACGGATTTGCACCAAATAAGAAACAAGTTATACATGAAGCACTCAAAGGAAGTAATTTCTCATTTTGGTGCAAATCCTTCCAGTGTTTTATTTGTATTTGGCATAGAGCGGGGTACCCAGAAATGAATAGTTGCAATTTTTCCCCAAAATTCTACTGCAAATAACCTTCAACTTGCTGGATTGATTTGGATGAAATTTTCCAAAAAAACGTTTTGCCAAGGGCCCCCACAAACTGGATATTTTGGGAACCATACATTAAAAAAAGAAAATGTTATTAGGGAAAAAAACACATTGCCTACTCCCATTAATTTACTGATAGAGAAAAGGTGCAGTTTTTTAACAGCAGCAGCACACAACAAATGCTGGGAATATTTGGACTAACCAAGAAACAACTTGGGCACAAAGCGATGACTTAATTTCCTTGACTGGTGTGGGTTAATCCATCCATTAGCACCCCGGGTGGGTGAGTCAGCCAATCAGGTGGCTAGGAACGCGGGCTTGAACCGCCGGTACAAGTCCCCGTTCCAAACCGCCTGATGACTGGCTCGCCCCACCGTCATCTTCCCCCACCCTCTGCCCCCATTTTTATTTTCTTTATGAACCCCCCTGCCACTGACTTACCGTATTTTGGCAGTGATGACCCTTGCCGCAACAGCCGCAGCTTGCTCTCAGCTTCCCATGACCGCCATGGAAAGGGAAGAGGGTTCCGTACCAAGGCACAGTTCCCTTTCCATGGTGGCCATGTTTTTAACAGCGTCCTGTTGTAGAAAGAAAAATCCTTCTTTTTTTGCGCTACGGGTTGCCTCTTTGGTAAACTGGGGTGCTAATGTTCTGATGTCCTGATGTACCCTTTCCACGCACAACACTGGGGGGGGTAATGGCCCTGGGCCCACGTTAATGGCACTCGCTTTGCTCGGGCCATTAACTGGGGCTGCGGGCTGTTACCCTGCGGTGTTGCCCGTGGAATGGGTACATAATGCCACAGTAGTTTTTCAAATATTTGACAGAGAAGGGAATGTACCTGCTCCTTAAAACCTTTATATTGATGTTGGTGCTTTGCATTAGTGAGGCTGATATAACTGTCAATATACTTTAAAATAAATATTTACAAGACTACTGTCCATATATATGAAGATAAATATATCTTTAAAAAAAAAGATTTTATAGCTGCGTCTACCAAGAATACATGCACGGCTACATACAGCAACAACTGGGGGGAGGTGGTAACCTGTGTGTGCGAAATTAGCCAGTAGAAAGTTGACATCCTTTACCGTGGCTGCACATCTTTGCGCCTAATACGCCAGTCAATAGTATCACACGCTGCGGATCCACGCCTACATGTTATATCCACCAACAAATTATCAAATCACACATTGAGAAGTATTGACGCAAGTACGCCGATGCCGTTTGACGTAACCAGTGCCTACGAAATAAGCCAATGGAATGCTGAACCCCTGCAATACGCCTCTTCTCACAAAATGCACCAGCCAATCATAACACACGTGACTTTTATACGTGCCAAAGAACCATCCAATCACCTGTTGCACTGTATCGATGCAGCTTCGCCCATGCCGTTTGACAACATCTGCGCATACAAGACTGTCCAATCAGATGGCGCGGCAGTTTGTAGTCACGGATAATCACCACACACACAAAAACATAACTTTACATCAATCATTTCTTTCTGTACTCGCTAGTGAAAGGGTTCTAAGTAACTGAAAGCACTTTTGGCACTTTGCCACTTATACTCGTCATCCTTTCTACCCAGTTTTCCCAAAATCCAATTTTCCTTTGTCTTGTGATTTGTTTATTGTCTCTATTTATTGGTCTTCTTTTTTGCTTTCTTTTTAAAAAAAAAAGTTTTCATTTTTTGAAGCATTGTCTTTTTCATGTTGTCATTTTTATTCTTTTATATTTTCCTCACAGGTTCGACATTACAACATGTCCGACCACGACAGTAGGAGAAGTGAGAATGACATCATCATTTGGGTCGACTATCCTTCACAACCAATGAAGAAGCACAGAAGATGACAAAAACAGCAGACCGTTGGCGCTTCTTTCAAGTGAAGTAACACCATTCCAGGAAAGAGGCGGAGGAGGTACTGTGCACCTTCTGCAATAAGACTCTACGCTGTTGGACCTCCGATATCCCGTCTCAAAGTCTAGGAACATCGATAATGACCAACCATCTGGTGAGAGTCCACTGGGACGATGTCAATGATGAATATCGTAAAGCCCATGAACATTACAAAAGAAAAATGCATGGGCACGTTCCTTGCATAGATGCAGATCAGCACAGCCTATAGAACCTCCATCCAGCAGTACATCAACAACGCCAAGTGCAAATGAAGCCTCTACATCAGCAGTGGTATCCACTACACTGATTCCTCTGTTACCGACACCCAACCTTTCCAGGATGCAAATCATGTGTAAAGGATGCTACGAATTGGGTAGTCAAGGCGGATAGCAAAATTGAGCAATGGCTGAAGTTAATTGCTGAACACCAGATTACCTGCCATGCTTATTTTTTTTTTTAAGTAGCAATTTATGTTTACCTCATTTTTTATAAACTTCAACAGCAGTATCATAACCAAGTTCGCATTTGCCAGGTGCACTGCCTCATGACACTTTCCAGATTCAGTGATGAAGGTCCTGTTTGGACGACGCGTCGAATATGTAGCCAAGGGAGATGCCACAGTTAAGGAATGGGAGAGATTCCACTCCATGTGAAAAATAATTATAAACACTACAAAGGTCACATTCCATACATCTCCTGTGTCCATCTGCTGCAGTACACTATCTTTTGAATATAGGATGACCTTTCATGGGAGTTAACTGTACAACATCTCCACTGGGAGGATGATAACACTAGAGTTACAAGAAAATACAAAAATAAGCACATTACAAAAATGAACTTGCACAACACCAGCAATTAAACTACCTCAGAAAACACTCCAAACACCTGCAAGTACTGCATACCTCAAGATACATTAAGAGTACAAGAACATCAAATGAAGAAAATAATAATGAACACCATCTCATAGCAATGGTCACTACAACTAACACACACACCACTGCAAATAAACCTTCAAATGTGTAAATAAATATAAACACTTTCACATCAGCCACACTCCTAGTTCTGAATCAAAAGGATAAAACTGTGTAAAATGTTGGCTTTTATACATTCCGAAACAAACACCAAAAAAGAGGACTATATACCAATAAAACTACTAAGATGGCTGACACATTTTCATCAAAACCTATAACTAAGCCCAACACAAATGCAAAAGTAACAACAACCAATAACAAACAATGAAAACGACACATACCCATGTTTACCCCGCCTAGCATTTTTCATACCCGCTGCTTTTCGACGCGTCTACCGATCTTAGCTTATATCTGTGGGTAAATGCACATTTTTCTGCAAGCCCCAAATCAAACTAAACTGCCCTTCAAAACTTCAAATCAAATAAGTGAACAACCAAGTACATAAAATAACACACCCAAATACAATTCTATTCTGTATCATCCACATGAACATATGCTTGTTGCACACAAAATTTATATTTATAGACGCGACTTTAAATATACCCATGGTTCAGGGCGCTGTTGCGCACGAGCGAAAATGACTGGCTGAGTTTGGAGCTCCCGCTCCACCGCAACATCCTAAACTGATATATCCGTCTTGGGGCTGTCTGGGAGTCTGGAAAGCTGTTCTGCCGAGGACTTGTGCGCTTGGGCACAACGAGTTAAAATCATGTCCAAATGCAACTAAAGCTCGACGAGATATAGCCGTGGGGAAACTGGCCGACACCTGGCGCTGAAGCGATCCGGCTGCGGCAACCGCGCAGATCCACCAATACTCCGGTGATACGAGAGCACTGCAGGCCGTGAGTGGGAGGAGCCTGCCAGCGCAGCTCTCGCCTAGGAACATTCACTGGCCCTCGTCGGGGATGGAGTGAGAGGACTGTGGCTGTTGGAATTGCCGGGGGCTCCCATGCTCGCCCGATGCCTAGGTGCTGTTCTGGTCGTGATGAGCTAAAGAGGAGGTGGAGGTCTGAGCCCTCCCGTGCAAGAGGGTCGGTTGAGGCGTGGGACTGGGCCGGAGCGGTTGGGCTGATGTTCCGGCTCCCTGGCCCATACTCGTCCACTTGTACGGTGCCGGAGGGGCGAGGGGGAGGTGGTGCACCGCGTGGCGGCCCTGGCCCTGTTTTTCCTGGGTCTTCCGCCCGGGCTGCGGCTGCCGCTGCAAGGAAAAAAATAAAAATAAATAAATAAATAAAAGCTGTTCTCTAGGCAGGAGAATCATCAACATTGCCGGCTGGGAGATGCACCCCGGGCTCCACGCAGCTGGGCCGCCCAACGTTGGCCTACAACAACTTCTTACTGTGGGGCACGCTGACTCCCCTGGGGAGTCGCTAATGATACGGCTGGCCCCCCGGGGCACTACATCGTGATCAGCAGATACAGGTGAGCTACAATACTGCTTGATAGCTGTTATCACGGCCCCCTGTCATCAGGTGACGCTCGGAAATTGCTCTCACGGTCTTCTGCTACTGGGAAATAATGGAACGCCTATGATTCTGTGATCAAATACTGCATCTGTGGCCACAATATATTATAAACATATACTAAATACGTGGAAGAGCACAGTCCATTCGTGCTGATAGGTTCCAGAATCATACAACGCAGAGTAAATCACAGACGCTCTCAGAGACCCATCTCTTGGCCAGAGGATACACGTGGTGGCGGTGTGAGCACCTATAGAAAATTTCCGCCTTGCCACTAACACTGGTTCAGGTGGGAACAGCACACAGCTCTTCGCTGTCATGGGCGAAGCACATAAAACAGGCAAATCATCCAAACCCCGGGTGGCAAAAAGAAAGGCCCAATGGACACTTACACTAACAGCCAGGGCCCAACCACTGTGGTCGAAATACACTCAGAGCCCACTGTCTCGGGAGAAAGTGACGGAGGGGAGCATGAAGACAAATTAGCAATGCTGATGCAGAATGGGTTCTTGGCAGTGAATATGAAGCTGGATGAAATAGTGGCTACCATAGGATCCATGAGGGCCAGAATAGACAAAGAGAGTGCGCGCGTCACAGAAGCTGAAAACGGGATAAGCGCTAATGAAGATACAATTGTTCACCACAGCAAAGACATTTCCCAAATTAAAGAAACGATGAGCAAGCTACAAAACAAGTGCGAAGACCTCGAATCGCGATCGAGGAGAAACAACGTGCGGGTGGTCGGCATAGCGGAATCCTTTGGAAAAAATAAAATGGAGAAACAACTGGAAGCTCTGTTTGGATCCCTATTTGGTCCTGATGCATTCTCCGACCATTTTCTGGTTGAAAGGGTGCATCGTGCGCTGGCGCCGGTTCCCATGCCTGGTGCTCCATCGCGTACGATAATTGCACGTCTTCTGAACTACAGGGACAGAGACACAATCCTTCGACTGGCAAGGGAGGCTGGTATGCTGCAATTTGAGGAAAACCATATACATATATACCCAGAGTTCTCCTCTGCAGTGCAGGCAAGTAGACGATCTTATGAGCCGGTGAAGAAACACTTGAAAGAGCGGCAGATCCCATACGCCCTAATGTTTCCAGCTAAGATGAGGATTCAACATGCAGGACGAGCACATTGTTTTGAGAATCCGACCGTAGCTTTAGCCTACATAGAATCCTCTATACCCCTTCCTCCCACGGGGAACAGACCTGCACAGAACAATAGACCCCGGCCAGCGGATTAAGGTTGAGTACTGGTTACGCTTGTGGTCTGGCTAAGCTATCCTTCTTTGACCCGAAGCGAGGCTTGCGGCCTGTTGGGCGGCCCCAAGTCATATAAACAGGTGTGGTGGTGGGACCCGGAATTGACGGTCATGTGGAGCAACATGACTACCCCTGGAATACTCCACAAGTTGAATTGGGACCATCGTCAAGTTGGGGGTGGTAATGATGAGGGAGGGTGGGTGAAGGTCGGATGTTGTTTTGTTGTTGGCACGTAGACTTATGCTCTGAAAAGTTGACTGGACCCCATGGTGTGGAGCCCCGTCCTGAAGAGGGTATGAAGGGAACAGATTGTTTGTTATTGGTCAAATCAGTGGTTGCACGGATGCTAGCATCATCAATACTATTCATATGCTATGGTATCGTGTTATGGGATACAGGCGGAACATTGCCTTATGAGACACTGGTGACGGGCTAAGGATTAAACTGTTATCATGGAATGTAAGGGGTCTGAACAATCGATTGAAAACTAAGAAAATGTGTAACTACATCTCTAGACATGGCCCCCAGATTGTAATGTTGCAGGAAACGCACATGGTGGATGCGAATAATGTGTAAATACTGCCCAAATGGGGCAAGCTGAGGTTCCACACCAATTACTCATCTCAATCTAGGGGGGTTGCTACTCTTATTCATCCTGGCATAGGGTTCAAACTGACGGGCCAGATGTTACTGGTGAACACATATGGTCCGAATATTGATGATCCAGCTTTTTACATGGATATGTATCAGTTAATTGTTTCAATGTGACCACAATACTATGGGGGAGGGGGGGTTTAATCTGGCTATGTACCCCGAGCTGGACAGGTCCAGCGTTACTGTTAGAGCTCCTGCTATAGCTGCTGTCACCCTTAAACACATTCTTGCGCAGCTTCCGCTGGTTGACGCCTGGCGCTTGCTATACCCGGATAAGAAGGGATACACATACTACTCCTCGGTCCATGACTCTGAGTCCAGGATCGACTATTGGCTCATCTCCCCTGGTGTGGCTGCAATGTTGAAAGCATGTGATATATTACCACGTACATTTTGTGATCATTCCCCTGTAGCGATGGAGGTGGTGGTTGTTAACTCCCCTGCGATAATTAAAAGGTGGAGGATGCCGGGAGGAATGCTCGGAGACCATGAGGTGGTTGAGGAATTGCACATAGAAATCGCAGAATTTTTCGCCAACAATATAGGATCTGTGGACAGATACTCCACTGTTTGGGAATCCTTTAAGATTTGGACCAGGGGCACCTTGATATCTAAGACTGTTGGTCTCCTTAAGGGGGTTCGAGCTGAGTTGACCAAAACTGAAAGTAGACTGGGGGAACGGGAAAAGGCCTACACCCACTCACAAGATAAGGAAATACTAGCTGACATCCAGACCCAGCTACATGAGTTCAATTTGTTGGCCACCAGGGAGGTGAGCTACATGGCGGCTCCGGTCCGTGCCTGTATATATGGGGAAGGGAATAAGGCGGGGAGAACACTTTCAAACCTACTTAAACAAGATAGGCAACCTAATCAGATTACAAGCATACAAACGTCACAGGGGGAGGTTCTTCTGGATGAGAAGGGGATCAACAACGAATTTGCTAAATTCTATCAGGAATTATATAGGAACAAAGATACTAAGACATAAATTGAAATGAAATCCTATCTGGAGGCACTCTCCATGCCTAAACTATCTGAGGAGGCCCGACTGGCAATGGAACAGCCGGTGACCGCTGAGGAGATTGATGAAGCTATTAGAACATTGGCGTCTGGTAAGGCCCCAGGGTCGGACAGATTGGGGGCTGAATTTTATAAAGAATTTCGCAAGGAGCTGGTACCAGTTCTGCTCCAGCTCTGGGAGGAAGACCTCCAAAGTGATATATTACCACCGACAATGAGAGAGGCTGTTATAACTGTTCTCCCCAAACCTAGGCGGCCACCTCAAGACATATCTTCCTATAGACCCCTTTCCCTTATAAATACTGATGCCAAGATATTTGCAAAACTACTGGCCAATCGGCTTCTCCCTGCGGTCCCGACACTTGTCCATCCAGACCAAAACAGATTTATTCTCACAAGATCTACCTCCCTCAATCTCCGTAGGCTCTTCGGCATTATGGCACAGATAGATCCTGCAAGAAACGCCGTAGCCATATCCTTGAACGCCAAAAAGGCCTTCGACTCTGTGTCGTGGGCCTATTTGCTGGCGGTCTGGAGGCATTTGGGGTGGGCCCCATGTTTATTAGATATGTGAGGCTGCTATACACAGAACCTGGTGCTAGGGTATTGACAAATAGATCCATGTCTGAATTATTCCTGCTAGGCAGGGGCACGAGGCAGGGGTGCCCATTCTCGCCTCTACTGTTCGCACTCACGATAGAACCAATGGCAATCGCGATTAGACTCAGACACTCAGATAAAGGAACAAACCTGAAGGGCGCAACCCAACTAATTTCCCTACATGCGGATGATACGCTTTTATATGTTCGGGAACCGGAAAAAAATATCTTACCCATAATGACTGAGGTTCAGGAATTTTCAGTTTACTCTGGGTACACTATAAATATTAGTAAATCAGAGATATTCCCACTCACGCCAGCAACTAAATGTCCAGTTTCTCGGTGTGGACTAAGTGGTCCGACCAGACTATCAGATACCTGGGGGTCCTTGTTTCCAAGGACAGGCATACATTGTACACAGATAATCATGAAAACGCATTACACACGTTGAACACCAAATTACAGATGTGGGGACGCCTCCTGATCTCATTACATGGAAGAGTAGCAGTCCTTAAAATGATAGTTTATCTAAATTACTATACCTTTTCATGAACATTCCTATATGGCCTGGACACCCCTTTTTTGATAGGCTCCGATCAATAGCGGTAACCTTCCTTTGGAACGGGAAAACTGCGAGAATAGGGTGGGAAAAAATGGTTGAACCATACTCCTCTGGTGGCATAGCGGCACCTGATTTTGAGCTATATTATTATGTTTCTCAGGCTCAATTTGTAAAGTATTGGTATGATGACACCACTTATTCACCCCATACATGGATAGAAGAATACACCACACATCCCACGAATGTACAGTCTGTAATTTTTGATACACGCTATAGAGATACTTGCAACTATAATCCAGTGAGCTGCACGGTAGGCGCATGGAAGGCTATATTCAAAAGATTGGGCGTGGAAAACCCTTATAATCCAGAGGTTTCCCTATGGAACAACCCGGGCATACAGCCAACGCACGATAATAGCCTACAGGAAGCCTAGGATCCCAATGGGGAAATGAAAATTGGGGACATGTTCATTGACGGGAAATTTGTGTCTCTAAAAGACATTATGGGGGCGTACGGCAGGGGGCCACTCAGGACACTCCAATATTATCGCATGAGGGCAGCTTTCCAGAAACGCTGGCCTCCCTTCCCAGATGAGCCCCCTAAACATCCTTGTGTACAGCTGCTAACTTCCAGAGACAACCTTGGGATTTCCAAACTATACACGGCTGTCCAAACACATACCCCTACGAAAAACCTGGTCAAAGACAAATGGGAAAGGGACCTACAAACCCTATTGATGATAAAAAAAATGGGAAAGATATTGCTCGCTCACCAAAAGGGTGTCCTTAAGCGCTGCTGTTCGGTTAATTCAGTTCAATATCTTGAATAGGTTGCATTACACTCCGGCTAAAATAGCCAAGTTCACTACAAATGAGTTGGGTGAATGCCCTAAATGCAGAGCGCCCCAGGCTGAAGCATTACACATGTACTGGGAGTGTCCGGTGGTGAGGGACTTCTGGAGGGAGGTGGCAGAGATGCTAGAGGAACTTACGCAGGTTCTGCCTGTACTAACCCCGTAGAAATCCCATTTGGCGATATAGGCAAGTGCTCCGAAAAGATCAGGAGATTGTTTAACATCTCATGTGCTGTGGCCAAAAAATGCATTTTACAAAACTGGAAAAGTACTGGACCACCTACCATGAAACACTTCCTTCGGGAACTAACATATGTAAACGAATCAGAGGAGCAGTTTGTCCTTACCAGGCCAGCTGCACGTCGACCCAAGGACATATGGGGCCCCTTCAGAATGTATTTGTGTGACATGATCCAAGTCATGTGTAGACAATGCCACGAATGGATAGTCAAGAGAGTAGCCACATTTGAGAAATGTCAAACCATCTGTTACACATCCACTACAAAGATGTGCATGATACCTATCAAAAATCACACAAGCACCACAAAATAAAAATGCATGGGGCTCGAGCATTACATGCAGAAAAACCAGCACATCAGCCACAAGCCTGCCAACTCCACAGTGAGAATTCGGGAATCAAACCAGAGACTTGAATCACCGGCAGCACTCCATTTCAACAATCATCAGAAATGCTAGACAGGTTAAAAAGAAGGCTTTTAAAAAAATGTCTACAAATGTGCCGCTCCTATCTCCAGCAGCACCACTATATTTTGAATATAGGTTGACCTTTCACAGAAGTTAACTGTCCAACATCTGGTGCAAATCCAATGACATGATGAGAACGATACAGCCACGACAAAATAAAAAAGTAAGAAATGACAAAAATGTATTTACAAAACACCATCAATTGTACTGCATCACAGAAACCTCAAGCCAGCTAGGAGTACTGCATATGTGAAAGTGCATTAAAATTACAACAAATACAATCAAATAAACCTTGAACCTCACTTACATGAATACTAGAACTAAATGCCTACATATAAATGCCACTGATTGACAAATCTAATTTTGTAGGTTGATGTTAGTGAAAGTAAAAAAAATACCTAAAAACTATTTGCCACACAATCAGAGCAGATGAAACAAATGATAATAAACACCATCTACTAACAGTCACTACTATAACTAACAGACACAACACTGCAAATACACTGTAAAACATATAAACTTGTAATAACACATGCTTTCACATTACCCACAATCCTGCCATGTAAAAAGGCAGAGTTCTGCAATCAAAATGATAAAACTGCAGAGAATGGTGGCTTTTATACTTCCCAAAATGAATACCAACAAAAGAGGACTATATACCAATAAAACTGCTAAAATGGATGACATATTTTTCCATAACCTATCACAGTCAGATACACAAAAAGAAAAGTAACAATACCAATAGAAAACAACGAAACTGACAGAAATCTATTTTTCCTCACCTAGTATCTTTCATAGCCGCTGCTATTCGACGCGGCTACTGATCTTGGTTTGAATCCACCGCTACACGCACTTTTTTCTGCAAGCCCCAAATCAATCTAAATTGACCTTCAAATCAAATAAGTGAACAATTAAGTACATACAATAACACACACATATAAAATTCTGTACTGTATCATCCACATAAAAATATGATTATTGCACTGAAAATGTATATTTATAGACACAACTTTAAATATAACTGTTTCCAGCCACAACAAATGAAATGCAGAATAATGTCGATGCGCCTACACACGTGATTTTCATACACGCGGTTATACAAATCCTCTCCTAGATTTTTGTTGATAACCGTGGCTAATTGCGAAAACTATCGATTCAAAATTACATTTCCACTCCACCAAACTCCAAAAACTGTCCCCAACATGCTTACTAGCCCCCCTCCACTCCTCATAGTCCTCCTCCACTCCCCTAGTCTCTTAAAATCCCCCCCTCAATTCATATAAAATGCCACCCCACCCAAAATTTCAGATAGCCGTGGCTAACACACGTCCACAAACACATGACATGTGATTTGTTCAAAAATAGCAGCGACTGCAGAGGAGGTGGGGGTGCATGAGTATCTACCCACAAATAGCAATGAGGGGCACTGGGTGGCTGCTTTATAGTTGTGAATAATATCAACAGCACCTTCAACCAATTAGAAGCTATGACACACCGACACATCATACATACCCTGCTCAAAAAAACTACTAGAAATTGAAACTAGGAATAATTTCCCTGGACACAGAGAAATACTACAGATATCATGGCTGGTTAGAAAACTGTGTGGCTAATTGGAGACAGTTGGCTGTTTTGGTTGCTGGCTTTTTATGAGAAACTAAATATTAGCATGGTCCTAGGTTTGAGAGATTGCAAAATATTTTTGGGGAAAATGCATAGATGGTTGAAGATAGATCCAGATCTCCAAAACAATGTGGCAATATGGAATAACAACAACTTTTAAACAGGAGGCGAGTCTTCTTAATGGAGATCCTGGGATGAAAAAGGATTCTGCTGTATAGCACACTGTTTCCAGAACAACCACTTTGCCTGATTTGCACAATTCAATATTTCATTTCAAATAAAAGAAACATGAATTTACCAATTCTTGAGGTCCATTGGGCTCATGAAACATACAATTTCTTGGGTATATGGTTATATAGAATCTAGAAAGCATAAGGTCATAATTGTCCTGTGTATAGAAATAAAAGGTTCAGGTTGGCAACACTATCTCTTAAGGTAGCATATGTATGTGACAGAGACACACGTTCAAAGCTAATGTCTTTCAGTATCCTACATGGAGCATATTGGTATGCAACCAGAATGTCACGTTTCTTGTATCCCATCACAGGCAGAGTCTGTAGACAATGCTGGAGTGGGGACTCCTTTGTACATTATATATGGGAGTGTTTCAAGCTGATCCCTTTCTTGTCAAGGGTTCAAGGTCCACATTGCGAGTAATGGGCTCCGTATCCCTACTGACTCCATGGTTGTCCTTACTAGGATTAGATGTATTTAAGGACAGTATGTAACCTGGTACATTTATGTGGAGCTCAACAGCTCCTGCCCTTGCTGGAAGGGTGGTGATGTACCACTGACAACATGAAATTGGTGTGATGTTTAAAGAATGAAAAGACATGAAGCCCAAACAGGCTGGCATATAAGGAGCTGTTACATAGAGATGCTCAATATCATTTTACTACAGCAGATAGATGACCTAATTCTTAGCTCTACAGCATTATTTGTGTAATGTACTTTATTCGTTTTCACTGTTACCAATATTGGTTTATGTGTACAGACAAACTGATGTCCAGGTTCCATGTGTTTTTTACCACCGATTTCTTTTATCACAGTTGTTCTGCCCCCATTTTTTTTGCACCGAATGCTCAACTCGTTTCACCTGAAACATGTGATGACGTGCCCTGTAGCACCCCCTTTCCTACAAAACCCCACCCCTATAAACTCAATAATCCCTTTCTCAAAACAAACATCTGCCTACTTTTTTTTTTCATTTTCAAATGGTCGTTTAATTTTATTGCGATGAATATTCTGCACTGAAAAATGTGTTTGTTGAATATTCTGCGATGCATTAACTGGGTACCGATTTCTAGCATACAAATTGCTGATCAGGAAGTTTCAGGTGTCAGGGGGTTGGAAGGAGAGGGGTACCGTTCACGGTGGGTATGATATGATTTATGGTCCAACTATAAACTTGCTAAAGGTTTTTTGAAAATAAATATAAAGAGGCTTAGCATTAAAAAATAACATCGTGACAGCACGGTGTCACACTGCTGTGAGTGGCTGAGGGGGGAGAAACACAAGAGGCGCAAATCATTATGCATTTTCTGGGTAAATATGTACCATGGAACATACTAATTGGTTCATTTCACCAGAGCATCTAGAAGACCTGATTCACAACGCGTTTTGCAATGGGGCCCATTGAAAAGCGCTTTGTGAGTCAGGCCCCACTGTCTTTTGGCTGCATTTTGGGCTTGGTCTCATATAGTTAGGACAGGCAGTGGCAATATCGAATTAGAAATGCTCCTGTGGAGTCATACATTGTTAAGTAGGCAATGTTAGCCATTCTGCATCCGAAATCCTACCTCCATTCAATAAGAAGAGATCGTGCGGTGCAAAATGGCTGCGAATCCCCCCTGCTTTCACTAAAAGGAGGTGTTGGGGATCGTACAAGCTTCCTCCTAAATCCTACTTTAAAATATTCTTCCCTAACACCTCTGAGCTTTTTTTTCTGCCCGCCTTTGTGTTAAAGTCTCAGTGCAACTATTCCACATGCACGTCTCTAAGTGGCGCACTGAGGGCAGGCTTTAAACGGTTTCCGGTCGATTATAGGTGACAATTCACAGAATCAGGAACTGCTCAAGCCTCCATTATCTACGATGCAAGGAGACGCAGAGCACAAAAAGAGCTTTCCAGTCCAGTCAATAGCCCACTTTAGGTAATTTTAGCAAAGAACAAGATTGTTTGTGAATATGCCTCTCTGATGTTGAATTTCAGAACATAGGCGGTGGCTGGATCGCTTTTAGGTCGTGCTAAAGCTAACTTGGGCACTCAGAAGGAGCTGATGCAACTGAAAAAAGAACACGGTAAGGTGCACTGCAGTGTCTAAGTGCAATGCACCATTGTGTGCTAGTTTTTTCAGTCCATTGCTCTGTTTTCTTTGGTTTTCATTGTATCTCCTTCCACCAAAAAGAAAGTGTGGCCGGAGTGTAGCTCTCACAGCACTGTCCCTAAGCCCACCCAGAGGCCTTGTACTAATATTTCATAGGCAAGTCTGTAAACACTGCCAGTTGATTCCACTGGCAGCGGGTTCATGGTCCTCTCCTCTGTAACATGTACTTTATGGGATGAGTAGTCATGAGGTGGACCACTGCTGGTTGAGGCCTATTGAATTTCAGAATAAACAGTAATTTGGGAACATCAGTGAAGTTTCAAGACAGAGGTTCGTCTGGTGACTTGGAGACATGGGCACTGAGTGAGGCTGAATGCATTCCTGGGAAATGTTTTCCTTTACGAAGCATGCAGATGCCCTGGCCTTCCTGTTAGTGAAGGAGACACAGTGAATACAGTCCAATCTTTACTGTTTGAGGGCGGGGGAATTCTGGGACATGCAGTGGCATGAGATTTCAACGCTTAATATGACACATCATGCAGCATGGGACAAGTGGTGTATAGTGCCAGTGTACTAAGTGGGGAAAAAATCATAAGGCATGTCGTTTTAGAAGGGTCCTTGTGCTAAGTGACAAAGAGTGCATTTGGAATGAAATCTGTTAAGGTGGTCTCAAAATGCCAAATAGACCCAGAGGAATTAGAGTCAGTCTAAATCACAATGACAGAGTAGAGAAAGTGCATGGCAAAATCTAGCTTTGTTATCATAAGAAGAAAGCTGGGACAGCATACAAGCATTCAAACCTTGTCACTCTCAACATGTTGATAAAAAACAATTGCTTAAGTACTATACATGTATTATCAATGAAGTCATATAATAATCTCAGTTTATAAAACCTATGGGGATTAGTGGGTTTGGCTACATATAGATTTCATAGGGTTTAAACATTTAATTGGGCCATAAATAGCTGATGCCTGCACCTGGAACCACCACTATATTGATAAAGGTGAAAAAGCATCATCTGTATGGCAAGTGATTGGTTGGTATAATACTTAATGGGGGTCATGACATTAGGGTTGGCTCTCTGCTAACCAGCCTTGGACATTGACAGGTCGTCAACATATGAGCCAGACCAAGAGTAGCGATAAGAGAGGCCCCTGGACTGTCCTTTGTTCAATTAAATGTTACCATCCCTAATTTTCAGGCCATGAGAACAGCCGATCCCTTTGTACTTGGTCTTGTGTGGCACCTCGTGTCTATGTGTGTTTTTAGGGAATACTGCAGTTGTCCTAATGAATAGTCAGTGTTCTCCAATTATAGGTTGCTTGCTAGAAGACCACGTAGGAATTTGCGTAACCTTCTATTTATTGAGGTTTGAGCTACGCTAATATTAGCATGTGTGTCGTTGTGTCTGTTGCCACCAGGGACACTCTTGAGTTATTCATCATGGAGTCTTTTGGCTTACTGTTTTACTGCACCTGGCTAACAAAGACTGGTTGTATTCCTATAAAACTTTAATTCATCTGGAATTATCCTGTTTGTGTCTTGGGGAATTACTATCTCGTGCCTTTGTTCTGCAGTTCCAATCCTAATTTGTTTCACTCTAACCTTGGCACTAGTTTCCAGCTACTGTCTGACCTCTGCATGGGTATGTATTCCTGAGGATTCAGCTCTTTGAGTTTTCCAGAGGTTACTAAGCCTTTGCTCATTCAGAAGCATGATGCGACTTCCATTTTTAAGAAGATGGCTGCTCAATTACACTCTTGTTTCTGGGTTAGCCTGCTATATTTGTGTTTCGTTCATGTTGTTTTCACCTTATACATTGGTCATGTTGGTGTTCTTCATGTCTGTTGATGCCATGTTTATAATCTTCATGTCTAAGTGCATACATTTCCTATTGTACATGTTCTTCATGTGGAGTGCATAATTGCTTCATGTCTAGTGCATGTGCTGTCACTGTTGCAATGTTAGTTTGAATGTTTTTGCCATCTTCAGCTCAAATTGTCTCCATGTCCTGCTGTACCTGCAGGGGATATGGGTGCTACAATTGACTCAGTGAGTTAACTCTTACCTTTGCAGTATTGGTGTGGGGGTGGGACAGAAGCTATGGATGGCGTGTGTTCTAACTTGATGGGTCCGACTTGATGGTCGTGCAGTTATGTAATGCCTCCGTCCCCAAGTACTGCTCGAGCAGAATGTACAATACTGCCCTAGCAATCTTTGAGGCCACAGATGAGAGTGTCGTCGTCAGCCTGGTATCGGGAACGCCAGAAGGACCCCTGAGTACTGTAAGGCAAAGGGTTATAATCAAGGAAACACTCGAATAGGCAATTGGCAATTGGCAGAAGGAGTAAACAAGATGCAGTGACACCAGCTTACCTAAAAGGGGTGGAGCGTAGGTAAGGGACCTATGCAGGGGAACCCACAGCAGGCTGGGATGATGTAGTTGACACTCCTGAAAGCACCTGGTGGAGCAAGACTGGATCCGTGGCAAAACGTGAAGCAATCCGAGGGTTGCAAAAACAAAAGGGCAATCCAAAAGCAAGTCCAGAGTACAAATAGGTGTCAGATGTCCGGGAAATCAGAGAGCACGCCAGAGTCCAAGGGTAATCCAAGAGCAGTTCCAAGAAGCGTTCCAAGGTCGAAGCAAGGAGAGAAAACAAGAAGCAAAGGTAACGCCTGGCAGTCCTCCGTAGAAGTAGCTGTGAAGCAAAGGGTCTTGTTTGCCAGCTTCTTTTGAAGAGGCGAGCGGTATCACGTGATGCATCACGTGACTGCTCGCGCACGTTGCGTGGAGCGCAACGCGGCCAACGATTGGGGCTGTCGGTACGTCCTGGTATCCTGGCGTCGCCGGTTGTGCAGGAGGCGCCATGGCAACCGCCAACGCGGAAAAGGGCGAAAAGAGGCAGGTCCGCCCAACATGGTATTCCGCCTGCCGTGTTTCCCCCGCTGGTGTGAATGGGAAATACGACGGCGAGAAGCGCCTGATAAGGGAGACAGGTGTGAGGGGGAAGCGAGAGATGGGTTGTGTGAGAGGGCGTGACAGAGCCCCCCCTCAAAGGCCCACGACCGCGTGGGCTGGAAGGATGCTCCCGGTGAAACCGGGCCACCAGGCGAGGAGCGTGAACATCCCGGGAAGCAACCCAGGAGCGGTCCTCAGGGCCGTACCCCCGCCAGTCCACTAGATACTGTAATCCGCCCCTGTGTATACAGGAACCCAGAATAGCCCGCACCTCAAATACATGGGGGGACGAGACAGAGACCGGGGCAGGAGGGGCAGCCAATCGAGTAGGGCCAGGGCATGGTTTAAGCAGGGAGACGTGAAAAACCGGATGGATCCGCCAGGCGGGGGGCACCGGCAGGCGCATAGCCACCGGGTTCAGGACTTTGACCACCTCATACGGACCCACAAAGCGAGGGAGAAGTTTGCGACAGCCAGGGATGTGCAAATGGCGGGTAGAGAGCCAAACCCGGTCCCCCGCCTTGTATACAGGCGCATCCGCCCTCCTCCTGTCAGCAGTGGTTTTCATGGAGGATTGGGCCTCACGCAGGTGGACCAATGTTTGGGCATGGACCAAGACCAAATCCCGAGCGCAGGCTGAAGCGGCGGGGGTATCAGAAGTGGAGAAGACCGGAATGGGAAGAGTACGGGGATGTTGGCCATAGAGGGTGAAGAAAGGTGAGAACCCAGTAGCAGAGTGCAATGTATTGTTATAAGCAAACTCGGCGAGATGCAAGAGGTTAAGCCAAGTGTCCTGATACTGTAACGTTAGGCAGCGTAGATACTGCTCCAATGACTGATTGACCCTCTCGGTTTGC
This sequence comes from Ambystoma mexicanum, assembly GCF_040938575.1. Classification (NCBI taxonomy): domain Eukaryota; kingdom Metazoa; phylum Chordata; class Amphibia; order Caudata; family Ambystomatidae; genus Ambystoma; species Ambystoma mexicanum. The sequence goes on from NC_090921.1 coordinate 1,233,998,091, forward strand.
CCGTCGCTCTCTGGATGGTAAGCAGAGGAATAATGAGCATCAATACCCAACAGAGAGGTGAGGGCCCGCCAGAATCGGGAGGTGAACTGTGTGACTCGATCGGACACCAAAACATGGGGCAGGCCAAAGAGACAGAAGACAGACCTAAAGAAATGCTTGGCTAAGACCGGGTCTGAGGGTACCCCCTTGCATGGTACGAAACCGGCCAGTTTGGTATAGGAGTCGACCACGACCCAAATAGTATCGAAACCCTGTGTACGTGGCAGGTCGGTAATCAGGTCCATTGAGACCGTGTGCCAGGGACGTGGAGGAACGGGAGAGGAAGAAGAAGACCCAAAGGTCGGCCCCTGCGTGACTTGTCCTGGGCACAGACTGAGCAGGTATTGACGTAATTTTGTACGTCGCGTTTCATAGTCGGCCACCAACACCAGCGTTTGAGTAATTCCAGAGTACGATGCTGCCCGAGTTGACCATTAATGGCAGCATCATGAGACCACTCCAACGCCAGGTTCCTGGTTTCACTTGTGGGAAGAAAAAGCTTCCCGTGTACAAAGGGCAGCCCATCCTGCATGACCGGATCCCATTCTGTTAGTGACTGTGGATAGCGGGAGACCCACTGTCGTATGATGGACTGTAATGAAGGTGATGGTGTGCAGACACAAACTACATGAGTCTCACTCAACAAGGTTTCAGGGAAGGATGGGAGAACCTCCCCCCCAGGGGAACGAGACAGAGCGTCTGCTTTCCCATGCCCGACACCAGGTCTATGTTTGACCACGAAGTCGAACGCGGCAAAGAAGAGATGCCAGCGTACTTGTCGGCTGTTAGTACATTTCAGGGAGGCAAGGTCTTGGAGATTCTTATGATCGGAGAACACCACCGTCTGGTGTTTTGCGCCCAGGAGGTGGTGTCTCCAGGTCTGTAGGGCGTCCTTAATGGCCAATAGTTCTTTTTCTGTGACTGTGCAGTGCAATTCGCTTGCCGTGAATTTACGAGAGTGAAATGCAACCGGATGCAAACGACCAGTGGCAGGACATGGTTGGGACAGTACAGCTCCTAGTGCATAAGAGGATGCGTCTGCCTCGAGGACAAATGGGAGTTCAGGGTCAGGGTGTTGTAACACCGGAGCAGTGGTGAACATAGTTTTCAGGGAGTCAAAGGCGTTTTGTTGTGTCACGGACCAGACATAGGGGACTGAAGGGCTAGTGAGCGGAGTGAGTGGTGCTACAATAGAGGAGAACCCAGCTATGAATCGTCGGTAAAAGTTGGCGAAACCCAAAAATGATTGCAGTTGCTTGAGTGTGGTCGGAATTGGCCATTCGTTAATTGCCCGGACTTTGGACTGATTCATAGAGAGACCCCCAGGAGAGATATGGAACCCCAAGAACTCAACTTGACTGGTGTGGAAAATGCATTTCTCGGGTTTAGCAAATAGTGTGTTGGCTTGAAGACGCAACAACACTTCCTTGACATGCGTGATGTGTTCATCGAGGGAGGAAGAGAAAACCAATATGTCATCCAAGTACACTACCACGTAAGCGTTCAGGATATCGCAAAATATGTCATCCATGAAGCGCTGAAACGTAGCAGGAGCATTACAGAGGCCAAACGGCATAACTGTATACTCAAACAACCCTTGTCGTGAGCAGAAGGCCGTCTTCCATTCATCTCCCTCCCGCATGCGTATGAGATTGTATGCTCCCCGCAGAACCAGTTTGGTGTAGATTGTGGCATGAGTGAGTTTGTCTAACAATGGGGTAATGAGAGGTATAGGATAGCATTTTTTACCGTGATGGCATTCAAACGCCTGTAATCAATGCAAGGACGGAGATCCCCTTCCTTCTTTGGAACAAAGAAGATAGGACTTGCAGCTGGGGATGTTGATGGGCGAATGTGACCCAGACACAGGGCCTGCTGTATGTATTCTTGCAGGACTTGCTCTTCTGTCTGGGTTAGGGAGTAGATCCGCCCCTTTGGGATGGGGGCGTCCGGGACTAAATCAATGGGGCAGTCGTAGGATCGATGCGGAGGAAGACCTTCCGCAGAGCCTTTGTCAAACACAGCCCGAAATTCAGAATACTCAGGAGGTATGTAGTTCGTGACCGCCCCTATCATGTGAGTGTCCTGGGCGTCGGATCTGTCTTCTATGGTTAAAGAAGCGACTACCCCCAGAATGTCTGCGGGACTGGAAACCCGAGGTGTCTCAAGCAGACAGTAGTATTGGCACGTTTCTGATTCAAAGGAGACCTGACCCGTGCCCCAGTTTATCAGAGGATTGTGCCTCTTTAGCCAAGGAATGCCCAGGATAACACCAAACTGAGGCGTGGCTATGAGATCAAATGACATGGTCTCTCTATGGACTTCCTGTATGACTAATTCCATAGGGGCTGTCTGTTGTAAGATTGGTCCAGAGGCTAGGGACGTCCCGTCTACTGCATGAACCGGTTCTGGGTGTTTCTTTTTGATCAGAGGTAAGTTTAGCGAACTGGCTAGCGCTATATCTATAAAGCAGCCTGTAGCTACAGAGTCGATCACTATTTGTACTGCATGGGAGACCCCTGCAGCTGGGTTTAAGGAAGCTTGTACCACCACAGGTCGGACGGGACCAAAAGCTGGATCAGAGGTATTTTGTATAGGACTCGCTCCAACCCCTGACCTCAAGGGCGAGTCTTCGGAAAACCCGGAACTTTGTTCCTTGGCCGGCGGGGACACTCCTTTACAAAATGCCCGTTGAGACCGCAGTAGAAGCAAGCGTTGTCCGCCCTTCTGCGCTCTCGTTCGGCATGAGTAATAGGACTGCGTACCCCGCCGATCTGCATGGGTTCAGGTAAGGTGCCAGATGAGGTTGAAGGTGAGGTATGGGATAACCCTGCTTCCCCCTTACGTTCTGCCCGCCTGGCGTCGATTTGCAAGGTCAAATCGACTAGGTCGATATAGAGTGAGGGAAGAGAAGGCACCACAGATAAAGCATCCTTCATGGAACCACACAATCCCCGATAATAGATCACTGCTTTCTTGTTCTCAGGCCAGGAAGTCTCAGTAGCGAGTTGGTTGAACTTGGTGATATATTCAATGAGAGTGGATCGGCCTTGAGTAAGATCTAAGAGTTCCATGTCTCTGGATTGGGCTTTATATCTAGTGTCAAAAACCTTGGCCATTTCTTGGGTCAATAACTCGAAATTATACAGAGCAAGATGGTTGCCCTCCAACAACGGGTTAGCCCATGTGGCTGCCACACCCGACAAATGGGATAGAAGAAAAGCCGCCTTAGAGACCGGATCAGAGAAAGCCTGGGGTCGGCATAAGAAATGCAGTTTGCACTGATTTATGAAGGTGCGATATTTCAAGCGATCCCCCTGATACCTCTGAGGGGCTGCTAGAGGAAATGGGGTCTGAACCACCACAGACGGGGCTGGCAGAGTGGGTGGTGTGACGGGAGTCGTGTTTTGGGATGGGGCAGCATCGCCAAACTCGGCGTCAACAGGTAAGGGATGTTGTGTGCTTTGCATGGAATCAAGACGGTGGTTCAGTGCAGTGGTGGCAGAGGCCAGGTCAGTGCGGAGGGCATTGGTAGCAGCTGCCATATCTGTCCTAAGTGATGTCACTGCTTGCATTAAAGCAATCACAGGGTCCCCGGCTGAAACATCCATAACTGGACGACCATAAGGCTTCACAGTCTGTTCTAACTTGATGGGTCCAACTTGATGGTCGTGCAGTTATGTAATGCCTCCGTCCCCAAGTACCGCTCGAGCAGAATGTACAATACTGCCCTAGCAATCTTTGAGGCCACAGGTGTGAGTGTCGTCGTCAGCCTTGTATCGGGAACGCCAGAAGGACCCCTGAGTACTGTAAGGCAAAGGGTTATAATCAAGGAAACACTCGAATAGGCAATTGGCAATTGGCAGAAGGAGTAAACAAGATGCAGTGACACCAGCTTACCTAAAAGGGGTGGAGCGTAGGTAAGGGACCTATGCAGGGGAACCCACAGCAGGCTGGGATGATGCAGTTGACACTCCTGAAAGCACCTGGTGGAGCAAGACTGGATCCGTGGCAAAACGTGAAGCAATCCGAGGGTTGCAAAAACAGAAGGGCAATCCAAAAGCAAGTCCAGAGTACAAATAGGTGTCAGATGTCCGGGAAATCAGAGAGCACGCCAGAGTCCAAGGGTAATCCAAGAGCAGTTCCAAGAAGCGTTCCAAGGTCGAAGCAAGGAGAGAAAACAAGAAGCAAAGGTAACGCCTGGCAGTCCTCTGTAGAAGTAGCTGTGAAGCAAAGAGTCTTGTTTGCCGGCTTCTTTTGAAGAGGCGAGCGGTATCACGTCATGCATCACGTGACTGCTCGCGCACGTTGCGTGGAGCGCAACGCGGCCAACGATTGGGGCTGTCGGTACGTCCTGGTATCCTGGCGTCGCAGGCTGTGCAGGAGGCGTCATGGCAACCGCCAACGCGGAAAAGGGTGAAAAGAGGCAGGTCCGCCCAACATGGTATTCCGCCTGCCGTGTTTCCCCCGCTGGTGTGAATGGGAAATACGACGGCGAGAAGCGCCTGATAAGGGAGACAGGTGTGAGGGGGGAAGCGAGAGATGGGTTGTGTGAGAGGGCGTGACAGCGTGATAATTTGCCTCCCAACACATGGTTCTATGGAGTGCAATCTAGTAGATGTAGTCTTGTTAAAGGACTTCAGTCCTGTGTAAGTCTTGATAAAAGGAAGGTACACAAGACCAACATAACACAACTCAAAATAAAACCTCATAGTGATTCACTGTGAGATGCAGAATTTAGGAAAACTACACAGGAAACTCAGGTTTATTTTATTTAAATGCAAACAAATATGCAGAGCTGGATAAGTAACGTAGGGTGGTGGCAAGTGTGGGGAAAAGCAAAGTCACATACTCAAAGTAAGGGATCTGAATGTTAATGTAAAAATGTAATAAGCAATAGTTTTTTGCTATTCCTTAGTATAGTCAGGGGATGGAGAACTCATGATTTGTTTAGATAAGGTCAGTGTTATCCTGCTAGACTGGAGGACATTGGGGCGAATTTGGTTTGATCCAAAAGTCTGATGGAGACAAATAGCAGCATCAAAGTCTTCTCCAGTGGCAATAGTTCCCTGCCAGATGACTTAGCGACCACATTCTATGACATCTATGCAGAGTTACTTGCTCGTATCCTACAAATAATCTATCGGGATACCTTTGAGATTGGAATGCTGCCCCACACCAAGAATGAAGAGATAATCCTTTTGCTATTAACATCCATATTTTTCATTTTTAGGTTAAAAAACACATGCCCCCAAAAAGAGCACAAAGGCTGTGCCATTCAGCAGGAATGCCGGCATAAACAAAGGATGCCTCATGCTGAACCGCCTCCATCTACATGGATGAGGGAAAGGACAAACATCCCTGCAGTGTTTGTCTAGCATTAAAACAGGTCGAGAATTTGGGCATGCTGCGATGACCCCGCACTGATTTGAGGTAAGTGGGCAGCTAATAATATATTCCGCCTGATACCGGCAGAAGGTACCATTATTTAAGTATGATGCAGACTTTGGTTCTGATTGTCCTTCCTATGACAGGGTCCCTCGAAGTTTTGAATTAAGCATTTGAGAAAGAGTAGCTTAACCAGCCCAGGTAAAGGCATTGAAGCCACATGGAGTTTTGTCATGAGTATGATCCATGCAACAAGACCTGAGAGACTGAGTAAATGCAAGATATGGTGAGATGATACAGGCAATAGGTGTGTACACTAAAATATTCCACAATGGTCATTCTCCCTCCTGGAACCTACATGCAATAAACTTTGCCGTGATCTTTTTTATTAGGACACAAGAGTTTCTTTGTACCAAATAATTTGTTCTACTGGCTGGTTTCAGTTTGCATTTATTGAAATTCACTCCAATGGGGTTGTGCCCATCCACGTTCACCCCGCTGGTTAGGTAGGTTGTAGGTTGGGAGTGCTCATGGTTTTAAGCTGCCACTGTTACTAGGTTGACAGCTGCAGCATTATTTTCAGTACGATTGTGTTATGAAACGATTTAATTCATGTCCAGTGTAGACTCCCGCAATGACCTTTGTGCAGTGAGCAGGGGAGACATTGATAGATATTTCACACCACCCAAAAAGTGCAACTAATGAGTGCAATTTTTTTTATAGTCAACATTTCGATGTGTTTAGTATGTGTGGGTCGAATTATTGCAGACTGAGATGGCCATGATGAAAATAAAGAAAAAGTGGACAACTTTATGCTGTAGAAATACATGTCAGACATTTTGGTTGGTGTCAGACTTTTGAGTGTTTGTTATGAGCTATTTTGATCAAACGTAAGGTAAAGTGTGACATCATGATATGGTTGAGGGCAGAGACCTTGCAATATTTTAGCCTGTTGAATCATGAATCCCTATCGCGGGTACCAGGCTGTGTGGGTATATCAACAGGCTTATCTGCAATATCTTCTTCCCCACTCAAGCTCTGAGAGTCTCCAAGTTCCCCTTCCTCCTCACCTGACATTGAAGAGAAGTCCAACTTCTTTCCGTGTGAGCGACGAACGTGGGCTTTCTTCTTCTTGAGTAGATAGGGCCGGTCTCGGAAGGAAGCCACCGTGACTCTGGGTAGGAATCAACGGTGACTCCCCTCCGCGACAGACACGCGAAGCAAGGGGAAAAGCCTTGCGGCACAAAAACCCCTTTGGAGTGCAGAATCCCCGCTGGACCGGAATATATGAGGTGAAGTTTCAAACCAGACTCGTATGAAGTGACGATCCAGGGCAGGTAAGTGAATGTGAAGCACAAAAGAACGTGGAAGGAGAGAATGCTGGAATGCTGAACAGAGGGGAGCCAATGGATGGGAACCCGGGAGAGAACAACGAATAGGCAAGGAAGAGGCTGAAAGGAGGAAGGGAGGAGAAATTAAACGGGAAGCACCTCGCACCCGGGAACAGGGGGGCAGGGGCGAGGCAGAGAGAGGACCAGGAGAGAAGAGTGGAACAACGGAGAGGAGAAAATAAGGACAGAGCCGGATCACCGCCAAGCGAAGTAAACAGTAGAGCAAGGAACAAAGGAGAAATCCTAGAGTTGCAACGCGCCGAGCGGCCGAGCGTAATCTAGTAAATACACTCGGCGGCGGCCATGTTTGAAAAGACTAGACCGCTAACGACGTCTGGGTATACAACGTGGCGGCACAGTCAGGTGGCAGGCATGTTTCCAGCTCTTCCACAAGCACCAGAAACCTGCGGTTGTGACAATCCCATTGTAAATGTTGGATGTCATTGGAAATGCTATTCTTTTTACCGAATGGAATTATTGATTGAATGACCTTCTGGTATTTGAGTAAACTTGAGAGGTATAATGATTCAATGCTTATTAAGATAGTGACACCCGTGAGTCATTGGCTGTTTCACGGTGCGACAATATGATCACATTTGTACACGAAGTGCAAAGCACAAAGTTTTAAAAAAAACTTAAAAGGGTGCTTTGAGCCCAGATTATTCATCAGTACTGAGTGAGGTCAAGTGCATTCCATGACATATACTCATATAGGTATGTTGTTTCTGAATGAGATACATTACTTTTTGTACACTCGGTGTAGCATTTCAAGTGTGGCAGTTCTGAATACTATCTGTTTCACCTCTCCTCCTGATAACAGGGTTGAAACTCATATTGGGGAACCTGCTGCTTGTGAGTGTAGGAATTACCTCCACTTAAAGTAGTGGTAATGCTACATGTGCTATTACATAATTAAGGCTCCCGGTGTTATGGTATTTATTTTTAGAACATTTCCGTCTGTACCATCCATATTTCTTTTTACTTTTTAGTCTGTGTATCTGTATTTACCACATTTATATTTGCTCTGTAAAAAAAACGTTTTGAAAATAGTGATTTTCCGGTTTAATTAAAATTAAAAACGTACCACTTTCACGCCTGCAATGGGAAGCTCAAAGAGATGGGTTCCGAAACATCAAGTGAAGATCCGTTTTCACCTTAAAAACAAACATCTGCTTCTTATGCTGATGTGATAAACGCCGTACTGGCCCTATGAACAACTTCAAAGGGTAGTAAATCGCTTTTCCAACATCTCTTTTGTGTTACTTTGCACAGCCGTGACCTGCGTGAGAGGCATAGTTGATAACCAGAAGAGCTAATAAAGACACATGAATTTACGCATTTTTCAATTTTTTACAAAAGAAAACAATGTGATTTCCATCTGTACTTACGTGTAAAAATCTATAAAAATTAAAAACTGGGAGCCTCGACAGAATTATTTGGAAATGTCCCATTTCCATCAGTTGAAATAGTAAGTTTACCGGTGTTGGCGCTGCCAACACTGACACATTCTTCATGGCCTGCAGCACTAGGTTTGAGCGTGCATTCTGGCTCTTGCAGTGCTGGTCGAAGACCTCTTTACCGAGTCAGACAGAGTGGGAAGTGGATCATTTAGCCCTTTGGGTAATCCACCATGATGAGGCAGCGTTCTCTAGACTGGAGTGTGGTGCAGGACAGCTTTACTGATTTAGCACAGCCTACAAAATAGAGCTCCTGTACTGGGACATGTAGTCTTTTAGAGACATTTGTATTGTGTACAGCAGAGTTCATACTGAAGCAGGTAGCCTTCTGTCTTTATTTGCACGGGGTGCATTCTCTGGTATATTTATTTTGGTTGACACCAGTAGGGAATATCACAGTCTATTCAAGGCCATTTTATCCACTATGTGGATTTTCATGTTGAATGAAATAGATGCTACTCTGGGGCATGTAGTCCTGTGGGGGTATTTTGCACATGGCTATGACAGTGCAGCATGGGGCATGTAGCCATATTCGGGTTATTTCTACTGAGAGATGAATAATAGATGTGGGCATTGTACTCCTTTTTGGACACATGGGTTTAGTAAATCATTGTATATTCCCTAATAGGCAGTCATCTTGAATTTTTAGCGCTGAACGATACAGACTACACTCTTGGATATCTAATCCTGTGGTGTCGCTGCATTAAGTTCTGGCGAGTACATTGTGGCACACAAATAGCAGTGCGGTATATGAACCAGCAGAGGAAAAGGGCATCCGTTATATGCTGTCCTTTTGGGAATTCCAAATGGAGTGAGGCACAATCAATTCTGAATATGTATTATTGATATGGTCAATGCTCCAAGTGAGCCAGGGTGGGTTCTGGAAAAGATATTTGTGACAAATTGTATCCTGCTCCACGGGAATACAAAATCAGTAGGGGTAAAATGGCCCACTCGCCCCTCACAATTCTACAAACCAAAGCACAACACAATCATGTAGGTAAAGCAGGGACAGTAAAGAGATGTACCTCCTTTGCCTTTTGTGATAACATGGTCCGAGGGAAGGCTATACTCTCAAGAGGGATATGAAAGTGAACTAGTAGTGAGCCAAACAACACAGTACCACACTCCAAAATAAAGGGAATATCCAATCAAGGTTGTATAAAATTATAAACCCTTTAATCAAACACACCGTCTGCACGTAGAACAAACTGAAATTACTGTACAAAATCTCATCCCAAAGGAAGAACAGAGAAGATTCAAAGAACTAGAAAAAATTGCTTTCTGGGCATAGTTCCATGGGTGGTAGGCATAGTACTAACCACAAAAAGGATATATTGGTGCAAACAGGAGCAATCATGGCCCAACTAGCCTCTAGGGCTCAAGTAGACAGAGGGCAGTTCAGAGACAACAGAACCAGGATTCAGTCCTAGGTAGGCTGAGGCAGTCATACAAAGGGTCAAATGTAGATGCAAGCTTTTCAGGCTCAGTTTGGGCATGTAGGATCGTGGAAGCCCCAGCAGCAATCAGGCATCGAGTAATGGTGAATGTGGGTGCTCTGTGTGGTTCAAGGGCAGTCCTCAGAGAAGCAGGTCGGGGTGGTCTGAGGAAAGCTTTTCAGTTGGCCAGACTGAGTCAAGCTTCCGTCACCTTGAGGAGTAGATGAGTGACACTCTAGCCTTTTGAGTCGGCAGGTGGCGGTTGTCGAAGAAGTGATCTTAAGTGCGATCGATAGGCAGCAGTTCAAAGATACCCCCGGTTAGAGTCATCCTGTGACCCTGTAGTGATTTGGTTCGAATTCCGTCATAGAGCAGTAGCTTCAGTCCTTCCAGGTGAGGATCTGTGGCTGGGACACAATGCAGTGTTGAGCTGGTCGAAGATTTAAGCAATGTTAGATTTAGTAGAGGAGCATAGCAACTAACACCGTAGTTCCAGGTGCGATGAACACAGAGCAACCAATTTGGTGAGATGAACAAAAAGCTTTGGCTGGATCTGGTACTCCGTTTTACTGTGAGGCCCTCGTAGAGGGCCTTGAGGTTAGGATGGTTCCATTCATGGCTGCTCTCCCAGCTCAGGAGACTCCGGTAAAGAGTGGTAAGTCCTGATCAACAGCAGAGGTCAATCCCAATGTGCCCTGGGAGCAGTAGGGGACAGATCTTTGTTCTGTCTTTGATGATTCCATCTTCATCTCAGACTGAGGGCTTTGGAGAGTACAACTCTCTCAAAGGAATACACTGAGATCTTCTAAACAAATCTGCGGCCTTAAAGGATGAGAGAGGAAATTAGCAAATCTGTTCAATGGTGACCCCTTCTTTTAAGGGCACAAGATCCCAGGTAATTGGACTAAAGCTAACCTGCTTTTGTGGTCCAATCCCTGCTCTTGAACAGAGTAGACTTACCTTTTTTGATGTTGCACCCAAAGTGCTTTGCTACAGAGGAAGTGGAGGGGACAAGAAAGAGAGATAGGCACAGTGACAATCAAGATGACAGCACCCTCTTGCCACCTTCCCTTCTCACTGACAACAAGGGGCCTTTAGAGATGCAGCACCCTTGCGTGAAGCTACTCCTTTTGAATGAGTGTGCTCCTTTACAACAGGGCATGTGACAGCTGCCTGCTGCGCGTCTGTCTTGGGCAGAGGGTGTTACCGACCCTCACAAAGAAATCAAATAGGAGTCCCGGTGATAGGCCCACCTGGAACTGTTACACAACTCCTTTTCCTGATCACAGAAGCCGAATGGATGTCGACCCTTCCTCCATGGTTGGTACAGGTTCCTGGGTTAAGAGTACCAGCTCACCACTAGGCAGCTAGTGGGGGGAAGACGGTTAGGGAGAAGTTGTGGATAGGGAGGGGGAGTTAGGAATACCGGAAATAGGGTTAGGGAACTTAAATGGATAGGTAGGGGGAGTTTTAGGGAAAATACATAGCGTATAAAACAAACTTGATTATATGAACATATATATTACATGGCTTGCAGTAGCGGCCATGTAGGTATGGTTAAGTTGCTAAACCCATAGGAAGAGCACTTTATGAGCGGCTAATAACTTCGCTCTCCCTGGACGAATCCTCACCAAACTTTGCAAAAAACATATATGGCCCACTCTGAAAGTTTAGTGAGGTTTGGTCCAGGGGGGGGCAAAGTTATAGGGGGGGGACCCAACATTTCTTTTTTTCCCATAGACTGAATGGAGAAAAAAGTTCTGTCGCGCCTACAGCCCACAACGCTGGACGGATTTTCACCAGATTTGCAGCAGGAGCGGCGACTTTGTCTCGAAAGCATGCTTTTGTAAATTTGGTGAAAATCCCTCCAGTAGTTTATTTTAAAATGACCAAAAAGTAGGTCTAAAAAAATTAGTGATATCTATGTCTGCTCTGCGGACACACTTCCCTGGTCGCTGCGCGGACAGGACACCAATTGGTTAATCGGCTTGTGTCATGTCCGAAGACACGCAACGTGTTTGCTGGTTGGCTGGGATGAAGTGTGAGGTGCGTCAGATTTTTGGAAACACCCGCCATCTTGGATTCGCGGACAGCGGCCGGTGTCCGCGGACATCACAGTAAAAACATATTAAAAAACACAACATTGCACTTGTCAAATTTATCAAATAATCTCTGGGGAGGTGAGGGGGGAATGAGGATGAGATGGGATAGGGCGGCAAGAAGCAAAAAAACGGGTGTTTTTTGCCGCAAAAGTCCAAGAACAGTTCAGATGTTCGCGAACAATCCTGTGTAGTTCAGGTACACTTCAGATGTTTGGGAGCAGCTTTTGGATGGCTTATAACTTTGGCGCTACTTAATGAAAATGCATGAAAAGGTTGCAATTATATTCCTGACATGATCCCAAATGAGTTTGCAAAGTTTGGTGGGATGTCAAGAGGGGGCAAAACTAGAGGGGGGGTCCCAAAATTATATAAAGGCTTATAATGAGGTGCCATTTGACGAATCTACACTTAATTTGGCAAACTCATAATAGATCTAGATATAAATGTTTTTGCAAAGTTTGGTAGGATTTTGTCAAAAGGGAGCAGAATTAGAATGGGGGGTCCCAAAATATTGTAAAGGCTTATAAATGTGGTGCCATTTGACAAATCTACACAAAGGTTTGTAAAAACATTGTACATCTAGATATAAATGTTTTCATAAAGTCTGAATGAATTTTGTCAAGTGGGGGCTATTTTATATGACGATTGTACGTGTATACATTTGACACTTTTGAAAAAATAAAACATGGGTGGATTTCCAGCAAACTTGTGTAAGGAGCATTGGTAAGGACCTGAAAGCATGGTTTTGCAAATGTGCCCGTGTTTTATTTTTTTGACAAGTGTCATAATGTAGGTACAAAAAATAGTGATATATCTATGGTGACTGAGGTGTAGCCTGTGGGCATGTGCAGTGTCCCAATTGTCCAGGTCATGGAATAAGGTTATGATCCAGACAATATGGCTACTGGCCATGACCACGAGGGACAACACATGGGGTTAAAGTGGCCATGTCCACCTGGGACTGGCTTTGTGGTGAAGTTAGAAGTTATTCGAAATTGAAATAGATTTGAAAGGGAAGAAAAATGTGCTCGTGGTAATAAGGTCATAGGGTTCTCTTTTCGCCTTCTACAAGTTTTCATAGAAAGCAAAGAGGGGCCCTGTATGGAACCCTGCCTTCTATTTCCATGGTGGCCATCTTGGAAACAGGCTTACATGGAAAGCGACGAGGGGTCCCGTATGGAACCCTGCCTTCCCAATCCATGGTGGCCATCTTGGAAAAGGATTTTCTTTCCTACAGCGGAACTACGCAGGCGCCCAGGTGTAGGAAGAAAAATCCTTTTTTTCAGCACTCCCCGGGTTCCCACTTTGGGAACCTAGGGTGCTAATGGCCTTCATCCCCAAATGTTGGAAAATGTTATTGAGTCTATGTACTTTACTGCGAAATATAAAGTAGATGGAGTCTAAGAATGAAATTTGTGGAGGAAATGAGGGAAGAGGCACCAAACACTAATATGGAGGGGTAGGTGGACAGGGGAAAATGTTGCGTGTGTGTGTTATTTCTAAGGTAAGGGGCAGTGTTTCTCATGGTCCTTGATTACATCAGTGGTGGTGGCTCTTGGGGAGGAGGGATGGCATTAGGTGATGTCATTTTAAGATGAATAGCATTTTTGCTAAAAGTATGTACTGTGTACTAGATTGTTAATGTAATTTATGTTATGTTACTTTGCATTTATATAGCGCCTTATGTATCATTGGTATGATCTCAAAGGGCTGGTAGGTGAACGCCCTCGGGAAACGCAGTTCAAGTCAGTAAGGAGAGAGAGAGAGTCGTAACGTGCGTGGGTGCACCAGATATGTGTGCAGCTTGTGTGGCACTTGTATAATAGCTGTTTCTTAGCAGTAGGTGTGGTGGTTGGGAGGTGAGGAATATCTGTTCATTCTGGTGGGTTGATACACAGACTGATTTGTGGCTGCGTTAGGCCTGAGGAGACGCTTAGGCTAGCGGTGTGTGCTCAGCTAGCTGTGTTTAATTAGGATGATGAGGAGCATGTGGCGGTTGTTAGTATGAGAACAGCTATACCGAATGTGTCATAGTATTGCTGTGTTCTAGTTGAGTGGTGGTGTAAAGGAGAGAGTAACCGTGGTGGTGTTATATGGTGGTTTTCAGTATGGTGCTTGAGATCGGGCGCTCATCTGTACCATTTATTCTATCTGTTTTATTCACTCTGTCCGTTCATTCAGCTTTGTCTGTTCATACGTTCCGTCTGGTTCATCATTTAGTTTACTAGTCTTTCCATTCATTCCATCATTCGATCCTTCTTCTACATAAACCACTCCATCCAATTTGTTGATCCATTTCATCCATCTGTTTAGTGTGTTCCATCCCTTTTATTTATTCGATCTGTTCTATGTGTTTTACTCACTTCATCCATTCCATCCGCTGCAGCCATTCTATGCACTCCATCCATTCCATCCACTCCATCCGTTCCATCCACTGCGTCTGTTCCATCCACTCTATCCGTTCCATCCACTCCATTGGTTCCATCCGCTCCGTCCGTTCCAGGTGCTCCATCCGTTCCATGGCTCCATCCGTTCCATCCGTTCTATCCGTTCCATGCGCTCCATCCGTTCCATCCGCTCCATCCGCTCCATGCGCTCCATCGTTCCATGTGCTCCAACCATTCCATGCGCTCCAACCATTCCATGCGCTCCTGGATAATGAGTAGGAATAGGTGTTGGAGCTGTACAAGGGACATTTTGAAGTTGAAAGTTCCTAGATCAGTAGAAAATGCAGTTCCGAACTGTCCGCAAAACACGGATCTTATCGTGAAGTGCGGACGGGTTCTCGGACACGTCATCATGCCGCGCGCCAGCGTATGGTCATGTGGCACTGTCCGGAAGGTCCGCAATGAAGTCAGATGTTTGTAGACGTCCACGGATGCAAAACTAGTTGAAATAGTTGCAAAAATTGTATAGAAGTGTTAAAAATTATTCTAGAAGGTGGAAAATGGCAGAGTTTTAAGGTAACCCTCCAATACAATGATTTTAGATGAGTACATTCTTTAATAGATTAGGTACTTCACAATAGGTCTCCCGATCACCCCTGACATCTTGTTACCAACAGTATAAACACAACTCCTTGTAGGGACTTTTTATCAAAATGTATTTCACATGTGATGTCATCAGTGATGTCATCAATGACATGTGTGATGTCATCTTTGATGTCCTGGGTGTTATTCTTAGCAGTGCACAGTGGTGGCACGAGTTATGGTTGCTTAGCTTACCATAACTGGTGAATTTTAGGGGGTTTTCGGTTTTACTTGTAACCATAACGTCCCAAAGGGTTTTCATTGAATTTCATGGGAATTTCATAGGTTTTTATTAGTGCAACTTAACCATGACGTTCCCTTAACAAAGTTATTCCATTAAATATATATATTATATATATATATATATATATATATATATATATATATATATATATATATATATACACATATATATATATATATATATAGAGAGAGAGAGAGAGAGAGAGAGAGACCCTATCTTGTTTCTTCAATTAGGCTATGGGGCTTTCTGGAACTCCTGGACTCTCAGAATTCCTTTCCTTAATCAAAGACATATGAACTCCAGGTGATATGTTTGTTACCGCCTACCACCTGCCTGTACCATCTTCCTAGCAACACATAGTTTAGCACAGCCGCATAGAAGCAGAGTTAGCCACATACAATAGTCACATTAGCAACATACAGTATTTAGCCACATACATGAGTCCCCTGGGACACAGAAGTCAGCAGACTGTGGGACTTAATAGCCCCCAAACAGCATATAAGCAAGCAAGCAATTGATATGTTTCCTTAAGCAAGTTTAACGATGGTTCTCAGTCCACACCTCTATATCTAGCACTTTCCTTATGATTTAGAGAAACTGCTTCTAGCCCCAACTCTATTCCTACTCCTTTGACCAAATACATTCATGTTCAATTAGCAAGGTAATGTTTGCCCAGTTTCATGTATCACTTCACTTATGCATGCACCACATCGACTTGTTTCCCACGAGTTGTCCTCAGGGCCATAACCTGACCATTCGATGAGCTATCATAAGCGATTGTGTCTTCTCCTGCAGTCCAGAATTCGATGCACCTCACACTCTTCCTGAGCATCCTGTAGCATCTGTGGTTTCTGAATCTGGGCCGCAGACAATGCAGGTTTCACTAAAGGGACATGAAAAACAGGATGCATTTTCATAGTTGGTGGAAGTCTTAATCTAACTGCAGTTCAAGAGACGCATTTCACAAAAACACAGGGACCAATGCATTGAGGCAGAAACGTTATATGCATGTCTGCATACTCCTTATATGATGTTTTTGCCATAACCAAGTTTTGCAGAACCTTTCGTCTGATTTCTGCAAGCTCTTGCTTATGCTCTGTCACAGCAGGAATTATGTTATTGGAAGACAGCACCTCTGGTAATATGTCAAACTCCAGGCCATATAAACACATATTAGGTCACATACCCAATGCATGCTCTGAGTTGTTAAAGCAGAATTGCGCTTACCATAATGCCTGCACCCAGGATTTTAATCCGTCTGCAATAAAATAAATGCAAGAACTGTTCCATAGTTGGGTTTACACTCTGCCCATCCGTCTGGGAGTGGTAACTGGTGAAAAGAGTGCAAGAGATTTCCAACATAGCACAAAAAGATCACCAAAACTTAGATGTAAACTGTGATCCTCGGTTTGATAATATGGACAGTGGTGAACCATGCAACCTCACCACATTCTGTAGGAACAATCTGGCCAAATCCCTTGCATTATGTACTGCTACAAAAGGAATACAATATGCCTGCTTAAACTGCTTAAAAAAGTAATCCACCACCACCATCATAATCTATCATTCTTCCTTAGGGAGATCTGTTACAAAGTCCATGGATATATTAATTCAAGGTTCCTCTGAGGTAGAGAGAGGTTGCATTAACCCTGCACTCCTAGAGTTTTCTGCCTTAGATCTCATACAAACGTCACACCGCTTGACGTGCATCTAAACATCAATATTTATTCCTGGCTACTAATTATCTCTAACATCTTCAAGGTCATCCTTTCTCCTACATGACCTGCCAGTGGTGACTTATGGCACCAGAACACCACCTTTTCCCATAGCGAGTGGATTTGTAAACATGATCTGCCTGCATGATAAGGCAACACATCCGGTATTGTCCTTTTCTCATCCTTGACCTCCCAATTTTGCAATTCCTTTACTGAGAGACTTCCCCATACCTCAGTTAGTAAGTCTTTGGTAACCACCTCAACAATTATGTTCACTGCTATTATATTTAGATTCCCCTGAACTGATATCTCCATGCCTCCCTGTCTGGTCAAGGAATCTGCCTTTCCATTGTTCTTCCCCGGAAGATAAGTAAGTGCAAAGTCAAATTCTTCAAAAAAACTGTGACCAACTACTCCCTCAGCACCTCCCGCATGAAATGCTGAAAAGCTGCTGGAGCATTGCATAAGCCAAATGGCTTCACCAGATATTCTAAAAGGCCAAACTTTGCGTGGAAGGCTGATTTCCACTTGTCCCCTCTTTCACTCTGATCAAGTGATAAGCCCCACTCAAATACAATTTGGTATGGATCATGGCTGTCTTGAGTTGCTCTAGTAAAACATATATCTACGGTAAGGGGAGCCTGCTCTTCACAGTAACTTTAATTAGTGCTTAATAATCAATACTTGTCCTCAAAGTACCCTACATCTTAGGAACATAAAATAAATGGGAGGAGAGGTGACTTTGAGTGCCAAATGAAACTGCAGTCCAGCATGTCATCCATAAACTCTAGTAAATGTTGTGTTTCATTCTCAGAAAGAGTATAAATGCGACTGCATGGCAATTTTGCATTAGGCTCAAGATCAATTACACAATCGTATGATCTATGCGTGGTTAGAGCCTCCACCTTCCCCTTGTCAAAAAAGTTCTGCAAATTCCTTATATTCTTCTAGCAGGGATGTTACCACTGCACCAACGGTTTACTGGGCTACTATGCCTTTCACCAGAAAAGCAGTTGGACCCACCGCCTCCATTAGATGATTACTACATCTCGAGGAATGAAAGGTTAAGGAACGCTCCCCCAATCAATCTGTGGACTGGGCAACACCAACCATGGCATCCCTAAAATCAAACCAAATTGAGGAGGTGCTATTAAATGAAAGGTGATGATTTCCTCATGTCCTGATGCACATAGCATTCTGATGGGTTGGTTTTGTGTTGTAATTGGCCCTGAGTTCAAACTAGAACCATCCACTGCTCGTACTGATTCCGTAACCTCTTTGGCATAGTGGGTAGCCCCTATTCCGTTGCAAGGGTTATGTCTATGAAATTCCCTGTTGCTCCCGACTCCACCATTGCAGAAACTGTTTCTTAAGTATTAGCAAATAACAAGGTCAAAAGTAAATACAAATGAGGTGTCTTGTTTTGCATAGTGATGGCCACAAAAATCAGAAACTCTAGTGCAGGAAGGCTCAGTGTCATTTTTCCCCCATGTATCGAGCCAACTCTTTTCCCGACTCTGCCTTTTTCTTGTCCATAGTACATGCTGGAGTATTGGGACAATTTCTTATGTAATGTCCTGCTTTACCACAATATTGACATAGGTTATTGGATCTGTGTTTCTCTCTTTCTTCTGTTGACAATGGACGCCTTACACTGCCAATCTGCATAGGCTCTCCCTCTGACACTCTAGCAAGCTGCTCCCGCCTCTTGTCGACCGTGCAATGGGAACCGCGTTCAACTTTATTTTTTCCGCTTTCCGCTCACTAATCCTGTGATCTAATCTCAAGGCCAAATGAATTAATTCACTGCAAGAATCAGGTTGTGGCTCCAAATGAGCTATGGAATCTTTTAGTTCCTCCTTGAGTCCTTGGTAAAACAAGACTGACTGTTTAGGTTCTGGCCATTCTGTTTCTACTACCAGTTGGTTAAAGTGTGTAACATACGTCACTAGGTCCCTAGTGCCCTGTCGTAACCCCAGTACCTCCTTATCCTGTGCCAAAGACACATTCTGCCAATCAAATAACTGCTTAAATTCCTCAATAAACTGATTCCAGTTATACAGTGAGGGATTTTCCTTCTGTACCAATGGAATAGACCATGATGTGGCAGCTCCTAACAAATAGGATATTACAAATTTCGCTTACATCAATGACATTTGTGATCTCATCTTTGATGTCCTGGGTGTTAGTCTTAGCAGTGCACGGTGGTGGCGCGAGTTATGGTGGCTTAGCTTACCATAACTGGCGAATTTCAGCGGTTTTTCGGTTTTACTTGGAACAATAACGTCCGTTTCACAAAGTTTTTTCTTTGAATTTCATAGGTTTTTATTAGTCCAACTTAACCATAACATCCATCCAACAAAGTTTTTTCAGTGAATCAACAATATAAACACAATTCCTTGTAGAGACTTTTCATCAAAATGTATTTCACGTGTGATGTCATCAGTGATGTCCTGGGTGTTAGTCTTAGCAGTGCACGGTGGTGGCGCGAGTTATGGTTGCTTAGCATACCATAACTGGCGAATTTCAGGTTTTTTTTGGTTTTACTTGGAACCATAACCTCCATTTAACAAAGTTTTTTCTTTGAATTTCATAGGTTTTTATTAGTCCAACTTAACCATAACGTCCCTTTAACAAAGTTTTTTCAGTGAATTTCAAAGGTTTTTATTAGTGCAACTTGACGATAACGTCCCTTTAACAAAGTTTTTTCATTGAATTTCATAGGTTTTTACCAGTGCATGCTATTTTCCTACAATTTACTAATACCATACTTACCCAATATAGCAATATTTGTGTCCAATTTCCAAAGTTTCACCTTAAAACTCTGCCATTTCACACTATCTGGAATAATTTTTAACACTTGTATACACTTCTTGTAACTATTACAACTAGTTTTGCATCCATAGACGTCTACGAACATCGGACTTCATAGCGGACCTTCCGGACAGTGCCACATGACCATACGCTGGCGCGCGGCATGATGACGTGTCTGAGAACCCGTCCGCACTTAACAATAAGATCTCTGCTTGGTGGACAGTTTGGAACTGCAATTTCTACTGATCTAGGAACTTCCAACTTCAAAATTTCCCTTTCACAGCTCCAACAGCTATTACTTCTCATTATCCATTTACACGCTAGTACACAGTACATACTTTTAGCAAAACTGCTATTTATCTTAAAATGGCATCAGCTAATGCCATTCCTCCTCCTCAAGAGCCACCACTACTGCTGTAATCAAGGAGCACGAGAAACAGTGCCCCCTAACTTAGAAATAACACACATGCAACATTTTCCCTTGTCCACCTACCCATCCATATTAGTGTTTGGTTGTTCTTCCCTCATTTCACTCCCCACCTTTCGTTCTCAGCTCTCCTGCCAAAAAAAATACATCCAAAAACAACAAACGACATATTCCTTTAGGAACCACCTTTCACAGTTAAAAAATAGAACTTGTATAGACTCCATCTACTTTATATTTCTCAGTAAAGTACATAGACTAAATAAGATTTTCCAATATTTCCATTTGCATTTTGTGTTATGCTAATAAGAATATTGTGGCGTTCATCCTCTGTTCCAGGGACTGGAAGGGTGGATACCGACCCAGCAGCCAAAGTTATCAGCCCAAGCGAAGCGAGGGTGGATAACGAGGTCTCTGGACCATTATCCCCCCATTCCAGCCCCTGAAATGGGGGATGAAGGCCATTAGCACCCTAGGTTCCCAAAGCAGGAACCCGGGGTGCTAATAAATAGGATTTTTCTTCCAACACTGGGACGACTGTGGCGTCCAGGTGTAGGAAGGAAAATCCTTTTCCAGGATGGCCACCATGGAAAGGGAAGGTGAGGGTTCCATACAGGGCCCCTCTTCGCTTTCCATAGCAGCCTGCAGAAGGCAAAAAAAGAACCCTACGACCATATTACCATGAGCACATTTTTCTTCCCTTTCAAATCTATCCTAATTTCGAATAACTTTACCACAAAGCCAGACCCAGGTGGACATGGCCACTTTAATCCTATGTTTTGTCCCTTGTGGTCATGGACAGTAGCCAGATTGTCTGGATCATGACCTTATTCCATGAACCGGACCATCTGGCCGCTTCCCATGGCCACAGGCTACCCCTCAGTCACTAAAGGTATACCGCTATTTTTTGTAGCTACATTATGACACTTGTCAAATAATAAAACACTTGCACATTTGCAAAACCATGCTTTCAGGTCCTTGCCAATGCTCCTTACACAAGTTTGCTGGAAATCCACCCATGTTTTATTTTTTCAAAAGTGTCAAATGTATGCACATACAATCGTCATATAAACTAGCCCCCACTTGACAAAATCCATGCAGACTTTACGAAAACATCTAAATCTAGATCTATAATCTTTTATCTAGATCTATAATCTTTTTGCAAACCTTTGTGTAGATTTGTCAAATGGGACCACATTTATAAGCCTTTACAATATTTTGGGACCCCCCTCTCTAATTTTGCTCCCTCTCGACAGAATCCCACCAAACTTCGCAAAAACGTGTATATCTTTATCTATTGTTGCGTGCATAAACAGAAAGGAGCATCCTAAGGACATGATACCTCGCCGTGTCACTTACAAACGAGATCAGAACACACCAGGTGTCTGGGATGGCTGTAAATGAGCAAAATAGGAGTGTGTTAAGGACAGTATACCTGTCCGTATCGTCCGCAGCCAAAATGGTGGCGTCCGTAGAACAGGCGCGGTGGCCGGCAAGTTCGTAGTCAAACAAAATGGAGTTGTCCTAAGGACACTGGACCTGTCCTACAGTGAGCATATCATGTATGCACATGCGCAGTACAACCGTAAGTACAGGTTACATCACACCTGTCTCTAACTGTCCGTCTCACTTGTATCGCAATTTGAATTAGTTTGAGAACCCGAACACTGGCCGTAGGACACTTGCACGCATGCTCAAGTTTGTTACTCTACATTTGCTGTCCATTAGACTCCCATTTCTGTCGCGGTTGTGTTCAGGACGTCATCATGTGACCGCACCCACGCTGATCTTGTGGACTAATTTGCGCAGTTTGTGTGCTTCCGCAGCAGTACAAAAGAACTTGTAGACACAAGGCAAAATATTGTAGAGTGTAAAAATATCATTTCACATAACCCAGACAATAGCTTGCCTGAGGACTTGTTGTGTAAAATTTTCGTACTGCTTTGCAGTGATGAAGACGGTCACGAGGCACACCCCTCCACCCCTATAAATGGCCACACCCCCGAGCGCATCTTCATTGTCCTTCCTGCTATAGCACATTGAGGTGTACTTGTCATGACCCACAGAACGCGCCCCTTCTGGACTTCCTGGTCCTTGTCACGGAAGGGGCTTGCATTCATTGTTTCTCCCAACATGGCTGTATCACGTGACACACCTCACACCAGCCTTCACAGCGGACGTAGTACGTTCCATAAATATGCCATGCCCCTGCGGCCCCGCACGTCTCAATGCTATTGCAAAGTAGCGACCAGATGTGTGCTCTGTAGCTCGCGGTATTGTTTCCCTTTCTTCTTCCACTCTAACCCAATTCTAGTCCCTTTCCTTCCTTTCTTGATTCCTGGCCTCGTGTGCTAGTTGCGTACCCTGCTATTTCCTGGATTCCTGGACCCTTGTATCCCGGTACTTGAACGCACGCTGGAGTCGGAAGAGACTCGTGCAGCCTTATTCAAGACTCGAGCAGTACGCAAGAAGGCACCGATCAAGAAATCCAGCAAAGATCGAACACAGGTGAGAAGGGGGAACTCCTTGACAGTACTGCCTTTACTACTCTAGTGACCAAAAGGAAAGTAATCGGTATGGCTTCCATGGCTGCTATTGGTTCATTAGCCTCTCCACCACCCACAAACCCGCCACCACCACCACCTCCCCAAGGGCCAGCTGAGAGATACACGGGTGAGGATATAGAGAGTGAGGAAGAATAGGAGGAAGAGAATGAGTTGGAAGAACTCCGCACTACAAGCACTCGACGGGAGTCATGGGTGTGGTGGTTGTTTTCAATTTATGGGAACGTACCAAAAGCACGTACGAACTTGGTGAGGTGTAACGAGTGCGAGGTGGTGCTGAGTCGCGGGAGATTTGGTGCGTACAGCTTTGGTACGACAACCATGAAGCAACACCTCAGTTCGTTCCACACTTTGGACATTCGCATGGTGGTGCCATTTGAAGAGCATAGTCGATTGAGTTCCTCCACACCAGCCTCCGTGTCCGATCCTCCCACCACAAGAGACACTCCAGTGGGGGAGCGCCTTCCTCCAGCTGCCTCACAAGCCATTCACAATGCTGTTGACCCTTACCTTTCAAAGGTGACAATAGTGTTCATGTATTGTGACGTAGTACTCTGCAGGGGGAGTGTTTTCAAAGTGCTTTTGAGGCTACGGTCACGGAGCACCAGAATACCTGCTCCTTACCTAAGTGAAGCTGACCCTATATCTTTCTCTGTCCACTTGCCCTTTCTTATCCCCGTGGCTGGTGTCCCTTCCTTACCCTCCTTTGGCCCCCTCTCCTAGTGTGTCATGTGCTGAGAAGCAATAAACGTGAAAACAACAAAAATTACAGAAAAGGCTCTTTTCAGAGCTGCCTTTCTCAGTTTAACAATAGAACTATGAAGTGACCGTTGTAGAAGCCCGTGGAGTTGTGGAAAAGTTAGCAGATAGTCGTAGGGAAAAAAAAGGAGGGTGCAAGCGGAGCAAACACAATGAAGTGTAAGCTGGGAGTAAGTGGTGGCTCTGAAAAGTGTGCTGTGTGGGTCAAAAACTGTGGATTGGAGAAAACGGATTGTCACATAGGTTACTGTGAATCCAAAAGAGGTTGCAATGCATTTTGTACATTGCGAAGAAAAATCTGATTGCCAGCATATGTGAGATGGACTCCATCTCTGCGGAAAATGAAAGAGCTGCGAAACAAAATGTTTTCATTGTGGAATGAGGACATGCCAACATCTCTTAAAAAGGCACAAACAGCCTTATTCACATTGCATCTAGCTTTCTCAATTTGTGGACCAAAATCAGAAGAACGCAGCCATATTTGTCTTTGTGCAATGCGGGAAAAAAGTATTTGACAATTTGGAAACATGTCCATGAGCTTCTCAAGTCCTTCCTTTATTGCAAATTGAAAAGAAATTCCAGAGACATGGCCTAAACTGTTTCCTCTACAATGAATGATAAGTATATCTGGAGGACGCTCTGTCAGTAAAGTATCTCAGAGAGGTACCAAGTCCAGCCACCTCATGCCACGCACGCCATGCTAGTGCACTTCCACATGAGGAAATCCAAGATCTGCAGATAAACTGCAGCTTTCTGCATGCACCTTCAACCAATGTATCCATGAGTCTCCCAAAATCCAGATAATCTGTTTGCGAGCAGGCAAAGCCATGGCTGTGCGGTCTCCTGTCAGGGAGAAGACTGTTTTACTAAATCTTGCCATTCAGAACACACCCACTGAACTTTATTGACCAATCCCTAGCTCCACTCTTTTTCATTTGCATGCATCTCCACCCCAGAATCCCCTTTAAGGTGGGCTCTGAAAAGAGATGGGTTTTTTTTGTTGTTTTTGGGCAGATACCTTACAGACATCTGTTATTTTGTTTATTTTTTTGTATTTTTTGTCCTTACTTTACTCCTACAACCATTATAGAACCTTCTCTAAAGCAAGCCTTACGTTCCAAAAGAACATCACATTTCCCAAACAAGATAGCGCAACACCATCTACTTCAAAATAATCTGCATTACTTGGAACAATGTTTTTGTGGCTGCAGAAAAACATACCAGTGCGTAACATAAAAGCATGCATGCCGCGAATAATGATACACCTCCCAATACTTTGATCTGGACAGAAAAAATAATGATTGTCCCATTTTACTCTAGGGAGTAAACCAGAAAAAATGACTTTCGCAGTTGGTAAGATGTTCATGAGTGCTTGATCCAACTGTCCCAAATCTGCCAACAAAGTACATGCAGTCACGTAGCCCAAATGGCAAGCACCGTAGTGCAAAATTACCACATAAGGAGAGGTCATCGTACGTATGTCTCTGCAAACTTGCAGAATTGCTGCAACATTGGCATCAGTCTCAGCGTTCCACACCACCTCGACTCCCCTCACATCGAAATGGTGTGCCACATGCCTACTCTAGGCATAATGTTGTAAGCCATGTACAAAAATGTCTCCAAGCATCAAAACCCTGACCCTCTCCACCTCTGCCATCTTCAGTGTACGCACCGTCTTTCGACACAAAAGAGTAATGTGAATATCTGATTGGCTGATGACTTCAGTCCCCTTTCCATGCAGGATTTGCTCTAGAAACCCATATTTGACACGCCCTACCCGCGGGCAAGCGTTGCCTATGTGCGGCACGTAACTCTTACCAAGCCTTTCACACTTTCCACAGCGGTAGCAAATCGAGTCCCTCATTGGACACAACTAAGCAGTCACACAACCATCCACCAATCACATTGAACATCGCTAAATCTAACTATGTCATCAACATTGCGCACTTCAAAATTACTGTCGATAATGCTGAATGGAAGTTGGATATCATTGCAAAGCACCTACTTCAGAAGCTACTGTGCAAGTGTTGCAAATTTCTATGTACAGCTCCATGCATGCGCACATGTATGAGTATCGAGGACAGGTATGTATATTTTAATCGGAGAACATGTGCAACCCTTATGATTTAATTTAAACAAATTAATGCTGCTAAATGTGCATAGGCAATACATACCAACGGTGCCCCTTTTAAGTGCAAGATGTCCGATTTATCATTGACAAACAGCACGACTTCTTACTGTCTTCCGCATAACCTATACATATGTTGCGAGCATGCCTATTTAGGGCGAAACTCAATTTTGTATTAGAAAATGTCAGAGTTGTGTACTGTGTACGGCGTACAGTAATGCTACTTGCAATATAATCGTATGACAAAAGTAAGCGCTCTCGATTGCTGTGGTGACATCTCCCTCTGAGGGTCTCCCAATTTTTCGGCATCGTGCTTTTAAATTGCAAGTAGAAATTGTTTTCCCATCTACTACTATGCCCTATTGCTTACAAACCTCTTTCCTATAGATAGTACACCTTGTAAAAAACAAGGCATTTTCATAACCTTAAAAATGTAAGCAATTTTGAAGGACTTGCAAGTAACATATTGCAAATACCATGCAAAGCTGCACAGAGTGAAGGGAAATGCACACATGCACTGGGTTGAAATATGAAAGGAGAATGCTCTGACGAAAAATGCACAATTAATGTGTGCAGTATCAGCACTGCTGTAAACACACAAAGTAATTAATTTTGTTTTTTTGAATCGCAGTGAAGACTACTCTCCTGAGAATCAACAGCATCTACACTGCAAACGACATATCTGAAGAAACCTGGTCATTTTGCAAAAAAAAGTAAGTACAATACTACCTTTATATTGTAACTACTTCTAAAAGAGGCTGCATGGGGTATTTGTTTAATTTGGGCACCAAAGCAAACATTGATTTCTGAACCATTCTACCTACAAATATCCATTTATTGAACAAAGATTAACAGGCAGAATGGCTCACAAATCCCTGTGTGTTTGGAACTCAAATAACACACCTAAGCCTTAGAAGGTTAGATTTAGAAAAGAAGTTGCTGTTGCAAGTTTATGGCATTTTGTTTATTAATAATGCTTCTCGTCACCACTAGCCCACTTTGTACTCTCATTTGAAGCACATTGTAGTACTTTACAAACAGTAAAATAGCCTTACCAAATCATTGCAAGAGTCCAATGCACATTCACACACCATGACAAAGAGCTTCCACATCAGAGTCATGCACGCATGCACACAGCACACATACATTGTACAGCAGAACAAAGTATGCCTTCTTTTTTTCAACAGACACCAAAGAATGCCCCCCAAAAAGCAACACCGGAGAAAGGAACGCAGAAGTAGAGCAAATAAAAATAAAAGTGCCCAATCTAAGCATCCATCTGTTGTAGAGTTTGTAGAGAATGTTGGAACAAACCAGCTAATGCAGTCAGTTAGCAAAACAAAGGAAGCTTCAACTACTGAAACGTTACCTCCTCCATCAAAATGTGCCACAAAACACAAAAATGTTGGCAAAAAATCGGCTACCAGTACAGCTAACAATGCTCCTACTAATCCTGATAGTATAACAAGAACCTATAGTCCTTCAGAATCTACTAAGAAGAGGACCGAAATCAACCTCACCCCTTAAAACCTACCGTAGAAAGTTAATCCAACAAGCTCTCGTGGACAGTGCAATCCTTCTCAAAAGGAAGTTGTTTATATTAGTGTTAAATAGAATGAAAGCACTAACAAAACTAAGTACCAAACTACAAAAGAAACTCAGCAATAAACAGAATTTGAACAAAAATAATTTCTTAAATGTTTGTGGTGGTAAACGGTGTCACACAACAACCACAGAACCATATTTTAATGAAGAAGCATACAAACAAAATCAAACAAACACAATAACCATCCATGGCAGTGGACGAGGGTATGAGAAAATCAATACTACCATCATGGAACAAGAAACACTGCTTACAAAAGTATCCTCTGAAAACTCAGAATTACCTCTCGATTCAACAGAACCACACCGCCCAGTATACAAATGGCTGTGCACATAAATGTGTGCCATTCCAAACAAAGCTTTCAAATCTTTACGTCAGTTCCTCAATCAGTATGTAAAAGGTAAAGACAAAACTAAAATGAAAGTGCTGTGAAATATGGATATTTGTCCAGTGCGCAAATACACAGGACTACGAGGACATTCATTAGCCTGCATTTCTGGGCCTATTTGCAAAAGCACCTTCCATGATATCAAAAGGATATCAATACATCATTCAAATGTAGGAAATCTAGTGTATAAAATATACTATGCAAAAAGTCCAGCTTCAGAATTAGGCAATTTAAATAACACTCTTCTGCATGGTACACCCAAATACTTACAAGAAGAAATTGACCGTATTCAGAGAAAGTATTTTGGAAGTGAAAGCCACTTACAAAATGCAATAGTTTTGGAACATAGTAGCAACAATTCTGCACATAGCAACCTTTTATTACAGACATACAGGAATGAAATAGTAAAATGTAAAAGGTCATCGGCAGAAGTACCAAACCATGTGTGTGTGTGTTGCCGCAGAACGTTTTACAAAAGGAACACGAAAAATGTAGACATAGCATACAAAATAGAAGACAATGAAGATTCTAAATGGTTTGAATTAGCTCTCTACCTTTTAGCAGAAAACAAATACGAACTAACTGAACGCCTAATATGTTGCAGTTACTGTAGTACAAAATTAGACAACAACCACACTCCTTCACGTGCTATTCCAAATAATTTGGAATTGTTCCCACTACCAAAAATCCTGCAACAACTCAATTTGTATGAGAGCATAATAATTCAAACAGTTCACCCATTTCAAACAATTATATGCCTTCATCCAAAAACAGCAAAATTACCTTCCTCTGAATTGGTGAAAGGCATTTGTGGCAAAGTAGTTTATTTGCCATTAGATCTAACGGAAAATGCACACACTCTAGGAGTGCAACATTCAATAGAGCATTCTTTAATAGTCTTGGTAAATGGTGTACCAACAGAGGACAAACAAATTTGCCAACAACGGGTGGACTTACATAAAGTTAGACAAGCATTGCAATATCTAAAAGACAATAATGAGTACTACACGGAAAAAATATTTATGAAAGCTTAAGGGAAACAACTGAAATAATTCAAGAGCCATCCGAAAGTGGGCAAATCAAACTTCTGGATCCTGCTACAGTATCCACTCTTTTGGATCATTACACAATTCATCCATTGCATTCCAATGAAAGCATAGATGATGCACTAGAAACTTACCAAATGCGACAAACCAAAGGGTCACCAATGAGTATATGGGAAAAAAGTATAGAAGCACATGCTTTTCCACTGCTATTTCCTACTGGCAAAGGTGGAAGATACGATGATAGACCCACTCAGATTGGGGCATCAGAATACCGCTCTTTACGAATGTATTCGCAAGATTCCAGAATTAGACAAAATGTGGAATGCATGTTCCACCTACTCTATGAAAGTGAACTAGCAACCCTATGTTACGGAGTTGCACACATTTTGAAATCTGGAACCCACTTTCAAAATATGTCAGCTACGCAGTTAATACAAAAAGTACAGGAAAAGATGAGGTTTTACAATCAAGTATAACAAATTTGTTTGCAAACATGCGTGGTACAAAGGAATACAGGTTCCAACGGCACAGAGACGTGTGTTGTATGATCAGAAACCTTGGACCACCGACTTCGTTTGATACGCTAAGTAGTGCAAAGTATGCATGGTAAGATTAACATGAATTCATACGCATAGCAAACAGCAACAAAAACAAGATAGATATATTAACACCTGGAGAACTTTGCTCTCTAGATCCAGTTAATGTGTCAAGATATTTCCATCATCGTTTCATTTCCATGCTACACTTTATTTGCAATAAAACTGTTCCTCCCCTTGGAGAAGTGCAACACTTCTTTTGGAGAAAAGAATATCAAGCGAGAGGAGCACCACATATTCACATGCTGTTATGGATCAAAGGTTCACCGAAATTTGGTCACGACAGTGATAGCACTGTTTTGCAGTTTATCCAAAAATATGTCACTTGTGAAATCCCTTCACAACAGACACATAGTGAGCTGAATGAGCAGATTTTACAATTTCAAAGACACAAATATGGCAAATATTGTCGCAGCAAATACAAAAACAAACGTAAATACTACACCAAATGCCGCTTTGGTTTCCCTAGACCAGTTACAGAAACAGGTGAAGTAAACAACTTCATGTCTTCAGTTCGACATAGTGTTAAAGGTAAATCACCTAAGAACACATATTACATAAAAAGAAGGGAAGAATCAAAATATATCAATGATTACAATGCAATCATTGCCCTCTTATGGAATGCAAACATAGATGTGCAGTACATTGCAGACAAATGAACTGCTTTTGCACGATATGTTACAGCCTACTTAACAAAAGCAGAAAAAACAGAACTTCAAGACCTCTGGGATGACCTAGCATCAGACAAAACATTATCACAGAAATTGTACAGCCTAGGCATAAAAATGCTCTCTCATAGAGAATGTGGCGCCTAGGAAGCAGCAGATCGTTTAACCGGTACTGCTTTGTATGGAAAATCAGAAAACATAGTATGGCTAAGTCTTGGTCCTGCAAAATCTAGAAAAATATTACTGAAACCATATGAGGACATAGAAACAATTGCCAGAAATGATCCCAACAGCTAAGACATTCTAAAAAACAATTTACTGGACACATACTATCCGAACAGGAGTAGCACTTTGGAAAGCATGTGTCTATACCACACAGCTCAAAACTTTGCATACAAAAATAATGTAAAACCCAATGAAAGCAAACGTAGATATAGAGTGACTGATTGTGAAGGGAGTTTAGTGAAACTTACCAAACAAAGCTTCATTAATCATGTAAAATTGTCATTAAAAACTCCTCAACAGAAAGAACTATATTACATGTCTCTGTTACATCTTTTCAAACCATGGAGAAAAGAGGAAGACATACTAGAAAACTATGACTGCTATGAAGATGCTTTCAAAGGAAATGAAAGCGCTATCACGGATGTGAACTTCACGCAGAACAAAACAATGTTAAACAATGAGCAGCAACAGTAAGAAGAACTTCAGGTCCAACTAGATAAGGAATCTTCCGACATTAGTCAACCTTCTGTAACAGGAAGTCAAGAACCACTAGGACAACCACTAATAGCAAATGAGGCTGAAGTAGCTATGGCAGAATTAGAAAGCACCATGTATCAGTACCAAGAAGATACAGAAGACTTAAATGTACAACAAGCAAAACTTAACAAAGATCAGCACACCATTTTTGAAGACGTTACAAAACAAATTGTACATGGTGTACAACACAAAAATAAAGAATGTACCTGCCAAAATTACAAACCTATACTGCTGTACATGAGTGGTGAAGGTGGATCAGGAAAAACATTCTTAATCAAAATCATCAGCAAGTTCCTTCAACAACTGACAAACAACAAACTGTCAACTGTTGTACTGGGCCCCACAGGTTTAGCTGCCTTCAATCTAGGCGGTGTCACTTTACACCAATTACTACTGCTTCCAGTAGAGCATCAAAATAACTTAGACTACTACAAATTTTCTGCAGAAGCTGCAATGGAATTACGCAGAGTATTAAAACAAATGAAAATGCTCTCCAACATAATGTTGGCTTTGATTCACCTCAGATTGCAAGAAGTACTTAAAAGTAAGAACGAAGAACTCTTTGTAGGGAAACACATTATCGTTTTCGGAGATCTTCTACAATTGACACCAGTGAAAGGTGAACCTATTTTTAAAACCTTAGGCCACAAACTCTGCTGGAAAACTGTTGGTAGCGTAGGTAATGTCAACCTTTGGCAACATTTCCAATACAGAGAATTAACTGAGAACATGTGGCAATCTGCAGATCTCACTTATGCCAACATCTTAAAAAGTATTAGAATTGGTGTACTATCGCAAGAAGCACAAGTTGTATTGAAAAACCGGCACATTCATGCACTTTATGGTGATAATGCATGTGCAACTGATGTGATGGAACAAATAGCGCACAACAATGTCAATTGTATGGCCTTAATGCCAACTGTTGCAAGCTGTTTCAAATTCAATTAAACAATGTTAAATAAAGAAATGCAACCAATAATGGAAATTATCGCCAGAGACAAACTAGACGTACATGGTATGACAGTACCCATGTGTGAGCAAGCCACAACAAGACTAAATAGTTTAGAAAATTCAATCTCCAACACAGCTGTGTTGGACAAAAATATTAAAATTATCCTTAAATTGTAGAGTAATGCTTAAACGTAACCTTGACGTCGAGCATGAGCTAGTTAATGGAACACTGGGTACAGTTGTTAGCTTTCAATCATACCCACGTGACAGCAACATTCAGTTTGTCAATATTCGCTTTGATAAAGTTTCAGAAGTGAAAAGGATAGGGCGCTCAATTGCTCGATTCCTTCTCTTCAAAGACATGTATGTACATAGAGAGCAATTTTCTCTAAATCTTGCATATGCAGTTACCATTCATAAATCCCAAGGTCTTACCCTAGACAAAGCATTGTAGATATAGGAAACCCAGTCTTTAAGGAAGGCATGAGCTACGTAGCATTATCACGCTTATGTACACTTGACGGTCTACTACTAATGAACTTTGATGCAAGTAAAGTCAAAGCTGAAATTCCTTGCATTCTAGATTACAATAGACTGCGTTCACTGTAGACCCCTCATCTGAAACAATATCCTGTTCCAGATAAAGTAAAACGTGGCAAAAGAAAACTAAATGAAACAGAAATGCAACAGAATCCAACAGCAAATTCCTCAAAGAAAATAAAAGAAGCTAAAGTTTCAGCAATTAGCACAAACAAAGAAGAACCTATTAGGGAATGTAAACCAGGGACGTCGTCAAAGAAGGAACTGAAATTCCGAAAAATGCACTCAGATACAGAACCAGCTGGTACATTCAAATTTGCAAATGAAAGTGGGGTAAGTTGCTATGCAAATGTAGCAATGAATATTCTATTTTACTTGCCACCAATTGTTCACAGTATTTACTTGCACGGTACAGACCAATTGTGTTTGCAAATGTTAGTGCTTCATAGAAATGCAACAAGCAATCCTGACAACACCTACAGTGTTCATGGAATACGGCAAGAACTGGACGACTGTGCTGGAATTGTGAGATTCACTGTGAACTCACAAGAAGATCCACAAGAATTTCTAGTGTACTTGCTATTAGTATTGGAAAGCAAAAGCATACCTGTAAATGAAATCTTCCAGATTTCGTACATGTGGAAACATACATGCATTCTCTGTAGCAATGTGATACAGGAAGAAATCCCAAATGAGCGATTTGTGTATGTTTCCATACCAAATTGTGAAAGCATTCCATTTCAGCAACTTGTACAGAATGCAAACCATGGCAGATTATGTACTATTTGCAATTCAGACAAGCGCTCCACCTTACTGATACAATCACATAGTGCCTACATAATACTTATGCTTCTACTTTATAATGCAGATGGTACCAAAAACAACTGCAAACTGACTGGATTCACACACAGGCAAGTGTCACTTGGAAAGAAAACCTTTACAACAATAGGTATAATCTACCATGCAGGAGCTACAACCAATGCAGGTCACTACACTGCATACATTAAAAAGAAATGTGGATGGTTCGAATGTAATGATAGAACCATTACTCTAAAGCAGAGATTGCCAGCTAATCTTACAAATGCATATTTAATCTTCTTAAAGCCAACATTTAATAAATAATGTGCACTTCAAGATTGCCAAAAAATTATGTGAAAGACTACAAACAGTTAGAATACGCCAACAGGTATCTTACTGCCCAAGAGGATGTAACAACGACACACATAAATGCATATCACAGATTTGTATGAACACGTGCACAGTAAGAATACGCCTACAGGTATCTAACTGTTGTTAAAAATCAGCAGGAAGGCAACAAACGTAACATTAATCAGAAATTGAAGGAAACACTCAAAGGAAACAAGGAAGTAGTTAGTACCATAGCAAATGAAGGTTTTTTTTTAATCCGACAAGGATTTTTTTTCCCCAGACCCAAGGAGTAGAAAAGCAAACACAGAAACTGAGCACAATGCACAGTACACTGGTTTGTAAACTAAATATGAGGGTAAAAAAAAGGTTAACTGGCTATTATGCAATGTGGTAAGTTTTCATAAAATGCAAACACTAACATACCTTTTTCTTTTATCACAGAAATTAAAAAAGGGATACTTCCGCCAAGTACGAAAGGCATTTATAAATATATATATGGATTCTGAACAAAGTAAGGAGTAAGTATATTGGCAGTCATTTTCTACACATGGAAATCTACACGTCTAATCTATGGTAGTAATATGCTGCATTGGCTGTAGGCTTTCCCTTGCATCTTCGGTGTGTAACCTACGACCTACACCTTATGACCAAAGTACAAAGAGTATAGTTCCTAGCCACAACCATTGCTGCATATCAAAACCATGGTCCTTGTAAATTAGCTACTTATAAATTTACTTTTGGGAACACCGTCTGCAGCCATGCAGCCAAGACATTAGGGCGTGCACCCAACTAGCGCATTACACCACACACATATTCACTTATAACTCCACTGCTTATGACTTCAGTCTTGGGTGCATGGCCTTTGGGCATGCAGTCAAGACTCTGGGTCCTGGCCAGAAACACCACAGCATATCGGAACCATTGTGCCTTGTCATTTCACTATGTACAAAGTTGGTTTTGAGAGCATGGCCTTTGGCCATGCTCCCAAAATGCTACGCCCTCCCCACAACCATCTTAATGATGTTGCATAGTACAAGTGTACCAATAGCTGTGATATGGTGCAGTAGTTTGTAGCCACAGGCTACAGACGTGAGTTTGAGGCCATAGAATTATCAATGTATGGGTGTACAGTATATAAAATGCACAGTTGCTTACAACTGCAGTGCTATTACTTTGTTCAAATACTCTGCATCCTGGCCACTACTACCACACCATATGACATCCATTGCGGTATATAACTACACTACATACAAAAGTGCTTTTGGGGGCATGGCCTTTGGCATGATTGCAGCCCCTCCCCACAGCCACCTGAGTGATGCACTACCACACCATATCACACACATTGTGCCTTGTAAGTACACTACATATAACTGTTCTGTCTGGTGCATGACTGCAGACCCTCCCCACAGCCACCTGACTGATGTTGAATACTAGGGGTGTCTCTGTAGCTCTGAAATGCTGCACTGTTTGTGGGCAGGGCCTAAAATTTTAGGTGTATGTCCATACATTTCAATGGGCCTCATTACGACCAAGGCACTAATGGGTTAACGGCGCCGTAAAAGGCTGCAGCGCCGTTAACCTATTAGCGCCTAATTACGAGGTCCCTTTGCGGGACCCGACCTTAACGGCTGGTGCAGACTTAACGGCTGGTGTAGACCATCCGTTAAAGTAGGGACCCGCAAAGGGACCTTGGTGCTAATTACCGTGCCGCAATTTGCGGCACCGTACTTAGCGCCTTCCCCATTCCCATTGAGCCCTATGGGGCAAAAATGGGAATGGGGAAGGGCCATGGAGGAAGGGGGAAATAACGCCCCGCCAACCTTGTAATGGGGTGGTAATTCCCCCTTTCTCCATGGCGGAGTCGGTAACTTACCGGCATGGACCATGGTGCTAATAGCACCATGGTCTTCCACCAGGGTCATAATGAGGCCCAGTATATTGTTGTGAAGTGGCTTATAACTCCAGCACTTACAAGTTTCTTTTTGGGTGCATGCTTGGGTGTATGGCATACAGCCTTCAACCATGCACCCAAAAGTACACATCTTGGCCAAACCACTGCACTAGATAAAACCCATGTGGGCTTGTAAGTGAAGAGGTTATAGCTTTGTTGTTGGGTGCACACACTCCCCACAACCAGGCAATTGATACGCATTACTATGAGTATATCCATGGGTGTGACATGCTGCAGTGTTTCTGGCCAGGGCCTAGAGTTTTGGAAGTAAAGCCTTGGGCCTTCGGCCGACGGCCATGCATCCAAGACTCTAGGCCCTGGCCACAACCACCGTAGCATGTGACACCCATGGCGGCGTACCAATAAATACAATACCCATAGGAAAAAGTAATGCAATTACGGCATGTTGTCAATTTCAATGTTCCCTAACACCACGCATGTCCTTACAACAGTTACAAGTTCCCTGTGCACTGCACAGACTGAAATACTGCCCTTATTGGACCACTCATCTTCTGTGCGTACAAGGTGGCCATAGAAAATACATCATGAAGAGGTTGTAACTTTGTTATTAGGTGCATGGACTTTGGTCCTGCACCCAAGAGTGCAGGGTCTCCCCACAACCACCTCAGTGATATGTGGTAGTGGGGTTTTTTCTATAAGTGTGGTATCCTTCACGGCTTCTGGCCAGAGGCTTCACTACTAGCTGTATGTCCATAGATATTACATGGGATGGTTGTGCAGTGCCTTGCACGTCCAGTACGTATAACTTTGTTGTTGCACACAAGACTGCACACACTCCCCACAACTTAGCAATCTCGATACGCAATACTACAGGTGTATGCATGGGTGTGGCATGCTGCAGTGGTTGTGGCCAGGGCCTACAGTCTTGGAAGTAAGACCTTCGGCCTTCCGCCGACGGCCATGCATCCAAGTCTCTAGGCCCTGGCCACAACCACTGTAGCATGTCACACCGTACTAATGAATATAATAATACCCATAGGAAAAAGTATTGCAATTATGGCATGTTGTCAATTTCAATGTTAGCTACCACTACGCGTGTCCTTACAACAGTTACAAGTTTCCTGTGCACTGCATGGACTGAAATGCTACCGTTATTACACCCCTCATTTTCTATGCGTGCAAGGTGGCCATAGAAAATACATTGTGAAGACCGACCCCCAGAACAAATGCATTGATCACCCATGTCTTACTGTCTGAACCTGTCCCAACGCTCTGTGACACAGCAAAAGAGTTTTATAAATATAGCATGTGTACACTGGTTGTTGCTCCGCTATTGGCGGATCCAAGATGTCGAGCGCAGCCAAACAATCTGATGCAGAACACGTCTCGCAGCAGCCAATCGGCAGAGACGTCGCGTGTCCGCAGTCATGACGCAAGCCCATTAGCCAATCGTTATCTTGTCCGCGGAGTGAACAGGGAAGTGTGACTGCGGAGCGGACATAGATATCACATATTTTTTGAGACATACTTTTTGGTCGTTTTAAAGAAAAATACTGGACGGAGTGTCACCAAATTTACAAAAGCACGCTTTCTGGAGCCCCTATACCTGCAGCAAATTTCGGGGAAATCCGTCCAACGGTTTGACCTGTAGCAGTGCGCAACATTTTTCCCCATTCAGTCTATGGGAAAAAAAGACGTTTTGGAACCGCCCCTATAACTTTTCCCCCCCTGGACCAAACATCACCGAACTTTGTAAAAAAATTCAGAGTGGGCAATATACTTTTTTAGCAAAGTTTGGTGAGGATTCGTCCTGGGGGAGCGGAGTTATAAGCTGCCCAAAAAGTGTTCTTCCTATGGAAACAGCAACTTAACCATAACTACACGGCCACAGTATTTATATATATATATATATATATATATATATATATATATATATATATATATATATATATATATATATATATATATATATATATATATATACCTGCCCTTGTTTTTCCAATTAGGCTGTGGGACTTTCATATACATATGAACTCCAAGCTATATGGCCACATACATGACTCCCGTTGGACACAGAAGCCAGCAGACTGCAGGACGTAATAGCTCCCAAACAGCATATAAGCAAGAAAGCAATGGATATGTTTCCTTAAGCACTTTAACCATGGTTCTCAATCCAGTCCTGTATGTCTAGCACTTTCCATATGAGTTAGAGAAAATGCCTCTAGCACCAACTCTACTCGTACTCCTTTGACCAAATACATTCATCTTCAATTAGCATGGTAATGTTTGCCCAGTTTCACTTATTTGAAGCCTGAGGAGCTGATCCGGGTCTCCTCAGGCACTGCAGTGTTTACAGGAAACATCAAACGCCGTAAACTTCGAATCTGCGCTTGCGGGCAGAGCGCGGCATGTGCAAGTCCCTGCTTATGGGTGGAATGGAGCACGAAGTACCGACACGCCAGCGCCTCACCCACGCCATCTCTCCATACTCACCACGCATCAGGTACGCTAGTCTGTCTGTGAAAGCCTCAGACCCGGCCTGGGTCCTCTGAAAAACCACCATCAAGTGGTTTCATGTCTTTATAACGACATTCTAAATAACAGCATACATTTTAAATGACACCTGAATAACGAAAAAAGTCTATTTATGTATTTATTTAATTTGGGCCCACCCTCCAACCCTCCCATTTCTACAGCCTTTTTACCTTCCCACCAACTACCCCCACCCCTTTTTTTTCTCCAATTTTTATTGAGTTTTATGAGAATCACATTACACACATTCATCAACGGGTCCATTAGCTGGATCAACAGTAATTTAACATAGTACTAAGAAAACGACCTATGCAGGTGTGCTCTTTGTTTTGCTCTCCCCCACCTCCCATCGCACAGCCCCTCCTCCCCCAAGCTAATTAACAAACAAAGGACTCTTTCACGTATACCAGCGCTTCTTTGCACCCCAGGGGAAATTCTCAGTTGTCTGAACCAGGGACAGTCTCGTTTTGTGTATTTCGACCTCTAAGATGACAAATTCAAGGCTTCATAACTCCCTTTCCATGTCCTTTTGGGGACGGTAACCCCCGTTTTTTTGTATGTATTTCGCGCAAACGTCTACCCATTCCATTTCCACAGGCCCTGCATCTCCATTAATGGCCATGGTTAAATGATCCATCCGTTAAAGGTTCTGGGCTGTACTGACCCATTCACTCTTCCTCTTGGGGAGCTCTCTTTTCCAGTATGTTGCCAAACATACCCTTCCTGCAAGGAGCAAACTATGAATCATCCTCGGCAGCCTAGTGAACTCCCCTTCCTGTTCTTGCAGGCCAAATAATATCAGCATCAGTGCTTTTCCCCTTGCAACCCTGTCTAGATCTTTAATCCAACTTAACACCTCATTCCAGTAGGACTGGACCACCTTACATCCCCACCACATATGCCAATAGTCAACTCTGGACCCACACTCATGCCAACACATGGGGCTCGATCCTTGGTACATCCTGGAAAGCCTAACCGGGTCATACTGCCACCTGTGTAAGAGTGTGACACTGTGTAGTTTGTACTGGCAGGAGATATGTCTGTGAGGCCTCCCTACACATCTTCTGCCATGTCTGTGGGGAGAGTTCCCTCCCTCCCGAAGTCCCTCCCCCAGCTCTGAGTCAGCCCGTTTGAGGACTTCCTTTTCATCTCTATTAAGGCCTTGTATGGTGCACAGATTAATTCCCTGGAACCAGACCTGGTGACTAAGATCTTCTCTAATGGTGTGAGTTCCCTCTGTAATTTCTTTTTCCAGACCTCTCTCGTCATGACCCCCTTCAGCTGTAGGTATAAGAAGACTGAGAGTGAGCCCAGTCCCAATGCCTCTTCTAACTCCTGTATCGTAATGAAGTTGCCCTCTCTCCATAATTGGCCCGCCCTTTCCAGCCCCACTTCATAACAGGTCTGGAAGCTCTCCGGGGTTGGGATGGCGCCCCTGATCATGACCCAGCGGGGATGGCCAAGTTGCAATGCCCGCCAGTCTGGCTCCCTGGAGCCAAATGCTCGAAATGGTGCCCAAAATGGGCTGTCTCCTTATCCTCCGTGGTAGTTTTGACCTGGGAACCCATAACCATTCATCAACCGTCATTGGGCTCAAGTGGTGATTATCAAGGCCCACCCATTGCAGGTCCTCCCAGTGCGTAGGATGTGGGATAAGAACCCTTATCTGAGTGGTTTCATAGTATAGAAGTATATCTGGAAGTGCCACCCCTCCACTGTCCCTTGGGAGATTCATTGTTACATTGGAGACCCTAGGTTTCTTCCCCTGCCATAAGAACCGTGAGAGGGAACCTCTAGATCTCTTAAAGTAGTCGTTGGGGATGTGTATGGGCAGCATCTGGAACAGATACATAACCTTAGGGAGAACCACCATTTTAATCACGTTGAGTGGCCCCATTTAGGAAACAGTAAGCTTGCTCCACCTCTCCAGGTTCCTCTCCACTACAGCCATCATGGGAGTGAAGTTTACTTCGTAAAGGCCTGCTAGTTCTCTTGTGACGTCAATGCCCAAATATCGCAGTGTCCCCAGATTAACCTTCATACCTAAGAATACAAACCGCCCCACCACTTTATCCCTGTTTATGTCGAATGGGAAGAGGACCAGTTTGCTTGTGTTTATTTTAAACCCTGCCAATCGACCATATTCCTCAATCACCTCTACTGCGACTGTCATTGATGTTTGTGGGTTTACAATGTGGAGTAACATGTCATCCGTGTATAGGCCCAACTTGTAGGTCTTTCACCCACCACCATCCCTTCCTCTCACTGTTCCCATCTCAGTCTCTGAGCAATGGGTTCTAGTGAAAGAACAAAAAGAGCTGGGGACAGTGGGCAACCCAGCCTTGTCCCTCTCCCCACAGTAAACCACCACAAGTATCCCCCATTAAACGAAACGCAAGCCCTCAGGGAAAAATTGCCCTAATGACCCGGCGGAGTCTCTCGCCCAGTCCTATCTTTGAAAGAACTCTCATTAAAAAGCCCCATTCTAACCTATGAAATGCATTCTCCGCATCGACCGAGAAAAGAGTAGGGTCCCCTTGAATCCCCCAGGCCTCGTTTATCAGGTGCAGTGTTTTTCTCATGCTGTCCACTCCCTGACACCCCCTTGCAAAACCCACTTGGTTGGAATGAACCCATTTCTGCAAGTGACCCTCCAGCCTTGCCACGATGACCCTGGCATAGATTTTGGCATTGATGTTTACGAGTGAGATTGGGTGATAGGAGCCACAAGACCTATGGTCTCTGCCCTCCTTAGGTATCACCTTAATGAGGGCCTGGGCAAGGGAGTCAGGTGCCCTTCCTGTCTCCATAATATCATTAAAAAGTAGCATCAAAATACCGAGCCGGACGGCTGAGTACATTTTATAGAAGCCTGGGGTCAAACCATCCTCACCAGGTGGCTACCCCAGGGCTAGGCACCCTATGGCTCTCTGTATTTCATCCCCTGCAATTGGGGCCCCATGTCCTCTGCCTCAGCCTTCAGTAAGGAGGGGAAGTGGGAGTCTTCAAGATAGTCGTCAATGTCCCCAATGGTAACCATCCCGTCACTACTGCACAAAACCTCATAGAAAGAGGTGAACGATTCTTCTTGAATCCCCTTTGCCATACTTATTCCACTACCATCCCTTCCATCCATCTAGGTAACCCGGTAACCCATCTCTCGGCCCGCTACACCTGCAACCTCACTGCCATTAGGGCATCCACCTTATCTCCCTTCTCATAAAATGTCTGTTTGCCTCTCCTCCAACAATTTTAATTCTTCTCTCAGGCCCCTAGCTTCCAGGAGGTGGTCCTGTCTATTTGTAGGTGATGTCTGGGCAAGCCTTTCCAGTGGCCATATTTTACCTCTTAACCCTTTCTCTATGAGCGAATGTTCTCTTTTCTAACGGGCCTCCTCCCCAATCAGGATGCCCCTCCACGTGGCTTCAGCAGTATCCCATACAATGCCCTTCCTCACCTTCCTGTGTCATTAATGACAAACAAGTCTCTAATTCTATTCTCCATTTCTTTATTAAAGACCGGGTCCTTCCACAATGACTCATTACATCTCCACTTGGAGTTCCTGGAGCATAATCTCCTAGTTTATATCTGCCGAGACCATGTTGTGGTCTGACCACGAGATAGGGTGAATCCCTGAGTCTGCTGTTACTTCCCATAGGTCCCTTGATACATACAGATAGTCTATTCTTGTGAGGGTGCCATTTGGGGTGGAATTGAAAGTGAAATCCCTCACCTGTGGGTGTTTGTGTCTCCAGATGTCCCTCAAACCATAGTGCTCCATGGCCATATTGAGCTCCATTTCTCCCCATCCCTGAGGTTCACCATTCCCTTTGTGCCTGGTCTGCCTATCCAGAGTTGCCTCCATCCAGGCATTGAAGTCCCCCCCTATGTATAAGGTGCCCTTGGGCCTCAACCATAATATTTTGTAAGGTCCTTTGCAGGAATCTCTTCTGACCCTGGTGTGGGCGTACATTGTCGCAAAGGTAATCCTTATTTTCTGCATTAGACCCGATATCAGCAGGGCCTCCCCTCTGTGTCTGACCATCTCTTTGTGACCTCCAAATGGAGCCCTTTCCATACCAGAATTCCAACTCCTGCCTTCCTGGAAATTCCCAACCCCAGTATTCCCCCCTATAAGTGTAAAGACTGGTAGGGGGTGTCTGCACTTCCGCTCTCTATATGGTAGAGGAGAGGCACAGAGGACCCCAGCCAAGATTCTCTATAAGGTAGCAATGGACGAGCAATCAAGGCCTAGCTTCTCAGGAGGTGATGCAGGCTGGTTCTTAAGTACAGTGTAGTCCCTGAACCCCCACAAAGGAATGTTCACACACTGTATTACTGAAAACACAGTGTTTATATAATTAATATTCAAAGGTATGTACACAATCACAATAACACACTTTGTACTCGGAAGTCAATAATGATAAATATATACAATTCTAAAGTGGTACCACCAATGTTTTCAAATCTCATTAAAGTGCATCAACTGTACGGTTAAAATGTCACACAGATCAATAACGAGGACACCAGCAATAGAGATAGGAAGGAATGTAAGATGGTTGAAACAATAGGCAGAATGCTGACCCCTACCGCTAGGCACAGGTCTGTGTGGAGATCCCCCCACCTGGGCAACCTGTAAATAAAGATATATAGCGCAAGCCCAGTCCTTATATTGTTCAATAGTTCTATTGCCTCCTATTAAGGTTTTACCCCCCCCCCAATGTACCTGGTGGAGTAGAGTTCTCCGAAGATGCGTCGACCGATCCTTCTTGAGTGCCCTCCCTTTAAGGCAGGAGTCACGGGTCGTCGAACGTCCGACGGTGAACAGGTTGAACTACGGCAGTGAAGTGGCAGTTTCGTTCCTAGCGGTACTCGTCTTCCTTGCAAGGAAGAGGCGTGCAGGGCACCTCGGTGACGATAGTTCTGGACCGCAAAGAGATGATGAAGAACTCTGGCCCAGCAAGGGCGTCGAGTCGTCGGCGTCTCTGTGGTCCTTAGGTGGCGGGAAACCCACCGGCGGATGCTCCTCGACGTGTCGACGGTCGGGCCTTCTCCAGCGGGATAAAGCGGGTGACGATGCAGACGAGAGCGTCCGATAATCAAATGAAGTTCTTAGGAAAACGGGAGCACGGCGGCTCTGGTCAGCGACGGCGGTTGTCGACAGTGGCGTACAACAGTACGAGTGCTTCTCTTTGAGATTCCGCGGCAGTCCCCGTCTCGGTCGGCAGCCTGTCGAAGGTCTGTCTACCAGGGAGCTTTGGCAAAGATCAGCTGTGCCACTTCACTGCCGTAGTTCAACCTGTTCACCGTCGGACGTTCGAAGACCCGTGACTCCTGCCTTAAAGGGAGGGCACTCAAGAAGGGCCGTCGATCCCCCGACACTGAACGCTGAGTTCCTCGATGCCTCTCGACGATCCGTGGCACCTGCTTTAAAGGGAGTCACTCAAGAAGGATCGGTTGACGCATCTTCGGAGAACTGTACTCCACCAGGTACATTGGGGGGGTAAAACCTTAATAGGAGGAAATAAGACTATTGAACAATATATGGACTGGGCTTGCGCTATATATCTTTATTTACAGGTTGCCCTGGTGGGGGGATCTCCACAAAGAACTGGTGTCCTCGTTATTGATCTGTGTGACATTTTAACCGTACAGTTGATGCACTTTAATGAGATTCGATAACATTCGTGGTACAACTTTAGAATTGTATATATTTATCATTATTGACTTCCGAGTACAAAGTGCGTTATTGTGATCGTGTACATACCTTTGAATATTAATTATATAAAGACTGTGTTTTCAGTAATACAGTGTGTGGACATTCCTTTGTGGGTGTTCAGGGACTACACTGTACTTAAGAACCAGCCTGCATCACCTCCTGAGAAGCTAGGCCTTGATTGCTCGTCCATTGCTACCTTATAGAGAATCTTGGCTGGGGTCCTCTGTGCCTCTCCTCTACCATATAGTGAGCGGAAGTGCAGACACCCCCTACCAATCTTTACACTGGTGGCAGCGGTGGGATGCTTATGGTTTTAAGAATCAGTGTATAACCGTGCCACTTACAAAATATCTGCACTTAATTAAATTAAGGTTTGGTTGTGTACAAAATAACTGCATTACAAGCAATGGAGTCTACTGCAAATGGTAAATTAACTCGGATGAGCTTAGAGGCTCTCCAGAGTGCTTTTGAAGCCAGGGAGTTAGACTTTGTGGATAAGTTTAGGGCTGAGCTGATAGCTGCCCTGGTGGACTACCAGACCGATGGTGAAACTCTTGATGAGGGGGGGAATGCAACCAATGAGGACTCTGCCCCTGGGGTTTCTACTGAATCTGTTTCTGGGACTGCCACCATTCCTGCTGCTTCTGTTCCGAACCCCAGCAATTCCTTGGAGCTTGATTTATTAAGGATGAAATTGGCCTTTGAATATCGCAAGTTGGAAATAGATGCTGAGCTTAAGAAGGAGGAGTTGGCACAAGTTGAACTCAAGAATAGGGATCTTGAACTCAAAGACAAGGACACTGAATTTCAGAGAATCCAGCTAGAGAAAGCTAGAGTGGAGACTTCAGCGAAACCCAGTGAGAGTGTCAGGTCCTCAGCAACTAAATTTATGAAGGATTTGGTTGGTGTGTTTGTGGAGGGTTCAGATATCCTCCAATGGATTGAAGCATTTGAAATGGCTTGTGCAATTCATGAGGTTGACAAAAGAGATTGGGCTAAGTGTTTTCTAAGCAGAGTGCCTCAAACTGGATATGACTGTATTCTGAAGCTGAGTGTGGAAGAAAGGGGTCAGTATGAATGTATGAAATCTGCTTTGATTGCCAAGTTTGGTAAGACAACTACCCAATACCTTAAAAGGTTCAGGGATTTTAAGAAAGGAGAGAATGTTTATTGGGTTGACTGGGTGAGTGCTGCACACATGAAAATGATGAGGTGGATTGATGGTTACAAGGTGAAAACTTTTGTTGAATTGTCCCACCTGTTGTTTTTTGAGCATTCTTCTGAAGCCTGTTCACCGGAGCTGCGTCAGTATGTTGCTGACCAGAACATTTTAGATCCCTTTAAGCTGGCTAGGTTGGCTGACAAGTGGGTCTCCCACCAGGTGTCCCCTAAGGACTCCAGTGGGAAGGACAAGGACAAAGAAAAGGGGGCCTCTCAGAAAGCTGAG
This sequence comes from Ambystoma mexicanum, assembly GCF_040938575.1. Taxonomy (NCBI): domain Eukaryota; kingdom Metazoa; phylum Chordata; class Amphibia; order Caudata; family Ambystomatidae; genus Ambystoma; species Ambystoma mexicanum. Next base: position 1,234,042,897 of record NC_090921.1, read on the forward strand.
GAGTCCCAAAAGCAGTCACAGTCGGGTAAACCTAAACCCTCCTCTCCGAAAACGCAAAAATCTAGTGGGGATAAGTCATCTGTGGGTGGGAATAAGAGTAGTGGTCCAACTGCTGCAAAGCAGGCTCCAGGTGGTTCCAGTACCGTACCCCACACTCCCGGCACTTGTTGGGATTGTGGGGCTCTGGATCACAGAAGGGATGACTCCAAGTGTAAAGGTAAGGCACTTGGAGCACAGGCTGTCAGCCTGACCTACCCTTACCCCATGTCTGAGGTGGAGGCCACTGTCCTCCCCTCCTCTACAGGGATCACATTTGGTGCTCCCGTAGAGATTTCCTTAGTGTCCCTTGGGGCCTGGGACCTGTACGCAGAAGTACTGGCGACTATCCCACAGAACACCCGTAGGTTTTTGAGAAGTGTCCTCTTGAATGGCCGTCCTTCTACTGGTTTGAGAGACACTGGGGCAAGCATGACAGTGGTGGACAGGACCCTGCTCAAGCCAGAGGACTATGTAGGTGCTCCTCTGAGAACCACCAGGTTAGCTGGTGGGCCTCCCAAATTATCGCCTATAGCCTTAGTCACACTCGTAATTGGAGACAAGACAGCAAAGCTTCCTGTCCTGGTTCAGGACAATGTCCCTGCTAACATTCTGTTAGGTAATGATCTAGTCGAGTTGGGATTGATCTCGGATGGTCTTTCCATGACTGCTGCTGCGGTCACTAGTTCACAGGTGACACCGGGTCTGGCTGTGAGTCAGGTACCCGAGCCAAAGGCGCGGCCTAAGGCAAGACGAAGGAAGAGCAAGAAGGCCACCTCTGTGGAGGGAGCTCCTTCTCTTCCTGCTGTTTCTACAGCACCCATTGGGATCCATGCTCCCGACGGGCTGGGTCCAGTGGTAAACCCCGTCTCAACTGCTGTGGGAGAAGAGCCAGAAGTCTCCCCTGTGGCAGAGGTTCTCAACCCGGAGGATCATCCCGATCTTCAATGCTTGTTAGCTGAAGGGGGACCCTCCCGGGCAGACTTCTGTAAAAGACAGAGAGAGTGTCACTCTCTCGAGGGTCTGAGGAAACAGGCCCTGTCCCAGGCACAAGGAGAAGTGCCTAGGACATTCCGGATTTATTGGGAGGTGAGCTCCTTGTTATTGAGCCCACTAAGCCTGAACCTGGTGCCCTCAAGAGGTTGGTGTACCCCAGGTTTACAGGCCCTTCCTACTGCAGTTGGCGCATGAGGTGCCCTTGGCGGGTCATCTTGGTACCAAGAAGACTAAGCAGAGGCTCTCTGCCCATTTCTACTGGCCTCGGATGGGAGTAGAAGTGGAGTCCCACTGCAGGACCTGCCCAACTTGTCAGTTGTCTTGCAAGACTGGAGGCAGTGTCATTGCCCCACTGCAGCCATTGCCAGTGGTTGGCACACCATTTCAGAGGGTGGGCATCGACATTGTCGGTCCCTTTGACCCTCCCAAGTCAGGTGGACATCGCTTCATCCTGGTCTTGGTAGATCATGCCACCAGATACCCTGAGGCTATACCCCTTCGGACTGTTACTGCCAAGGTGGTTGCCAGGGCTCTCCTGGGCATTTTCACCTGTTTTGGATTCCCCAAGGAGGTTGTCTCTGACAGAGGATCCAACTTCATGACTAGTTACATGAAAACCATGTGGAAAGAGTGCGGGGTAACCTACAAGTTCTGCAACTCTTACCACCCTCAGAGCAATGGTCTGGTTGAGAGATTTAATAAAACTCTCAAGGGCATGCTAGGTGCTTTGGAAGAGCCCCTAAGGAGGAAATGGGATCTCCTCCTGCCATGCCTGCTGTTTGCTTACAGAGAGGTACCTCAAGAGGGTGTTCAGCCCCTTTGAGTTACTCTTTGGACATCCTGTGAGGGGGCCCCTTGCCTTGATCAGAGAAGGTTTGGAAGCCACCCCTCCCGGTCCCACCAAGCAAGTGGGGGACTATGTGTTAGGCCTCAGACAGAGGATGACACAGATGATGGGTCAAGCAACAGCGAATATCAAGGCCAGCCAGGAATTGAACAAATACTGGCATGACCTTAAAGCATCGCAAGTGGATTGGACTCCGGTATAGGAGGTCCTCGTGATGGAGCCTACCAAGCCTCGGGCATTGGCAGATAAATGAACTGGACCCTTCAGGATAATCTCCAAGGTGGGTGAGGTCAATTATCTGGTTGACATGGGAATCCCAGGGATAGCCCCTCAGGTATTCCATGTTAATAGGCTCAAGCCTTTCCACGCGCACCTGTCAAATTCAGCATGGTGCTGCCACCAGCCCATACCCTGCTCTGCGGGCCACCCACAGGTGCCCAAAAACATATACTAGGGGCACAGGGTTGTATCCCACCCATGAGTACCATAAGGGTATCCCACGGGTCTGTTCACCAAACCAAAAGAGAGAGAGCTGCACCACCAGGAGTCCCACATGAACTCCTGCGTGGAAAACACAACAGAACACACGATAAAAAGCAGTAAAGGACAAGGATACGGAGGCCCTGTCCCTCCGAGGCATTTCCAGCATCACAATAAGGCCACAGGGGATTCTTCGTTCATCACCTCTCTGGTATCTAGTTTCCTGCAGGAATAGCACCTCAATCCCTGATCTCTTAAACTCTCTGGTGACCACTGACCTCTTAGTGGGGGAGTTAAGCTCCTTAACATTCAACATACATACACAGAGACTGTTACCCTTACTGGTTGCCCCAATCGCAGCAATAAGTAAGACCTGTGTCAAAATGATTCTCAACATAAAAAGCGAGTCCCCCACACTCTGCAAGCCCAATTTCTCTCGTGGACATTTCACAAGCTACCTGATACCAGCCACCCCTCCTTGAGCCCCTCCCCCTTCTGTATCACTTGGTCTTTCCCAGTTACTATCACTAGGTGAATCTGAGCCACCAAACAGGCCCGAAACCCAGACCCATGAAATTTGCACCTCACTGTCGGGTGCCCCCACCTCAACGTCCAACAAACACCACGCTGACAAACAGTTTAGAACTTTTCAACATTTTGGAGCTCTCTTAGACCTCAAGACTGACCTTTCAGCACTTTGTAGCACTTATTGTTCAGACTGTACTTCCAATTCTCTCGGCTGTGCCCTTTGGGAGCACAGCGTATATGAAAGTCTCCCTGAAACGTCTCCTTGTCGTCTCCCGGAGGATCTTCAAGATGTATTTGAGGGGTGGGGGCGGGGGGGTGGTTGGAGCTTCATAAATGTCCTAGTGCCCAAAATTTGTCTCCTCTTCGGACCCTTGACTCGCCAGCTTCTGTCTCTTCCGGTCTCTCTCTGGGATCCCTGGGCTAGTTCTTCCTTGCCCAATAGCTCTCTTGTGGCTCTAGTGATTTCTTCCTCTGATGCAAGCCTATACTTCTTCCTGTCAAGTTCATAGTAAATGGAGAACGGAAATCCCCATCTGTAGCGCACACCTTTTCCATTCAGCCTGTCTGAGTAGTTGTAAAAGCACGCCAACACTGATCTCGAGCCTCCAGACGGACCACCAGCCCTGTGTGCTCTATCGATTTTTGTTTCGTCTATCGAGTCACCGTCAAAGAGGAGTTTTGTAATTTTGTGGATTATTCTCTTGAGATCTCATTCTGTCTCCCTCTCCTTTTTTCCTCCTTTCGCGATTCTCAAAATCGTCCATCTTTAGGAGCATCTCGGCTTGCCTTTTCTCTATTTTGCCCAGCCTTACGTCCATTTGCGTTTCCAGGGTGTCTAATGAGGATTGGTTATGTTCTACCTGTTGTAACCTATCCTCCATCTTGTCCAGCTGACATTGATCTTATCCACTTTTCCCCCTATGTTGGCGCTCATGCCCCTTATTTCCTCCAGTAGTGAGGCTACGTCCTTCGTTGCCATCGAGTCTTCTCCCTCCAGCTACCATCGCCCTCATTTTGTTGTAGTCATTGCTTTCTCTCACAACCAGCTCAGAGCGTGGGCCCTCAGGGACCCACCCCCTCTTCGTGGGTGACCTCCGCTAGACCCCAGCAATTTCCTGTCTTCCCCAAGAGATGCAACCGGGGAAGGGTGTCTGTTATGGACACAGAGGGCTCTCAGGGTCTTTCCGGGAGTGCCGGGCCACACAGATGTCCTGAGAGATAGGTCCACCCTCTGGGGGACCACTGAGCTACCCACCCAGGGGTCCTATGCTTTCTTCAATAGAACCGAAGCAGGCAGGCACATGCCTGCACAATGATCCCCTGCACACTTGATACCCCAACATGGTTCTCCACACTTCCCAGAGATTTACTCTCCCTCTCCCGTGTCCCTTCGCCTCCTGACCTTCAGGGCCCTGGGTGTCCACAAACACACAGACAGGATCTCCGGTCCTCTCCGGCTTCCAGGGCCCAGCACCCTACTATGCCTGTGTCGGCCCCAGTATCGGAGTCAGCCCTCCAGGCACAAGGTTCTCTCAGGGGTCACTGCCCAGCCCAGAGACCCTATGCAAGGTCTCTTCTCAGCTCTGTTCCGGTCCCAGGGGAAAAAACTGCTACAATGTGCCAGTATTTCCTCCTTGTTGCAGGGGATACTTTACTATTTCTGCAGGGTGGGCCCATGCCCCTCTGAAGGAGACCCTTCCCCTGCGGACCGTTGCATACTGTCTCTTGCCAAGGTGCACTTCACCTGTGGTGCCCAGGGACTCAGGCACCTATTAATCCTCAGAATTCTTGGACCGCGGCAAGCCTCTTTTCACCTTTGATGCCTCTGGGCTCGGGTCACTAGAGCCTCCGTGCCCCTGTGCGGGTAGCGCTTTCAGCAACCCTCTCCAGGCCTTCGGGGTCTCCCCAGTGGAACGAGTGCCTCCAGGCACAGCCGTGGCCACAGGAGGCGGGGCACAGTGGGAGACCTCGGACATCGAGGGACACCCATCCCAATCTATGGCACCAAACACCTGAGCTGTTCCTTAGGGTGGGGGGGGGGGGTGTGCTGCAACCGCCCTTCTCCAGGCATCTCTCCCCCGTGGTGGCCTCTTGTTTACTTTCACTTTCCCGACAATGCGTGACAACGCTGCTCCCAAGGTTCTACCAAACTGTTCTCTCTGGGTTTTGGCTCGTTGTGAGCCCCCCAGTCAGCTGTCCTTGTCTGGCAGTCTGGACCTGCGGTGGTGGGTGTAATTGGGGACACACTCACAAGTTCGGGGTCTGGGCCATGTAGGAGCGCGTTCAAGCGTCCTCCATCAGCGCACCCCCTGGTGGTTGTCCACCCCGGCCCCTTTTAAACCCTTACCCCACATCCCATATAAACTTTTACTAAAATATGCAACTTTTTGTCGTTATTCAGCTCTCGTTTAAAATGTGTGTTGTTATTTTTTTTTCATTATTAACACTGCGTATCCAGCAAGCGGGCCAGACCGACGTGGGGCTTATGAGGCAGAGGCAGTATGTACAACATTGCGGCCACGTTCCGTGACACGTGACTCACCCCAAACCACCAGCACTATGGAAAACGTAGTCCAGGCCTTCCAAAATCCTTACACCCGGCCCTCCAGGATCTTGTCCTACCACTTGGCCGGCTACACCCAGCTGACCAGAATACACAACATCTTCCACAGCGCAGCTGACTCAAAGGAGCTGACATGCACAATATCAATTCGAATTTGGCATTTGCGATCATAAGCAGAATCATGAACTATGTCTAAACATAGGCATAGCTTTTACTTACAGATCACCCTGCTACCACCATCTATATATATGTGCTGTAAAGGGGGTTGAAATAAAAAAGTCATCAATTTGATTGCATTGCATTGATGGGGGTTGTAGTAATTGTATAGATTCCTCTAGACACAAAGCCTATTCCCAAGCCACACACCATTAATGTCAATGTTCAGCTTTGTGTGTAGGTAATGGGTGGGTGGCAGGGATGGCTCTATCTTTGGCATGTCCCTTAAGAGGTTTGAATGATTCCACCCCCCCCCCCTTTTGACGCATACAGAGAAAAATGCTCTGAGTTATCTGGAAGGGCAGGAAGGTGAGGATCTCCCAGAAGGCCATGGGCAGCGTGGGACTGGGAGGCCTAGGGGTCCTCGACCTGCGTAAATACCAGGTAGCAGCACAATTGGCACATGTGCGGGCGTGGGTCATGAGCTCTGGGCGCCCAAGATGGATAGATTTGGAGCAATCCCTCCTCTCACTCTCCCTGCGCTTTCTTCCGCATGTCCCGCCTCCACTACGCCAAACCTGGAATGGGACCTTGGCCTCCACTAAACACACCCTTAAAACTTGGGACTGGGCATTAAAGCATAAGGGCGTTCCGAGGGGGCTGGGTCCTTCCTCCCAAATTTTCCATAAACCAGCCTTCTCTGCTGGATCCCATCCACTGAACTTCAAATACTGGACTGCAGGGGGCTTGAATCCCTGGGAAAACTCTTCGAGGATGACCAGCCTCACTCCTTTGAACAATGCAAAGCAGCCTTTCAGATAACGGAGATGGACAGGTTCTCTTACATGCAACTTCAACTATGGTGCTCCCACCCCCAAATCTGTCAAACAGCAATACGTACCCCTAGCCCCCTTGAGCTTACCCGAAAGGAGCTGCCACTTCAGGGGAAATCTCCCGCCTCTACAAACTATTGCAGGAGGATATACTCACCACAAGGTCCCCCTACATGGCACCGTGCGAGTCAGACTTAGGGCATCCTCTAGAAGACCAAACGTGGATGGACATATGGTCTAGGACTTACACCTCATCCTTCTGCATCACTAACCAGGGATGCGCCCATAAACTGCTTCTGCGATGGTACTACCCTCCACTACGCCTGCATCACTTTAACCAAGCCCTTGATCCCCAATTCTGGCACCTACACCTATGTGGACAGCTGGGAGGTCATACTTCGATATGTGGTGGTCATGCCCAACCGTAAAAGCTTTCTGGGCACAGTGCCTCACTACTATAAAATACATTACCCAGGTGGTGATCCCCATGGAGCCAGAAACCATCCTACTAGGCGCCCCGGTACCAGGGGCTTACTCGAGATCTGGGAAAACAGCCAAACTTCTTACACAACTTCTACTAGCTGGGAAAATTACAATATACAATACTTGGAAGACAGCCAAAGGCCCCTTAATGACTCTTTGGTGGATCAAACTTTGGGACATTTTGGTCGCAGTAAAAGTCACAACAGCCAAGGCAGGCCTCTTTCATCAATTTGCGAACATATGGGCTGCATTCCTAGACTATGATCAGAATTTCCTGGCGATGACCCACAAACCTCAATTGGTCAGAGGGGCACTCCACTCGGCAGTGAGCCACTCACGGACATACCCGCTCTACTGGACCAGGAGGAAAGTTGAGTTGGAGAAGGAGTGGGGGGCAGAGGCTGGGCTGGAGGAGAGAGCTTTGGGGTCTCCGGACTATGCTTGCTCAGTCTCATCTAACTGAAAGGGGGGTTATTTTATGTCTCTGATATGATTGTATTGTTTTCCTCAGTGCTTCCGGTTTAAAATAAACATGTTAAAAAAAGAGGTGTGAATGATATGTAATTAGAAAGGGGAGAGTTTATAAAGCTGCATGCTGTGGGCGACATTGACAAAGTAATGGTGGTCAATTAATATACATTTTCTTTCACTGTTTTTATTTCAGTCATATTTGTAGTTATAAAACAGTGGTGGAAGTGGATTGAGGGAAAGGCAGAACCCTAGTATGGAGTTTGCATTGCTATGGGGGAGGGTTGGGGTGTGTTTGGGGTAGGTGGGGAGCAGAAGGGTGGGAGAATGAGGGGGTGGGGCAGTGGGGAACTTAGTTCCACTTCTTTTTTTGTCCAATGTGATGCCTACTAATTTCAGTGCATTGTCAGGCCACACCTCTTTAACCTGTGCTGGATGTAGCCACACAGAATGTGTATCAGGTAATATCATACCCATAAATAATGTCGCCATACATATAGTCGCCAGGAAATGGCATAGGCAACATTATTTATGGGGATCATTTATGGGGTAAATGGGAGCTGGGGTTGCGGGGTGTCCCCCGTTCCCTTGAAAAAAATATGGGGGTTGCGAGGGTATCCGCGGCAGGTTCCATGGGGTAATATCGCTGCAAAAAAGGCGCCATTCTTGTATGGCAACATTTTTGGTGAGATATTATCACATGGAACCTCAAGATGCTGTTCCTCCAAGACTGTAAATATTACAATATCGGGGGGCGCTGTTGAGCGCCGAACAAGATGGCTGCCTGAACGTGACTCTCCGCGGCAGGCAGTCACAGGATCCTTTTTTGCGGCACCTTTCTGGATTCGCGCTTGACTCCGGAGGGCACGACTCGATCGAGGATGATCCGTGCTCCATCTGGACTGAACCCCGGCGCGAAACGGGGCCGGGGACCCTGAGATCCGGACATCTCTCCGCCCCTCCCCCACCTGCGAGGCGGCTTCGTGCCAACGTCCTTCCCCGGCTGTGGGACGTGCCGGGCTTCTTGGATTTGCTGGAGCCGCCACTAGCTCCACCGAGGATCCTCACCCACTCCCACCGGGGCTCGCTGACTGTGGGGCCTCCCCCGGAGCCCAGACCCTGCACTCCTTCCCCTCGCGGAAGGGCGGCACATACGGCTACGGCCGCGGCGCAATCCGGCGCCGCCTCATGGGGTGTCCTTGGCGCCGCTGTGGCCTGGCCCTTCCCGGACTGTGATCCTGCTCGCCGGGGGAGCCGACTGCTGGAGGCCCCCCCCTCAGGGATACTTCAGTGGAGGGGTCGAGCTGTGGCGCTCCCCTGGATGCCTGGCGCCACGCTCCCCTGCTGATACACACCGCAGGGCCCCGGGCCCAATAAGGTACGTGGTGCGAGGGGGGTACCGCCTCACTCCGTGGCCCGAGTGCTGGTGGTGCCAGCCTCAGTGACTTGGGGCTCACCTTGCTGTGCGCTAGTGCTCTCACCCAGCGCAGTCGGCCTCGCCCTGAAATTACATCACCTCGGTGCCCCTCTCCCCCGCGGATCCGGCAATTGACTTGGGGTGCTCTGGGCCACGCCAGTCACCCACATTATTATTATCTACTTTGAGGGACCTCCTGGCCTGAAGATCCTCAGGGTTTGGTTCATCCCACATCGCTGTTCTGGAGCCTCAGCCTGTCCATTTCATCGGTGGGACACAGGGCCGGTTGGTGCTCTTCCCTACCCCTCCTACAGGCTCGCTTGGACTACCATTCCTTGACCTCGGCTCTCACGGCGGCCACTACACACCACCACTCTCGGCCCCTGTGTCATCTACACCTGATCTCTCCGGGCTTCGCTTCCCGCACCTGCGGGGGCAGGTTGCACCTCCACAGGCCCCACCGGCCGCCACAGTCCCCACATAACGGGTCTACAGTCGCTGACCTCCCCTCTCGAAAATCACCTGCTCTACATCACGTCCCACGAGGTTCCCATACCTCACTCTCTTGAGCTGCTGGGACCCCCCACTTACTCTATTGGAACTCCAACCTTGCCAGGATGACCAAGGGGGCATCAAAGAAACAGAGCTCCATCAATATGTTCGCGAGGTCATCGGTGAGACCGCCAGAGGAAACCACCGAGCAGGCTCCAACGGCGTCATCATCCGCCATAGCTCCGGAGTCTCAAAACATGATGGATTTTATCCGGGAGGGCTTCACCGCACTCCACTCAAAACTAGATGACATGAACGGCACTATATCCTCTATCAAGGACCATATTGAGAGGACGGATAGCCGGTTGGCGGAGGTCGAGACAAGGGTGGGCTCCGCTGAGGATGCATTGGGTGCCCTGCGCTCCGAGGTCATCGCTCTTTCCAATCGAGTCCTTGACGTGGAAAAGAAGAACGAGGACTTGGAATCCCGATCAAGGCGCAATAACCTTCGTATCATCGGCGTTCCTGAGAATGAAGTTCATGAATCAATGGAAGACTTTGTCGAACATACATTGCTGACACTCCTCGATTCACCCAAACTTTCCCCGCAGTTTTCCATAGAGCGTGCGCACCGAGCCCTAACGGCTAAACCCAGGCCTGGCACTCCTCCTCGGCCCAGCATAGCCCGTGTGCTGAATTTTTGTGACCACGATGCCCTCCTCAGGGCCGCGAGGCTCAAGGGTGAGCTCTTACTGGGCGGTGCGAGGATCCACATTTATCCAGACTTCTCGGAGGCCGTCCAACGTGAGCGCAAGACTTTCCTGCCGGTAAAGCGCAGGCTGCGTGATCTCTCAGTTAAATACGCCATGCTCTACCCCGCCAAACTCTGTATAGAACACGCCAACTGGGTGTTCTTCTTCACTCTTCCAGAAGAGGCCTCTAAGTTCCTGGACGAACATTTCCCAGGCTAATACCCCCTCTCTGTTCAAGGTCCTACTGCTACCCTTTAGCCCAGTCAAGGAGGGCCCACACCCTGCCAACTTCCTATACTGGAGTCACACTGGTTTTCTATTCTGTAACCTGTTTAGAATGTTCACTGTCACGAATATGTGCCGCGTCAACATGTGCAACATCTCCGCCCAAGTTACGTACAAGTTCTCACTGTTGGCACCTTTCATTTCACTTTGACCTGCCGTGCCCGAAGAGACATGGCCAATCCGGCCTACAGGCCCCCAGGCGCTGATGCCTTTGGTTTGGTTTTTGTTGAGGGGTTTTGGGATTGTCATCCCTCTGTTTGGGGGGGGTGTGGATGGGGGTGGAACATGTTGGGGGTTATGTTACAAAAAGCTTGGCGTTGGCAGCAATTACGGTCCGTGAGGTGGTTTTCAACGACTGTTACTGCAGGGTTGCTAAACTGGCCCATTGGCTATTGGTATTTTCTCTGATATATTTGTCCTTGCATCAATGTCTGGGAGTGACTTGACTTTTATGAGCTGGAATGTTCGGGGGTTGGGTAACTACAAAAAGATGAGGCAGCTACTGCTACTGGCTGAGCGTCATGGATCCAAGGTTCTCTTCTTACAGGAGACACATGCCCGCACGGAACAGTGCATAATATTTGCCAAATCATGGGGCCCCCACAGATTCTCCACCGATTTCTCTTCCCAAAGCTGTGGGGTCATGACCCTCATCCATAAGAGTCTCAAGTTCACTCTCGTCTCCTCACACATAGACCCTCAGGGCAGATGTGTAATGCTTCATGCTACACTTCAAAATAAGGAGATAATCCTGCTGAACATTTATGGTCCCAATATAGATGATCCAGAATTCTATGTACAGGTCTTGTCGCTTCTCGATGGCTTCCCCGTTGTCCCCATCCTCTGGGGGGGGATTTTAACACAATTTTCGATGCAACCCTCGATAGGTCTGGGTCCAAACCTCGTCAACTTTCTAGAGCAGCCTACGCTGCACTATCGTCCCTTCCCCGTCTCGCCATGGTTGATGCATGGAGGTTCTTTTACCCGGATTCCCGCATTTATTCTTTCTAATCTTCGGTCCATGACTCTTATTCCCGTATTGACAGATGGGTGATCTCCAATGTCCTGGTTGAGAATGTCATACAGCTACAGATTCTTCCCAGGACCCTGTCTGACCACTCTCCTGTGACCATTACCATGAATTGGGGGCCGGATCCGGGCTGTACCCGACGTTGGAGGCTGAAGCCTCTTTCCCTGCTAGACCCGGAGTTTTGCTCTGAGCTCGAGCTATCCATCGAGGAGTTCTTTGAGACAAACACAGGTTCGGTAACATCGCAGGCCATTCTATGGGAGTCCTTCAAGGTTTACATTAGAGGGATGGCGCTGTCGAAGGAGAACGGTGTCCTTAAATCGATCCATAGAAACCTCGCAGAGAGCGAATCCAAATTATCGACTCTTGAGGCTCAATGTTCACTTCACTCCACTCCGGGAACCCTGGCTGACATCGGGGTGCATCTGGATACGTTCCGATCCCTGGCGGAGCGCGAACAAAAATACTTGGATAACCCTGGCATGGCAAGGAGATATGGGGAGGGTGAGCGCCCTGGCCGATTTCTGGCAAGACTTATCTGTCACGAGATGGGGTCCCCGCATATACTTGGGACTGAGAGACCGGACGGCTCTATGGCTGTCGCCTCACAAGACATCAATACTGAATTTTTCAAGTTCTATGAAACCCTATATTCCAACTCTGATGAGGTGCCAGCGCTGGAGATCGACTCCTTCCTCGATACCCTTCCTTTGACGACTCTCTCTCCGGAGTCCGCGGGTTCCCTTGATTCCCCACTTACGCTTGAGGAGCTCTCTGATGCGGTGGACTCCTTATCCTCGGGGAGGGCCCCTGGTTCGGATGGTATCCCAGTTGAATTTTATAAGCGCTATAAACAACTATTGCTTCCTCACCTGTTGGCTCTCTCGGAGGAGTCGGTTGAAGCCGGGGTATTTCCCCCCTCACTCCGTGAAGCCACAATTACGGTACTACTTAAATCTGGTAAATCCCCCTCACAATGCGGTTCATACCGCCCGCTCTCACTTATAAATTGCGATGTCAAAATATTCGCTAAGGCACTGGCACTCCGGTTGGCTCCCCTCTTGCCATCTGTCATCCATCCAGATCAGGGGGGCTTCATCCCTGGTCGCTCTACCTCCCTGAACCTTAGGCGTCTCTTTAATATAATTAACAGAATAAACCCAGAGACACACGCGGTAGCGACCACGCTCGACATGCAAAAGGCGTTTGATTTGGTTTCATGGAGGTATTTGTGGCGGGTCCTCGAGAGCTGTAAGTTTGGTCCCTCTTTTCTCTCCTGGGCCAGATTGCTCTACTCTGACCCCGTGGCTAGGGTCCGTACCGGTGACCACTGTCCCCCCTCTTTGGGATCGCCAGGGGACGAGACAGGGATGCCCCTTCTCTCCCTTGATCTTCACTATAGCAATAGAGCCCTTCGCTGACATGCTCCGTCAATTCCACGCACATAGAGGACTCCGTACGGCGGGCCAGGCGGAGATAGTGTCTCTATATGCCGATGATGCTTTGTTGCTTATAAGCTCTCCCTCCGTCAACTTATCCCCAATACTGGAAGACGTCAAGCATTTTGGCCGAATCTCTGGCCTTAAGGTGAATTGCTCGAAATGTACACTTTTCCCTCTTACAGAATGCACTCCTCCCCCCTGACGCCCAGGGGTTTACATGGGCCCAGTCTACTTTCACCTACTTGGGGATCGAGATAACGCACCATCAAGCGCTGACTTTCAACGAGAACTATCAAAAGTATCTCACACATTTGTCATCTAAGGTTCTAGCCTGGGACAAACTCCCAATATCCCTCGCAGGCAGGATAGGCCTACTGAAAATGGTGGTGTTGCCCCAGTTACTCTACAAGTTCGCCAATATCCCCCTGTGGCCGGGGGGTGGTTTCTTCCGGGAACTGACTCGCACGGTCAATTCCTTCCTTTGGCACTCGGGCGCGGTCCGCCTTAAACTGGATACCTTATCTACTCCTATGGCTTATGGGGGCTTTGGTGCCCCTGACTTCCTTAAATACTGGCTGGTATCCCAAATCCAATATACATCCTACTGGTTTAACGCAACGGACCCCCCCCCACATGTTAGACTCGAGAAACTTGCGGTCTGTGACCGTGACATTCGCTCCTTGGTGATACAACCCACCCCTCTGGTGCTGGACTCACAGAGCCCGGTTGCCTGCACATCCCTGGCACTGGCCAAAACATGGAAATTGTCCGGTACTGTTCACACCTTCCATGGTAACCTCCCTCTTTGGAACTTCCTACCTGGGGTCCCACGGGTGCCATCGGCAATGGTCCGACGCTGGGCTGAGGCGGGATATGAGTTGCTGCGCGATGTGTTCGATCAGGGAATATTTGTCGAATGGCCCGACCTCCCATTGTCCTTGAGAAGAGGCCGGAGTTTGTGGCTCCAATATTCATCCCTTCGCGGGACCCTCAAGCGTAATTATCCGATGTTTCCGGCTTTACCACCGGATGACCCTATCATCGAGGAACTCACCTCCCCCTCACCCACTAGAGGTAAAATATCTAGACTATACACCATGCTGCAATCCATATCTATTCCAGAATTCACTAAACTGAGGCGGGCGTGGGAGGTGGACCCTGGTGTTGAAATGTCTGATGAGCGCTGGGCGCACTTGTGTGATCGCATACACCGGGTGTCTTTCAACTCCTGCTTTAAACTGATACAGTTTAAAATCCTACATAGGTTCCACTACACCCCGATCAGATTGCACCGCATGTCCAGTGATCACCCCTCTAGCTGCCCTAGTTGCGGCCTTGATGCGGCTGATTACATTCATATGATTTGGTCCTGCCCCCGCCTTTCACAGTTTTGGGAGGCAGTCTGCTCGACGGTGTCGGCTATGCTCGACCACCTCATCAGTCCCTCCCCGGTGGTATGCCTCTTTCACGACCTCCCGGGCCTCCCCCGGAACTCCAAAAAACTAGCGGGCCTCTGCATCCTTCTTGCTGTTCGATCCATCCTACTGTGTTGGCTTCGCCCCTTGCCTCCCACGCACGCCCAATGGCTAAGAGCGGTCACGTGGGCCTCGGACTCGGAGGAAGCCTGGTCTCACCTACAACCTACCCACTCTAGGCCCAGGAATATCTGGCTCAGATTCCGATCTTATATGTCAGACCTGAATATGACACCGGCCACATCTCCTCTAGCCACCTCTCCCCACCGACCCGGGCTCTCGCCCCCCTCATAGCTTCCAGACTTTTTGTTGTTTATGTTATAAAAGTGCCCAATGGCTGTGTTCATCTCCGATGTAACTCCTGTTTACCTGCACTGCATATTTATTGTACTTGTATTGTACCTGCCTGGCGATGTTCGCCTGTTTTTTGCTGCCACGTTAAATGAATAAAAAGAAGTTTTAAAAAAAAAAATATTACAATATCATCACTGATGCAGATTATCTCTCAGGTCCAGGGTGAGCCTGTTGCATCTGCTCAATCCTAGGCTTATTAGGAAGGTGCTCATATTGTGGGATTCCATGTGTATCAATAAATGATCATATTCTGCTTATAGGTCGAATTTCGATTACCACTTCCCCATATGAAAATCTGCTAGATTGTCATCCATAGCAGGTGTTAATGTGTCGCTGACTCTTTATGGTTTTTTTGAGGAGCCTTATGTCTACATATATTTTCCCGTCCCCTGGTCTCTTGGACTTCTTTTGAACAACCAATGATTAGAACTATGGTGTGTGTCCTTGCACCCATTCAATTATGTTCTCCCTTTCCAGATTTCATATGTGGAATGGAATTGGCTAGTATTGCATTTTCAATGGATGCACTGTCTTGTCGATATGGAGGTATCCCTTTTTCCTTAGGAAATATCTTACCCCCACAAAGTGGGCAGATAACCCCTGAAGTATGCCATTCAATTCCCAGGTGTGGATTCTATTGGCAAAGGGAATCAGCTGAAGTTTCTCTATTCTGATGCTTTCCAGGGTGCCTGGGCCTCTTTCAATGGCATAATATGTTTGTGTGCACTCTGAGTTGTCCATTCCGGACCACAGTATAAAATGTACCCGCAGTAGGGTCGGGCTTTGACTATATGTGTATTGCTCTGTGGAGATGTGCTTTGTATACCTGGGCTTGAGCAGTTGAAAACATACCTTGGCCTTGACATTGACCAAAGGCTGGTCTTTATGTGTATTTTAAACAGGGATGTTGCACTTGAGGTGTGATATCTATGTGTTGGGGCTGGTGACCGTAAGGGAGATCACGTACAGCTAAGCTTCCCCCTCCTTCTCAGTGTCAAATGAGGCAATCTCAGAGGCATTTTTGGACTCTGGCATGCTTGTAGCAGGCCTCTTTTGTTCTTGACCTTGTTTTGACTGACGGCCTGCACACTCTTGTGAAATTATGTTTTATTTCACAGAAGGAACAAGCCTGTGCTCTGGCCAGCTAGGAAGATCCCTTCCTCAGTGAACCTAGTGTCCCACTAATCAATCCATTTCAGAAAAGATTTAGAGTCCATTTCCATGCACATCTAGTAGTTCATCTAGAGTGACCATCATTCTGGGAGGGGGCGCTAGGCTAGGGGCAGTCTTTTCACAAGAGTTCAGTATCCAACCCTGGTGATAACCAGGAGAATAACTCCCTCCTCCTGGTTCCGTTGGTCTTCGGCTCCCTTCTTAAAACAGTTTTTATAAGCCCTTGTGATTCATTCCAAGCTTCTTTCAGGGCTTGTCTGAATATTGCACAGTCCTTCCAAGGAAACTACTTTGAAATGGTCCTTGGTTCTTTTTAACACTTGAGTAAAGGAGGTGTTTTCCCTGGCACTCTTGCAGTTCAATGTCTCTTTGGTGGCTCCCGAGATCTTCTTTATCTTTAGTCTCTTTAGCCCAACAACTGAGATGAGGAAGAACACTCTGGATGGGGTCTTACCATTTTGCACTCTTGGTACTCTTGATACAATTACTGAGATGTGGGAGATTATTCTTGAGGCCTTGTTCACTCTTGTCACTGTCGATATGTTTTCACCAGCTACTGCGATGAGGGAGATTTGTTTTGAGGCATTCTTCCATTGATTCCAAACCACTACCTGCTTTTACCCAACACCCAGTACCTTCCTATTGTTGTAGGCGTCTTACCGGTTCTTCCTGGGGTGTTCAGACTCCTCTCACCCTCCAGATATTGGCTGCATCCTTCATGCTGCTATTTGAAGTTTGTTGTCTGCTCTGTAAACTCGGGTCTCTCGCTGCGTTCCCTGCTACTCCGCTTTGGCTCTGTGGATCTCCAGGCCAGGTGGTTTCGGTGTAGTGAAGAGACCACACAGACTACCTCCTCAAGGTCACGCCACCGTCTCCCAGTTTCCAACTTCCACTCAGGCCTTCCCTGCATCAGCCCATCGAGGACTCTAGTGTTGTGCTGCCAGCATCATCCAGACTGCAGGACTGCTACCTCGGTGTGCAGTCTTCTTCCCCAGTTCACATTTTTCGGATCTGCCAGGCTTCACACCTGCTTCCTCATTGAGTCCTTCTTTTCTTTTTATAGTGTATAGCTGGGTCCTCCCAAGCGGAGTGACATAGTCCTTTGTTTGGCTTGACTGTGTACTCTTCATGCCTCCTCGGGGCAACCTCTTCCCAGTACCTGTTAGACCTGGCAATGGAGTGATTTGTATAACTTCGTTAATCTTCTTCTTCGCAGTACTTTGATAGACATTTTCACAATCAGCCTGGATGTTCATTTTGTTCTTCCTTGCCATGATGGTATCAAATCTTACAGGAAGAAGGGAAGGAGTACTACAATAACATACAGTAGTGCTGTTGGCTTTATTCTTTACAGATCTTATAGGTTTGATGTTTTTAGGGGTAAGAGGATTAGAGAGTTATATCATGTAATGGGAGCCCTTGTCCCCAGTAGAGGAGTCTCGTTCCACCACCCTTAGGGGAATGTTGCATAGCGGGCTCACCTGCATAGCCTCACAGGGAAGGGCTCTAACATGGGGGGAAGTGGCGTGATCCCATGTATCGTCACAGTGCATAGATGATGGCAAAATACTTGTTTTATTAATCTGTTTCATTTTGTTTTGTTTTTAGTGCTAGTTGCCACAACAGATGTCTTTGCTGTGCTATTTCTTTTAGATCAGGCAATATATTTGATGTTTTTGGCATGCTAAATTAGAAATCATCCTGGTTTCATAATAAAAGGAATAATGCCTGTAATACTAATGGCTGGGACAAGCGCTCACCTCTGCCTTGGCACCCATATGCACTTCACACGTGCAAATGCTAGCAGGACCAAATACGTCCTTCATTATTGTGAGTTTGTAACATGGAGTGCTATGAAATTGGGTAATAACTATATTACAGTGCAGAGAGGCAACAGTAATACTTCTTATTTTTTATTTTTTGAATTTGTAAAGCGCACTACAACCCTTGGGCAACGAAGCGCTGTAAGAAGATGAAAGTAGGCTTGCTTCGGAGTTACAGGTGAGCGGCCCCAGTTAGATACAATTGCTTAGTTGCAAAGAGTCCGTAGACCCAGCACAGGTTACATTTTGTGGTACAGTACATGGTATGAGAACAACAGAGTGCAAGAGGCACAATCAGGTTTGAAGGGGAGGCTGTCAAACAAAGGGGATGTTTTTTAGTGCCTTACGGAAGGTGCATGAGATTCGATCAATCTGATTTGGGTTGGGAGGGTGTTCCAGTATGTCACTACCATGGTTGGGAAGCTGGAGCCACCGGTTCGCACTCTACGCGTGGGAGGGACAATGATGCGATTGGCGTAGGCAGTCCTGGATGGTCTAGAGGCAGTTTGTCTGAGGATCCTTTGAGCTAGATAGGGGGGGGGCTAGTCCATGAAGACATTTATGTGTGAGAGCCAGTGTTTTAAAGACAATCCTTTCTTTGACAGGAAGCCAGTGCACTTGTCTTCTGATATCAGAGATATGATCCCTACGTGAGATACCAGTTGCAGCCCTTAGAGCATTGTTCTGTGCCAGCTGGAGTTTAGCCAGGTTTTTTTGGGATGTTCCAACAAAAAGGGCATTACAATAGTCAATCCAATGATGGCCCTTGCAATAGTGAGGCTGTTGTCTTGTGATAGGAATGGCCTGACTGCAATGATTAGTTTGGAATGATAGGCTGCTGAGGACGCAATGGCATTAACCTGCCTCTCCATAGACAGGCTAGGTTCAAGGTATACGCCCAGTGTTTTGATTACTTGAGACACAGTGATAGGTATGTTGTCTATTGTGAATGGACAGTACTGCTTGTCCAATTTGCCCAGCGTTGCTGTGGATCCAATTAGCAAGAGTTCAGTTTTGTCACTGTTGAGATAGAGCAAGTTTTCAGCCATCCATGATTGAATTGTAGAGTAGATGAGGTTGAGGGTGTTCATGTCAGAGGGATAGTCACCGGTCAGAGGTATGAGCACGTGGGTGTCATCTGCATAATTGGTATATAAGATGCCCATGGCATCAAGGATTTGGAAGAGGGGCCTAGTGAAGAGGTTGTAGAGAGTTGGGGCTATGCAGGAGCCTTGTGGGATACCACAATTGATTGGACTGGGGTTAGCATTCGAGGAATCCGAGAACACCTTCATCACTCTTCCTTTGAGGAAAGATGATATCCATTGATAGGCCTTTGGGGAGAAGTTGGCTGTGGATGACAGGTGATGACATAGTGTTTTATGATCAACCAGGTCAAAGGCCGCTGATAGGTCTAGAAGAAGGAGGAGAGCCAGCTTAACTATGTCCCTTAGGTCATCCATTTGGTTTTTAAGATCAAGTAATGCCGACTCAGTGCCATGCCGTGGACGGAATCCATACTGGTGTAGTCCCAGAAGTTGGTGGTCTTCCAAGAATTTCTGCACTTGCAGGTAAGCTGCTTTGTCCAGTATCTTTAGCAGGAAGGGACAGTGGTGATGGGTCTGTAATTCCCTGGGACCAGTGGGTCAAGAGATGTTTTTTTTAGGAGTGGCCAGACCCAAGCCTCCTTCAGTGACGTTGGGACCCGAGCAGTGCGGAAGGATGAGTTAATGAAATCGGTGATGAAAAGGGCGAGGGCAGGAGCACAGTCCTTAATTATATGTGCTGGGCAGGCATCTCCTTTGCAATTGGAGGGTTTGATGGACCTGATAAGGGCAATGACTTCTGATTCGCTCATGTCTGAGAATTCAAATGTTGGTGTCTCCTTACATGCAGATGCTGTACAGGGTGGATTGGGACAAGAGTATAGAAGAGCGGATATGGCTTTTTGATGAGCTAGAATTTTGGATTGCAGGGTGTCCAATTTGTCTAACATGGCATTTTGAATAGAGTTACACCATGACTCGTCCGTTAAGAGGGTGGATGGAGGAGTGGTGGGAGTCTCTAATTCCCTGAAGATAGCAAAGATTTCCTTTGTCCCAGACTGAGGGTTGTTGATCCTAGCATTGAAGGATGCAGCTTTGGTCTGTGAGATGGCTGCTTTATAGTCTCTAGTGATGGCCTGGAATGCTGCTTTGTTTTTTTCAGTGGTTTTTTTTTCCAAGTGGCGAGAGAGGCCCTTTTGTTAGAGCGCATAAGCATTAGTTCCTGAGTAAACCAGGCATTGGAGTGCTTGGTTTTCTTAGCCTTTTTAAGTGTAAGAGGTGCTATGGTGTCAACTGAAAGAGTGATGACTTGATTAAAGGAGTTAGCCAGGAGAGTAGGGTCATTTGGAAATGGTGGCTGGAGTGCAGGTGTTAGGAGGTGTGGGAGAAGATTCTCTTTGGTGAGCTTCCGTGAGCTTCTGGAGAGAGCAGCTGGCAGTGTAAAGATAGATTTGGTGGGGCCAGAGGTGGTGGTGATGTCTAGTTTGATGCAAAAGTGATTGGACCAAGGGATGGTGGAAATGTCCTGAATGCGAATGGGGCAATTGTGGTGGGCTACCCAGTCAAGGGTGGGTCCTTTCTCGTGAGTAGGCTTATTGATGGCTTGGATAAATCCTAGTGTGGTTAGCGATTTTTGTAGAGCAGATGCTTGAAGTGCTATACAAAGGGCTTCATTACAACCCAGGCGTTAAGGGGTTAACGGCGCCGTAAAAGGTGTTGGCGCCGTTAAACCCTTAACGCCTGATTACGAAGTCCCTTTGTGGGTTGCACTTTAACGCCTGCTTTTAGCAGGCGTTAAAAAACCAACCCGCAAAGGGACCTAGGAGCTAATTACGGCACCGTAATGTACGGTGCCGTAATTAGCGCCTTCCCCATTCCCATTGAGCCCTATGGGCCAAAAATGGGAATGGGGAAGGGGCCATGGTGAATGGGGAATTACCGCCCCACCAACCTTGGAATGGGGCAGTAATTCCGCCATTCACCATGGCGGATTCTGGCATGGACCATGGTGCTAATAGCACCATGGTCCACCGCCTGGGTTGTAATGAGGCCCAAAGACATGTTATTATGACATTAAAAAAGCAATTTTATGTAACTTCACACAAAGAATGCATGTAGATTTTTAAACTAATATACCTTTGCTGCAAGTGGATCGCAAGGAGAGCCAACATGGGCAGCACATGCCTGTCTCCAACCGCCTCCCCCCTCCTGCTATCCCAGGGTGCCCCAATCTAAACAAGATTGTTGGCACCTGCCTCTGTGGTGTTAATGATTCCCTGCACTTCTCTACTTGTCTAACCTCCGGAACACCCACCCATTTACCCCAAACACTCCTTAATCAAGATTCCACCATCTGGACCTCCGTACAGCACTTATTGCGAACCCAACACCTTCCCATACTCTCTCAAAACCTACTCTGTGGGGTTGACAAAACTCTCCAGGGCAATAAAGATAGGCGACTCCCCATCCAAAGAAATGAATCAGAGCCCAACCCACAACCGCGAGCCACTAAAAAGGTTAGCCACAGCTCAGCACCAATTTGCACAGCTCAACACCAGCAGTGCAGTGCCCCGACCCGACAGCACCACACACAAAAGAGCGCACACATATGTGAGAGAGTAACAGCATCATCCAAGTGGAAGGAGGTTGTTGAGCACGCTACAACCCCGAGGCAGGGCTGGGCACTGGACAACAAATGGCTAGTAGAAGAGGGGAAGGGAGGCCCTTGGGGGAAGAGAGAGACTGGGAACACGGGCCGGATCCGCAGAAGCAGTGGCCAAGTCGACCAGGCAAAACAGGAAATGAGCTGATGAAGGAGGGAAGAGGGGAAGCAAGGCACACGAGGGAAGAAAGAGATGAAGGGGGCGGACAGCACACAGGCTGGGAACAGAAGCAGCAGCACAAGAAGAACCGGGAGTGGAGGACATGGTAGAGCAGGGACGCGCTGGTGCACAAAGCAGAAAAGTGATGATCACTGCACAATCTGACTTGATTAAAGCACATGGTTTCAATGGAATCTCCTGATTGGCAGGCTCATTGTAAAACATCCACACATTGGTTTAAATGGCCCCAGGACACAGAAAATACCATTTTGTGATGGAGGGATTCATTCATGAGCCTTTCTAGTTAAAATAACAACCAGATATCCTAATTCCCAAAATCCAGCTTCTCTCTTTTGTGCCAGTAATGCTTTGCCACATAGGTGGCGCTAGCATCTCCAACTGTGCCAAAACCAAAAGCAAGCCACTGCTATTGCCCCCCTCCCTGCCCATAACCCCCACACCATATGACAACCAATCAGTTTGCTCCCTCTGATGGGGGTGTCAGCCTGAGGACACAAGTTCACTACGGGTGGTACACTGTCACCAGACATCATGACATAAAAAGAAACAATATGATTGATGGAGGGGCAGGCTTGCTTGTGTTGTCGATGGCTCCACGCCTGCTGAACTGGTTTTGCCATGCCTAGCACAGCAACCAATCCCACACCTTTCAACATTACTCATGCTGCTTCTTGCTGCAGAGAGCCAATCAGTCATGGTTCTCTCTCTGCCTGAATCCATTCGAGACTTGGTGAGATGGTTTATGTGAGAGTGAGCCAAGCAACTGGTGAGGGTCCCCATTTGGTGAGGGGGGGACAGCTCAGGGGCAACGCGTTTATCATGGAAGCAAGACAACACAGCACAACACAGGTTTGAATCCTGATCCCGCGCTTAGAAACCAACCTCTCTTATTAAGTGTGTTATAAAAGAACAATTATGCTTTGGACTTAAGTTTGAGTTGGGAGCAGGAGGCCAGCAGGACCGTTTATAGATCCTGGTATGAGCTGGAGGACGAGATAGTTTGCCCGCTTTTTAGTTTGGGCTATTAGGTGTTGCTTGCATCACCTATAAATCCCAAACTATTGTATTCAAGTGCAGATATGAGGAATGTCATATTATGAGGGGCACAAATTAATGACATTTGAGGAGGAACAAACAGTGTACAGATGTTGTTGATTATGAGCCCACCCTTAGCCATGCTAATCCCTATGCCATTCCAACCCATTCCTGCCTCTACCCGCCCAAAACTCCTCCTCATGGGAACTCTTTGAGCTCGCTTTAATCAAGCCCTGGTCTATTTGTGGGTGTGGCTGGAAGTGACGTCAGAGGTGCTCCTCTTGTGAGACCAATCTGCTGAGCTCAGTGAACTGCATGCAGAGTCTTGCGAGTGATTGATTGACAGGATCGTGGGGAAATTCCGGACACATTCCAGAATGTCTGATGTTTATTCACGCCGTCTGTCAGTGCCTTTCCCCTGTTCTGAAAGACTATCTCTGTGACCCTGTCTCCTTAACTGACGCCAACCCCTTGGCTCTCTCAGCTTGTCTCCCTTCTTCGCAGTCTCTTTTGCTCTGAACATTACATTCCTTATCGTATCTCGTTTAACGAGAGCAAAGCTGTCTCTTGAAATGTGTCCGGCTACTCCACTTGTGATTCCTGATGCTCTCTCCAGCCGGGCCTGCTCTGTTTACCTGCTGCTACACTGTGCCATGGTTTCAGCGAGCGGCGGACAGTGCTGCACCCAGGGATGGTTATGTTAGGCTGTAGGGAGAGCACCAGCCCGTTCCCGGCTGGCAGCATACAAGGGTGTTGCAAGAGGTTCTAGATCTGAACCCATATGCGTAGTCGAGCCCTGCACTGTCTGCATGTAGCCACATCCTGCTGACTAGCTGACTCTTCATGCCATAATGAATCACTGAACCTTCATACTCTCACATTGTCCAGTTGACTTTGTCACGTTGACACACGCCTTTCCGGGTCATTGGGAGGGTGGAGGGTGATATGATATGATATGATATGGCATTGTAACGCGCCTATACACAAGTGTTTCAAGTGGGTGGGTGGGAAGGGGCAGGGGCGGGCAGAGCTGTTATATTTTCAAGTCAATGAACATTCACACAGTTCATATATAGTTAACGTGGTTTATTCATTAAGGAAGTCCCCCACAGCCAACCTTACGCAACGGTTGTCTTCTTCCTGTGTGGTCCCAATCGTAGGTTCCAGAACCACACAGAAAGAACACTGATGGCTGGAACTATTTACAATGAGGCAACATTCTACATTATAACATCTCCTCCTCCACATTGTTTATAAAGGTGTGGCTGCAGAACTAAGTACAATGATAAAGATAACACTTAACTTTTCACTATGAACAAATGCTTAATAAAAAGGATACATGCTGAGGTCCTCCCAAGAAGGTTGGAAAACGGCATGGTGTGATTGATGGATAGTTCACAGACATGTTTAATTTCAATAATAAATGAAATCTTTTTTTTTATTCTGTACAATCCTTCTGGGTCTCATGGGAGATGCGTCATTTTCAGGGACTCCTCCAGGTATCCTCTGACTAATATATTTCCCTAACGGCTCAAAATCACTTGCAGACATATTGTTCTTGTTCATGTCTCTTGGCAGAATGTATCTATCCTTCCATGTTCCTTGAGAAGAGTACTCACTAGTACTGTCTTTAAGTCGGTCTTTCTCTCTTGCTAATATAACATTGTTACATGACCACTTGTTGCCATCTTCTAACATCACCAACTTCTTTGAACATTTGACTACTTTCTGTGGGGAATGAAATTTGGACTCTCCCTTCAAAACTCTCTTGGGTTCCTTTACTCTGATCCAGTCTCCAATTTCAATTTTACTTTCTTTTGCATGCTTCTGTCTGTCATAGTATTTTTTATACTCTTCTTTACCCTTCTTACAATATCTTCCATATCATGTTTTTACTTTCCTTTAGAGTCAACCAAGCGTGTCTAAGTCTGTTGGTGCCAATTCTTCCTCTCATCAGGGTAAAAGGTTCCACTTCAGTCACTGAATGTGGAGTGACTTTGTATGTATTCAGCACCTCCTTGAGGGTTTCTTTCCACTGCAAACTATTTACAAGGGCCAATTGAATAACATCCTTTATAAAGCGATTCATTCTCTCCACGAGACCACCACTCATGGGGTGGTATAAAGATGTCGTGTTGTGTTTGATGGCTCGTTCTTTCAGAAAACATTGAACTTCTTGCAGCATAAATTGGGCGCCATTGTCTGATATTAACTCCTGTGGTTCACCTTCCCTATTAAATATTTCTTCCAAAAATGTCTTTACCTTCATAGCAGAAACAGACTCCTCAATAATACCACACTCCACCCATTTGGATGTACAGTAAACCAATACAATGAAATATATCTTTTGTGGTTCCAATATCTCATATGGGCCAGCAATGTCGATAGCCAATTTTGTCCAAACTGAATCTGGTACAGGTATTGGTTGCAGTGGTGTAACTCTGGTAATTTTTTCCTTGTCACTCACTGCGCACGCAGAACATTCTTTGCCCATTGTTTCCAAATCACCCCACATGTTGGCCCACCAATACGCCTCTCTCACTCTTCTCTTTGTTAGGCTTCTTCCTATATGCCCTCATGTGCAATTTCCATAATCCTCTCCTTCAAAGTTACAGGTGGAACAATGCAATCTCCCCAGTAGATGCATACATCATCACATGATATTTCATTTTTTATCTTCTCCCAAGATCCCATATATCCAATAACATCTTTCCAACCACACTCCACCGCTCTCCTCATTTGTCCTTGTTCTAGATCTAGCTTTGTAGCTTCAATCCATTCTTCTTTACTAAAACTTCGATGTATATGTGTTATGACACAATCGGTATCCTGATCCACCACCATCTCATCATTTCCACTAGGATCTTCTTCCTCAGAAGAGCATGGCAAGCGGGAGAAACAATCTGCTACAATATTTGTTCTTCCCGGGGTATATTTAATTATCACATTATATTGCATGATAACCAATATCCACCTTCTAATACGTGGGAATGTCAAATGCGATTCTTTGGATTTAAAACGTGTATGAGGGTTTTGTGGTCTGTTTTGAGTTTAATGGGAATTCCCCATGTAAGTCCTTTGAAATGTTCTAAATTCCATTTGACAGCTCGGGCTTCCTTCTCAATAGTTGAATAGTTCCTTCCTGCTCCTTTCAATGTCCTGGAAGCGAAAGCTATTGGGACCACATTTACATTTTGTACTTGTTCTAAAACACCTCCCAACCCCATGTTGCTGGCATCCACGGATACCATAGTCTTTGCACTGCAATCAAACATTTTAAGGGCAGGTGCTTTGTTAATTAACATTTTGATTGTCTCTAGTTCATTTTTGCATCCTTCAGACCACACAAATGTTGTACCTTTAATCATCAAACCTCTCATCTGATTTGTTCTATCAGCATAATGGTCTACACATTTTGAAAAATATTCTGTGAGGCCCAACAAAATCCTAAGTTGATCCTTGTTGGTGGGTTCAGGAGAATGGTGTTCACCAGAGTCTCTTTAGGTTTAATCCCTTCAGCATTGATACTATGTCCTAGGTATGTCACCTCTTTTTTTTATTTTGCATTTCTCAATCTTAAGGGTAAGGCCTTTTTGCTGTATAACTTGCAACACTCCCAATAATTTGGCGTCATGATCTTCCTCAGACATAGCGGACTCCAAAATGTCATCAGTCTCTGAAAGACAGCGGCTGCCGATGCTAAGCCAAACGGCATTCTTTTATATCTAAATGCACCATTTAACGATCTAAGGTGCCTAGACTCTTCTTCTAAAATCACCTGATGGTATACAGAGGACAAGTCCAACGTAGTGAAAAATTTTGCAGGTTCCATGGTAGCGGATGTCGATCTCTCAGGTCAACCCACATCCTGATTGACCCATCTGGTTTCCTTACAATCACAATTGGAGAAAGCCATTCGTAGCTCTCTATAGGTTCAATGGTGTCCTGTGAACACAATGGGCCTCATTACAATTGACCCGGTATGGAAACAATGATGGTGGTAAACCCGCCGCCACCGTTGTTTCCATATTAGAGTACAGATAGGGAGAAATGGCATATGAGTAGGAACACACAGCTTGTAGGTGTTGTTTGATTATTTGGTTATCCATTGACTGCCCATGGCCGTGCCAATACCAATGGCCATTCCCACTGAGTTCCTGCCCCTCCCCCCCAAAAGACTGCCACATGGGGGCTCTTTCAGCTCATTTGAATCAAGCCTTACATCAAACTTTGCACTAGAAGTGTTGTTCCAAAACAGTCTACAAGAGTTAAGGACTGAACTTCAACTGTAAACCCTATACTGGTGTAATAATAATGTCTTAACCAGGTCTGCCTTCAGCCACTCGATTTATATGCACTATGCATTGCCTTCACTGAGTCCTGTTGAAAACAAGCATTGACAGCACCAACAGTTTGGGCGTGTGTATAAGTATTAGGCATTTGCCAGGCACTGCTAATTGATGCCCAGACACTCAGACACTCACATGATTTTGCACCTGCTACAACCAAAGACTTGTTAATACCACTATGGCAATCTAGCAAGTGCCTTTCCCATGCTTACACAAAAGTCCAAACTGTTGGCAATGCCAATGCTTGTTTATATGATAATGGACCATGATCGTGCTGCATTGTTTTTTGCATTTTTATTTTTATTGAGCGCTTTCCACAAAGAACATTACAACATTACGGTACAATAAAGGTTACATAGTAAATGATGATAAATCAGGCAGGTGGAAGTTGAAGTTTAAGACGAGTTTCTGAAGAGAGACAGAGAAGAGATCGAACAAAGTGGAAGAGGAATAAGATTCCATTGCTTGGGAGCCAGGAGTGAGAAGGAGCGAAAACTAGAGGGGGCACAGGGATGAGGAGGGACAGATAGGAGGAAAAGAGATTGGGAACAGAGAGCCTGAGGTCTAGAAAAAAAGTAGATAAAAGACGAAAGATATTGTGGAGAAAGGCTATGCAGACACTTAAATACCAGATAGAAAAAGTTCAAAAGCAGGTGAGAATTAAAGGAAAGCCAGTGAAAATAGTGCATGATAGCAGAAATGGAATCACAGAGGATAAACTACATAAAGTATGGATCGAAGAGTGATAAATAGAATTGAGAGGCTCAACTTTATAAGAGGGAAGGACATGAAGAAGGGAAGAACAGTAGAAAAGATGGGAAAAACTAAGGAGGAAATACGGAGTTTGGCATCCTCAAAAGTGAAGACCGACTGGCTTTGCGAATATTTAAAATATTGTATTGTGTTTATATTTATAAAGCACTAACTACCACCCAAAGGCAACTAGGCGCTAAGAAGCAGAAAGCGGGAAGGCCAATGAACAGAGCCACAGCAGCCACAACATATAAGTCTTTAGAGCTTTGCGGAAAATAAAATGATCAGACATTTCACACAGCTGGCAGGGAACAGAATTCCACAAAGTAGGGGCAAGAACAGAAAAGAAACGGGCTTCACCCTGCACTTTATGGAACCTCAAGACCTCCAGCAGAAGCTGTGAGGATGATTGCAGGAATCTCAAAGGGATATAGCGGATCAATCTAGACTGGAGATAAAGAGCACCCGATTGATGAACTGCACAATGTGTGATACAAAGGATCTTGAATTTAATGTGGCTTTTGATGGGAAGCCAAGGAAGTTCCTGGAGTAGAAGATGGGAGTGTCCCAGTCTAGGTGCTCCCAAGGCTAAGCATGCAGCAGAATTCTGTACGATCTGCAGACGTTGAACTAGAAACTCTGGTTGACCAAAATAGATTCCATTATTATAATCCAGTGAGCCCATGACGGGTGAGGTCACAACTGTAGAGCGAAACTCGGGTGCTACAAAAGGAAGGAACTTTTTTAGGTGTTTCAGTTTTTTTTTAAACGGAGGTGCGAACTGATGAAATCTGGGCTTCTCTAGAGCATGAAAGCACAAGTTTGATCCCCAGCTGAGATGTGGGAAGAAAAGGAAAGGGCCAAATCAAAAGTTACACCCAAGTTGTGGGCGGATGAACGGATGGGAATGGCAGATGAGGCAATAGAAATAGACAACGGAGGGAGGAAGGAATAGTAGAAGCCTGGAGGACAAGAACCTCGGTCTTGGAGGGATTAAAATGAATGTAGTGAGTCTACATCCAAGATTGTATGAAAAGCAGACAGGCAGACAGAGAGAGGAATGAAAAGAATCAGAAGGAGAAGCAAAGGAAAGGAGAATTTGAGAGTCATCAGTGTAAAAGTGTAAAAGTGTAAAAGTGACAGGTGAAACCATAGGAAGAAGTCATAGTAGTGAGAGGGGGTGATAAAGAGAAAAAAGAAGACAACAAGGGAAGAAGAGAAACAGGGCAGAAATTAGACGTTAAAGAGGGGTATAGTTGAGGCTTTTTTTAGAATAGGAAGTATAGAAACAAGCTTAAAAGAGAAAGGGAAGGTTGCTGAAGACACCAAAGGGTTGAAAATAACAGTAAAATAAGGGAGAAGAGCAGAAAGGACAGAAGGCATAAGAGATGATGAAAGAGGATCTGACAAAGAGGCCGTGGGATGTGCCTGGGTGATAAAAGATAGGATGTCAGACCTGGAAAGAGGATGAAAGGAAGACAAGCAAAAAGGAGGGGAAAAGGGAGGATCAGGAGGAAGTAACATAGCAGAAAAGGCAGTAGATGAGCAAAGAAGTAAGATATTTGAGAAGTAGTCAGTGATGTCAGTGGCAGACATGTCAGAAGGGGAAGCTGGGTCAGGGGAGAAAGGGTATGGTTAAGGTTCTGAAATAACCGCAGAGGATGTCGGAGGCAAAAAGATGTTGGATGTAATGCAGTGTTATGCAGTTTTATTTTAGTGTTCTCAGAAAGGACTGTGTGGTGTTGCACCTACCTGTTCCGGACCCTGGATTTGAATCTCACAGAAATATAAAACTAGCATTTTACGTGATATAGTAGTTTATTATGTTGCTCCTATATCTGTGACAAAAACCTACATCCAAGGTTTTATTATTTAATTAAAAGAAAAACAATGGGCCTCATTACAAGTTTACCGGACCGTTAACAACGATGCAAGTAAGCTACCTGTACCGTTGTTACCGGACCGGCAAACTGCGAGTTCTGCTAGCGGGTGCCTTTTAGCCTGACAGGTCTGACCTGGCAGGCGGACGGGCACCCACGAGCAGACCATGTCGGATGCACCTGCACCATTCACAAATGGTGCTGGTACATCTTGCCTCCCCATTCCCAATGGCAATGGGGATTAATTATTCCCAATGCCCGGGAATGGGCAATTACCAGATCCGCTGGGTTTGTAATACCCCAGTAATTGCCCATTTCCGGGCACCTGTAAAAAACAACTCCGGCAGGCATAAAGTCCAAAGGCCCATGGGAAACAATAAACATGCAAAACACTGATCATATGCGTGACAGTACGTGCCATTGCAGGGGTGCATGCAAGTTACAAGCACTCGTAACTTGCATGCCCTCTGTAAGTTACCAAAAACACCACTCAATTTACGATCAGCATTACTCAACTTACAATCAGCACCACTCAACATGCATGCCCTCTGTAAGCTACGATCAGCACCTTCGTGTTTACGCAAGTTGAGTGATGGTGATCATAATGTGAAAGCAAAAGAGAAATATCGAGGCTGAGTACCACAAAAGGAAATTCACCAATCACGGGCTTATAAAGATTCTCAGATCTTTATTCAAATAACTGTACAGTTTGCAAAGAAACAAAGTATCAGCTAGCTATCTGGCCCTCAGTACATCACAATGAATACCAGCCCTTTTGGTGTGAGAAGTGAGAGGTACTGGACGTCTAAACATTTGCGTCTTTTATACAGTTTTCAATTGCAATGTCCAGCCCCTTTGCAGGTTAATTATTCTCGGTCTAGGGTTCGTGCTGAGATCGTCTCTAGTTAGTTCAACTATATGCATTTGGATTACTTCTAGTTTGCATAACAACAAGTCACAATGGCAACAGTGCATCTTCGAATTTGACATTAAGCCTTAGTACACGTCTTATACAATGTAGTTCAACAAGTTTTCACATTCAGTATTTAAACAACATCGTATTCAATGTATGTCCGTGGATCAGGCTTGTTGGCGCAGATAATCCTCGATCTATAGGTCAAACATAGGGCAAGGTCTTATTACACGGTCCTAACATTTAGCCTATCGGCAGTTCAGGCATTAACTTATGTAAAGGTCAGAACAGCTAAGGTTACAAGCAGAAGAACACTGTCCACCATTTTAGGACACAGGGTGACTTTGAATACAAAAATCAAAATGGCAGATGTTGCCAAAATGGCGGCTAGGTCGATCTAAGGTCAGAACCTTGCAACGCGGATTTCTTCGCAGAGCGACTGGGTTTAGGCCAATATATACAATAGAGGAGGCATAATATGATATCACGTTTAACAATAAGTTGAGTGCTGCTGATCGTAGCTTGGGTGCACGCAAATTATTGGGTGATCGCATGCAGTTCTCAGGGGTTCTGCATGGTTGGGCGAAGGTAGGCGCAAAGGTTGTTAAGTGGTTTGCGTCGGAGCGTGTTGTGGGCGTTCCAGCCACGACTTGAGGATACGGTTACTTTGCGCGAACATTTTCATCAATGCGTAGAGTGAGCCGAAAACCTTCTTTGCCGGTTCGCACAGAGCCGTTCTCAGCGCGTGGGATCTGCGGGATTGATGCGCCCTTGAATCGGTCCCAGTATGTTTTGTGATGCACTGTACTTTGTGAAGTGTCCGGCAATGCTTTATTGCAGTCAAAAAATCACCTTTAATGTGCCATAGAAATGTTTTGTAAATGTAGAATTATGAGCAGGCAGTATAATATCATGTAGGGGGTCCGACTTTGCTTCAAGGCAGGTGTGCAACAAGGAGCATTGGTTAATATATACATGTTGCACCTAATTACTAGCTTTCGGACAAGTTTATGAGCAGGTGCATTCAGCAGAGCAGTTTTGTTTCCAAGACATAGGGCTTCATTACGAGTTTGCCAGTCTGGAAACAAGGGTGCCCGTAAGCTCAATGGCACCCTGTTTCCAGATCAGCAAATTCTGAGTCTGCCTGCCGTGGCCGCTGTGCCTGACAGGTCTGACCCTGCTGGGCCCTGCAGCCACAGTAGGCAGGCTGTTTGCGGAAGCACCAGTGCTTCCGTGTCCCCACTCCCATAGAGTCCCATATGACTCTATGAGAATGGGGACTTACAATTTACCGGCGCCTGACTTCCCTGGCCGCCAGACTCGTAATGAGCCAGTGGTACCGGGAAGTCAGGTGCCGATAAAATATTATTGATCCGGTAGCAATACGCTGGTGGCAACAGCAGGGTTACCACCGGACCGGCAATGAGGCCCATAATCCTTTCAAATATATCAACGGATACAATAAGCATACATAATCTAACTCCTTCTGTGGATGAGCAACCTTGCAGATGCCATTTTCAAACTAGCAATGTACATATCGGTTTATCCTTTGTTCAGTGGTGAGAGAATTTTAAATGGTGATTGTGGATCTCTGATCAAATATTGGTATATGTTTCCATTAAAAAACACTGACAAACAGGAGTGAAAAGGTGTCAAAATGTAGTGCAGCTGAACACAATGCTATGGACATGGGGAGTGTCATTATGGTTTTACAAGTAATGACATCAATAACATTTGCTATGATTACCCCTATATTTACCTGCACTACCCCTGCGATTCCAGCTTTCACCAGCTTTCAGACAAACCTCACCTGAGTCTCTGGTCTGTAAGGTAGTGCTATGAGGAAGAAATATGAGGAAGAAATTATCCAACCAAATGAGAACAGCATTAGAGTCATACTCATAGGAGACCTCAAACTAGGCCTCCTCAACCCTCTAGACACAGCAGCAATAGCACTATCAATAGCTAATGCACTCACAGACTTAGGCTTTACTCATCGAGTCACGTAACCCACCCACATTAAAGGGTTATCCTTGGACTGCGCATCAGTCCTTAATAGTCAGATCACCATCACATCTAATGCCCCATGCCTTTAGTCAGACCATCATATTGTATGCTTGACGCTCCCATTGTAGAAACAACTACCACTGATCACTCAGAGCCTACATCCCACACTTGCCTCGAGCTCTAGGAACATTACCCAAGAATCCAGCCCCCCTGTCCTCACTCCCCTGGCCTTAGATCATGTAGGCTCAACAGACCCAGCAATCCTAGCTCACCTCTACTCAACAACACTAACTAACGCAATGAACATGGTAGCTCCCATCGTCCCGAGAAAGGCTAAACCTATAAGCCACATTAACTCTTGGTTATCTGCTGACCTATCTGCCCTACGATACAAAAAGAGACAAATTGAAATCACATGGAAGAAAGACCCCACACACCTCATCAAATCCACCTTTACCAGAATAGCTAATGGATAAAAACATGCCATCATTGAGGCTAAAGCAGCAGCCTTCAACCGAAGGCTAGCCAATGACAATTCCAACTCTCAAGAGCTATTCAAAATTCTCAGAGATCTAGAGACTCCTTATTTGCCACCAAGCACTATCATAAAGGATGCCATTCGGTGTATCAGCATCCAGAACGCAATGTGAACAAAAATAACCTCCCTGCAGCAAAAGAAATCACTAAGAAACAACCCTGCAAACTTGCCTGACCCTACTATGACAAATCACGGCACTCCAGTCTTCAAATTTATAAAAGTAACAAAAGTAGAAACAGCAAATACCTTCAAAACGCTTAAACCATCTAGATGCAAAGGGGACATATGTCCTGCCACGAATATGAAGGAGTGCTCCGAAAAAGTAGCCCCTTTCATAAATAGATTTATCAATGATTCCTTCTCATCCAACCTAGTCCCAAATAGCCTAAAAGAATCCTGGTTACTCTGTGGAAAACCTTGTCCCAGGTAGAGCCCAGGAGTCCCTTATCCAGGTGAGTCCAGTTCCTGGGGGTGGACCAGTGAAGGAGCATCACCTGGGTGAGGGAGACAAGGGTTATGCTTGGAATGATTTTCAAGGTGAGGCGTGGTACTGTACCAAGGAGGAAAAATAGGACGAGATCCCTGAGGCCTTCGTGGGTTATAGTACACCGGTCTCCCCCTTCCCATTAAATCTCTCCTACACCGATCCAATAAACCCACCACACAAAACCCATCCTCTAAGATCTCTAATCTGCTTGCATATTATCCAAACAACCCCGGACATTCCTTTCCACATTCCTCTAGTTATTTTGTCCCGAACACCCAATCTACTAGGACAGAACACTACTATTCCCACAATCTCCTAAATTCTGTTCTCCATCCAGTACAATCCAGTACATTTTACAAACCTTCCCTATCCCGTAGGATGCTTTGACATTCCAACCCCTCCCTTTTCCAATACAAAGACTATAATTCCCGATAACACCTCATCCCCATCACAGCACGCAGAACATGAAGAAACTCTATGCTCCCCTTTTCCGATATCAACACTTTCCCCGATGTAGAAAACAACAGACTTGTAATAAGACTGTTTACCTCACATGTCCTGACACAAGGGTCAGGCAAAGTTAGGCAATTAACCTGAATCACACACACCTGACGGCCCTTCCTTTTCCCCACAGGCATAAAAGGTGGAGCAAGAGAGTGCAATACGAGCAAGATAAGCACGGCAGACAGTACAGTGGCACAGCTAACTAGGCACAGCAGTTCAAGCGAAGGATAAAGGTGGCGGGAATGTCGAGGGTGGCGAGGAGAGAAGCGACCTTGCCCTTTTTGTCCCAGGCTTGCGGAACATTCATGGAAGAGGACATAAAACCGCAATCAATATCAAAGTGTCTTGCAGCAGATGTCAAGAGTACACGGGACAAGCCTGCGCCGATAAGCAGGAGCCAGGGACGCTCCCGTGACCATGGTACCGGCATTCACTCCAAAGAAGCCAAAGGCCTTGTGTTTCATCACAGCTGGTAAGTCGAGGGGAGAACCGATAAGAACTGGGTGTGTTGAATGATAAATTGCGAAGTGGCAGGTTTGAACGACGTTTAATGAGCGATGAAAAGCGTTAAGAGGAGACCAGCTGCTGAGGGAAACTGGCACTACATGGGTGCTGACTCGAGAGACTCTGGTCAATCCCCATCTGAGCAAAACTACAGGTACCAGAAGGCCGTAGGAGATCTGCCAAAAGAGGTCAAAGTGGTTATACATGAGGTCTAGTAAAATCCCTTGTCAATCGAAAGACTTTGAGCTGCAAACTGAGTGAAAGCAAGGGAAATGAATCCTGCATTGAGAGAAAGTAAGGGAGCTGAATCCCGCAACACTTGGAAGTAAAGAAATGTGAAGTTAAAAAGAGTGAACACGACCAATAGTTGCTGATGAAGTGGGGGCAATTTTAAAGTCCCAGTTAATAGTCTGTTGACAGGCGTGAACCCAACCGCGAGATATCCACTATGAACTGTTTGATATACATGAACATTTGAGAAGGGTACGAGCCTGACTGAGGGAGCTCCAGGGGTGAATCTATCACCCGAGAAAAGCCATAGTGAACCTGGCAGAAGGAGGCTGAAAATAGAGAATGGGTCTGCACCCAGAAGAAGGGGACCCAGGAGTGAGCCATTATCACTCTGATCAAGTGAATCCGAAAAGGGTAGGATCACAAAAAGCTGTGTTGAAAAAGGCAGAGAAAGGCAAGGAGAAGTGCACTATCTCACTTGTCAATTGGGGTCCGAGCCTGATCGAGGGAGAAACCAAGAGAAATTATAAAGCAAGAGGAAGTAAACTATTCTCCTTGTCATTTGTGGTCCGACCCCAGCGGAGAGAGATTCAGGGGTGAAAATCCATCACCCAAAGTCTATGAAGGAATTGTTATTTGATTTGTGGAGTACAATACATGAGGGGTCAGTGCCCGGGAGACCCAGGGGTGAAGCCATCACCCAACGTGAAATGTGGAATAGAATTTTGTGTTTGTTTGTTTGCTGTATACATCAGACCTCAAAGGCAAGAGACTTTTTTTTTTGCAAAGAGACTTCCCCACATAGCTGGAACGGAAGTGTCGGCTCGTGCTGAGAACACTCAAGTGTGCATCGTTCTAGCTGCAATTGGAACTGTCGTCTCATGCTGCAGAGGCCCAAGAGTGTGATGTGCTCCAACCTCCCATCTTACCCCGTGCTCAAAATGTGGGGAAAGGAGACCCAGGCTACCGCATCCTGACATATTATTTGAGAAGTCTATCTTTTCTTGAAAACTATTTCACACCCTCTTTTATATTAGTTGTAAGGTTTGGCAATAGGTTTCTTAGTATAGGTCCTTTTTGTTTTGACACAAAGCCACTAGGACTGCTTTATTTTTCATTTGATGGTCAATGTTTGTTCCCATCTTTGATTTATGTTTAGAATAGGCATTTTTCCAACCTGCATACATAATTTATTGTTCAACAAAAAACCTTGAACTGTAATCACTTGTGTCTGTCTTACTTGTTGACACCATGAGTTCCATACAACTCCCACTGCTAGAAAAAACCCTCCCAAGACCCGCTTTCTCCCAACAACTATTGATAAACCCCTGCCCAGACAGCAGGTAAGCATGCACCAACATGTGTTTACTCCCTCTGTCTCCACAGGCCATCCCCACCTCTGGTCCACCTGTGATGTTCCGTTGTGCCCCTCCTTCTCGCATACACGCATACAGGTGTTGCCTGTTTTCCTTGAATCTTCTACTCTGCTTCCCCTCCTCCCACCGTTGCTCCCCCCCTATATCATAGCTCTGCAGGAGTCTGTCCTGATGTATTCTGGTTTCACCATCAACACCTTTTCCCAATGCTTGTATTTGACTTTTATGGACTTCGTTGACTCACAGTGCGTCACCCTCTCTCAACTCTCATGCTGGACTTCCCTGAATCATGGCTTGTAGATGCTGTTCTCTCGCAACATTATGTGTTTCTACTGACTTCTGCAATTGTATTCACTCTCCCCTCTTGCTTCTCCACTTTTTCACTGCTCACTCTCTGTTCTCTCCACCTCTCCCTTTTTCCCTTTTCCTATCTCCTCCCCTCGTCCCCTTACTTTCTTCTATGCACTTACTCTATCAGAATTGCCTTGACCAAGTATGATAGTAACCTTGTTTGTCTCCTCCCCATCCCCTATTTGTTCCCCCCCCCAGCACTACCTGAAATGTTGTCAGGCCTTCTGTTTGTCAGGTCTGACCTGGCGGGCGGAACTGCACCCACCCGCAGACCTTGACGGATGCACTGGCACCATTCATGAATGCTGCTGGTGCATCTGACTTCCCCATTCCCATTTAGTCCAATGGGACTCGAATGGGAATGGGGAGTAATATTTTCCGGAGCCCGGCAATGAGGAATTACCGGGACCGGTAGTGCTGTACTACCTCAGTAAGTCCCCATTGCCGGGCGCTGGAAAAAAAATAACTCCAGCAGCAGCCGTGCCGTTTTTACCAGCATGGCTACCGCAGGACTAATAATGACCCCCATTGTATTTTCCCTTGTTCCCTCCCTTGCCTTGAAGTGCTTTGAAACATATTGGGGCTCATTACGAGGTTGGAGGTAGCCTTGCTGGTTTTACCGGCAAGGCTACCTCCAAACTCGCATCTGGTTCCGGCATGGGTACTTACCGGACCCAGTAATTGCCCTTTTGTAGATGCCAGGCCTGGAATGGAGAGGGTGGTAGCACAGGTACCATTAATAACGTTACCAGTGCTACCATCATGTTCTGCTCGCAGGTGCCCGTACGGCCATCAGGTCAGAGCTGGTGGCTGCAAGGGCACCCACGAGCAGAAGGCGTAGTATGGCGGTATGGTAGAAATGGTGCAGGTAGCGATTCCGGCACCGTTGTTGCCTTACCGCCACACTTGTAGCGAAGCCCATAAGCTACATAAATAAACTATCATATCATATCATACCTGTCAACACAGTACCTTTTCTATTAAAGATAATACACAGGGCAGCATAAATCCAAATTCAGTTCTATCACGAAGCAAACGACTTCCTAGGGATACGCCATTCCAGCTTTCCTTTGGGTCATGGCACGAAATCAGCCCTACTAGATTTAAAAATGCAACTTGACCTCTTTAAAAATTAAGGTAAACTAGCGCTCCTTCTCCTCCTGGACCTATCGGCTGCATTCAACCTGGTTGACCATAACATATTATGCCACAATCTCACAACTGCCGCCAACATCTCCTACGAAGCTGCCTCATGGGTAGCTTCCTTCCATACCAACAGGTCTTTGAGAGTCTTCTCAGACAATGCAAGTCCCCCGCATCCCTTTACCCTTTGGTGTCCCCCATGGGTCCTGTGTCTCTCCTTCACTCTACAACATCTTCACCAAACCCCTGTTCGAACCTGCTTGACTCTATCGGTATCTCCTACACCAACTACGCACACAACACACAAATCCTCATCCCACTGTCTGGATCTTACCTGGACAACACCCTCACCATTAACAGACCTGGATGGCGGCCAACTACTTATGCCTGAATGACGACAAGACAGAGATTCTACTAGTGGGCTCCCTGCTCAGCTCCAGAAACTCAGTACTGAATGTACCTCCTTTCACCAAAGATGGATTCCAGAAAACCATCTCCGCAACTGTAAAAACATTAGGGATACACCTGAATGCCACCCTCTATTTCACTAAACAAGTAAATGCAATTGCTTCCTCGTCTCCATACACAACTAAGCTTATCAATGCTGCCAGACACTTCCTCTCCCCAACAAGTTGCCCAACCATCGCCAGAAAAAATCATTGAAGCAAGACTCGTCTACTGCAATATCCTACTCGCTGGAACGTCTAAACAAAACTTGGATAAACTTCAGGTGATCCAAACCAATGCAGTACATGCATCCCTGAACATCTCTAAAAGAGATCACATATCAGCCACCAGGAAAAAAGTTCACTGGCTACTCATTTGCAAAAGGATCATCTTCAAAACATTATCCATCACGCACAAATGCCTCTCAAACACTGCTCCCCAATACCTAACCCGGAAGATTGAAATATCCATGTTCTCCAGACCGGTAAGAGCAGCCCATGCAAACCGCCTAGCAGTACCAAAGGATGAAAAGGGCAAGAGAAGGAGGGACTAGCTTCCCTTCAATCACAGCCAAACACTGGAACACCCTTTCTCCAACACAAACCTCCTACTGGCCCTCTGTAAGGCCTTAAAAATCTGGCTCTTTGCCTAATGTGACCCTGCAGTTCACACGTCTCAACCCGCAAGCAAGAATGAACCCTGGCGCTTTACAACTCGCAGCACGACTTTCGACCTTGCCACAAAGGCAGACACCTGCAACCCTTTGCCCATTTCCGCTTATGGACGTCAAACAAAAATGTTACCTAGACTGCCTACATACGCCAGCCTAGCCTTCGTGTCTATGTGTTTTCTGTTTTTTCCCAATATCAGTGTAAGCAGATTGCAACAGTGCCCGGATGCCCTTGGGGTTGGGTGCTTTACAAATGTAAAAATAAAAAAATAAAAAATATTGTCAACAATCCTTCAGGAAGCATGGACCAGAAAGTAACAAAATGCCAAGCAATGGGGGGACTGGCTACTAACCTTTCACGTCAAATACCCGGCTGGCTTCTGCATCTGAGCCTTGATGGCTTGTGACCTGCAGATTTAATAATTGCATCACTACATATGATCACCCTTCATTGATTTCACAATAACAAGCCCGGGACTCCCTTAACTTAGACCTTTCAAGCAATGCTGCTTTATTAGTATGAATAACAGACTCCAGTGTTACACTGTCTGTACTGCAGCACCTATCTCCAACAGAAAGCGTGTAAACAAATAGCTAGTCAGTCTCCAGATAGATCCACACAGATCATGTTAGTCAGACGTCTAACTTTAAGAGGCCGATAAACGGAGCGCCATGAAACTGGGTAATAAAAGCTATGTCTGTCTGTCACTCCCTACTGTGGACATTATTCATGATAAATACTTTCTTTCAAAATTAATGGTATTTGAAAATCAAAGTGAACATGTCTTCAATATAGCATCCTATTGGGGAAACAGGTCACAGAGATGGGTAATGTTTACATTTTATTAACATCTCGATAATCCGTTTAAAGATTAGAAAGCTTAGATGAGTTTCTGTTCAATTGGACTGAAGGTTTATAATCCCTTCTTTTTTGGGGTTTTGGGGGTCAAGGGTCTCAGGGTAGAAGCAGGAAGGGGCATGGGTTTCAAGGGAGGCCCCATGGCTGTCTGTGCTCCGGGCCCCAAAAACTGTTGCGCTGGCTCTGCCCAATGATGAAAGCTATTTCCTTATTGTGTTTTCTTCTAGTGGTAGGGCCAGATAGTTGGACAAGTTAGGACAGAGTACTATTTTTCTTATTTTGAGCATTCTGACGAGCACCTTAGGTTTTAGTTTTGTGTGCAGGACTGCTAATTTATTCAATCCTGAACAATTCACGCAGTCGTACACGTGTAAATGTGTTTGCCTGTGTGTCTGATGCCTTACAGGAGCCCTACGTCTGACATAACAGTCAGGGGTGGAAATGGAGATACTGCACCCATGTTCATACCCATCCTGAAATGGGTCACCTAGATGTATGATGACAATACCTGCCAAATGTTGTGAAGTGTGGTAAAGTGAAGGAAAGGACGAAAGTAGTCTGCAGTCTGAATCGATGCTGGACTGTTGTGTGCTTGAAGATTCTATTTGCTCATCTGGATTTGCGCTGGAGTAACGCTCTGCGTTAAACAACATTCCTGCTGCTTTAAGCTTGGAGGGACGTCGTGTTGAGCGTGCTGAGCTCCACCCCCTCATCAGCATAAAAACCCTTCATACTCTGCGAAACAGCCGCAAACTGTCATAAAGTGAAGGGAAGGAGGAAAGCAGTCTGCAGTCGACAGCTTGAAACTGCCACTAGCGCTGCAAGAGGCGATTAATTATTCACTTTGGATATGCTACCAGCAGGACCATAGGTAGCAAGTGGATTACTCAATGGCATTGACATGGATAGTTACCTGTGATTTCATCAGTGGATGTGCTCTTGTGCCTTTGTGACCGTGTAAAAACTAGGGAGGAGAACTATCCTTGCTGTTTGAATCCAGATGCCCTGTTTTGTTAAATCTCCACCTCGGTTGTAGATAACATCACAGTGGCCATTTGGAGGGGGACTCGTACTTGGAGATAAAAGCTGCCTTGGTTGGCTGTGTTGCAGTGAGGGGGAGGCAGGGTCCCTTTCTGGTCTGCGCAATTCAGCGGGAGGGAGGACTGAGACTAGAGACTTGAGCTTTGTGTACAAGGCTCAGAGCGGTCTGGACGCCAGAGCCTGGTATAAAGAGGGATAATTAGTAGACAAATTGTTGATACAATACAAAGGGGCCAAATGAATGGTACGGAAATACCTAAGTCTACGGACGACAGCATCCTGAAAGACTCTGAAACCAGAATGTCCTATAATGAAGCTTCAGCCGACCTTTTTGGTGAGACTATTCATGTATGCCCAATTGACATACAAGTCCAAATCAGTGTCATAACTATTTCCTCATTAAATATCCTGGAACATGGGAGACTGTTGGCAGATAAAGGGCCAAAACTGGAGGAAAAGGCAATTACATCCGCAGTAGGAAAAATAACTGCAGGACTTGGGCTAAGTTCGAAAGGTGCTTTGGAAGTACAGCAATCCGTATTTCAAGACCAGGAGGTCTCGAATGAGGTCCTTTTACTGCATACTGTGATCGCAAATGAAAATGAGAGTAGACAGAGCGTTCTGCGGTTGCCTCAAGCTACTAAAGGAGTTTATACGTTTGGGAGATCTGATGTTGATAATCAACAAAAGAAAAAGGGTGCCCAAAAGCTGACTTGGAAAACAAAGGGTCTGGCTCCTGAAAATCTTCTATCAAGACAACAAATCTTTTATGTTCAGAAGGAAGCCCCAGCTTATAGTGGAGAAAAGCAGACCCCTGAAGCTCAAATTGGAAGTAATTTTGTCCCTTACTCGAAATCTCATGATAATGAAGCTGTCACTAAAGTCTTGAGTGGCCCTCAGGACAAAGGTCAGCCTTCACTACCAATCCCTCTACAAATACCAACAGGTAGCATTTATGAGGGCAAAACATCGCCAAGACCCGCAGCATAAAAGAATACGAGATGAGACTCAAGCGGCTTTCGATTACTGTCCATCTAATACTCCAAGATCGGTTTTAACTCTAGATAAGAGTCAACAATGCAGCCACCTCCACTTAATGTAATTTTGGATTCTGGTGCGCAGGCCCAGAGGGAGAAGAAGGCACCGGACGATAAAAGCTTGAGGTCATCTATCTCTGACATTGAGATTCTGGCAGATTTGGACACAGTGCAATCGGAGGTCGGGTCAAGACCTCATCAAGGTATCAATGCAGGCTTACTGGCTTCTCTTTCCTTGACTCTGGCGCCCTACATGAAGCTACATGAGACCATGAGCGAGCAAATTCGAGATCAGACAACGGTGCTAGCCATGGTCCACACCATACTCCTTTTTTTAGAAGGCTTTGCAACAGCCATCCAGGAAAGTATGGCCAAAAATAGAGAGGATACTACTAATATTCTACGAAGCCTAATTGAAACAGCTATGAGAGACAAAAATAAGAGACACTCTGATGTAGGTAATTGTGAAAACAAATATGAAACAAATGAAGGACACCAGTCTCTCTATTTTTTGGGTGCAAAGCCAATGGTGGAAGTGGAATCGGCGCCCCTGATTATGAGCAATAGTGCGGGGACAATGACTCCAGTTTTTCCCTGGACACCTGCTATTGGGAAATTGAGTCAAGATGGCGGTGAAGCACGCCAGCTGGATCATCCTGATCCCAAGCATTCTAAAATGGCTTCAACAGGTTTGAGGGAAACCCAATTGGAGCTTGTGCTTGGGAAAATATCTGTTCTGGTGACGGGTTGGGAGTCCGGATTAGGAAAGAAGTCAGAGAAGAAATTTGAAATCTTTCACAAACTGATGGATGGAAAAAGGGGACTAGGCGACAAATCCCTGCAAAGTGTACACACTGCTCTAAAGAAAAATTGTCCAAGGAAAAGGGGATGAATTCAACTGGGCAGAAAGCTATGGAGAAGCAGGATTCCCCCCATTATAAACTCAGAGTCTAAGATAAAAGTGCAATGAGAAATCTAATTCCTCCAAAAATCAGGGAGAAAAAGATGGCAGTCAACACCACCGGGGCCCAGAGAATCCACCCAGAAGGGTCCTGTGCTGTATAAATAAAGCTCTTAATAACTCCATCAATCAAATGGAGGATTTATGTAGTTCAGTGGGTGCCTATAAGTCTAGGGCTCCAAAGACAGACGCAATGTTAGAGTGTGAGCAATCCCCGGATCTGCCAATGGGGGTTGAAGAAGAGATGGTTCACCTGCTTAACTTATCCACCTATTCTTCCTTGGGTGAAGAAGACCAAGAGACATACCTTGAGCAAGGAGAGAAAGGATATCTCTCGTGCATCTCGGTTCACAAAATATCCAGAGAGAGTATTAATCAAACCATCGAGGAAGAAGAGGAGGCAGTTGTTCTACAGGCTTTCCTTGTAACATTAGAAAAAACAACAAAGAAAGAGCCAGAAAGAAGAATGGTCGAACTTCCGAAAAGAAAAAGTAAACGTTGTACATCAGACCCGCAAGATATCCAGGGCAACTGAATGATTGAAATTTCATCAAAAAGTCTGGAGAAGAGTCCTAGTGAAATAACTTTTAAGTCAATGGATGATAAGAGACAGGCTTGCATGCGTAAGCATTATGAGTTAGAAAACAATGGCCCGGAACATTAAAAAAAAGTAACCTCTAAGAAGAATTTGACAAGAAGTTATAGTAAGGAGGCGAGAGATCGAGTCCCCGCTGCCAAAACAAGAGAACGAAAATCTTGACAAGACTTTCAGAATTGTTCTAGAAAGAATCTCTCAATCAATGAGAATTTGATACTGAACAGGGCCAAAGTTCTTCATCTCTTGCGCACTGCAGTAGTTACGACACAATTAAATTCTAGGGATATCCACTTGGTGGACTTCCCAGAGGAAGATCGTATGGATAAACTCATTCTTTATTTTCAAATTGGAACAAGAAAGAACAGTTATTACAAGAAAGGGCCACATTCCTATCCTTGGCTTTTGTATTGGCAGACTATGATGGTCCTATACACAATGAGGAACGGTTGGTTACATGAGGCCAAATGGGAGGGGGAGCCATCGAGATGGGGTAAGAGCCTAACAGGAACAATTCAGCCTAGTCGTAAGTGTGACCGTTTTCTGGAGTTAAAGGATGTATCTCCACTGAACAATCATAAAATCTCCATAGTAGTGAAAACAACAACTCTAATAAAATCTGCAAAAACAATGGACAAATTAGATCCCAATTTTTGGAGAAGAACGACTGGAGATGGTTGGCCGTGTCCTGGCGGGAAAAGAAGTTCACTTATAGCTCTCTAGCAAGTCTAATAAAAAGGGCGAGACAATTGAACGGAGAAAGGTTCTCGACACGATTAGGCTCATGAGCTGGAATATGCGGGGCCTTGCACATTTGTTACAGGTGGGGGCATTAAAATATCAAGACTATGCTATCACCCAGGAGACTTGGCTTCAAACACCCCCTCTACTGGACGGATTCACTGTATATATAAATGCAGCTGAGAGGGGTGCCAAAGGGAGACCAATGTCGGGCATACTAATAGCCTTGAACAATAATAGGAAATTTGAAGTCATCTAGGAAATTCAACAATCCCCTCTAATACAAGCCTTAGTATTATCATCATGTATATATCTTGCAGGTGTCACGCCTTGAGGTTCATGTGATGATTGGAAACCTCCGTCCCTAAGCAACCAACAGCAAGATCGGAATAACTCGATGTTCGAGGATTAGGGCAACAGGTGGGAGAAACAGGAACGCCGGACCCTCCAGATGGCTGCTGTCAGAAAAATAGGCAGTTAAGGTAAAACCAACACAACAATGTTGCAGTAATTTAAGGAGGGGCAAAAGTACTAACTTACCACTGAGCAATGTGCAGGGAAGCGCTATGAAACAGAACGGTCTGGAGATGTCAAACCTGTTTCCCCAGCAGTTTGGCAGCAGGAAACTAGGGTAAATACTGCAGCCTGGATACTGTCAATTCACTGGAGGTACCTGTAGATGAGTACTCGTGTGGTGTGAGGCACGGAAAGGAAGGAAAGCCTTCAC
Source organism: Ambystoma mexicanum (assembly GCF_040938575.1). Taxonomy (NCBI): domain Eukaryota; kingdom Metazoa; phylum Chordata; class Amphibia; order Caudata; family Ambystomatidae; genus Ambystoma; species Ambystoma mexicanum. The sequence goes on from NC_090921.1 coordinate 1,234,087,568, forward strand.
AGTGTCCGGTTTGCAAGGTAACAACTGGGGGAGCGAAAGAGTTCCAATCCGCTAGGCAGTCCGAGGTCGAGGAAGCAAGTGATCCGTGGAGATGCGAAGTACCTGTGGGGCAAAAGTTCTGCGATCCGTGAGGAAGTCCGAGGTCGAGGAGGTAAGCAGTCCATGGAAATGAGACATACCAGTATGGCGTGGGCGTTTGCAATCCGTGAAGGAGTCCGAGGTCGAGGGGACAGGAAGTCCGTGGGAAATGCCAAATCAGGTAAGGAGCAGACAAAGAGCAATCCAAATGAAGTCTGAGGTCACAAGACGGAAAACACAAGAGACAGGTATCATTTACACCAAACGCTGGCAGAAAACAATTGAGAAGCAATGCGTCTCTCTATGCCAGCTGATTTAAACTTCCCAGTTGATCATGTGACCGCAAAGCGGGCGTACAACGCTGACTCAGGCCCAGGTCACGTGATCTTTTCAAGGGGCAGTACAGAGGGTTGGTACAGCATTTTGAAACACCTGTAACTTTATCACGTGGCCGTAGCATATAGCTGCCATGCCGAGGTGCCAAGGAAACGCGCGATAGCGTCTTGTCAGTGAAGCGCCAGGGAAGGTGCCATTTCCATCATTGAACCTGGCGCCCGATAAATCAATGTGCAGTGGTTCTTCATGATTGCTGATGGGTAACAGGCTGGACATCTCGAACCCTAGTGAGTGCTCTACGGGAGCTATGCATGACAGAAGGCTCCAGCAAGACATTCGTGTTGATTAATCTGAATTGGAACACGGATGCAGCTGCAGGAAATTCCTTTGTAATTCTGTCCTGGCACTGATAGATGATGCCTTCGGAACTTGGCCAGCTATTGAAATGATACTGTGTGGTGATCTAAACATTCACTGTTTCGATGCAAATTTCCACCTGATTGAAGATTGCCTGCCTGTAACAACATTGAAAATCCCGAGGGTTCTTCAATGGAGAGAATTTCTAGCCCAGAGAAATATTCTTATGGAAAATGGTTCCACTAAGGGGGATGTGCCTCCTAACCCTACTTGCAAAAGAGGCAAGGAAGTAAAGATTTTAGACTTTGTTTTTGCAACGGCCAATATGCTCAGGCATATATCTGAGTTAAGGGTCAACCCCACGGATTTAAGCGATCATAATATACTGGTCTTAACAATAAGGGAGTGGGTTACAGAAACAACCCAAGTATTTGACTTAAACCTTCAAGTGGAGCCCAACCGTAATAGGATGAGTTTGGTCCGGAAGCAGGGTATAATTGGGTCCTTCGGGCCAAGAAGTGACTTCATCAGACTTGTATACAGGGTTGAAAATATTTGATGTAACTCAAATGAAAAGTAATAAATCTGGCTTCAATCAGCACCATATATTTGATGGGGAAGCAGCTCAAAGGAAGACATTTCTAAATAAGACTCTTAGAGCAAATTGATTGATAAACACAGATCATTCAAGAGAATCCTCAAGGAAATGAAAACAGGCTTTTAAGAATTGGGTAAAAAGCCATATATTTTGGATGCTCCAACAAGATGCAGAGAAATTGCTATATAGCATTGCCACAAAGAATACGGCAGAGGTATGGAGACTTATGAATGATGCCCATGCGCCCCAAGCAGCATTGGAACTAAACCCTATAATAGCGAGGGTCTGGGTAGCACACTTTGGTCAATTGTACTCCCGAGCACAGAAGAACAGATTGTCGAGAAGAAGGATTCCTTGTGGGAATTTTCAACATCAAAGGAGAACATCTTAGATTGCATAAAGAGATCGAGCAATTCCAGGGCTGCTGGCTCTGATGGTGTAACTAACCTAATTCTCAAAAGTGATGCAGAGAAATGGGCCAGTATTATGTATAAATGGTTCCATGAAGTTAAAACGGAAAAAAATACTAAATTTCTGGAAAAACTCCATAGTGGTTCTTATCTTCAAGAGAGGCGATGGGTCTATTCCGAGTAATTATAGGCCTATCGTCCTCATGGATGTCATGAGTAAAGTCTTTGGATCGTTGCTGTTAAGGGCCTTAAAATCCAGGGTGAAAACATCTCACCACTATGACCTGTGGCAAGCTAGCTTCATGGAGGGCTCTGGAACGGCCCTAAATCTATTTATCATTAACATCTTGAAGTCAAGGGCCAAAGGGTCCAATGGCTCAGAGTTATACCTAGCCTCAATCGACTTGGCCCAAGCTTTTGATACAATTGACAGAAGTCTGTTGTGGCCCAAGTTGAAAGGCTGGGGCTGTCCTGAAGATATAAGGGAGGCCTTACGGATGCTGCATGAAGACACTAACCTGCAAACTAGGTTGGATATAAAGGGAAATCTAAGCAACCAAATTTAAACATCTAATGGTTTAAAATAGGGTTGCTCTTTGGCTCCGATGGTTTTCAACTTCTTTATCTCTGATGTGGGTTTAGCTCTGGAGCCAGTACAGTGCTTTCCGCACCATTTGGCAGGGGTGGCAATTGGCCGTCTAATGTTTGCGCACAATCTGATTCTGCTCGACCAAACCAAAATAGGTCTTCAAAGGCAACTAGATGCACTGGAGGAGGGTGTTAATGTTAGTTATCTTAAAATCAATGTGCAGAAAACGAGGATACTAATACTTCGACAGAAGAAGACTTTTGCTGCAAACACAGACATGGGATGGTTCCTACAAGGGGAGAAAATCCTGGAAGTCACTTCACTCACGTATCTTGGTATGTGCTTGAATGATAGCACAGTTGACATATATCGTGAACTGGGACTTTGAAGTAAGGTTAAAAACCTGACAGCACAAGCAAGAATGATACTGGCCTGATACTGTAAATTCTCCTTGAAGCCAATTGTTGAGTTCTTTCGCATGAACGTGTCACCTATTTTAACTTATGGGGCGGAAGCTCCATTTACTCTTTCACATGACATCTGGAAGAAGTTGGAGGGACTCTTCTGGAGGAAACTGTTAGGTCTTCCATGTTTGCAATTGAAGTAATAAGGGCAGAGTTAGGTTTGACTTCTCTGTATGCCGGCACAGTTTGGAAATCCTTATCGCTTCTTCAGAAATGCTGCAAGGAAAATTCTGAAAGGGCATGGGCTTGCATAAGGAAGGCACTGATTGAAGAATCTGATACTTTGCTTAAGGCCTGGAGGTCAGTTTGTAATCTAATTCTGGAGGAATTAGATGAGATAGAATAGTCACGTGGAAGCAATACGCTTAAAGTAAAGCAAAAAATGTATGATCTAGATTGGATTTGTACTGTTGAACTCAACAGAACGCAAAACAGTATGGGAACCAATTCTCGGATATTAGAGCAAGGGGTTCAGTACCTAAGTAGGTGTCCAAGTTTCCGTGCAGATTCCGACATAGTCAATTCATGCGCTTCAGGATTAATCTGTTTCCAACAAAAGAACCATCGGAAGTAAGGAAAGCCAAAGAGGAGAGGAATTATCAATGCTGATTATGTGAGTGCCCGAAGGAAAGTTTGTACCCCTCAACTCCTTTATGTCCTGGCACTAAATCATTAAGACAAAAATGGTTGGAAGATGCCTTTTCCCATTGTTCAACACTAACAGTAGAAGATTGTTGGACTAGATTAGTGCTCGGTGAACGCATCTCCACAACTTTGTTGCTTTTGTCTTTTCTGAATGAACTGTTCTCCAAATTAAGCAGCTCAACATTTGAAAATGTAGTGGCTAGTAGTGTGTATTAAGCTTGAACAAAGTTAAAATTGTGATGGAGTAATTGTCACCATGGTCTGGTGGCTAGATGAAGGAAGGATTTCTTCTTTTCCTTTTTTTCTCTTTCTTCGCTATGTAAGATGACAACCTCTGTTAATTTATTATTAAGAGAGTGAAGATTATGTCTTGTAATGTTTGATTGTTTTTCCCCTATATTATTCAAGACAAGTCCTTTTATTCTGAGGACGAATGTAATACTCTTCTATTGTTTTAATGTGTTTTGGAATAATGTATCTGTTTTTTCTTTAATGGAGATGTTTATGTAACTGTGAAATAAGGCTATAAGGTTTTGTTTTTAAACCAAGTTGCCAAAAAAAAGAAAAAAACCTGCCAAATGGTATGTCAGTCTAGACATTCAATGGTGTTAACTAGAACATGGCCCCATGTCAATGCCAGATAAATAGTACCAGGTCCTTGAGAGTAGTTTAGCAATATCTAGGAAAACGGAAACATTATGGATATACTAAAGCCTAAACTATGGGCTTTGTCAATGTTTGTTCTGGGAATGAAGCAAGAATAAACATTTGGCTTAATTCTGAAAGAGAGCACTTATGTCTGCTCCAACTCAGAAAACAGAGCCAGGCAAGGAAAAACACATTTATTTCATTATGTCATTTATTTCATTTCATTATCTTCTACTTGGATGCATCTTCCCTTTTGGTTTTAGATTAACATGTTCATTTAAGCATTCTGGGGGACACGGGAGTGCTGCTCGATCCTTCCTCGGAGGAACACTGCATCCTCTTGTGTAATCCCCTAAAGTCTTTATGATGTATTGATGAATTAATGTTTCACAAAGACTACTGCATCACGGGAAATCCTTTTACTAAAACTATATTAACTATTTCTATTTGAATACGTTCTGTTTGGGTTTTGTTATTGGTTTCATTTGTGAAACATGTGTGGAATAGTTAAATAATTATTCTACCTTTGTGTATTTCTAGTAGAAATGAAAACATTTAATCAAAATGTAAAATGTTTTGTCATTTATGGCTCTCAATGTGCTTCTGACGGTGGATGTTTTTTTCTGACCCAATTTCAAAGAGAATACAGATTCAGCAACAGGAGATCAACAAAAGACCAGACGCCAGGCAAAGGAGGTCTGTGAGACAGGCAGAACTCGTCAACAGAAGTTCGATAAATCCAGACATCAAGCTAGAGGCAGATCAACAAAGGGTAAGCAAAGGTCGATAACGGAATACCAATTAGCTCAAAAGGAATTAGCAAGTAACGCTTACAAACAGAAGCAGCGTATAATGGAAAATCTGCTACTTAAAACATTTACATCGGAGGCTGCGAGTACACGTGGCGTCCGCTGTCACATGACCTGTTCCTTGCATCGGAAACCTAGCAATGGCTTCCTTTGACCGAAAGGATGCTGAATATCATTTCCAAAGTAATAGCCATTGCCTCAGGAGCAGGGCAGCCAGGTGGACACCTGTGGTGAAGTGAGGCAATGAACGCTGAAAACGAGGGGAAACCTGAGAAGCCTGAACCATAACATTCTGCAGTGGAAATCCAGAGAAAGCTAAAAAATAATGTAATCCGAGTGAAGATTGCAAAAGCACATCACATTACGGGCTGAGAAATAAATTCTGCAATTTTTTCACTGAAACTGTCACCCATCAAAAGAGGATGCACTGAGACAATTCAGACTGACTTTTCAGCAGAAAAACGAACAGCAAGTCATTAAATGTGTATTTTTTTAATGACTGAAAGAAACAGATGTGCACTTTCATCACAAAAGCAAAGTGAGCTCTAGTCAGTAAAATGCACCGAGTGCCAAAGAATAAAGGCTGATGTTAGAAAATGCAGTATGTGAGTTCATTTCAGCCAAGGACAATGGGAACAATTCACCAGTGGCTTTCCCCACTGCCAGCCTGGTTTGTGCATCCAAACTGCTTACAACTGCAGTGAAATGTGTCCTGCTTGAAGGGTGTTGGAAAACAAACTTTCTCTAGACTTTCTGTCTCTGAAGGGATTGGCTCTCTGCAGGACAATTGACCCTGGCTGGTGCATGACCGGAATGTAGGGGGTGTGAAAACAGGGGCTACAATCAACAGAAGCTGAAACTTTGAAAGAAATACATTGAATCAAAGCCTTTCAGATTGAAATGATGGCCCCCTTCACAAAAGAAGACAGGCCTTGTGACCTCACAGGGCCTGCCCAGCTCATTATCTGCAGTGGAAATCTATGTGTAGCAGATGCATCCCAGGTATTTACGATCTACAACAAACTTAAAAAAACAAAGAGACTAACAAAAACATTGGCCAAGAGTGACAAATGGCCTGGAGGTATGGAAACTAATATTTGCACGTATGAAGATTCCCCCTTAAGTTTAAATGGACTATCACAAGTGTAGGCCTTTTTCTCAGCAACCAAAATCTGTGCTGCCTTGATATGTGTGTCATTTGTTTGATAATTGGATGGTGACTTTGTTCAAATAAAATTCATCCATCTGCGAATAAGGGAATTGTGATGGCAAGCTAAAAGGTGTTCCTGGCTGCTATAAACACCTCTCGGATTTTAGAGTTGGCGAACTGACGGGGGGTGAAATTAGCTATGTGGAGAATACATTGCATGCTCCTAACGATTATGCTTTGTGTAAAAGTGGCAGAAAATTGCCAAACACCCATGCAAAATGGTGCAGTCCTGGCTGTTATTGTATTTATACGCCCATGATTAGCTACATCTGAAAATATATATGTTATGGCAATTAGTAGTAAATCACAAGGTTTTTGACATATAACTAGATTTTTGCCAAAAATTGACTTGGGAGCCAAAGGGGATTTCAAATGGAATTTGCCTTATGTCTGTTCCAGACTCCTAAACCAATCCATAGAGAGAGGCTGGACTTGAGAGGAGAGAGAGGGTAACTGTTCAATCCTATTTGTGAGAACTCTTGCAGGGCACTGCTCAAAATTTTAATCTTTATGGTGTCATCACTGCTATATTACGTGGTTGCACTATGGGCATTCCAGCAATAGCATCTGATTACCATAGCAACCAGGCAACCAAAACGTAACAGTCATGCTCCTCGCAGACTGGCCAACCAGCAGACAGATACTATTTATACATGGAAACAAGCTGGCAGATCAAAAGATCGCTGTAACCGCTCATCTTGTCTCCTGAGGCCTCTATGGCCATATAGGTAAGCAGCCCATACAGCCAGCCTACCCACAGTGGGCCTTCCCATGAAAAGCAGCCACACAATCAATTCAAGGAAGATGCCCCTTGCACCCCCTCTGTGAGCAACTTCACCACTCTCCGTCTTGTGCTCACGTATAGCGCACTCCACTTGGCTTCCCAGCACAGTGCACCCACTTTCAGCACAAACCAGTGCCGCACCATGTCTCAAGGTACTCGGTGACCACCGCACCCCGCAACATCACCCTATATAACTCCCCTCTCTTCCATAACTTGCTCCCCCGGGTTAGAGACCTGCCCTGGCTGAATCCAACCCTTACACAGCCCCTGGGCATCCTCAACCATAAGGGCAATCAAGCATGCACTACCCGAAATGATCACCACTGGGTGCACCGTGCCGCCCACTAACCATGCTGGACTACTGATTTGCATGAACCAATGCTGCACTGCCCCTGCTTATACAGCTCACTCCCCTGCTCATACAGCTTGCTCCTCGACACACTTGTTCACCAACCTCAAGGGGACCATCTTCCAAAATCAGGCTGTACCACCCCCAACTTTAGACCTTCTACTGTGGGCACAGGTTATTCAGCATGAGGCACCCGCTTTTCAGCGCAAACAGTCCAACCCATTCCTGCCACTGTATCCAAACACCCCCCCCCATATAGGAACACACAACACCTTACTCGGTCTCATTATATACACTTCTATCTCTCCTCTCCTTAGCTGCAAACCAGCCACCTTAGCTAAGGACTCATTCTTCACCAAACCCCTGGTAAGAAACTCCCCACACTGTACTAGTTTTAATTCGCATTGAATGCTATCCAGCTAACTTATTCTCCCTATTCCTTCTCACCCCTTGGTGCAACTTGGACCTACTATCAACTTGTACCCAGCAGGGCCATTCTTACTTTGACTATTGCCAATGTATCATTTGCTAACCTTACATGTATATATATCTGTCACATCACGCCCACCATGGTTTTCTATATTCTACCTTAATGAAATATGTGTGTTTTCATGTCACCTAACAATGTACCTTGTCACCACACACATCACTACTCACAGCAACTTGACACCCACCCCAACACAAATATTGCAATGTCACTATGCCACAATAACACAGCCTTGATAAAGACCCCAGGGTCGAAACACGTGTCGGCTTTCTCCACATGAATGGTACCTTATGTGCCCCTCACATTTTGGCTATTCTATGCCAAACAACCAACACTTCACTCATAACCAAGGAGTGAGACTCATTCTTTACTTGTGCTAGACGCACTACCTTATCTGGTGTAAACTACTGGAACCCAGCGCCAACACAGACAGGGTTCTCTTCCTCTCCCTCTATCTTACCACACAGGACCTTGGAGCATTGTCCCACTAGAATCCTGGAATTGGCAGCAGGGCGAGCGAAGGAACACGCTAGAAGATCTGTGCAGGGATCCACTTTTCCACAAATGCTCCTACCACAACCTCTCTCACAGCTCCGGAGGTAAGCCTCACTCGCATGGTTTATCACTTGGGCCCTCATTACGACCCTGGCGGAGATCCATGGTGCAATTTGCACCATGGACCATGGCGCAAAGCTGCCAACACCGCCATGGGGGTTGGCGGATTTACCGCCCCATTCCGACCTTGGCGGGGCGGTAAATCACCAATCCCCATTTTGCCCTTCCCCATTCCCATTTTTGCCCCATAGGGTATAATGGGAGTGGGGAAGGCGTTAATTACGCCACCGTAAATTACGGTGGCGTAATTAACAACAAGGTCCCGTAGCGCCATGGATTTTTCCGCCCGGAAAAAGCAGGCGAAAAAGGCTCCATGGCGCTACGGGATCTCGTAGTAAGGCGGAAGGGTACGCCATGATTTACGCTGGCGTAAACCCTCTCCGCCAGGGTCGTAATGAGGGCCTTGGTCTTCATCTTCTGCACTACTCCGTATCTTGCTAGTCTGCATTTTTGGTCACCCATTGGCCATTTTCCAACGTGATAATGCCTAAAAGGGCTGACTTGGCATTCCAACCACCATAGCACCTTAGGTGTAGCGTACGTTCCCATGTCAATGCGAAACCACAATTCGGGTATTGAGGTTTCTTTGAAAAAAACAATGCCTTCTGGTATTTCTAGTCCTTTCATTTTTTAGCTGCCAGCATTCGTTTATTCAATAGAAGTCCAGACAGTAAATATATAAAAACAGAGCGTGGGTCCCTAGGGACAGCAAACGTTTGAGTTGCTATCTGGATCGAATTCATCGGATAAGCAAAGCGTTAAAACGATATACATCTTTCCGAGGCAGAGTTCTTTTGCATGCATTTTAAAGATGACAAAGGGCTTCCAATGAGTTGTGAGGGGTCACAATCTGAAAGCACATGTAGGAGACAACCACCTGGTAGAGGCAGACAAAAATTATCTGGAATGCGTTATAAAATACATGTTTTTGTCTTAGTCCCGAGAGCCCGTCCAAAGTAATGAAGTCATGTGCCAAATATTACATGCAGGGTGTATTTAGCCAGAGCCCTGTGTTTCCTCCAATGTGGATGCATGTAATTTTGACACCAATACACAGTTCTATAATTATAGCTAAAACACTTTGCATTCTGGGATTGTGTCACTTGCGCATTGCATTCTGGGGCTTGTATGAACATTCTTGAAAAGTGTTGATGTTAATAATGTCATGACTGCCACAATATGTCACTCGCGATATGGGCCAGATATGACTTGTATATCAGTGTCTCACCACCTCCTTCTTCCGCTTGATTTCCAGGGCTGCTGAGGTCACATTTAGCGCTTGCGTATTGGAGAGGTGTCATTCTATATGCCAGGGAACAGGAGGGGTGCTGCTAACGGTGCGCTAAAGGCCTAATCCCAGGTTGTTGTGCCACTCCCAGCCCATGATCAGTCTGGCCATCCCAGAAGGTAGCATCATCCTAGGCTGCCTGTGGCTTTGTGGTAGGGTTGCTACCTGACTCCATATCCCAGTCCTGCGATTTTACTTCTCCAACAATTGCCTGCTGGGGATTGTAGTATTGGGACATTTCAACTAATTAAAATGAACCAAAGTGAAACTAGGGTAAAAGTAAGGCCAAGGAGTGGAGTCTCTTGTTCATACCATGGAGCCATCTGACAATCCCCACTTTGTAGTGAAGTGCTCCTCATGTGGTGCTATCAGCCTTCAGGGTTCTGTTCATGGCGAGGGGTTGGTGGGCAGGGGCACGAGGCTGGTTACAAAGCATGTGAATCAGGAGTGGAAACGTGCACTGCATGGGACATCTGAAAGACGTAGTGGCAATCTGTTTTCTCTCATTATAAAGTACACACAAAGTGCAGGTATACATGGAGTGCAGCGCACACTTGCCTCTGTTTTCCTTTCCTCCTTTTGTGTTTTCTTCTTCCTGACCTTGCCTATCCACTGCAAGACAGGGGCACTGCCGGGGCCCTCCACTTCACTTCTTATTTTGCTTTCTATGAGAAGTGCTGGTGTAATGATTGGAGAAAGTGCCCCCTTAGTGTAGGCAGCTGGGCTGGAGGGAGGGGCACTAAAGGTCTAGAGCAGACGTACGTGGAGCTCTGGCGGGAACTGATTGTGCATCTCTCCTTTCCGCATCCTAGTCCCCTTAGATCTCCTCATGCATTTAAAAGCGCTTTTCATTGTGACAATTCTACAGCATCTCACCATTCAGTGCTTTCCCAACGAGGGGGACAGTGGAAAACTACATTTCCAGTGCTTAATTTCTTGGGGGGCTTGCCACGCAAAGCCCTGGTAATTATTCATGAGCCCCAGCACTTAGTTGTAAGCCCAGCTGGATTGGGTTGTAGTGTTTGGCAACTTTATTAATTTAACTGTCAGTCAGTCATTGTAACAGACCAATCAACAACTGGCCAGGGTCTTTGCATCCAGGGCTGGCTCATTGTTATTCACAAACCTGATGACCCAGGTTGGCAGGGGAGGGCTATTCATCAATTTTCATGAAAAACAAAGAGATGCAAGATGACAATCCTGAGCAGTGATGCTGGCCATTTTCACACACTGCTCCACTCAGCCTGCATGACATTGCTGCACATTCTCTAGTGTAATAAATAACCAGCAGGGTGGGTTGACAACAACAGGAAGTCACCAGCCAACAGCCCCAACACAGGGGCAAAGTCAGTGAAAAGACCCATATCGAAGAGGAGAGACGGCCAAGAGTGCCAACCTATGAAAGATGATCTTGCTGCAGCTTTTGACAGGCACTAATCTGTTCAGTAATGATTGTTCCTGCATTTGTGCATCAATTTACCATATGAGGAAAGCATGCATGCTCTTTTTTCCTGTGGTTGGATGGTAAACATGTTCCACTTGACACTGATAGGATTAGAGCAAAATGTTAATGATGATGTGTTTTAAAGGAACACTTCAACATGTATTTTATTTCAAGACCCAACTAACGTGTTATGTTGATTTCACCCTTAATGAACCAGTGGAAGTTGGAGATGTAACCCCAAATATGTTGACAGCGTGCGGCGCAACCGTGTGTCACTATGGACCAACAGTGAGTAGCGTCAACAGTAGACGGGGAGCTGCCCCTCCCCACAGGCCAGAAAATATTTGGGCCCTGCCACTTTTTTTCTTACAAATTAAGCACTGACGTCTGCATTCTACGCGACCGTGGGCTTCTGTGGTTGTATATGTTTGTACATGTCATATATACGATACATTTTATGAGCTTCAAAGATGGATGCAGGGTGGGATATTTAGGGCAACTAGAGGGCCAGTGTATGGCAAAGTGTTTAGATAACGGCAGACTTTGGAAAGGAATTTCCGCATAAATGACTGCCTTAACAGTGAAATAACTGCAGCTTATTACCAAAGAAAATAGCTTCTCAGGAAGGTCAAAGCGGTAGGATTTGTAATGCTGCGGCTTAGAAGGAAATTAGCTCCCATCAATGCTGAGAGGCCTCCAGGGAGCTGCAGAATGACTGTCTGCAGCGTTACTTGAACAGGTTGCATGCTGTGTATCTGTGCAGCCTCCGCCAAAGCACCACATCTGCACAACTATTACTGGTGGAGTTTCTATTGAAGACAAGATGGACAAATTGTTCCTCAGTAGGAATAGCTCCGTGGGGAATCCATAGAGAGATGGAGGTGTCATTTGGCACCTGGACTGCCTTATGAACCAAGACTTTAAAATCCTCATTTGAACTCCATCAAAAATGGATAAGTAAACCTTTGTAAATGTCAAAATGATCTTTGCATTTTGTATTAATTTGGGGTTTTGTAGCATATGGGATCAAATCCAGCTCTGCATGCCACCTGTTCGTAAACGACGCTCCATATGGCAACCAGCATTACACCCGTCCGTTTCCTCCATGCCACTGCAAGCCCTTCTCTCATTTTGTGTCCACCCAAAGCACCCCTCCCACACCACATGTCCGCACTCCAGTCTCCCCATGGAATCTTCACCTGACTCTCCCCCTAACGTTTCTCTTCCCCTCTGACCCGGTTACCTGCACACCAATCAGACTCAACTGTTGCACCTCAACTTCTGAGGTGCAGAGTTGGATGTGTGGATGTGCTGTCAGGCTACAATTTGCCTGGCACCCGTCTCCCGGCTGCCTCTGGTGCAAAGTGAGCATACAACCATGCAGCCTTACAGCATGAGTTATTGTAATTGTAATTGGTTATTTATAACCCAGAGGGTTCTAAGCGCGGACCCAAGAATCGGACCTGTCTTGCTCCACGTCGTCTTGCTTCCAAGGCGAGCATATTGCTTGCCCCTGAACTATCCTCCCGAGACAGAAGGCAAAAGCCAGGAATGATGCTGGTGGCCGCCTTCTGGTCGGAGAGCACACCCTTTTATGAATGTAATGCCTTCAGATAAGGAGAGTTTCCCATTTTTTCCAAATCAGAGGTGGCATCATTCTTTTTGGTGTCAGGAAGAGCGTTTTACAGAGAGGCTAGTCGAAGTTAACTGGAGAAAACTCTAGAAGATCTGAAGATGCCATGTGTATCAATGCTGCCGCATTTGAAACATCCTTAACACATAAGATAATTGATCAACACATTTTATATGGTGTCTATTATTGGTGCTGCTCTTGTTGTTTGAGTTGTTAAGAGGCCGAAAAGTAGCCGATGCATTTCCGACATAATGGCCACCGTTAGGGATATGTCTGCTCCGTAAACTATAACTGTGCCAACTTCAAAGATCGCTCTCTTGCACCAAAGAACAAAGTGTAACCTGTCTTCAATGTGAAAAAAGCATCTAATGTAGGGCTGGTACCCAAATTCGTCTTTCATATGTATTGGCACTCTCCCTAGGCCTTTTCAGGTTCTGGAAGACGCCTTGAAATTGTTTTAATCTTTTGGATTAAAGTTATATTAAATTGTGTGGTGCCCGCACATCTCTTCTAATGAGGTAATTGAAGTTCACATCTCCATTCCCCAAATTCCGATCTATTGGTTATGGATATGTAATGGCGGTTGGAGTTACCATGTCTTAATATTCCAGTACGGGTTGAATATTTGCTTTGATGCTGTGTTGGATCCTTGTTTGAACAGTTTCTCAGTGTTCATAAAGAAATTGATAGTACATTTGAAAGAAGTGCTATTTTTCAGAGGTTTCGAATGGGTTCTTTGGCGACCAATGACACATGTGCTTGTTTAATCAGACCCTGGCCGAGTGCTTTGATCAGTGAAATCCTGAGGGAGCAATATTTTTGAAGATTGCATGTTTAAATCACTGGTGTGATCTTCCCTTTAAATGAGATTTTGTGATTAAAAAGAACATCTTGAAGAAAGAGACGATGGGTCCAGCGGTAACTGTGCTGGTGATACCGGCCGGTTGCCACTGGACCCAAAAATATTTACCGGCACCTGACTTGCCAGTAACGCCGGGGGATTACAACCCTGGCGGCCGGGATGTCAGGCGCCGGTAAAATGTTGTTCCCATTCCCATAGAGTCGCATGGGACTCTATGGGAGTGGGGACCACGGATACACCGGCACCCGTAATAACAGTGCCGGTGCTTCCGTGAAACTCTGCGGGCAGGTGCCGGTCTGCCCAGCAGATCTGACCTGCCGGGTGGGAGGGGACCGGCACGACAGAGTTGTAGTGTGCCGGTCTGGAAACAACGGTGCCGGTAAGCTTACCGGCACTGTTGTCTCCAGATCAGCATGCTTGTAATGAGGCCCAGTGGGCACCACAACTTTATGACAATTTCTTAAATAGTCTATCTGCTCAAATAAAGTCTTCAAGGAGCACTACAGAAAAAACCCAAGGTACCTTAGGTTACATAAACTATACAAAGAATCTCTGAGTGACGTCTCAGAGAAGTGTGTGCTCACATCCTCCGCTGAAACAGCAGATAACAATCAAAAGTAGCCAATGTCCATGTTACAATTTAAGAAGAAACAGAAGAAACAGACACAGTTAGTGTGCATACTGCCAAGCCATATCAGACTACTGTCCGTCCTCTGGGCAGTCTTAATGTTCTACACAAAAAGAAGCATCAAGAAGAACAGACCAATAAAAACAAATAGTCATAAAAATAATCAAAAAGAAAAATAAGACAAAAAGAGGAGACATCCTCTGTCAGAGCTTGATCAGGATGGTCTTGGGGATCATTGATCAAGATGTTGAAATGACCATCAAGGTTTGAGTGCCAACCTTCATCGCAGTAAACCCTGACCCCATTCAGCAGAACTGTCCTCAGCACTCTTTAGGAGATTCCCCTGTGCTGTCTCTTGCCTTGCTGCTCCATTTTCAGGAAAAGGGTGGAAAATAGAAATAGGCATATGATCGCCTTTCTCCAGTTGCCGTCTTTGGACGCAACTGGTGGAGAAAGCACCGATTGGTTCCCAAATTTAAGTGGTTTAGGAGGATGTTTCCTATATTATCATGTAAGGATTCACAATTTTGATATGTTTGTGCATTTGTCAACATCTCTTTGCCTTTCTTTGGTAGTTGATGGTGATTTTAGCTTTATTTGCTGGTGCAAATTCTGAAATAGTGGTAATGTGTTGCTTGTTCATTGAACTATGCATTACTTTATTGTTTTTGGCAGACCTAGAGAGTGAATCAGGAAATCTGAATCACAATGCACAAAGGGTATGATTAGTGATGAATAATTTTCTAGCGAATGATTGTGAATCAGTGATTGATTTGTTTCTGGCCAAAAAGGACTTAAGCATTTGTATGTAACAGATTGTTTCAACCTTTCTGAAATCCGAATAACAAGAACAAACGCTTACCATTTCTGACATAGGGATTACGAATTGGTTTGTTTCAAACCAATCTGACCCTCTAAATACATTTGCCACTCAAATTGTTTCTGTGTGTAAAATATGTTGCAAATTATGAGACTGTGTGAGTTTGGCAAAGGTCATTGAATTGGCTGCAGAGAAAAGAACAGATGATGTTTAGTTTTTCTGCAGGTTTTCATTCGTTCTTTTCATCCATCCTTGTATCCCCATTTCAGTCTTTCTCTCTTTGCTTTCTTCATTGCTTCAGTCTTTCCTTCATTTCATTCTTTCCTTTCCCCCTTCCCTCTTGCCTACCTAACAATGCCACTTTCATTATTATGCAATGGGCCACACTAATCCCTGCATTCTGCACTCCAATTTTCTCACACTGGTTCCATACAGGTGACTATTATCCATTCCAATCAGGACACAGAAGTCCAGTCCAGGTGTTAACTTTGTCTTCTGGGACTTGTAGTTCTGGATCTCTCCATTATAAACCCAGGACTACAATTTCCAGAATCCAAAGTTAAAACTGGGAATGTACTGTGTCTTCCGGATGGAATGGATAATGTTGGCTTGTTAAGTTGTTTGTAGTTCTTTTGCTTGTGGCCTGTCGCACTATTCAGGAAGCTCCATCTTTCTTTGTTTGACCCCTAAACCACTGCCCCCATGGAAGCAGTCATATGTGCATCAGGCACCCTGGTTTTCAATACCCGGTAAGTTTGAGCATATGACACAAACATTAGCATCATCCAAAAACCATGTATCATCATCAGAGCATCCTGAATCACTATCTTCAAAAACATTGATCGCCATTAATTCTTTAATTCTTTTATGGCAATGTCCTGCATTACCAAGTTAATAGTAAATTTTGCAGGCATATGTGTCTTAAATTCAAGTTTACCAACCGCTTGTGCACAACTTCCCCCTATCATGGAATAAATGACAGGAAGACACTGTATGCAAGAACAGCAAAACAGTACAAGGCCAAGGATCACCATAACAACAGCAAAGATTTTCCAGCCCCAAGATCGTAAAACGTCCCAGAACCATGTGTCAATATCCCAGTTTCCCTCTGGAACATGTACTTCCGTACTTAAGGTGTGCAATTTCTTAATTGCTTTAAATACGGTGGGGGCGGAATCAGGTACAAAAACACAACACACGGATCCCATCATTTTCCACACCCCAGCACGCTCAGCTAGAATGATGTCTAGCACCATCCTATTTTCTAGAGCCACTAATCTAATAGCCTTTTGCCCATATGTCATGTTATATAGGATGTCAATGGTTTCATTCATGGTTTTCTCTAAAACCCTCGGCAATTTTCTAATATGTTGGGAGTTTATTATCTGTTTGCAAAATGGTACAAAGGATTTAGCAATGTCACCCAGAATCTGTGAGGGAGTGTCACTATCCTTATTCCGCCTGGACGAGTTCTAGAAACTTCAGCAGTGGTGGCAACATATACACCTGATATCAGTATTCCTAATACCATCCCAGTCTCTTGGCAACCATGGATATGCTTAATTACCGCAAACAAAGTAAACGGGATCTCCTACATACAGAGGTGTATCCTCAATGGTTAGTACGGCAGTATTCACACAACACTCAAATGTACCCATTGGCTGGGAACCCTCTCTTTGTATGCAAAATGAAACAGATTGTGGACTATGCTTAATGAATAGGAAGGAGGCATGGCATCCCTATTACTTACGGGAGCCATTTCAAAGGTAATCATAGATTGGAAAGGTCTGGAGAGTCTATCAGAAGGTCTAATATAAGCAATGTTTAGCTTGCTCCTATTTTCAAACACAGAACATCCTAAAGGTGCTAAAACTCATTTTTCAAACTCGTTGAGATTAGTCCCATCAAAATTCCCAGTGACACTATTGTTCCACCTGCCAAAGAATAATGCCCTAGGTGAATCATAACAAGCAGTAGCTAGAGGGAGAGGATGTATATACCAGCCCAATCCTTTTTCCCCATGTTGCAGCAGATGTGAACATATCCATCAATTGGTCTTATTTAAAATGGCATGTGTGGCGTTCATAATCATCAAGAGGGTGTTGTTGTGATAACCCCCTCTATGTTGGAGGTCTCGAGGATGAAGAGTGTGCAAATGCACATATGGTGGAGACATAGTGGAGACACTTGCTGTTGGCAATAAAATATCAAGCGGATGTGCACCCTCCAGATACCAAAACCCGAATGTCAATGTAATTACAATATAAGCTGTTATTGTGATCAGTACCCATTTGGTCCTCGGGGACCATGGCCCTCGATGGGCGGATTCATCATCAGCAAAACGATCAGTATCCTTATTAGTACGAGTGGCCCCTAAAATAGGAATAGTTTCTCAGAGTCGCTTAAGAGGCCTCACTGTCAGGCTTTTTTAGTTCATCCGTGGGTGGCACTTGACCACGTGGCCTATCTTGATTGAAGGTAACTTTGCCGGTGGCTGCCTCTTATCATATACAGCAGAGGAATGACGAGGGACTGGCTCAACATTGGTTTCGTGTGGGTTTCTTGTGGGTACAGAATCCTAGCTGCACTTTCCTATTCTATTTACAAGAATGTAATTGTCATGAACTTCAGAACACGCCCCTTTTGGACCTCCTTGTCCTTGTCGCAATGGGGCTTGCATTCTCTAATACTCCCAACATGGTCACCCAGCGCTAAGACCCTTTCTCTCTCCATGCGCTGGACGTGACGTACTCCGCGGGTCTGAATGCTATTGCAAGTAGCCATCAGACGTGTGATCCGTAGCTCGCGGTATTCTTTCTCTGTCCTTGTGCACATACCCGCTCTTTACCCCTTCCTTTCTTCCTGTTTCCTGGACTCGTGTGCTAGTTGCACTCATCCTAGATACTTGGATTCCTGGATTCCATGTTCCCGGAACTGAACGCGCCCTGGAGTCGGAAGAGACTCGAGCAGCCTTAGTTAAAATCAGGACCGTCCACAAGAAGGCAGCAACCAAGGACTCCATCAAAGAACGGACCCAGGTGAGAAGGGGGGAACTTCTTGACAGTAATGTCAGCAGGCCCTAAATCTAAATCCTGTTCCGTGGTTGCAAATTGTACCTTAAAACTCCAGGTACAGAATGATCAGGGAACAAAGTGTTGTCATTTCCTGAAGAAGATGAAGAAGCAAAAACAAGATCGATCGACAATGAAGAAGAAATTGAAGAAGAAGAAATCTCCCCAGGCCCCACGGGCTCAGGAAGGACTTTCGAAGAAGAAGCAGCAATCTCCCCAGGCCTCACATGCTCAGGAAGATTTTCTTGGCATCCTCAGTGTCGCTCAAAGCAAGCTTGTTGTGAGCGTCAAGCATCAGCATCAATTTCCTTCTCCTCCCCTTCGTCATAGGGCAGAGGAAAAGGAATCCTCTTCACATGTGTTACATGGATCCAGTGGTTCTTTCTGGTCACTCGTATTGCAGTTTGCGTAGCCAAAAGGATCTGATGGGGTCCCTTCCAACAAAGTGCAAGGCAGGTGCTCCTCTCAAAAATTTTCACCAGGACCCACTAACTAGGTTTTAGTCGGTGACCTGGACCCTCGTATTTTACAAGGAGGGTTGCTCGTACCTGTTGGTGAATCAAAAGCAAGTTTTGAGTAAACTGGTCACAATAATCAGACAAAAGTGGATACTCGATATCTTTCAACTGTTTGGCCTCGGTGCATTCCATATGTTAGCTGGTCTCCCCATGACAATCTCATAGGGGAAGAGCCCTGTCTTTGACTGTGCGGTCGTCCGCATCGATAGTAAGGCTATTGGCAAATCATCCGGCCATTTCAGATTGCTGTGTGCACAGACTTTAGCGATTTTATTCTTCAAGATACCGTTCGGTTATGGTGTTTCACAAGGCGGGCACCTTGAACATGTCTGGCCGAGTGGAACCGTGGATCAATCTGTAATCCTGCACATACTTGCAGTATGACAGCAGCAATAAAATGTGGGCCATTAT
The DNA here is from genome assembly GCF_040938575.1 of Ambystoma mexicanum. Lineage (NCBI taxonomy): Eukaryota > Metazoa > Chordata > Amphibia > Caudata > Ambystomatidae > Ambystoma > Ambystoma mexicanum. The sequence continues at coordinate 1,234,106,622 of NC_090921.1, forward strand.
CAGACCAAATTACTCTCGGCAAGCCAAACCTAGGGAAATATTCCCTAAGCATGGTCTTTGCCGTTGACATTGCAGTGGCGTCTTTAAGTGGGAAAGCCTCAACCCATTTGCTAAAGGCAGAGATCACAAATAAGACATATTTATAGTTTTGGCAACATTCCAGCTCAATGAAATCAAAATGGATCACCTCAAAAGGCATGTAGGGGGGACCAAAACTGCCCTTCTGTGTCAGTGTTCCTTTCCCAATTTTATGTTGCAAACATAACTTGCAACTCTGGACTAAACGTTCAGCAGTTTTCTGGATATTAGTGTTATACCAGACGGGATCTAATTGTTGACAAATCTTTTTAGCGCATATGTGTGTTGGGCCATGATCCATGGTAACCATAGCAGTGACATAGGCATTGGGTAGCATCAATCTTTGCTTCTCATTATCCATCCAACAATCCTCATCGTCTAGACCCGCTGGATCCTCAGCCCACTGTTTGATTTCTTCTGGAGTAGCTTCAGCCTGAGTTTCTTTTACACTGCTAATCCCTTTATCCATCATACAAGTGTCAGTGACCCATCTTGCTGAATCGAGCATGTACATTTTTGAGTGCAAATCAATAGCAGTCTGTTTGGCTATTCCATCAGCAAAAACGTTTCCTTTTCCTAAATCATCCGTCACTTCCTGATGTGTGGCGCACTTCATTGTTGATAGTTGTGTAGGAAGCGCAAGTGCTGACAGCAACCGGACTATCAGAATGTCAAGTTGAATTTTTGTTCCATGTGAGGTCAAGAATCCCTTCTCAGCCCATAGTCGGTCAAAATTATGAACCACCCCTAATGCATATTGGCTATCTGTATATATGTTTACACTAAGCCCTTCAGAAATTTCACAAGCTCTGGTTAATGCAATCATTTCTGCAGCTTGCGCAGAGTTATGCAGAATTCGTTGACTCTCCACTACAGTGCTTAATGTGTTGATTACATAAGCAGCGATACGTGTACCATCCGGTAGTTTAAAACTGGAGGTATCACAGAATAGCTCCCCTTGTGGATTCTTTAAAGGTGAATAAATTAAATCAATTCTGCCCTTTGTTTCGTGTTCTGTAATAAAGAAGCAATCATGTGACATTTAGTGACTGCAATCCTTCTCTTGTGGAGAAGGCAATAGTTCAGCTGGATGCAATGAACAACATCTCTTAATTTGAGTATGCGGAGCAAATAGCATCAGCTCGTACCTTGTTAGTCGAGCTGATGTGAGATGTTGCCTCTGCGTTCTGTTTAATAGAAAGTCTAGGGAGTGGGGTACCATCACGGTTAAAAAGTGATCTAAATCCATACCCTCACCTTGTTTCACGGATGCAGCAGCAGCTACATCTCTCAAACATCTCGGCAAAGCGCATACAACAGGGTCTAACGTGGAGGACAAATTGCCACAAAGCCTATTCTTGCCCCCATGTTCCTGTGTCAAAACAGCCAAAGCACATCCATCATGTTCATGCACATACAAAACAAAGCCTTTTTCATAATTTGGTGTGCCCAAAACTGGTGCTGAACACAACACAGCCTTAAGCAAATCAAAAGCGTTCTGGCAATCCATGTCCCGTGGTAAAGGCAAAGAAATGTCCTTCTTTGTCAGTGCCAACATAGGATTTATCAACAACTAAAAATTCGGGATCCACTGTCTACAATATGAGGCCATGCCTATTAAAGCTCTGACCTCTTTCTGTGTATTTGGAACAGACATATCAGTGATGCTTTGTATCCGTTTAGGTGTCAGTCTTCTTCCCTCCTTCGACATGAGATAGCCCAAAATTAGCAGCAACACTGTGCCCTCTTTGCAGGCATCTTCAGAATCAGCAGCTAGAAGTTGATCATCAACATATTGCAACAACGTGCAAGAGGGAGGCAACTTGAGCGTGTCAAGCTGCTCTTTCAACGCTCTACTATAAATACTTGGACTCTCAGTGTACCCTTGCAGCACACAAGTAAATGTGAACGAGCGTCCTCCTAGGGTGAACCCAAACAAATATCTGCTATCAACATGCACATCAACATGCACAGGAATACTAAACAAAGTGTTTTTCAAATCCACGAGGCCAAAATGTGTAGCCGTGGCTGGAATCATAGTTAGAATTGTGGTGACATCGGGACAATCAGAAACTGTGGAGCAACCACCTTATTAATTGCGCGGAAATCAATAATAAAATGAAAAGTAATCTCATTATCCCCATTCTTATAGACTGGTAAAATCGGACTATTACACACACTCCCCGCAATTTCTTCACCTCAGTGTACGAAATCAGAAATAATACTTTTCAAAGCCTGTTCACCTTCGACCGAAATGTTATATTGCGGAATGCGTGGCAATTTAACACCTGGTTTCAACTCAATTTTAACTAGCTCAACCTGTAAAATTCCAACATCATTGTCATTAACTGCCCATAAACATGTTGGAACCTTATTCAGTTCTGTTGGTAAAAGCATAGACAAAAATTGGCAAAATCGTCAAGTACACTCCATCTGGAGAACAGTAAATCACAGCATTCAATTTCTTTAATAAATTAAATCCCAACAAATTTTCGCTGCAATTTCTCGTCAATAGAAATGGACAAGAATCAGTAAATGGTCCCAGTGAAATTGGTGCCGGCCAAGAGACCGGACTAACCACTGGTGTACCACAGAACCCGACAGAATTGTTGTTCTGCCCTGGCAGTGTAATATCTGGAACCATGAATGATCAATAGAACACTTCTGTGCTCCTGTATCTATCAAAAAGAGATGCTCCCTATTCCCCACCTTCATTTCAACATAGGGCCCTTTCGGATAAACGGAAATAGGTATCAGTTCCAGACCCTGCGTCGGGCTGTCCTAATGGAACAGTATGTCTTCAGATGCAAAATCCTCAGAAAAATAGACATTCGAATGATTATAAAAAATATTCCCACTACTAACACTCTGTTGCTGATTATCTTGTGATGGTGTCTGTTGGTTCTGTGTAAACTGATTTCTACCAGGACCCCCTATCCCAGGGTGGCCTCTGGATCGTCTACCCATGGCACCATACGTACTACGTACTATTTGATCTCTGCTGTAGGTTTGGGAATTGTGCTCACCAATGACCCTCCTGTCTACAATATGCACACTGGTGTATGTGTACGGGACCCAGTTGTGCACCACCTTGTGGTGCAAATTGGACTCTGAACTGTGTGTGTATTCCCACCTCTGGCTCCTCTAACTATTTGCTGCAATAACACTTCAGTCTTCAGGTCTCCCTTTTTCTTTTCCACCTTCTCCTTCACTGTATTAACCCTATTTTCATAGTACTGTGCCATGTGTAATACTTCAGATAGAAATTTCACTTGCCAAGCACTCTCAGAAGTCATAATCTGTGATTGGATTTCAGGCAACAATCCACGCGCAAACTTGTCAACAAATAGCCTCTTTCCTGGTTTTGTACTTAAATCTTGACCACTAAAATCTGAAAATACTTGCTCAAATCTGTTAAAATACTCAGTTGCACTCTCTGACTTCCCTTGCATGCAAGCCGTAAGCTTATCCATATGATTCTTTTTTCAGGAACCAGAATTTTTAATTTAGTCACTATACTATCTGGCAACATCAGTATCACCCCTGGCGGTTTCTCACCGGCATTCCTTTCCCCATCTACTCGTACTAAGGCATCCCATGTATCACCCATCCCTGCCTGATCATCTACAGTTCTAATCTGCTTCCATGAATCAGCAGGGAGGATCACCGGAAACAACAAATCTATAACACCCAGTGTAAAAACTGACAAATGCAAGACAGATTCAATTTCTTTATAAAATCCTGTTGGATTCTTCCTAATATCCGGAATTGATTGCCTTATGGTATTCACTTACTGTCTAGAAAATGGTGGATGGACAAACTGTGAGACATAATGTGTTTCAATAGTGGTGGCAGGTGTTCCTGCTGCAGCATTAGCAGGAATCTCTTCTTTCGGAACAAATGTCAGAGGAACCTCCCTCATCGGCAATTGTAAAGAAGGCAAATTTGAACGTATATTAAGCAACAAGGCTAAATCAAGTGACAAAGAAGTCAATGCAGTATCGGGTGAAAATGCTATTTTATAAATAACCATCAAATCTACGGGACAGCATAGCTTTTTCTTCATAAATTCATCTTGTAAATACTGAACCATCACCTGTAACACTTTCCTTTGCATTGCCGGAGCATACTGACTAAACGTGTCATGCACTTCAATGGGAGAAATTGAAATGAAACATCCGAAATCCATCTAAGAGCGTCTCTTGTGCAAATGCACATTTCTTCACTCGTTGGTTTCAATGGTGGAAGAAATCACTTCTGCACATATTAAACTTGCCGTTCATTACCATACATCTCATATTTCTGTAATGGATCTAGCTCTCTTTTAAACTCAAATACCTTCTCTACATGCTCACATACTTTCTCTGCAGTGTCCCTTGAGCGGGCAATGACATTCAAATCCCTCAACCCTGTGGGACATTCATGTCCACCAAATCACTCCATATATCAACTAAATACGTTCCTATCCGTTCTATCAAAATATTCTGTTCAGGAATTCCCCCTTGTCCAGAAATCGCAACTAAAACAGCCAATTCATCACCCTCTTTTATGTACTTTTTAGCCCACGTATACAATTCTCTCTTTCTGTCTTTAGATACTGTGCCACGAGTCACTATTCTTGGATCAGCTCCCGCCCCTTCAACCACTACAGGTTGAGCAGAACCACCTGGCAAAGAGGGTTCATACAATTCTTGTTCCATAGGTAGTGGAGGCAATACTGCTGCCGGTGCGGACGGAATTATGGGGACGGCAAATGTTGGCATGGGTGGAGGTGCAGAAGGGGGACCAACAACGGGAAGAGGAGGAACAGCAACGGGAGGAGGCACATAAGGAGTTGGTGCAGTTGAAACAGTTCTACATTCATTCAATAATTTATTGATTAACTCATCTGATGTATGAAAATCCTGAGAGGGATATATCATTTGCACATCTAGTTGGAAAGCTCTATTCATACCTCTAATGGATTCTGACTGTTTCTGCTGATCATGCAATAATGCTTTCTCAGCATTCATCATGTGTCTACATGCATGCTTTTCGCCACTTTTGAGTTGCTGCATAGCTTCCTTCCTCCAATCTCCAAGTGCATCAAATGCTGCAGGCCTAGCCTTTTTTCTCAACAATACAGATTCTAAATGCTCTAGGTGGGCAATTTCAAAACTACCATAAACTGGCTAGTGAACTTCAGATATATGTCTGGTCTGTCTGTGCCAAATTTAATTGAATACGATAGCTCCCAGGCCATACTTACAAAACATTAAATAAGCCGGTGAGCCTTCGGGTGGCGTTGGTTGACCTTGTTTCAAAGATTGTCTTTCTCTGCGGAATAATACCCTGCAACAGGATGACAATTTCCCAGGCATAGTTAAATCGTGATGTTACCTGGCTACAATTGTTTTTGCAGAGACAACACTTGCAACACATATCAGGATTTTTTAGGAATCGGGGTATGACTCACCTGATTTCAAATCAATCAAAGGGTCTGATCGGACATCAAATCGTCGTGGCTGGCAATTTCGACAAACAGTTCTCGAAACGGGGACCCTCACATGATGCCCACTAAACGGTGCTCACTGTCCAGGGATTGGGCATGCAGTACTGTGGAGGAATCGCGTCTCAATTTGCAGGAAGCCCCGTCACTCTCTGATCCCAGTCCGGTAGCCTCGTCTTCGTCTAGTGATGTGGCATCGATCTTGAGGGTCCCTATACGGGCGCCATCTGAAAGATTAAAGAATATTGAGGCTTAATACCACGTAATAGAAATACATCGGTCACAAGGTCAAAGTATAATGTACATTTATTAACAGGCAGCTGTCTGGCTCTCAACACCCCACAATGTGTACAAGCAGATGCCATGAGATGAGAGCGTCCTGGACATTTCAAGAACACAAGTATTTATACAGATTTTCCACAATCCCGGACACATCGTCCAGCCCCTCTTCGTTTAATACATTTACCTAGGGTTCATGGCCTATCCACACAACTAAGTCATGCTTAAACATCTTTGAATAGTTTGTTGTTTTCCTTTAAACATTTCACATGTTTTCCAAATATAAGACACAAAGGTAACATTCCTTATTTTGCTTGTTTATATTTGTCTATCATTTGTTCTTGAGTTTAAAGTCAGCTTAGTTTCAAGGAGCGAAAACAAAGATTTCTGCAAGAAGAGCATGTTCAACTATTCATCATTTTACTTTGCTGTTTGAAAGGAGAAGGCACTGTTGGACAGATAGTATCTAAATTACTGATTAGTATGGCTTTTGTTTAACTCTAAGGTTTCTCAGTGTAGGACAAACAATCCACTTTAGCAGCTGCAACATTCTTATCTACGTTGATGTCATGGAAACAGTACAACCTTCATTTTGCTCTGCTGGAGCCAAAAAGACAATTCTAAAAATCGGACAGAAAGCAAGAGGTGATCAAAATGGTGGATAACTCAAAATGGCTGCGTAGTGAGCCTGTTTCAGGTTCATTCAATGCAATTTATAGTGTGATGCGAATGTGCTTAGGCCAATCACTTACTATCAGGCGGTATTCATGCAAAATATACTTTTACAGAAGGGTCTAGCTTTAAACAAACCTACCCAGAACAGATCATTCTCGTCCTCTGCTGTGCACCTTTGACATGTGTCTGGAACTTACTGCACCATCTGAAGAAATTCAAGCATGGATCTGGGTCTACACCTTCGGTTCATTTTTAGTTTTGACCACCAGGTGGTGTTTAAATGCCACCTATAGGACGCCATTATTGCGTTAAAATACAGATAGGAGGGAGATGACACATGAGTAAGGACACATGGCATGTTGGCGTTTTTGTGTATTTACTCAGTCATTGACTGCAAATGGCCATACTGATCCCCACGGCCGTTCCCACCCAGGACTGCCCCTCATTACCCAAAGCACATCCCCCTGGGATCCCGCTGAGCTAGCTCTATCAAGGAGTAACATCTAACTTTGGCCTACCAGTGCTATTTCTAAGCAGTCTGCCGAGAGTCATATTTTTTAATTTCATCTGTAAATATGCTACTGGTGTACTTAAAATGTCTTCACCAGGTACGCTTTTGTTACTTGATTTTGATCTGTTCGTTTCACTGAAGTGTTGTTAAAAACAAGCATTGACAAAGTCAACAGTTGTGGCCTCTGTACAAGTGTCATATAAACGTTTGCCAGGCACTGCTATCATATGGCCAGGTAATCAGACCATTTTCCAGCTATTGCCATTTTACGGACAGTGCTTGGCAAATGCCTATCCCATGCCTACACGGGTGACTGTACCAATGCTTGCTAAAACTGACCTGCGCTTTTCCAGGAGAAGTCTCTACACTTTTCGTTTTTGCTGTGTGCCTTATGTAAATGTTTGGTATATTTGATCTGGTTTATTTTGTTGTCTTGTTTTCAAGTTATTTTTCTTGGTGTCATTAACATTGTAGTTCAGATTTGTGTATGCCACTTGTATGCACCAGTGCTTTTTTAGCTTCATAGAACGGCTACATGAGTGATACATAAATCAAGGACGTACCTCCAGTAATCTGGATATCAGCCCACTACCAAACATGACCCAGAAGCTATGCATGTCTGGATGTCATCCAGAGACCGGCAATGTTAGTGTCTGGTGGTGTACTTAAGTCATAAGGAACCGGGGGAACACATGCTGATGCTTGGGGACTTGTATTTGAGTAGGACCTTATGATTCTGCCTGGATACTCCGTGATAGAGACAGCTGCACATACAATGATTTATGGAAACTGTCATAAAACAACTCAGGTTGGGACGCACAGCAGTGGGTTAATTTAGCACTCTGGGTCCAATATATTTCTCAATTGGGTGACACGGCACGGATGTCATATCATAGTCGTGCAACCTGGCATTATACAAAGGAGGCCAACCTCGTGACATAAGCTGTACGAGGTTGCTAAAGCAGATTAATGATGAGGAAAGGTTTCCACTTGCAGCAAGAACAGAAAGAAACCCAGAATCTGAATGGCAAAGATACATCACAAAAAGAGAGAACATAGGGTAATTGCTCAAAGCAATATTTATTGGGGGTCAGGTTCCAACTCCTCTAAGTGTATAGATGAACTTATAAACAAGGCATCAGCAGTTTCCGGCTTGTTGATATTCCCCTCCACATATTGCCCTGTACAGACCAACCACGTGACTTCGAGCACCGTGCATGAAGAATGTTGGAGGAATGTGGTGAAATCCCATGGGATTTTACTGCATGAATCTGATGCATAATGTTTACACCTTGGAAATACTTCCAATGGCATAATGCAGCAACATCACATCTGTTTAAGCACCAGCTTTTGCCCATACACACACTCCCTGATAACATGTTCTAATTTTATGCGTACAGATGGGAGTGCACACGGGAGGACCAAATCATCCAAACAAGCCAGGCCAGCACCTGGATTTAGCCATATCGGGAATTAGCAATTAGGGCAGCACAGTTCCAACTTAATCTCCCTTTTCCAGCAGCAAGGCGGGAGCAGCAGGCAGCACGTTCCTCGCTACAGCAAATCCTAGTCCTGGCCCCCTGGTGATAGCCCAGCAGCAGCACCAGCCGAAAGATCATCAGTCTACCCACAGCCTTAGAAGCAGCCCATGAGCGCAACCTGTAGCGCTCCCAGACACCCCATCAGACTTTCCCGCTGGCCGCTGGAAGTCCATCAGACTGCACCCAAGACGCTGTAGTAGCAATGGAGGAGCAGAAGTAGACCTACATGGGAACGGTGAACAGGCCCAGGCTGTCCCACCAAGACCTGACTGATCGGTAGGTCCTCTCCATCTTCCACTTGGTCATAAGCACTATCTTCAGCCTCCTGCTACAGACTGAGCACTGCATTGAGCCTGATAGAAACTCTGTAACAGCCAATCCTCTCCCTGTTGAAGGCTCCTCACAGTCCTCCATTTCTGTGCCGCAGCCGCAGTAGAGCACACTCTGGCACTGTCCAATGGCATTGCCCAGATTTGCTTCACGCCAACCCTCTAAGAGGTCAATCATATTGTGAAGAATGTGCCACCACATTGTTTTGTTCACACCAACCCAATGACCGTAGATGGCATCAAAGTACAATGATATGCCATAGTGGGCTTCCCCAACATGGCTGTAGCACTGGATTGTATACCCATGCTCCATGTACTAAACAGAGCGAGACAACATGCAGGAATAGATGAATGCAGCACTCCTTCAATGCACAGATGGTTTGGGATGCTGACCTGCTCTACAGTCATGTGTGTGCAATATTCCCATGATCCTAGCTCAGAGAAACCTGCCAAGCATCATGGAGGAACTAGCTCAAAGTCCGAAATGCCTGTTGGGCAGGTACATGAAACCCTACCACGTCACAAATTCATGACATCATACACTTACCCAGCGTATTATGTATCAGAGGCACAGCTACACACATTACACCTTAGGATGCCTGGACCACAGGTGAGATAATGGGAGCCAACCACAGGACTTAAAGTCACACTGAGGCTTGTCAGAGGGCCACCATAGAAGCCTGCAGGGGTCATTGTGATATGATATTAATCACACAGACCTTGTATGGTGTGACTCATGAGAACCCTCACTGAATCACAAACTACCACCATGTTTGTTCCTGTGGCCTTCAGATAAATGCCTTGTCCCAATCTTTCACACATACATACGTCTCACCTGTCCTCCATGCTCTGATGAGCAGAATGGGTACATTCATGTTGCATTGCCACGACCACAGATGCTCAGGTTGCACAAACATTGTCTTATAAGACACTTTCAGTGATTACACTCTCTGAAGTACACTGATTGCCATTGCTATCTTCCTCTCCCTCCCAGATGATGCTGGATACCCTATAGCTCATAAGACCACTGAGCAATCCAGTCAAAACAAGATAGCACCATTTCAATGCTACCTGGAATGGTAACCCTAGTGAGTAAGCGCTAAGTGTCCTAAATAACCTTTTCTGTTGTCTTCAGTGGTCTGAGGGTGCGATATACTGGGCTGAGAAGATCTGCCTCCTCATGGTCAGGTGCTAAATGTTGCACAACATTTCCATCCAACGCAGTGTGCCAAAGCGATGAGGATGATGATGGCGTGTCTGACGACGATGGCCATATACATGACAGGCTGTCTTCAGTTTGGACACTCTTTTCTGTCAGGATGAAATGATCAACAATGGCTTCCGATAGAGTTCAGTGCATCGGCATTTGGTCAAAAGTCCTTTTTCAAAAAAACGAAAAAAAAAAGATTGATTTAGAAAGACCGCTCTGTGACCATATGAGTGCGTGCAAGGGGCTGAAAGGCGCGCGAGTGTCAGGTAAGTGAATGTCGGGCTCTATGTGTCTGTGTATGTGTGTGTGGGGGTGTGCGTGTGCGTGTGTGTGTGTGTAGTCCGTGTGTGTTGGGCTGGGAAGGGGGTGGTGGGTGGGCAGAAAATGGGGGTTGCAAGTGTTAAACCCACTGATTTAGAAAACAACTAGTGGGAGAGGGTGTGGGCGGGGGAAGGGATCAACTTGCGAAGGTGGTAGAGGGAGTATGTGATATTTCCATCTTTTAAAGCTGGCACAAAAACAGCTGAAAAAAATCTGTCTTTTTTTGTGTTCGGTCTTTAAAATGCAGAAATATAAACCCAGTGCATCACTACAAAAGATAACAAGTATCAGCTCTGCACTACCGCTACTTCTCAGCTAAAATGCCTAAAATTCAATGACACCACCAACTGTACAATGAGCAAACATTTATTGAAAGACGGAAGGTGGTAAAGATTGCGGTTGCCCTTTGAGGGTGGGATAAAACGTTCAAAAAGTGCAAAAATAAGGACAGTTTCCAAAACAAAAACAAAATCCATGGTGAGTCAAATGAAAGTGTTGTGGACAAGTAACCACAGACTCTTCCATTGGATTTGCAAACATCTTTTGAGGGCAATCAGCAAAGTCAGCATACACAGAACAACAGCAACCCAATGATAGAAGGAAATGTGGCACAGCAAACCCGCCCCTCAAGAAACAGAGCTTTTATACAAGAGAGCAGACATGCACTTCAAAAGAGAGGGAGATTTCACACATAGCATGATACCCTCAAGCAACAATGTTTCAGGTGAATGAACAGTGTCTCAGCATACAAGCCTCAGGCTGCGTTCTCACGCTCAGGAAGGCATAATCAGGATGGAAGGCATACAGTGGTACATCTCTTATTCTTCCTGGGTAAGCTACTTCTGCAATTCACACATGGTTCGGGGCATGTGAGCCTCCTTACTTTACAGCAACTTCCGTCTGCTAAAGACACATTGCATAGGAAAGCGTCACTCTAAAACATGCTTCTATATGCCAAAAGAGAAACACAGCAGAGGCAAGAATTGTGGCAGTGAGCACTGCCAGGTACCAGGTGGTAAAGCCTTCGAAGGTTAGGACATCCGCATTAGAACATCGGGCTCACACAACAATGCAATACAGCACTTGTTAGCCATGGTAGTAAGCAAATGGGTGATCATTATTATAATGCAGAAGAGTGTTTAAGGACCTTGCTAAAAATTTAAAAACATAGTTGTTGCCCCCAACAAAAGAGATATAATGGGTAATATCATTGATTAATATATCCAGGGTGGGCAAAAACAAATACACAGTAAAAAGGTTCCAATAGAAATGCAGGGTGAAGAAAATCCAACACAAATAAGATTCCAAACTGGAATGGGGAAGAAATAAGTGCCTTACAGATGGGGTGTTACGTTGGCTGCTTCACCGTCATTTTCTGCTGGGTGGTTTTACTATGGCACTCAAGTGGCTAATAACGGGTACTTAAAATGGAGTAGAGATGGTGCTCGTAGGAATGGTGGAAAGACAGGTGGTGTTAGACTCCCTCCTGATGTACTTCTGCATATGAGGAGGATCTGCTCCTGGTGGTGCATCTGCCCAGTCAAAGTGGCGACTGACATGTCATGGTGCTGGCTGGGTGCCACCATCCGGGGACACAAGGTGACATTTGTGAGTTGTTGCATTGAATCACAGGGCACACAGGCAGCATGACAAGTGGCCTGGTTGTGTCTGCAGATCTGCCCTCTGGCCAGGCAGGCATCCTCTCGAGTCACAGCATCGGCCTCTGAAGCTGTTGCAGTAGGCGGTGTGCTGGTGGGGCTAGTGTTTAGGTTAGTTGGGTAGAACTGAGGGTGCATTGGCATTCCGTGCACTTACCTATATTCAAAGCCAGTGCACTTCCTCTTTTCACTCCAGACTGCCCTTTCTGATATTGCAGGGTTAGGTGCAGAAATAACGTGATATCTGTGTGAGCTCTTTGCACACTTTCATACCTTACTTTTACATTTGACACTGTATTTCAACGTCGACCGATGACCAAACGTTCTGCATTGGAAAATTGCATCAGATCTATGCACTTAAAATGCGGCTCCATCTTCTAATAGGACTAACGAGGCACCAGAGCCTAATGACTCCCAAAGATTTCGAATTCTAATCTGGATACTGAAAGCCTTCAGTAGAGAGCTTCCTACAACTACCAAGATAATTAAGTTAATTTGAACATCAGCATATAACAACAGCTATTATTGATGTATGAAAATGTAGATAAGATCCACTAAGATCCTGTTGGCTTTATCCTAGATTATAGAAGCCATCACTAATACTCAAGATTTAGACATCGGTTAAACTAACTACACAAGTAAATCAGAGAATTATTTGACACCATACAAATTCAGAGGAGACCACAGTTCGAACAAGCAACAGGTATGTCTTTTAAAAAAAAAATTGAACTAAAAACGAGGGAGAGCTATTCTTTTTTTGGACATATAAAGGACCAGTCTCTTTGATATTTTACCCCCTTAGACGGTACTACGGCATAAAAAGCTGAACCAGACCGCTGATGAATAGTCCTAACCTTTTAGGGGACATCATCCACCAGAGACTAACTTCATGCTCAAGCAGGTAATTAATATGCCTAACTGAGCATTATTATAATAATAATGATTAATCGAAGGATCTGAGCAATTAAAGCTTTCCCTTTTTTTTGTATGTTTTCCAACAGTTACACCATGCATAGAAAACTAACAGTTCTCCCCCACAAGAAAAACGTTTGATATAACTAATGTGAATCGTATGTGTGAATGCCTGGGACCCCCGTGGTCCGTGATGAGGTCCACAGATGGTGTGAGTGTTTTATGAGCGGATCTCCCATTGGGTCCCCTCCGTTTTGGCGCGAAGGGAACCGTGGAAAAGAGGGGGCTGGAAACGCCACTACCAGGTCGATCTCCTGAGTTCTCACGAACAAAGGAATACAGGAGCCAAGTATCCTGCAACTACGAGGCTGAACCGAGGAATCGCTGGTGACCCGCTGAAGGACGGCTCCTTTGCACTGCTGTCGCTCTGTGAAACTCTTTCTACCTCGGATCGAACAAGAAGGCCTGTACTGGTACTTCGACCCATTGGAATAGTGGGAACAACTATTCTCGGCATCTTCACCATCTCCTGCAAGTAAGCCTTCGGAAGCGTCCCTGGGCCATCCAGTGGACTGACCAGCCTACACAGGAGTCTTGCTGTTACCGCCGTCAGGTTGTGTTGTATTCCGAGACCACGACACTCTCACCCGCTTCATACACTTGGCGTTCCCAGATCTGAAGTGAGAGTGTGCACTGGGATGAAATACACACGGCCGCATCGTTGCCTTGCTGAGGTAACAATCTGTGCGGGTTCACTTCGTTTGGGACAGCTTTAACTCAACTTCTTCTGCCGCGGAATCTACATGACGCCGAGAGTCCCCTGCTCGCATCTGAACCTGCCAGCACTGAAACTGACGCGGAGGAGCCTGGGTCTGCCTGCATCGGGGACCGGTGAGTAGCATCGCTAGGAACTGGTCGCCCTCCTGCAGTAGCCTGTAGCTTTCTCTTCGCTGTGTTAAGCAGCACGCCTTGTCCGCACTCGCGCTCTGCTTCTGCCCACAGAGGAGGCTGCGCTTGAGTCGCGGATCTTTGTCCTTCTTCATTTGTTCACCGATCTGAACTGCCTGACGTCCTCGCAGAGACTTCCTTTTGCCCATTGGCACCCGCGTGTGCAGGTACTTTTGAGCACAAGGCTCCACTCGTCGTAGGGCTCGGACTTCCTTCTAGTTAGGTGCCTCTGAAGGCGGACTGGGTCTAATTTGTATTCACACTGCCTGTTTTCCTCCCCATCTAGGTGGTCTGCATATTTCGTGCGTCTCTCTCGTTAGACTCTTTGGTATTGTATATATATTGTATTGAGTTTGATGTATTGGTTTACTGGAGTTTTATTGTGATTATTCGCTATGGTCAATGTTACAAAGGCCTTGTAATAAATGTGTCTATATTTTTAATATAACACCTGTCTGGAGTAATTTGTAAGTGTCCTTGCTTTGTGTGCTCATTGCGGGCTTTCAGTCACCCTCACCCCTCTTGAGACCTAGTCTTGACCGCCGCGATCGCTACCCTGATTGGTCTGGCTTGTCCAGAGGTTACCCTGTTCCAAGAAACTAGGTTGACCTTCTGAACCTCTGCGCCTCCAGGACAGAGTTCAGAAATCCGTCTTAACAAGCCTCATTCCAGGTTTGGTGGTAGCCTTAACCGGCAGGCTGCCGCCATACTTGTGATTTTTTCCGGCACCCGCAAAGGGACAATTACTGGGTCATTACGGCCCTCGGACACGGTAATTGCCCATTCGCGGGTGCCAGAAATAAATGCTCCCCATTCCCATTTGAGTCCCATAGGGATCAATCGGAATGGGGAGGTTGGATACACCGGTACCATTCAGAATGGGGCCGGTGCATCCGACATGCTCTGCTCGTGGGTGCCGGTATGCCCACCAGGCCAGTCCTGGGGGGTGGGAAGGCACCCGCGAGCAGACCTCGTAGTTTGCTGGTCCAGTAACAGCGGTATAATGAGGCCCATTGTTGTAACGCTCACCTGGTATCCACAGGGACGTCACTCAGCCTGTTCTGACCTCTTACGACCTCGAACCCTTCCCTGGAGTCTCCTCGACTGGAGACTGGGCCTTGTTTTCTTGGAAAGTGTGCTCTCCGTCCTGCTTTCAGCGTAGGGGCGCGTTGATTGATGCAGGCTCGTTGCTGCCTAGTTACTTCACTGGCAAGAGTCCGACAGGTAAGTATAATGAGTCTTTTGAACGGTTCTCTAACTTCATTCCTTTCCTTCCTTAGATGATGGCCAGCATCCGGGGATGGCGACGTGCTGCTGAGATGAGTAGCGCTGAAGGTGAGTGAGAGCATGATGCGCGATGCGACCCTTTCGTATTTGTGTTGAACTGAGTTCTTTTTCTGTGTCTTTTAGGTGCCGCAACCGGTTTTCATGCCGGTTATGAAGAAGAAATGCGGTGAGTAAGCGCGGTATGCGGCGCCTCTAGATGTTTCCACGCTAACCTGGAGTGTCCTTTCCCTCTTGCAGATGGATGAGAAGTTCCTGAGACAGAGTACCCCCAGAGCGGCTGGGATTCAGGTAAGCGTTTGAAGCTCGTACAGTCTTTAAAAATAAGTGAAGATTTGCTGAATGCTTACTAATGCCTTTTTTCTGTTCTTTTCCTTAGGAAGCGGCGTGCCGGGATGGGAATCACACCGCCGAAGATGCCCGCAGAACAGAAAGAGCGATGAATGATGGGCAGAAGCGCCGCAAGGTAAGGCTGTTCCTAACAATGTTCTTGTTCTTGCAGGAGCTGAGTGCAGAGAAAAGATGCAGGCCTACTGGAGACCGATCCGAGCATGGTGAGTGTCACGCTGCAGGAAACACAAAGCATGTTTCTCAGCCTGAGCATGGCTTAAATAGTCTCTGGGTATCCCAGGTGTCTCTGGGCTGAACCACACCCAAAAGACTAGACTGCACATGTAGTTCTGGGAACCAAAATATGTGGGGGCATCCATCTTGTCCCCATCAATGCACTACAAGTCCAATCCCCAATGTTATCCTATGGGAGTGAGTGAGTCTGGTGCCACAAGCGCCAATTCTGACTCCAAGTGGGTCTTTGGAGGGATGGAGAGGCCCTTGAGGGCCATGTAGGTGATTGTGGCCTCTCTCCAGCCTGACATCTTGGAGGACTGGGGACATGAGGGGCAGGAATCATGACATTGTCTTATGTCAGGGAACATCTGTTGTACTAAACTTAAATCCAACTTTTCATATAGTGCTGCATGTCAGTGTATTATAGGTTTCATTAGTATCTAATTCAATTATGTTAATTAGCACATTTGATCATGTAGCATAACATAATACTTTCATGGATGACTGGTGATTGGTCATTTAACGGGCCATGCATTGAAAGATATATCTATTTGTTCCTTGGAAAGGAGGTCAAATATGTCAGAGGTGTGTTTGTCATTGTGCATTGATCAAGAGGCATCTGGTTCCCAACGTTTCATGGGGATAGTGGCAATGAGAGCAGTCTCCATGTGTTGCTTGTTTTCATTGTCTACCCCAGCCTCCAGGTTGAGGATTTCCAATTCGAAGAGACTGAGTCGGTACTTCCAGTGGTGAGGTCATCATCCAGGTGTGTTTGTGCGGGTGGTTGGCTGTTATAAATTGTCTTGTGTCAAACGGTGTGGTATGTGATGGTTATTGCGGTTGTGGCTTTACAGCAGATTGGTTGCTTGGAGGAGTGGGTGGAGGCAATCTTTTTGCATTATGGTTATGCCTTGTTTCTCCATTTTGATATTTCTGTAAGTGATTGGTGGGTTTCTCTTAGTGGCTGGGTTGTGGTGGATGCTTCAGGAGGCATTGAGATATGAAGGTTATTAGGAGTCTTCTGAGGTGTGTAAGTGAGATAGTGGGGGTCATGACGAGTATGGCGGTAGGGGCTTAATGGCACCGTTAAGGATTACGGAGCTGTTAAGCCCCTACCGCCATATTCCGAGGTCCCTTAGTGGGTCCCAGCAGGAACGGCTGGTCTGACCAGCCGTTCTTTGTGGGACCCCATAAGGGACCCTGGAGCTAATAAGGGGCCCGCAATTTGCGGGCCCGTTATTAGCGCCTTCCCCATTCCCATTGAGCCCTACCGGGGCTCAATAGGAATGGGGAATGGTTTACTGAATGGGGATTTACCGGGTCCGCATAGGTCAGAATGTTCCGGTAAGTCCCCATTCAGTGAGACCGGACCCGGACCCGAGTTTGGAGGCAGCTTTGGTGCTAATAGAGCCATGGCTGCCTCCAAACTCGTAATGACCCCCGGTGTCTCCAGGTGACTGGTGAAAGGCATGGCTAGAGTGGTTTCCATCACTTTTCTTCTCCTTTCTTCTTTTTCTGATTCTTCTGCCTTTGCAGTTTCTTGACTTGCTTCTGCTTATCTTAGTGAGCTGCCAGATTTCTTATCATATTTTGTCTTATGAGCATTTGTAGAGCACAAGTTTCGCTGGAGGGCATCTTGGCCCCATAACAGCAGGCACAGGTAGACAAGCAGTAAGGAAAATTATTCAAACAGAAAACTCTTAAGGAGGCAACAGAAAGAGAGATGGGCCCTCATTAGCGCCATGACTAGCACCAATACCGGTACCGCCACCGACTTGGTGGTATGGGGACTTACCGGTCCAGTCCGACCTTGGCGGGACCGGTAAGTCCCCATTTGTGAAAGCCATTCCCCATTCCCATTTGAGCCCCGATAGGGCACAATGGGAAGGCGTCAATAACGGTACCGCAAATTGTGGTACCGTTATTGACTCCGGTATCCCTTGTGGGTCCCGTCCTTAACACCTGGTAAACCAGGCGTTAAGGGAAGGACCCGCAAAGGGACCTCGGAATAGGGCGCAATGGGATTACCGGCACCGGTGTCATTACCGGTGCCCGGTATCCCTTTGCGCCCACTTTGTAATGAGGGCCATGGTCTTTAGTAGCACATAACGGCTACGGAAGCGAGTTCCACAGCTTAACTGCAGCAATGGAGAAATTGCGGCCACACACCCGGGTAGCCAAACACGAGGCACTTGAATGGTAAGTCACTCCTGAGATTGCAAAGGACAATTAGGCTCATAGGGGCAAAATTTGAGCTGCAGGTATTTCGCTCCTGTGCTATAAAAGGCTTGGTGCACTATGCAAATAGTTTTAATTTGGACTCTTTGAATGACAGGAATCCAAAGCCGTTGTCTCAAGGCAGAGGAAATGTGCATAGAAAAGGGAGTCTGAGTTACTTGTCTAGCTGCTGCATTTTGCAAGATCTGGAGACAGCGCACCAGATAGAGTGGCTGGGCTAACTAGAGGGTATTACAGTAGCCGATTGTGCTAAACACCAAAGAGGCTACTGCAGGTGCATGCAGCCATAGTGGAATAAAAAGAAGCAGCTTGTGCAAGACCCCAAGTTTGTAGTGCCCAGATCGGCAGACAGATGCTAATTGTACCTCAAGAGAGAGAGAGCATGAGAACTTGATACCAAACCCCCTTCAAGACGTCACTGGTGCAGGAAAGGATCCAGGAGAAAATGGCCAGAAAGGGAGGGTCCGTAGGGAGAGAGCAGAATGGGGTCCCACCACCAGGTCTTCTGTCTGGTACCCATTCAACTTTAACCAGTTGACGCATCCAACAGCCGACGACTTCAAGGAACGCTCACAGCTGAGACACTGGACCAGTCTGAGAGAGATCTAGCTGAACAATTATCTATGTGTCATCAGCATATGAGTAGCACCGGAGGCCGTGTGAGAGGATGAGCTCAACCAGTGGTTGGAAATATATGTTGAATAAAGTGGGTGACAAGGCAGACCCTTGGGGGATCCCACAAGATAAAGGAAGAGGAGAAGAGAAGAAAGGAGGAAGAGAGAGAGATTGAACCCGACCTGATAGAAAAGACTTAAATCAAAGCAAAAACTGCTCAGCTATCCCAGCCTATCTCTATCCCAGACGATCAAGCAGGATGGAGCGGTCAATGGTGTCAAAAGCAGATCACAGATCTATTATTATCAGTATCTAATATCAGTGACGAGCTAAGTAATCTACAATAGATACCAGCGTGTGTTCTGTGCCACAGCCGGGTGGGAACCGGATTGAAAAGAGTCGAAGAAGCGAGTCTCCAAGAAATAGACTAAGAAGGGATCAAGTAAGGGCTTCTTTAAGAGAGGAACACAAATGCTTGTTTAAGATCGAGAGGAATGACACCTGATCGCCTGCCTGGGCCGCCCACATTGCAATAGATGGCATACCGTCTTTACAGATGGCCAGTAGGATTGAATCAATCCGGGATGACAAATCTAACTTGACAGTGGCCAGCAGAATGTCCTCTGAGGAGAAAGATGGAAAAGACAACCAGGAGCTGGCCGGAATAGATGCTAAAGAAGCAGAGTCAAAGCTTGAGGGGTAATGCTTAGCTTCTTGTTTCTTTTAGTGGGTGCTGGGCTGTGAACAGTTTAATTAGTGCAATAACTTTAAGGTTGATTAGTGAGAGAATTTGAGAGGTTTAATTAAGAGAGACATTCCAGATACTGTTGGTTTGCTCTGAAGAATAAACTAGCTATGCAATGGATTCACTAGTAGGACTATAATGGAGCAATTTACTAAAATACATAAAGTGGGTTTATTCACTGGGATCGAAATGAGTCAGTCCAACCATGCAATGTATTCACTGGCAGTACGCTGAGATTTTATCAGTTAGGAAATTAACTCGTTGGTAGTACAATAAATTAATCTAGCTTTGTAATGGATTCACTAGCATCACAGTGAATATATCCTGCCTTGTAGTGGAATTTACTGTTGCTACAGTGAGCAGTGTACTATTGGAGAGACTAGTATTTTCACAAATATTACAATGAATGAGAGCATGGTGCAATGTAACTGTGAGATGGATTCTTTGGTAGCACAATGGAAGGAATGGGTGAATAATGTATCAGTCCAATGTATTCACTAGTAGCAAAAGGAAACGCAGAATTGTGGCTAAACTAGCCTCAAAATTGAATCACCAGTAGCTAGATGAATTAATCTAACTATGCAATTTAATCGCTAGAAGCACATTAAAATTAGTTTAGCTGCGCAATGAGGTCCCTGATCACATAGTGGATAGAAACAATGAAATTAAACTCGGTAGGTAAAGGATTCACTGGTATAACAATGAAATCACACTATGCAATGAATTCACCAGCAGCAGAGAAAATGCATCCAGCTACTCAATGGATTTACTGGCAACACAATGGAGATAGTATCTTTATGCAGCAGATTTATGAGTAGCCAGGTGAACAGTGAGAGGAAGAGGTGAACATGTAGCTATGTTAAACTAAGCACTTCATTCATTGGTAACCAAATGTATGACTAGTGAGATTGAAACTAGTATTGCAATCGGTTAACCAGCAATGAAAAGAGTTCATCTGACTACACAAGGTGAATAAGCAAATGGCTACCTAAATCGCAGGTGTGCCCATAAAGCTGAGAACCTGTAAACCTATCTTGAGCATGTTAACAAGTTAATGAGAAGTAATTTCTATTATCAAATTCAGAAGTCCACATGTGAACATGACTTGTACATTTACTATGGTATTGGAGAATGAACCAGACAACAACAGAACAGGATGTATGTACAGTGCCTTAAACACCCGGAGAAATGTAATTTCTTGTTTTAATTCTCAGGAGTGGGTATAAGCGGTAAAATGGTCCCTCATCTCACTCCTCTGTTTTAACATTTTGTGGGTAGCAGGGGGTAAAATAAAGCTATAGCAAACCCAGCTTGAACCACCATTTTTTAGTACAGCATTTCTTTTTCTTTTGTTCATTTCTAAACCATATACGGATACTGGATGAACTAAGATTAGAATAGGGAACGTTTTTCTCTCTGTCCTTCCTACCTTAGATAGGCGGTGCATCACATCTGTCTAGGGAGATGTATATTTATATACAAGACCGAGGGCCTCATTATAACTGTGCCGGTCCTGGAAATGTTACCAGACCGGCACAGTACAACTCTGCAGGTGGGTGCCGTCCCACCCGCCAGGGTCAGACCTGCCGGGCGGGACTGCACCCGCTCAAAGAGTTGAAACGGGTGGACCGGCACCATTGTTAACAGTGCCGGCACTCCCGTGTCCCCATTCCCACGGAGTCCTAAAGTACTATAGGACTCCGTGGGAATGGGGTCTAACAACATTACCAGCGGCTGACTTCCTGGACACAGGACCTGGAGTAGCCCGGTGGCACCGGGAAGTCTGGTGCCGGTAATTCATTATGGGTCTGGCAGCTACCTGCCGGTTTTCCTAGCACGGCTACCGCCGGACCGGTAATGAGGCCCTATGTATACTCTGTTCTTGGACGCACACAGGCACAGTTATAACCTTTATAGGGACATTTCTACCAGGTTTTGCAGTACATAGAGAAGGTGTTTTTTCCTCACGCTTTGGTGTTGCTACATTTCAAATAAGTCAGTCAGTAATTTATTATATTTTATTGACTATACAGTGCATTTAATGGCAATACAAGGGAATTTAAATAGTTATGCAATGGATTCACTGGTAGTGCAATACATAGAAACAATACTTGAATCGAACTATTCAATCGGTTAGCTTGTATCTTAATGAATGGGATGATTAACTAATCTAGCTATGCAATTGATACAAGTGTATCACAATAAGAAGAACAACTAATTCATCTGACTAATAAACCGATTTCATTGGCAGGACAAGGAATGGAAATATGTATTAGTCTAGCTATGAGGGGTATTTGCTACAGTCCAATGGATGGCACAGTGAAATTGAACGTTTGAGCTAAACTAGGAAAACCATGATAACACAAAGACTCTGTACAATGCAGTGTATTCACTCTTAGATGAACGCATGGTTTAGCTATGCAATGTGTTACTGCAAGCATAGTGAATTGAACAATGAATTAAAATATGCAGTGGATTTGCATGCAGCAATTGAATTAATCTAGATATACAATGCATTTACTGGTAGCACACTGAATTAATATCACCAAGGGCGGTGTTCACTGGCAGCCCAATGAATGAAATAGTGATATTGAATTAGCCATACAGAGTGTTCACACGCAGTGCTGGGAGTTAATCCATTTATGCAATATATTCAATCATAGTACACTGACATTTGAAAAGTTATGGAATTAATGTAATGGAAGGGACAGGGAAACAATGAGCCATTGAAGCTATGCAATGGATTCCCTTGTATCATAATGGATGAAGAAATCAATGGATCTAATTATGTAATATGTTCGCTTCCAGAACAGTGGATGGCACAAAGAGATTAAATTAAGAATTGGCCAGTGAAGCAATGCATTAATTGTCTCAAAATGAGTGTATCTACTGGTCGAATGGATTAATCGGTGGCACAATGAAAGGATCAATCTGTTCAGTTGTCTGTGTGATAATTCACTGGCAGCCCAATGAATTAAACTAAGTGTTGTGTTAACTAGTAACTTAATGTATGGGTAGTGAGATTGAACCACCACACAATGGGTTCACTATCAGTGCATTTAGTTAATCGGACTGTGCCATGTATTCTATGGAAGTATGGTTGTGCAATAGATTAGCTGGTAGTATTATTAATAGAACAGTGATATCAATACACCGTTTCAATGAGTTCACTGGGAGTGCAATGCGTGGCAAATTAAACAATATATTCGCAGGTGGTATGATGGGATTAAATTACAAGAAGAAAAAAGGGAGTACATTGGAGTCTTTCCTTACCTGGTTGTTGCACAGTCTGCTTGGCGAGATGCAGGGTGCCAGGGAACGGGCCAAAGCAGTGCCTGCATGGGGCTCTCAGCTTAAGTAGGGGACGATATTGAGAAGTTACAAATGAGATTGCGGGGGGATGTGGATGGGAGGGACAAGGGTAGATGCGGGTCAAGGGACATGAGCAGGAGGGCTTGTGAGAAACATTGGCAGAAGGATGACGATTGAGGGCCGGCAATGGAAGTTAGATTATTCATAAAAGACTCAGGAATTAAAAACACTCAGCATTGGAGCTTCCAGGGAGTAATTGCACAGACAAGCTGGGCTTGCTGGGAGGGGCGGGACAGTGCTTCCTGGAACAGTTCACCCGAGCGGCAGGAACACTGATGAGGGAACACTAGAATAAAGTGGAGAGGCAGGCCAAGGGACACAAGCAGGAGTGCTGAGTGAGAAACACCAGTAGAAGGATGAAAATAAGGGCAGACTAAAGAAGTTAGGCCGTTATTAAAAGACAGAAGAATAACATACCTTCACCAGTTCTCTTTCCAGGAAGCAAGTGCACACGAGCTGGGCCAGGAGTCGGAGAAAAACAGTGCTTCCTCAAAAGGGTCACCAAGTATCAGGAACACCAATGAAGGTTGATTGTTTGAGAGGGGTTGGAGCAAGGGGAGAGTCAGGACAAGGGGAACATGACCAGTAGTGCAGGGAAGCAACACAGGCAGAAGGACAAAGATAAGGGCAGACAAAGTTAGGCTATTCATAAAGGACACAGACATCAACAACTCTCATCAGTGGAGTTTCCAGAGTGCACGTCTAGTGGTAAGGAGCCCACTCCAAACCACTATAGAGGGTTCATAGCATGAATAGGAGTGAGCCCATGTTTGCACAATAGATATTTTAGGGATGCCTTGTGGTTTCCCCAAACAAAGGAATGACACAAACACAAAATGGCTTTGACTTAGAAAAAAACATTAGTACCCCAATGGCCACCAAAAACGTACATTGGGCCAGACATGTGAGAACATTGGCTTGTACTCCTGTTAATGCAAAAACTAAGTTTAAGCTGCGACCAGGTTCCTCTCTGAAACCAATGTTGGATCCTATAATCAAACCAGCGCCAAAATGGGGGGAGCACTGTTGCGCGGCAGACCAAGATGGCATTCCACATCTGAATTCCATATCAAGTGGGGGACTAGCAGCGGAACTTATACTTCCCGAGGGGATGAATGAAGCTCGAAAGCTAGGAGTCTGCTGATGAAAGGTGGAGGCACAATCTGTGCAAGATCTGGTGGCAATTGTGCTCTTCCCAACGAGATATTCACCACAGCTTGTGGCTGCTAACGTCAGCAAGCTGAGGTACCGGTCCTCTCATGTGTCCCCGCCGGCTGCAACACAGAGTGCATATAAGAGGGACAGGATCTGATCTGCGGGGTGTTCACAATGGAGACCCGTTGGATAACATCCCGGCCCGGAGCTGCTCCCGACCCTGCATTATCCGCAGCACAGACGGAGTGATGAAGTAAGTGCGACGCCTCGGTGGGGAGTGAAACACTGGTAGAAGCTTGCAAACGTGGTCTGCTGCTGGTTGCCGCGTCTGGTCATAGGTACGAAGTCACAACAAGGCTGCTCCCCACAGGCCAAACTATACAGGCAGTTCAGCTTTGAGAACAAGGATTACACTCCTGTTATAGCCTCAGTTAAAGGCACATCCCGCCTGACCTGGACAGTACCCTGCATTCTCTAACTCACCAAGACAAGACTCCACTAAACAAATCAGGCATTGCAGTGGCGCAACTAGGGCATTGACCATTGAAGAGATTGGACACTGCATGTGACATACAGCACCGTAGAATCAGGGAACACTAATTTCATAAACAATGGATATGTTCTAGTCAATCTACACAGTCGAGTAAGTGTTTTTAATAGGCCTATGGAGTGGGACCTCGCCCAATCCCAAACAGAACCTGCACAGGCTCTCATTTCTGTACATCCACAATAAAGCCACCACAAATCAGAACCGCAGGCACCATGACTAAAGGGTCTGGGCACAAAAACTGTGGTACAATATATAAATTCACAAAACCCACCCAAAACCCACAGAAATGGCCAGGGAGGGCCCCAGTGGGCCGGTGTTAATGGAGGAAAGCCAGTACTAACCCTATTAGGGGGGAGACCCTTTTCAATATTGACCCCTATTGATGGGATAACGTATAACGTCACAACAATCTCTAACCAACTGGAAAAATCAACCCTACGAATAACTGAAGCCGAGAACCGCATCAGTAGCTCTGAGGACGCAGTAACAGCACTACAGGGCAACATGACAGTATTAGCTAAAGACCTGAGCATCGTGAAGGCTAAGTTTAATGACCTAGAATCCAAATCAAGGCAGAATAATGTACCTATTGTCAGTGTACCAGAGGACACACTTACAGGGCCTATGGATAAAGCTGTGGAAGACCTTCTACATGGAGTATTGGGTGATCCTGGGTGTTCCCCTCCTTTTGCAACTGTATGTGGCGCAGGGCACTAACCGCACGACAGAAGCCTGGTGGCTATCCAAGACCAATAATAGCCTGTCTGATGAACGGCCGGGACAGAGATTTGTCATTATTGGCAGCACCGGAGAAACAGGAATTGAAAATGGGATCCAGTGTCATGCGCATCTTCCCAGATTACACTCTAGCTGTACAGCAAGAGAGGTGTACATTCACCAGAGGCAAAAAAACTCCTTAGGTAAAGTAACATTGGTTATGCCATGCTCTACCCAGCTAGATTGCGCATGCAGTTTCAGAATAAAACCTATTTATTTACGTTCCCTGAGGAGGCAACCACATTCATAGAGATTCACATCCACTGACAGCTAGTTCTGGAACCGCAAATAACACATAATATAGCAGGTCACAGCCACCTGTCTAGATCCTGCTAAATGTGTCAATGGTTACAATTAAGTTTTTTTTTCTCCATGCGCTACATATGTAAGCTCGTAACTGGGCATCTATATGGTCCTCCACCAGTTCCGGCGACTGTCGCCCCCCGATGCGTGTGCAAACAGATGTTAGGTTAGTTTCGGGGTTGGGGACTTTGATACATCGCTCTCTTCCTTTTTCTCATTACAAGACTGTGTGTGATGAACAGGGAAGATTTGTGTTTGTCCTAATATTGATGACCAGGATTTCTACAGTTAGATATATTTTGGGGTTATATCTATTAGTGGTATTTTTGCTATGGTGGTATTTTTGTGGTAATTTGTTCTTTATCATAAAATAGAATTATGAAAGTTTTACAGAGTGACACTTATGCCCACATTGTACTTCACAGTGCAAGTCCCTATCTGTGCAAAGCTGTGCCAATTGACCTTGGCTTCGTAACGAAACTTGGCAGGGTAACTATACTTTGAATGACATTAGAACTTTGAGAAATATAAACACAGTAGTACATGCATGTTAAAATCTGAATCTCTAATGAAGCACCTAAAATGAACTGAACTATTTAACCTTTGTTACATAGTATCATTCACATCACCAGCACCTCAACCTCATATTTACCTAAATCTGTTGGCGATATTCCCAACTTAGGTTGGCAGTGAAATCTTCCCCAGCCTTTCTGCCTGCCTTGCACATGGTCAACCTAGATAAGGATTCTCGAAAATGCAGTTTTTCTAAGGATCATCAACCCAGGACAGAGACAGCTTCAATTTCAGCCTTAGCCCCGCAGACAGTCAGCTTGCAAGCACCAGAGTCAGTCTGCTCAGCAACCAGCACTTCTGCCTCCTTCGTCTGTCAGTGCCAGAAGAGGAAAAGCCTCTGTACTCTGCCTCAAACCCTTTTAATGAAACCACTTGTCAATTTTGAGCACCTCCCCTTGTCTAGTTCATCCCACCAAAGAAATCCCGTGATTTCCCTTTGTCATTGTGCTAACTGCATTGCTGTAACTGCATTGCTGTAACTGCATTGCTGTTGAGTAAATGAAACATTTCTCTTCCACTTCCTGCTCCGAGACAAAGCCATGTCTTTAGATCTCCACATTTTTTAGCTTACCATACAGTGCAAATTCAGCCTGCACGTTTAAAGTTCATTTTTCTTTCCCATTTTCAGAGCTTTATGCCTTTTCATCAGTCTGCATCCAGCTTATGTCATGAGCTAATTTGTACTAAATGTTATTACGGGAATCTGTTACATGTGAAATGGGACTGGGTTCATTAGTATGTTAGATTTAGGTTAGTATTATATTTACTGCAGTTCAGTGCATTGAACTAGCATCATGAAGCAAAGTGATCAATTTCTAGCATGTGCTCTGTGCATTGGCATCATTATAATTCTGCCTGAGACTCACACTTTTGAGTCCAGCCATGAGTTTCAGACGCTTGGCCCTAGTTAAAGTTCAAACCCTCGCAAAAATGTGAATGTGAAATGCAGAGTCCATATGTTGAAATGCAGAGTCTAAATGTTGAACTGTGGAGTCCATACTCCTGCACTACAGAGATGTGTCTCAGGAATGTGCTAAATTCCCAATAGCATTAGTTATTTTCGGCGGGGACTTTGACACTATACTTGATCCGCAACTGGATCGAACCTCTACATCAACTAGGCTGCAGACCAATGCAGCCCACACTATTCAGACACTGACAGAAGTATGTATGGCGAGCTTCGAATGCTGATCAGCGTGGCTATACATTTTATTCATCTGTGCATAAAATGCATTTGCGCATAGATTTATGGTTAGTCACACATAGGTTGCTCATTTGGGTAGTTGATGGTAAGATACTTCCTAGAAAACTCTCGGACCACTCACGATCCTGTTGGTTTTATATACTACTGGCCATACTGAGGGGAGAACACAATGGTGCTTTAAACCTGCGGCACTCGATGACATGGTATTCAAGTTAAATTTAAAGGAACATATTGCATGCTACTTCAACACTAATGAAGGCTCCGTCTCCACACAAGCAATATTGTGACAGGTATTTAAGGCTCACACTGGAGGTATAGCTATGTCCGCGGAATATGGGGTACTGCACGATTTCAGGGAAGAATTAAAAAGGTGCTAGGACACATTGACACAATCCCAACAAAGGTATGTGCTTAATCCCTTTGTCGGCAACCAGACTTGATAGTAAGCGGTTTTTATATAAGCATTGTGATATAGCCAACAGGGGATTACGTTATTTTGATAGGCCAACAGCTGCACAGCGTTTTGGAGAAGCGGATAGACCTGGGAAATTTCTAGCGCATGCAGTCCACTCTGATCTCTGATAATGGTGGTCCTACTATTCCCTGTATAACCTGTCCAGATGGCTCAGTGGCAAATCTTGATAAGGAGGTAAACGCAGTATTTTACGATTTCTATGCTACACTATATCCCCTGAAGGGAGCTTGCCACGGTCACGGAAATTGATGAGTACCTGATATGGATTCCTATGACTATTCTATCTGAAGAGGCGCATGAGTTACTAGAACCCTTAGATATAGTAGAGATTAAAAAAGCCATCAAGGAACTCCCAAAAGGGAAGGCTATGGGGTCCAATGGGCTGAGTGCAGAATTCTACAAAGAGTTCACAGATTAAATCAACAAATCAACTCCCGCTTAATGCTGATTTGGTCCGAAGCCTTAGAGAATGGGAATCTGCCTGAATCATTGCACAAAGCTATAATTATCCTATTATTAAAGCCAGGCAAATCCGTAACCGAGTGTAGGTCATATAGACCACTGTCACTGGTAATAATGACACTAAAATATATACATGAAAATCCTTGCCTCACGCCTGAGCCCCCTGATGCCACATATGGTACACAAGGATCATGAAGGCTTTATACCAGGGAGATCAACAGCATTAGACTTAGTCCGGATGTACAATGTTATCTCACAAATCCCGCAAGATAGCCAAGGAGTTGTGATCACTCTGGACATGCAGAAGACATTTGACACAGTGTCCTGGCCCTTCATGTTTAGGATATTAAGTAATTATGGTTTTGGGCCTAACTTTATAAAAAGGGTGAAAGTTTTATATTCCAAACCATTTGCAAAATTATACACTAAAAGCGTTCTCTCCTCCAAGTTACCATTAGGGTGAGGCAGTAGACAGGGCTATGGCAAAGCTGGAATTTGTATAAGTGGCTGACCTGAACTCATCAAATTGTACGCAGACAACATAATGTTGTATTTGGGAGATCCCGAGCGTCATTCATATAAAGTACTAACAGCGGTGCGAGAGTTATATTCAGGGTTGCACCTGAACAATAGCAAGTCTGAAAATATTTCCTTTAACTAGAGATACCTCTGATTTGCACTGGTCACCTTCAAACATCAGATACGTAGGAATAGAAATAGCACACAATCCCGCCCTGACTAGATCCCTCAATTACGACACCCTGATGATAAAAATAGTTACTAACCTGGATAGATGGAAACATTTCCCCATATCATTCGCGGGAAGGGTCGCATTAGTAAAAATGACTGTCTTACCCAAATTCCTGTATCTTTTTATCAACATAACAATGTGGCCCGGGAGATCCTTTTTTAATGAAATAGCTAGCGTGTGCTCTTCATTCGAATGTAAGTAAGAGTGAAATGGCAACGTCTCACACAAATTTATGAAGTTGGTGGGCTCACTTCTCTTGACTTCGAATTATATTATTTGACTGTGCAAGCATACATCACCTCATACTGGATAGAGCAGGACCCAGGTCCACCTCATGTAAAGTTGGAGAGACACAGCAACCCCCCATGTCCACTGCTGTCCTCATGCAATGGACATGGAAAGAAGCTCCTGTATTGAAAGACTGGATTCAAGATATGAAATGGGCCAATGATATGGAAGAAATGTATATAAACATGCAGACATCTTCGTACCGTCCCAGAGACATTGGGGCTGATTTTTGCTCGTGCCTTGAACGTGAAAGCATTGGGGACATAAACTTGTGATTGCAAAGTATAATTTGTCCGTATAAGACCCTCTGATCATGTATACAAATATTGGTGTTACATGTATTTAAAATGTATTGTTGCCATGTGCAACAAATATATATATTTTTTAAACCAGCGCCATAATGAAGTGCTTAAAAAAAACTCTGCCATAGTAGCCATATGGGATTCCATAGGACCCCATAGTATAAAATAGCTGCAATGGCTGGGGTACTTCATTTAAAGTCTTCATGAACACAAAACGAGGTCAGAGATCCTGAACACCAAGGGGGAAAATCGACATTTTTAGACATTCCTGTAATAATGACATCAGAACCCCAAAAATGAAATTCTGCCCTAATACCTAAAATGGTGCTACTGTCCACAAGAGCATTTGGACATTTCCACTCAAGATCAGCACATATGGCCTTCGACACGGGCTTGCATCAGCTCCAAGAGTCTTCTCCAAAATGGTGGCTCCGATTATGCTCTTAATTCATAGCTAGCAGATGTGCCTGTACTGTAACCTGGACAATTGACGGATTCACATCAACTCTTCTGCCAAGACAAGAGCAGACACATTCAGGATTTGCATGAGCTTAAGGAAGCACAGCCTTCTGTACAATCTGCAGAAGTCCCATCACTCCACAATGCAAGATTTTGTATTCATCAGAAATCATTTTCATATGAATCTGTTTATGGTTTGTCTCCCGCCATCGAAAATTTGCAGATTTTGAAACAAGCTGTTCTGTCTGCTATGTTCAGCTTCACCATTAGCCAGGTTAACTGCAAGGGGACCTGTCAGCCTCAGTGTTTTTGGTTCCTTGGGCAAGAGCTTCCACCAAGCCATTACTGAGACATGTACCATTGCCTTGGAACCAATCCAAAAAGCACTTTGAAAAGACGATTCCACTATACGTCAATATCAGCTCTGCCCTTCAATGGTGGTTGAGGGAAGGTTCTCTGCAAATTGGGATATTGTTGGATCTTTCAAGGGAAGAGGCAGGTAGGAACAACTGACCCCTGGAGGAGTGGACTCGGGTGCACAATTCGGCTCATAAATTCAAGGAGAAAAAATGTGGTCCTCCGAAGGAGCAGAACGTTGTGTTTCTGGCTCATCCTCATATTCTACTCCTGCTCAAAAGGAGCACAGACAATGCAACTAAAACATCATTTTTGAACAGGCAGGGGCGAGGGGCAGTATTGGGGCGAGGGGGCCTTTTTAATCCATCCTATAAAAGCAGTTCAGACCACAGTTTGGACACAGATTGAACATAGAGGAATGTGATTTCCCTTCAGCCCATCCACATTCAAGGGTTCCATCCTCCCTGCAAATGTGCCCTTTAATGTGCCTGTTAATTAACACATTACGAATGATCTAAATGAGATTAGGCGTTCTGACCACAGATCTGTTTGCTCAGTAGGGCAACAGTAAGGTTCCCCATTATTGTTCAAGGTACAGGGACTCAGAGGTATGGGCATTGGATGCTTTTTCAATCTCTTGGCCAAGGGGGCCATTGCACTCCTTCCCGCACAGTCCCCTGATTCGCATGGTTTTGAGCAAGCACAGGTAGGGAAAAGGCAGGGTCGACTTTGCTTCCTTCTCATTGGTCGAAAAGTCTAGTCTACGTCAAGCCCATATTTCATTGTAAAATGCTCTGCCGCACCAGGTAATGCAAAGAAAACGTAAAAGTACAGCATAGCACCCACAGCACATTAAAGGCATGACTGGGACCAATTAAGATCAGCATTATTGCCTTAGTAACACTATGTGCAGTAGGTTAGTACATTTTTAAAAGAGTCATTTTTCCCTGATCAAGCTCCCTGCTCCTTTCAATCTCGCTCACCGCAGGTCAAGTGCGACCTGAAGCCTTGCTTCCAGTGGATGTGCGTTGTGGGCCCCGGCAAAAATGATACCATTTTTTTTTTTTTTTTTTTAGTTTTTCAGGGAACACCTATATGTGTGCGTCTGGCTCTGTGGTTTCTAGCCAACGACTTGCAGACACTTTCGCAAGCAACTCAGCCCTGAACACAGCTCAAGGCAGGCCTGGGAAAATCTCCCAAAAAGTGCGATTATGTTCAAAATATAACAAAAACGTTAGTATTCTCCTAGCCTCGTCCCGGCCTGCTCGGATCTCTCTTTTCCTGCCTCTCTCTCTCTGTGCTAATCTCGCCTTCTAATTTCAGTTCTCACCCTCTACTCTCACTCTTTTCCATCTCCCAGACCCTCTCTCTACTACCAATCATTTTCACACCTGCCCTCACAAAAACCACTCCATTGTCTCATGCTTGGCACCACTCTCGCTCACATGCAATACCTCACCTACACTGTTTTCCAATATCCCCAGCAATTCTTCAGCAACCCGCTACAACTTGTGTCCTCCCCCTCGTTCCTCAGTCCACCAACTCTTCTCCTGAACTCACGTGAACACCCCACATGCACAAGCCTCTTATACCCAAGATCTCTTTCTTCACTGCCTCATCTCCCTTCCCATTGGTCTCTACTAGCACCTGACTGCCCTGGCCAATCTGACCCTACGGTTTCCCCCTGGGCTAAGGTACACTGGCATAAGGGTTTCCTCTATTCCACTCGCAGGCATGCATTGGGCTCCTGGTGCCTACTCTAATTGGCGTCCACTGTGCCTTTCTCCTGCCCCAGGAAGTTGGTTTTCCTGCCAGTAGTCATGATGCTTTTGGAGGCGCAAGACTCATTGCACCCCTGTTCCTTATCACACTGTTCTCTACTGCCACTAATCAAATTCAAATCTGGAGGCAACGGTTCTGTAATGGTTCTGTAAGGAATACTAAAGAGCTCTGGTTGCCAACATTAAAGGAATGCTAGGCATGTTCAGGTGCTTCTGTTTCTGCACCAAAGCAACTCCCCCACTTCATCTCTGGGAAGAATCGGCTCTGTCATGTGCCCTTGTTGGCTGCCTATCCCAGGATGGCAGAGGTCGTCCGCGTTCCTCCCTAGCAGGGTGAAGACGGTGACCCTGCAATTCCTTCATGATGTTTGTTCTTACTTGCAGGAGGTGGTCTTTCCTGGGTTATAGTTGGACCGGCGTTTGGGGTTTATGTATTTTTGGCCACCCTGAATGTCCACAGAGAGGTGTTGATGCACAAAGAGCAGAGTTCCTCTTGCTGTCAAACTACCCAATCTGTTTATCACATATGACAGGAATAGAAAGTGTCAGAAGCTCTCTTTTGCTTCATTGAGTCGATGAATACATTTAATGATTACCAAGGCTTACGAGACACAAGCAGATTGAGTGGTGTAAGGTTGGGACATGTGGAATGCTCATTAAAATGTTTGCCTTTTCACTACTCTTCAATGTATGGTGTATTTCTTTTCTTATTACACTGGTCGCAACCTAATTTAAATATGTCCTCATTTCTGTGTGGATATGAAGAAGGCAGAGGTCCTGCAATAATGCTCAAGATTATGTATTCACTGTGCACTGTGTTCACTCTCTCTTCCCCATACTTAGAACCTAACTAACCTATCCTTGTGGAAGAGGTGGTGCAACTGACTGGTGCCTGGCTCTACCTTACAGGCCAGGTGAATAAGAGGGGTGAGATAGGTGGACCGACACAGGCAATAAGTGAGGGAAATACACGTCTGCAAGTCCTGTCGGAGGTGGGAAGGGCTCATTTCACTGGGTATATGGACGACAGAACAGACCCAGTGAAATAGGGTACTGTACCCAAACGTAAGGAGTACCCTAAAGAAATGCAAGAAACAAAAATGATTTTTTTGTGTTCTGAACTATTTCTATTTCTATTTCTATTTCTATTTCTATTTCTATTTCTATTCCTATGTATTTATAGAGCGCCAAAGCCCTCAGGCATCCAGGACACAGAACAAAAATAAACAGACAACAAAACTGGATCACAATATCAGATGATCAGGGCTCTACCTAAACAAATAATCTGGTCTTCACATTTCACCAGAGAACATTGTTCAAAGAGCCATTCCAGGTTTAAGTGCTGTTGTTCATTCACATGTTCAGTTATTGAAAATGCTTTGTTACACATCAGTTGCCATTAAAAATAAGTTGATGTTACAGAAAAAATATATACTCCCAAAAATGTGTTTCACGTCTTCACCATTTTCGCACTGTAAATAATCTTGTCTCTGCAAATGGCTTATTTACAAAAGTGCATCACTCGTAAATACCATAAAATGGAGTCTTCTTAACATTGCTTTGCCACCCTAACACACTCTGTGCATTCTTCTGGCTGTTACGTTGTGTTCTCTTTCTGAATTTAAAGTAAGCACATCTGCCCCATTGATTGTTTCCATTTCGCCTCTCTCAGGGGAAGGAGGAAAGGTTGCCTGCAGATGGGTTTTGTTTAACTTTAGTATCACCTACCAAGTCAGCTGGATCCCTGCACTAGCAGCTGGCCTTCAACCATGTCACAATTCATGTGGCTTGCTAGATTTTATGAGAACCTGTATACTTCATTTGAACCCGAGGAAAGGAGCACAGCTAATCAGGTGGCTGGAAAACTGAGCGAAAACACATTGTGTACCACCCCCTTATTCCTGCCACCTGTGGCCCTTCGCAGGGGCATTGCTAGGTTTGTACGAGATCCGGGGCTAGAGCCCATTGCAAGTTTGGACTTCACATAACTACATGATCTGAACGTACGCGCCATAAATAAGAAGGATGGGTTTCATTGGCGTTTTTTCTTGTGTGTGCCCTCATGATCGAAAATTCAGAGAATTCTGCGGCCCACTCACACCACTAACTCTGCCTATAAGCATTAGATAAGCGGTGCTGGGCCCACAAGAACACACACACAATAAACACACACTAATATTTTATTAATAAGAAGAAACAACTACACACATTTCCTCTGTTTAACTATTAGATAATCTATTCAGAGAAAAAACAGATTTAACTCTTTTCCATTAGAACTTTTGCAGATGAGGTACATTCAGATGAAATGATCTTCCCAGGATCACACATTTTAGTTGAGTAGTGTAGCCACAATTTGAGATGGGTCTGCAATTTAGGCACTTGACCATTCTTTAACACAGATGGTGCTAACTTGAAAAAGTACCCAAAAAAGCAATCCCCTTTTTACATGCTGCAAATAATCACACATTGGGCCTCATTACGAGTCCGGCGGTAACCAAGGCGGTAAAACAACCTGGTTACCGCCGGACTCGTATTACCATTCCACCTCCGTGACTCCCGGAAATACCAGGGCATTACGACCCTTGTGTCCCGGGAATTCTGGAAGCAGAATTCGGTTAATCCCCATTCCCATTGAGTCCCATAGGACTTAATGGAAATGGGGAAGTGGAAACACCGGCACCATCTCTGATGGTGCCGGTGTTTCCAGTCCGCCTGCAGGCGGGAGGTGTTCAAACCGCCAGGTCAGAACATCACCTCCCGCCTACAGGAGTCGGGATCAGGCGGTGCGGAATTAACAGTGGCGGCAGGTTTACCGCCACTGTTATTTCCGGACCGCCTGACCTGTAATGAGGCCCATTAAATCGTTAAATTAAGAGAGGCCGTTTTAAAACTCTTTTGTTAAGTGGGTCAGTCCTTTTAATGGCCTGGAAAGATTTGAGTGACAGGACAAGGTTAGAGTTTTTATAGGCTGTTGTATTGCATTTAAAAGATGTTACTATTAGCCACCTAAATGGCATTCATTTTATTGACTGTGTAAGGATGAAAGGCGAGAAGGCCACTGCCAGAATTCAAATCCATTGGTTATTTGTATGCGCTATCTGTAAACACATTCGTACGGTAGTGCCCAATGCATGCAGATTCCACAAACTTGATGGTGATGTACATACACGTGAATCTGGTCTCATGGGATGAACATTCGTAATTGGCATCTCGCCCCCCAGCTCTCCCCCACCCCCCCATCCCCGGATCTCTCTCTGTGTTCTCCCCTTTTTTGTATGATGCATTATTGCTTGGTAGAAATTTGTGTTCTACATAAACCACACACATGTGTGTACATATTTGCTTGTCTGTCATGCAACAGTGATATACATTCAAAATAACTTTGGAGTGTAAATATTCCAAAGCTGGTCACTTAGACGAACCACTGGACATTTTTCTCGCCCAATGCCTTCATTCCCACATTTGTTTTATGAAAATGTGCTGAAACTGGGCTCAGAGATTATGTTCTGCAAGTCTTAGCACTGTGAGAACAGGAGGATACCTCTGGGAGGATAGCTCATGGGCAAAAGGCTTGCATGCAAAACAACGCGGAGCAGGACAGGTTCAATGCCCGGGTCCGCGCTACCTCTGGGTAATAAGCGCGTTATAAATAGCCAATTACAATGTATGTATTGTTGTACAGTTTATAAATACGCCCACCAAGATGTAATATCACGTGAGCCGAAAAGCCGAGGCTGATTGACTATTTTGCACCAGGCAACTGTACATCTTGCCCAGTAAGGGCAATAATCACACACTTTTAGTCATTTTGACATAGGCACGCAGTTAACATTTATTCTGTAGTTTGGCAAGAAGTTAACATCAGTTTCTGCGGCAAACAAGCTAATAGGAGTCCCCATCACCTGCCACAAATTGCTCTGAACATAAGTGGTCAGTGGCCAGAAAGGCAGGTTGGGCTTGGAGACAATATTTAGGACACACACTTGTATGCTAATTTTGGGCCCCACCCCTAGCGACACCTCTGCTCCACCACAGTGTTGATGAAGGATGTTGCCTGGTTTTAGTTATGTCCCAGGTCGTGGGCCACAACTAATATTACCAATACATTACCTACAGAGTACACAGACACAGACACCTACCTTGGCACTGCAGTTAGCTGGAGCCGGTTGGTGCATATATGCCGCTGCCAGCATGGGCTCGGTCAAGAAGTCGGCTGGCACTGTCTGTAGCTTCACAGGGGTCTGGGGACGCAGTGACATGGCTGGGGGTCATGATCGTCACGTCACACAGTAGATGGAGTGGTGCAGGTGGTGAGCAACTGGCGTCGTCGGACTCCTCGCTCGTGGCAGCTCGCGTTCAATGTCTGCACTGGCACAGGGCTGGGCGTGACCTGCTGGCTTGATCTGTGCAAGTGCGCATGCAGGGAAAGACACAGGGCACGTGCCTGGGTAGTAGCTCGGCTCCCTGCTGCTGGCTGCGCAAGCACAGACGGTGCTCATGAGGCAGCAGCACAGCACGAGTAGCAGCAGGCCAGGGCCGGGAGGCAGGCAGCTATGTTGGAATCGTATCACTATTTTTTTAAAATTTAAATCACAAATGAACATTGTTGCACTACCTCCTGGCCTGCCTGCATGCTGCGTCTACCTGTGTGCACAGTGCTGCCTTTCCAAAACTGCAGGCAGCAGCAAAAATGTGCGGAATTCGGCCCAGGGCTAGCCTTTGCTTGTAGCCCCGTGATCTTCATCTGGGGCTACAAGCAAAGGATCCAGGGCTATAGCCCCTCTAGCCCCCCTAGCGATGCCTCTGGCCCTTCCCCAGGTGACGTCACCTTGACTGTGGGGAGGCAACAGGGAGCCTCTAAATAACATCATTGGTGCCCTGGACAAATCACAGGGTGTGAATAGGTATCACCACTTTGAGGGGGCCCCTGGGGGACCCTCGCGTGAGGAAACAAGGCACAATCACCACAGACGAACTGATACGCCAGACACGAGGTTGTATTCCCAAAATCTAGGGTTTATTGCAAAGCAAAGTAAATTCAGTTGGCCAACTGGTCTTACACCCCGCGACGTGTGTCTATCAGACCTCGGGAGATGCAAGAGAGCAAAAAACATACATCAGTTACATATATACCAAACAAGCATCTTGCAATCAGTAGTGTCACATCCAATACCGCCCCTCGTACTTTTCCTTTGAATTGGGCACGATGATTGACAACGGTGACGAGTATGACACCTTAAACATTCGTTTTAGCAACAATTGCAATTTTGTAAGACCGCAGACAAAAGTCTTTGTTGAAGAGAACATAATGCTTCTGTTCTCTCTAGCAAGCTGCGTGCGGGGGAAGAGACACATTCCATGCCTTCCTATCTCCTAGTGTCTATTTGGATCCTGGGGGTCGACTCGCTCTCCAGGACTCTACAGGGCTCGGGAAGGGGGGCTGCAAAGAAGAGCATAATTCATGCCATTTAATGTTCGCTTCTAGTATTACTACAGTGTTTTCGAGACTTGCTGGCACCTGTGAGCTGATTAGGATGCCTCGCTGCTCTCTTTCAAGGATAGTGCGCGGGAGGAGACCGGGTATTTCTATCTGGTTGCTACGTTATGTTTCAACAGGTCTCCCTCGGCCTTGCATTGTGCACTAGCAAAGCAGAATATTCTTTCAGCGAAGCAGTTTAACAGAAAGCAAAAACAAAATGGCGATTTCAGTCACCTTAAAATGGCCGCACTTTGGTCAAGTTTATGGTTACATATCTTTAGTACTGAATCCATGAGACGGTTGGTCTTTGACCAACATGATACATAACATCGTGATAGAGGGGTGCCTACTTTTCTAGATCGACAAACCCTCCTTTTGGCCGTATGCCAAATGTCTCATCCGTACATTGCAGCCTCTTCTGACAAAGTATCTGACTCTGATTCTGAATCTGACTCTGAATCTTGCGCATCATTAGTTTTCTCTTCATTGTCATCTATATTGATTGACAAGTATTCTTTAACTGTTTTTGTTTCCTCATTACTATGGGTACTTGGTTTAAAGGTGCTCTTTTTTTCTAGCATCTGTATGCATCCTTCACTCATTTCGGTGCATATTACAGGTAGACAATGTATGCAGCAACAGCATGTCATGAATATTCCTAGTATTGTTATTAGGATCGCAAATAGTTTACATCCCCATGAATATAATAAGTCCCAAAACCAGGAACTTATATCCCAACCACCTTCTTGGGTATGGAGTTCAGAGCTCAAAACGTGTAATTTTCTTATTGCTTCAAAAATCGTCGGAGAGGAGTTGTTTACGAATACGCAGCACGCTGATCCCACGATATTCCAAACATCACCACGATCAACCAGGATTACGTCAAGAGCCATTCGGTTTTGAAGTGTCATTAATCTAATCCCTTTCTCCTCTAATGTCATGTTGTATAATATATCTGTTGTTCCGTTTATTGTTTTTTCTAAGATTCTGGATAATCGTCGAATATTTTAGGAGTTTATTGCTTGGGCCAAACATAGTATAAATGATTTTGCTACGTCTACTGCCATTAATCCCCCATCAGTACTTCTTTGTGGCCTGGATCTAGATAGTTTGGCTATGTCTGCTGTTTCTAAGAAAAACACTCCTGGGAACAAAAGTCCTAAATAACATGTACCTCCCCAGTTTCTAGGAAAGCAGGGATACGCTTTTTCTCCACATATAAAATACACAGGGTCACCTACATACAATGATTCTACTTCCCTATTAAGAATCGCTGTATTCATACATCTAGTGAATGTCCCTACTAAATAGGAGCCCTTCTTTTGTAAACAAAGAGGAACAGAACGTGGGCTGTAGTTTACTGTGTAGGAGGGGGGCACTGCATCTTTATTTCCTTCTGATCTTATGTGAAATATGATCACAGATGATTTTTCTGGTGGAGACAATCTATCTCGTGGCATTGGGTTGGGCGTAGCTTTTTGTATTAGCATTCGTGCTCTATGAAATATAGAGCAACCTATGGGTCTCATGATAATCTCCTCAAATTAATTCATGTTCGTGCTATCTAAATCACCCGTTTCACTCATATTCCATTTTCCATAATATAATGTACTCAGAGATGCACTGCATGCGGAACTTAATGTTAGTGGTTGCACGTACCAACCTATTCCTTTGCCACCATGTTGTGGCAGATGAGCACACACCCAAAAGTTATTCTTTTTCAAAATTGAATGTGTCATGTTCATTATTTGTAGTAATGTGTTATTCCCATACCCCTCTCTATGTCTTTCTTCCATTGGGGACAGAGTGTAAGTAATTAGGTGGACAGGACTTTCAGTGGTAGAAATGTTTCTAATGGACAAGAGGATTCCTAAAGGGTGCATTTCCTCTAGATACCACAATACTAATTCTGTCGTTATTGGGGCTATTTGTTAACTGTTTTGTAAAGACAACAAAATTGTTCCGAAATACACTGGGAAGAAACAAAAAACCACCTACCTTGGTATTTATATGGTGAACAGATGTCTGAAGAAACCTTGGTGGATCTTTGAAGAATAGGAGAAATCCCCCTGAGAACTCCTCAAAGGACCTGCAAAAGCTTGTCCTTCGTGAAACTCTGAGGGAAACCCTTGTGGGGGATAAAACCCTGCCAGAGCTGCTGGTGGGCGTTGTCTTCCTGTGGAGACCCGGTGAGAGCTGGTCTGGGTATTCTTTCTGGCTGTTTTAGACAAGAGGCCTTTGAAACTGAGCTAAATATAGTGGGTAAAAATGAACACAGTTATTCCTGAAAGTAAGGAAAGGAGAAGTTCCTATAGAGGGTTCTAAGAGCTTACCATGTGCTAAACATGAAGAGAGCGGAGAGGTAAGGAATCTCCGTCGTGTTGCAAAAGTAAGAGGGCACTATGATGAGGGAAAGAAAAGACCTGTAAGATTTAGGGTGGATGTATCTAGTTCTATAAGAGTAGGATGAACTAGGAGAAATCCTACCCTTTTACTTCCAAGTCCTTTTGAGCCAGCCTGAGTGGATGAGGAAAATCTGGAGGTTCCCAACAAGGTATTGCTATAAAGGAAGTGTGAGGAGTTAGAAACAGAAGTCTGATAGCCGGGAGTGATTGAAGAAGTAAGATGAAAAGTAGATTAGTACCTAGAGACTCCCTGGAGGGAGGTATGGAGGAGATTCCAGGTCTAAGCGTGCTTAGAAGTAGAATCGATCC
The DNA here is from genome assembly GCF_040938575.1 of Ambystoma mexicanum. NCBI lineage: Eukaryota > Metazoa > Chordata > Amphibia > Caudata > Ambystomatidae > Ambystoma > Ambystoma mexicanum. The sequence goes on from NC_090921.1 coordinate 1,234,147,023, forward strand.
CGGAAATGCCGGAAAAGAAAATGAAAGGTTCCGTAAAGCCTTCTGAAATAAAAGGGAGGAATGGAGAACAAGAAGGTGAGTAAAGTAGACAAAAAAAATGGTTGAGAGGAAATGTCTTCGTAATCCTAGTGAGGCGAACTTACAAAGCGTGTGCAGGCTCCTGAGAGAGTAGCAACGCATCTTCCTTCTGTTGTTGCTGGATTATAAGGGAGTGAACAGGAAGTGATGGTGGAAGGTTGCAAGGCTTCCTGGGAATTAACAACTAGCCTGCATTGTACGCTAGCGATGGTAACTGCTGTGGCGGCCATCTTGGAATCAGTCTCAACTAGACTGTGGAGTAGACTATTTCCTAGTGCAGAAGTGGCGGCCATGTTGGAAATAGGTCGGAAGGCGAAATGCACATTAGAAACCATCACAGTATGCCCCTTTTTAGACCTGCTTCCTCCCGGTTTAGACGGGTGTTTGAGGTGAAATTTCTTAATAAGGCGGGGAGCATGAATCTCAGTCTCAGGTTCCCATGTGCGGTCGGCAGGAGAATACCCCTTCCAGTCCACAAGATACTGTAACCGACCCCGATGGTACCGAGAGTCACAAATTTCTTTGACTTCGTATTCTGGTCCGGTTTCACACATCTCTGGGGGAGGACGAACTGAGACCACAGGGTGAAAAATACTTCGATTGTCTGGTTTCAATTGTGATATGTGAAAAACAGGATGAATCCGGGACCAGGAGGTCGGGAGTCGGAGTTTAAAAGCTGCGGTACCAATCGTTGAAATAACCTGAAAAGGTCCAAAAAATCGAGGAGAAAGCTTAGATGGTACTAAATGGCGAGGGAGAAATCTAGAAGATAGCCAAACCCAGTCCCCTTTCTTGATCACTGGTGCTGGGGTTCTGTGGCGATCTGCAAAATGTTTCCTTTTGACTTGTGAATTTTGTAATGCGGTCAAGGCGGAGCTATGTCCGTGACGTATCTGGAGCATTAGAGAGTCCACATCTGGAAATCTGGTTTCGGATCTTTTCATTAATCGGAAAGAAGTGGGATTGAATCCATATGTACAATGAAAAGGAGTTGTGTTAATGGCAGAATGGTATGAGTTATTGTATGTGAATTCGGCCATGGGCAGGAGTTCCTTCCAGTTATCTTGGGCTGCATATAATAGCTCCGGAGATATCCTTCCAATGTTTGATTGAGTCTCTCAGTCTGGCCATTCGATTGAGGGTGATAGCCTGAACTGAGAGCCCGAGAAATACCGAGGTGTGAACAGACAAGCTTCCAATATCGTGAGGTATACTGTGAACCCGTGTCAGAGATGATAGTCTCGGGTAAACCATGTAAGGTGAAGATGTTACTGATAAAGATGCGGGCCATTCGTGCTGCCGATGGTACTCCTATCAGAGGAGTGAAGTGAGCCATTTTGGTAAGCGATGGTTACCATTATAGTGGAACAACCCCCTGAAGGTGGAAGATCAACAATAAAATTTGTTGATATTATCTGCCAAGGGCGAGAGGGTAATGGCATCTTTACCAATTCCCCAAGAGGTGCTTTTCGAGGAACCTTGGTTTGTGGGCAGACGGGGCAGGACCTAACGTATTCCTTGACATCCTTCCGGAACGAAGGCCACCAGAAAAAACGTGAGATCAATTCCAGAGTTGACAGGACTCCACGGTGTCCAGCTATCTGTGAAGAGTGACACATGTCCAAGACTTCTTTCTGGAGTGGTCGAGTGGGAATTAATGCCTTATTTCCATGAAAATAACAATTGTCTTCCTTGATCAAAGCCGTTTTATCGGTAAGTGACAGTTGGTCCTTGGTAATGTGCCTAGATTGGACCTTAAGTCGTGACAAAAAATCTGATGTGGTTTGTAAACCTGAAGCCATCAGGGGAAAGATAGGTTCTGTCTTGAAAAGTTAGTTGGGACGGTGTTCCTTCCGTGAAAGAGCATCCGCCTTCGAATTATCCCTTCCGGGAATAAATGAGAAAGTGATCCTGTATGGAGAGAAGAAATGAGCCCAGCGAGCCTGGCGGCTATTACAGGTTTGTGCGTACTGCAGAATCCGGAGGTTGTGATGATCTGTCCTGACTTCAACAGGATGTCTGGCTCCCAAGAGTAAATGACGCCAATCCTCAAAGGCTCGCTTGATGGCTAAGAGTTCTTTTTCTAGAACAGTATAGTTTAGTTCGGCAGGAGCAAGTGTCTTGGATAGATATGCTACAGGGCATTCTTGATTAGAATCGTCTAGTTGAAGTAGAACTGCTCCTAGAGCGTACTGTGAGGCATCGGTTTCAACAATAAACCTGCGGGATTGATCAGGTGTTAACAGGATAGGAGCTGAGGTAAACAATTCCTTAAGTTTATTGAATGCTTGGTCTGTGATCGGAGACCATAAAAACTTTTTCCTTTTTTAGTAGATTCGTCAAAGGTTGAGTAAGTCTTGAGAATTCGGGAACAAACCTTCGATAGAAATTAGCGAATCCAACAAAGCGTTGAATGTCCTTGCCGGAAGAGGGAGTAGGCCAGTTTTGGACAGCAGACACCTTTTCAGGGTCCATTGCTATTCCTTCGGCCGAAAGAACATATCCTAGGTAGGTAACCTGAGTTTGATGGAAGGAGCATTTCTCTATCTTACAATACAAATGGTTTTGTTGGAGCTGCCGTAACACCTCTTCAACATGTTTCTGATGTTCTTGGATATTGAAAGAGAATATCAAAATATCATCTAAATAGACGACCATATTATGAAGTAGCAGATCTGCAAAGATGTGATCCATAAACCTTTGGAAAATAGCCGGGGCGTTGGACAATCCAAAAGGCATCACTCTGTATTGAAAACGTCCAAACGGAGTTCTAAATGCTGTCTTCCATTCGTCACCCAGTTTTATTCGAATAAGATGATACGCTCCCTTGAGATCCAATTTGGTGTAAATGTTGGCCCCTTTGACTGCTTCAAGAATGTCGGGTATTAATGGCATAGGGTATTTGTCAGGAACTGTGATTTTATTCAGCCCACGGAAATCTATGCGCGGGTGGAGTTCCGTAGAGTTTCTTTTGGAAACAAAAAACAAAGAGGCAGCCGCAGGTGAAGTGGATTCGGTGATCAGTCCATTCTTAAGATGGGTTCGAAGATACTCACGTAGGACCTCCTTTTCGTTTTCAGATAGGATATACATTCGCCCAAATGGTAATGGCTGGTCAGGAACCAGCTCTATAGAGCAGTCATCCCTACGGTGAGGGGGAAGTTGAGTGTATTCTGAGACAGAAAAAACTTCCTGGAATTTATGATAGCGTTCTGAAAGCCCAGATACATGGTTAAGGGAGGTTACCCACTGGTGATTCAAGGGAACTGGAGCAGAGTCAACTATCACCTTTTGCTGATTTTTGACACAATGGGTTATGCAGTATTCAGACCCCAGAAAGAAAGATCCAGCTGTCCAGTTAATGAACAGGTTGTGTTTCCTTAACCACGGTAATCCTAGAATTACTGGATGATGGGCTGCCCGAATGATATCCAACGTGAGAATCTCTTGATGACCAGAGATGTTCATCAAGATTGGATTAGTTTGATCCTTGATGGGTCCGGAAACCAAAGGGCTACCATCCACACTTTCCACTGGAATAGGTTCTACCTTAGTGGACCTGGGAATTCTGTGTGAGATGGCCCATTGATCATCAATGAAATTCCCGGCCGCTCCACTGTCCACTAGTGCCGGTATGTTCTGTAGCAGACAATCACCGAAGGAGAAAGAGACCAAGAGTACCACCATATGAGAATCTGTCTGACTAGTACAGAAGGAGGAGTAAGAGGTTTGTGAGGAACCCTGTTTAGGTGTTGGTTCCCGTACCGTGGTTCCCCTTACGGCCGGGAGCTGGCGTTTCCCGAACGCCGAGGTGGTGAAATAGGGCAATCTTGTACCGTGTGGTTATTTGAACCACAGTACATACAAAGACCCAAGGTACTCCTCCGGTTTCTCTCTTCGGGAGTCAAGGGGACTCGAGCTGTTGAACCCAATTGCATCGGTTCATCATTGGACTGAGGACGAGAAGGAGGAGAGAACGTAGTTCGTGTATTCCTTCCCTTTTTTCTCTCCATTACTCTTTCCTTCATACAGTAATCTATTTGCATTACCAATGCGATGAATTCAGTTAGGTTAGAGGGGCGAGGGACCCGAGACACCTCGTCTTTGAGGTCTTCAGATAAACCTCTTCTGAAGAGTGTGACCTGAGCGTCATCTGACCAAGTGCTTTCGCTTGCCATCTGTTTGAATTTGGTTATGTAAGCCAAAATATCTAAACTTCCTTGTTTTAGGTCAAGGAGGTGTTCTTGTGACGCTACACGAATCTCTTGGCGGCCAAACATGGTATGGATGCTATTGCAAAATGCTGTATGAGAGTCTAAAATAGGGTTATTGTTTGTGACTAAAGGTGTTGCCCAAGCCAATGCTGGTCCAGTCATTTGTGAGACCATATATCCCACACGATCTCTATCAGTATGAAAATAAGCTGCTTTAAAGGCAAATTGCACAGAGCAGGAGTCCAAGAACTCCTTAACCTTATGCAGGTTACCATCAAACTGTCCTCCTGGTAAACGTCCTGGAGGAATCTCTGAGCAGTGTGGGATACGAGGGGCTGCAGCCTGTTGGGCCGTTTGCTGTTGGAGCTGTCTTAAGGAGGCATTCTCATGCTTTAACTGCTGTACTTCAGTAGTTAGGGATTGAACAGCAGCAATCAGCTTTTGAATTTGTTGCTGCTGTTGCTTATCCATGACTTGTGATTCCTATGTTTCTACCCAGAGTACTAGGAACAAAAGATAACACAGGCGTTGCTAACTGTTAACTGTTTTGTAAAGACAACAAAATTGTTCCGAAATACACTGGGAAGAAACAAAAAAACACCTACCTGGGGATTTATATGGTGAACAGATGTCTGAAGAAACCCTGGTGGATCTGCGAAGAATAGGAGAAATCCCCCTGAGAACTCCTCAAAGGACCTGCAAAAGCTTGTCCTTCGTGAAACTTTGAGGGAAACCCTCGTGGGGGATAAAACCCTGGAAGAGCTGCTGGTGGGCGTTGTCTTCCTGTGGAGACCCGGTGAGAGCTGGTCTGGCTATTCTTTCTGGCTGTTTTAGATGAGAGGCCTTTGAAACTGAGCTAAATATAGTGGGTAAAAATTAACACAGTTATTCCTGAAAGTAAGGAAAGGAGAAGTTCCTATAGAGGGTTCTAAGAGCTTACCATGTGCTAAACATGAAGAGAGCGGAGAGGTAAGGAATCTCTGTCGTGTTGCAAAAGTAAGAGGGCACTATGATGAGGGAAAGAAAAGACCCGTAAGATTTAGGGTGGATGTATCTAGTTCTATAAGAGTAGGATGAACTAGGAGAAAGCCTACCCTTTTACTTCCAAGTCCTTTTGAGCCAGCCTGAGTGGATGAGGAAAATCTGGAGGTTCCCAACAAGGTATTGCTATAAAGGAAGGGTGAGGAGTTAGAAACAGAAGTCCGATAGCCGGGAGTGATTGAAGAAGTAAGATGAAAAGTAGATTAGTACCTAGAGACTCCCTGGAGGGAGGTATGGAGGAGATTCCGGGTCTAAGCATTCTTAGAAGTAGAATCGATCCCGGAAATACCGGAAATGAAAATGAAAGGTTCCGTAAAGCCTTCTGAAATAAAAGGGAGGAATGGAGAACAAGAAGGTGAGTAAAGTAGACAAAAAAAATGGTTCAGAGGAAATGTCTTCGTAATCCTAGTGAGGCGAACTTACGAAGCGTGTGCTGGCTCCTGAGAGAGTAGCAACGCATCTTCCTTCTGTTGTTGCTGGATTATAAGGGAGTGAACAGGAAGTGATGGTGGAAGGTTGCAAGGCTTCCTGGGAATTAACAACTAGCCTCCATTGTACGCTAGCGATGGTAACTGCTGTGGCGGCCATCTTGGAATCAGTCTCAACTAGACTGTGGAGTAGACTATTTCCTAGTGCAGAAGTGGCGGCCATGTTGGAAATAGGTCAGAAGGCGAAATGCACATTAGAAACATCACACTATTATACTCAATATACACATTATTACTGTTAAAATCAGCATATAATTTTTCCGATAACCCTTTTTGTGCTGCAATCTTTCAGTTTCTATGTTTGATTCATTATTAGTCTTATCAGCAGTGGTGCAGGAGGGGGCAAAAGATGGTTCTGGCATTTCCTCTCACGGTCCGTCTTCCTCAGCGATTTTCGTCGTGGATATCTCTCCTCGCGGCACTCGTCCGAATGTCAATGAGTTCGATAAATGTCAACTGTCTATTCTGCCAGTTCTCAGCAGCCTGGATTGCTTATATGTTGGGCAAGATCTCTATGTGTTAGCACACTGCTTAAAGAACTCCAGAGAAGTTATCAATTGCCTTTTGTACCATGTGCGCCCCGCTTGTCCGCTTGGGTTCAGGACACATGAATTTATGTTAGCACCGAGGAGTCTCGTTGTTGGGCTGTCTGATTTGCACAACCCTCACGCCACTCTCCTCTAGGCCTCCAGTTCCTATTTCATCCGTGAATAGGAAGCAGAGGCAGCAAAAGATCAACAAAATGAAGATTTGATAAATCACTCCTTCTTTCGGCGTCGTAGATTGTACCGCCTTGCTCCTGGTACCGTGTGGTCGAATAACAGTGCTGGTGCACTTCCAGACTCAAGCTCGGAGTCAGCCAGTGGCGCAATGGCAGATGCTGGTGGGTGCCACAGTGATGATGCAGGTTTCGTTTCAGGCTATGGCACAATGATAGATGCTGGTGGGCGCCAAAGTGGTACACGTTTCGTGTCGTCCAGCAGTGATGCAGATTCTGCTGGCCAACATTGGGCCACTCTTTGCCCTTCCTCTTTTACAGCAATCTTTTCAGGCTTTCTTTCAGGATCAGGCAGATTTTGTGGCAAAGAACTGGCAACCGTGTCTTTTGTTTCAGGAACCACTGCTTCTTTCTGGTCACCTCGATCAAACAGTTTTTCAGATGGTGACGGGACCTTCTTAGCATGGGTTGCGTGTATCCACGCCTGCGCCCATCCACTCGAATGGCCGTCTGCGTTGTCAGGAGTATTTGATAGGGACCACACCACCTGGGTGCTAATGATGTTTTCCGCTCAAAGTTTTTAATTAGCACCCAGTTTCCTGGTTCCAGTGCGTGTCCCGGGCCAGTGTATCTGATCGGTAATGCCTCCTGCACCTGCTGATGAATCAAACGCAATTTTTGAATCAAGAGATAGCAATAAATTCTGAGCACAGGGTATTCAATCTCCCTAAGCCTTTTCGGCTGATCTGCACACCAAACATTTGCCGGTCTCCCCATGACTATTTCATATGGGGACAGCCCAGTTCTTGCCTGCACAGATGTTCGCATGCACAGTAGTGCTAATGGTAACGCATCTACCCAACTTAGCTTGCTTCCAGCGCATGTCTTGCTAATCTTAGATTTCAAGATTCCGTTGTGGCGTTCAATAAAACAGGCCGACATCGGTTGTCTCGAACAATGGAATCGTTTATCAATCTGGAGACCTGGGCAAATCTGTAATATTACTGCGCCCACAAAATGTGGACCGTTATCTGACCATATGACACGGGGCAAGCCAAAACGGGAGAAATACTTCTGTAACATTACTTTCGCCGTGCTCATGGCAGTGAGGTCTTTCAAAGGATATGCTTCCACCCATTTCCTAAATGCACATATGACCACTAGGACATACTTCATGTTTTGGCATCTCTCCATCTCTAAGAAATCAAAATGGATTACCTCAAACGGCATAGAGGGAGGGCCAAAACTGCCTGTTGGAGTCACCGTTCCCTTCCCCACATTGTGTTGTAGACACGTGATCCAGTTCTGCACCAACATCTCAGCATTTTTCTTTGTGTGCATTCTCCCATATCGTGGCTAGATGCTGGACTATTTTTTTGGCACAAATGTGAGTGGGGCTGTGGGCCATCGTGACCATCGCAGTTACATACGAATTGGGCAGCATCCAGTTCCTACTCTTCTTGTCCACCCAACAACAACAACCCTCTAGATCTAATTGTGCAGAGCCCTCAGCCAACCCTTGGATATCATCAGCAGTAGCTTCTGCCTGCATCTCTTTGACAATGGCAATTCCATTTTCTATCATGCAGGGCACTTCCTCCGACTGTTCTGTCAACATTTTGTTATTCAAGTCAGTCGCAGTTTGCTTCGCAATCCTGTCTGCAAATGCGTTTCCCTCTCCCACTTTGCATGTTACTTTTTTATGCGCCTCGCATTTCACCATTGCCAGGTGTTTTGGACACTTAAGTGCAGACAATAACCGTACAATCAAAGGGCCATGTTGTATTCTAGCGCCATGTGATGTTAGGAAACCTCTCTCAGCCGATAGTCGGCCGAAGTTATGAACCACGCCAAGGGCGTACTGACTGTCAGTATATATATTTACACTCAAGTTCTCTGAAATCTCACAGGCTCTGGTCAAGGCAATTATCTCCTCTGCTTGTGCAGAGTTGTAGGGGATTATTTTACTCTCCACAATACTTTTCAATATGGTGATAGCATAAGCGGCAGTTGATGTGCCATCTGGCAATTTAAAACAAGAGCCGTCACAAAACAACTCTCCATCTGGCTCTTTTTGTGGGGTATCTGTTAAATCAATTCTCCCCTTCGTTTCTTCCTCAGTAACCATTAAACAATCATGGGGAGGTGTTTCATTTCCATCAAGTTCTTCCGTGGGCAGTGGCATTAATTGAGCAGGATTCAAAGCGATACACCTCATTATTTGGATGTGTGGTGCGAATAGACAATTTCATATCTAGTCAATCTAGCAGATGTGAGGTGTTGCGCCTGTGTTCTATTTAATAGAACGTCTATAGCATGTGGCACCATCATAATTAAGATGTGCCCCAATACCATCCCTTCTGTTTGTTTCACTGATGCAGCAGCTGCTGCAACAGCTCGCAAACATCGTGGTAATGCGCGCACTACAGGGCCCAGCGCAGAAGAAAAATAGCCGCACAGCCTATTTCTTCCACCTTGTTCCTGTGTTCAAACTGCCAACGCGCAGCCGTCATTCTCATGCACAAACAATCTAAACATTTTTTCATAATTTGGTGTGCCCAAAACTGGAACAGAACATAATGCATTTTTGAGCAAGTCAAAAGCTTTCTGACAATCTTCATTCCACTGCAAAGGCATCACAACATCCATTTTTGTCAACTCCACCATTGGTTTTACAATTAAGGCGAAATTGCCAATCCATTGCCCACAATAGGAAGCCATGCCTATTATGGCTCTGACTCCTTTCTGTGTTTTTGGAATAGGCATACCAGAAATGCTTTCTATTCTCTCTGGTGTCAGTCTTCTCCCTTCTTTCAAAAGTAGGTAGCCCAAATAAGTCACCTCCTTTCAAGAATATTGGAACTTTTTTAAGCTCACTTTGTGGCCATGCGCTGCCAAATGTGTTAACAACAAAACAGTACTCTCTTTAGAAATTTCTTCTGTATCTGCAGCAATCAACAAGTCATCTATATCATGTAGCAATACGCTTCCTGTTGGTAACTCTAGCATATCTAACTGTTCTTTCAATGCTCTGCTATAGATGCTTGGACTTTCTGTGCAGCCTTGAGGAATGCGTGTGAAGGTGAACGATCGCCCTCCTAATGTGAAGGCAAACAGATATCTACTTCCTTGGTGTACTAGAATGCTGAAAAAAGCATTCTTCAAATCAATAACACTAAAGTATTCTGCTGAAGCTGGAATCATTGTCAAAATTGTGGTAACATCTGGGACCAATGGAAATTGGGACCAATGGAAATTGAGGATCTACTACCTTGTTTAGTTCACGCAGATCAATATTGAAATGATATGGTACCTCATTACCTCCTTTCTTATACACTGGAAGAATGGGGCTGTTACACGTGCTTCCTGTAATTTGTTCAATCAGCCCCAATTTTACCAAATCAGATACAATACTTTTCAATCCTTTCTCTCCTTCTGCTTAAATTTTATACTGTGGAATACGCGTATGGAATTACTCCTTCTTTTAACGTAATTTTCACTGGCTCTATTTTCAAACATCCCACATCATTATCATTTGTTGCCCATATACACGTTGGCACTTCACTCAATTCCCCTGGCAAAGGTTTGGACAAAAATTCTGATACTGGTACATTCTGTGGCAAAATAGTCAAAAATACCCCATCTGGTGTACAGTGTATAACTGCACTGAGTTTCATCAGCAGGTTTAAACCTAACAAATTTTCCCTGCAGTGTTCTGTTAAGAGAAATGGACAGTATTCAGTGAATGGACCTAATGTTACTGGTACTAGTTGAGACTCTGGATTGATTACTGGGGTACCTGCGAACCCTACTGAAATATTTTTATGCCCTGACAGTGGTATCTCCGGAACGAAGTGATGGTCTATTGAACACTTCTGCGCCCTCGTATCCACAAGGAAGCTGTGCTCACTATTCCCGACTTTCGTTTCTACGTAGGTTCTTTTCTGATTCACGGGAATAGACACTGGTTCCAACCCCTGTCTTGGGCTGTCCTATTGGGGAAAAACACATCATCCGATGTGTAGTCGCTGCTGTTATTATAGTACGCATTCGAATGAGTATCGAAAATGTTCTCGCCCCTCCCTCTATTGCCATTTTGCATATCCTGCTGACTCTGATTCTGAGGAGGGGTTTGACTTTGGGTTTGGGCACCATTCCCTTGACTATTTTGGTGTTGCTGCATATTATTCCTGTTATGCCCATTTGCTCCTGGATGCCCTCTATGCTGTCTTCTCTGACCGTACCCATTTCTATTTTGCAGGTGTGGATATTGCGCTCGCCAGTGACCTTATTCTCTACAATACACACATTGATTCAATCCCTCCATGCATGTTTGAATTACCTCTGCCCTGGGCGTTTCCTCTCCCTCTATTGAGTCCCGCTACTTGTTGGAGTAGCACCTCAACCATTGTTCGTAAAGCTTCTACTCTCATTGGCAAAGGGTATTCATGACATACTTCATTTATCTCCCTTACGGGAATACTAGGATCCGAAATCCATTTCAATGCCTCTCGCATACACACTCTTAGTCTGTCGCCTGTCTGTCTTGACGACGGCAGATATCGCCGCTGTATATGTGGCTCTACCGCTTCAGTTCAATCTCTCCTAATATCCCTACTCCTATACCCAGGTGTGGCAAACATTTCAGTATGTTCATTGTCAAGTTCACCTTTTAGTTCAAAAAGCCGATCTACGTGTTCCCTCATCTCTTCATCATTCCCTCTACAATGGACCAAAGCATTCAAATCCAGCAATCGTTGTGGTGGTAATTTCCCAAGTATCTGTTTCCATCTTGCCACCAAATATTCACCCATGCATTCCAACAATACCTGTCTTTCGTTGCTCCTCCTGAAGTCAAATATCGAGGCCATCGCTGCCGTTTCATCATTCCCATCTATATACATTTCGGCCTGTTCTCGCAACTCTTGCTTTCTCTCCTTACTAATCACGCTACGAGTCACTCTCGCACATCCACTCTGTCCGACCCCTTCTTTCTTTTCACCAGATTCAAGTTCAATTACAGGGGGGGGAGATGGGACAGAAACAATCTCTACTGAGGGAGGTGCAGATGGGGCCATGGGAACGGGCTGTATCTGTATCTGTTGCAATGCTGATTGGCTAACCTGAGGCGTCGTGTGTGCAATCTGTGGCTGTGCTATGGTCTGAACAGCTGGGAGGGGCTGAGCAACAGGAGGGGGTAGAGTAAAAGCTGCTGACACAGTCTTTTGAGTCTTTTGGCTTGGGCTTTGCTTTGTGACAGTCAATATTTTTTCTATATTTTTCTTCTATATTTTGTCTATCAATTCATCTGATGAATGCAATTCTCGTTGTGGATATATTTTTTCTATACTCAACTGATCGCGTCTATTTGATCTTCTCAAACTATTACTCCACTCCTCCTCCTCTTTCTCTTCCTTTCTTTCAGATTTCAATTTATGCATGCGCGCATGTTTCTCTCTACATTTGAAACGGAGCATGGCTTCCAATCCCTAAGGATATCAAATGCCGCAGGGCGTGTTTTCTTCTTCATTAATACCTTTTCCAAATGATCTATCCTCGCCATCTCAAAACTCCCATGTTCCGGCCACTGAAAATCTTCCTGGTTTCTGGTTTGTCTATGCCAAATCTCACAAAACATTATTGCTCCCACACCATACTTCACATGCATCTCATACGCAGGCGTTCCCACAGGTGGTGCGACCTGGCCAGTTTCCAAAGATTGTCTGCCACAGCAGAAAAATCATGCTACCGTGGACAATACGCCAGGCATGTTTTAACCTTACCCTTGGCTAATCAACCTTACACTGGGTGTTTGATTTTGCAAAATCAACTCTCAACCAATAGCAGGATTACTTACGAATCGGGGCACGACTCACCTGATTAATCAATTTGTCTTTTCAAGACACAATTCGTCCATATACTGACGCAACCAATGACGTCGTGTCTGCGTATCTTGGCTCACTCTGCCTCGTTTCGGGACCCTCGCCTCCTTGTTCTCTGGCCGGACATGTCGATCAGGGATCAGATGTGTGCAGATCTGCAAAGGAGTCTCTCACCTTTTCGCAGGGGAGCCCCGAACACCTCTTGATCGCAGCTCGATCGCCCCGTCCTCACCGTTCTCTCCGCCTTCCTCATTTTACAACATACACGATGGAACAAGTGGGGGAGGTCCCTGTTCGGGCGCCATCTTGAAGGGCCCCTGGGGGACCCTCGCGTGAGGAAACAAGGCACAATCACCACACACAAACTGATACCCCAGACACAAGGTTGTATTCCCAAAATCTAGGGTTTATTGCAAAGCAAAGTAAATTCAGTTGGCCAACTGGTCTCACGCCCCGCGACGTGTGTCTATCAGACCTTGGGAGACGCAAGAGAGCGAAAAACATAAATCAGTTACATATATAAAAAACAAGAGCATCTTATAATCAGTAGTGTCACATCCAATACCGCCACTCGTACTTTTCCTTTGAATTGGGCACAATGATTGACAGCGGTTACGAGTATGACACCTTAAACATTCGTTTTAGCAACAATTGCAATTTTGTAAGACTGCAGACATAGGTCTTTGTTGAAGAGAACATAATGCTTCTGTTCTCTCTAGCAAGCTGCGTGTGAGGGAAGAGACACATTCCAGGCCTTCCTATCTCCCAGTTTCTATTTGGATCCTGGGGGTCGACTCGCTCTCCAGAACTCTACAGGGCTCAGGGAAGGGGGGCTGCAAAGAAGAGCATAATTCATGCCATTTAATGTTCGCTTCTAGTATTACTACCGTGTTTTCGGGACTTGCTGGCACCTGTGAGCTGATTAGGATGCCTCGCTGCTCTCTTTCAAGGATAGCACGCGGGAGGAGACCGGGCATTTTTATCTGGTTGCTACGTTATGTTTCAACATGTTTCCCTCGGCCTTGCATTGTGCACTAGCAAAGCAGAATATTCTTTCAGCGAAGCAATTTAATAGAAAGCAAAAAGCAAACGTTAGAGAAAACAAAATGGCGATTTCAGTCACCTTAAAATGGCCGTACTTTCGTCAAGCTTATGGTTATATATCTTTAGAACTGAATGCATGAGACGGTTGGTCTTCAGCCAACATGATAGATAACATTGTGATCGAGGGGTGCCTACTTTTCTAGATCAACACCTGGTCGGGGATGTGTACGTGGCATGGCTTTGCTTGTGCCTGCCTTGGCTCAGGGTAGCGGGCTGTTACCAGCCATGTCTTGGGAGGATAGCTCAGGGGTAACGTGCTCGCCTTGGAAGCAAGACGACACAGAGCACCACAGGTTCGATTCCTGGGTCTGCGCGTAGAAACCTCTGGGTATTTAGCGCGTTATAAATAACCTATCATATCATGTACACCCCCTTACACAGGGTGATTGCTACTCTAGTTCCCTTGAGAAATGGGGTAAACAAAATGAAACTGCTGCAGGGACTATATAGTCAAACGTCTATCTGGGTTAGCTTAAACTGTCAAGGGGAGTTGTCATGCTAAATATCCACATTTTGAGGATTAAAGTAAGGATGCCCCTTGCACTGTCATTATTTAACCTGTTTATTGCTGATCAGGATGTTAGTTCGACTAAAGTTCGGGCTTTTCCATTGCGATTAGGAAATAATCCTACACAGTGGCTCCTGTACACCGATGATCTGATCCTCTTGGATCAAACCAGTGTGAGAAAACCATGGTGACAACAAGTAAGACAAACTCAAGTGATCACAGTTCAAGAGTGTTTATTGAACAATGTATGTTGAGTGCAGGTTGGAAAAACGCCAAATCTAAGTCTAATTGTAAGATAGGAACAAGCGTCGACCATCAAAAAAAAAAATAAGGCAGTCCTAATGGCATTGTGTCAAAATAAAAAGGGCCTATACTAAGAAACCTATTGCCAAAACCTCACAACTAATACAAAAAGGGGTGTGGGATATTTCTCAAGAAAAGAATGAAGTGTTCTCAAATAATATGTCAGGATGTGGTAGCCTGGGTCTCCCTGCCCCACACGTTGGACAGCGGGTAAGATAGGAGCTTGGAGGACAGTACAGTCTCGGGCTTCTCCTGCACAAGGCAACAGTTCCATGGCAGTTATCAGGACTGTCAATGGCCAAGTCTTGCCTTCTAAGAAAGTCTCTTGCATTCAGGGCCTGATGTATTCAAATAACAAAAGCAAAAGTTTCTTTATCAAATGAAACTTCGTCCCAACGTTCACTGGATGAAAGGTTCACCCCCGGGTCCCCCTTTTCTGGGTGTTTACCCTTCTTAATTGTTTACCACGATTTCACATAGGATGACAACTTCACCCCTGAGTCCCCCTCTTCTGGGTGCTGACCCTTCTCTTATCGAATACTACAAATATATCAAAGTTCCTTTATCAATCAACTTTGGTGATAGCTTCACCACTGGGATCTCCCTCAGTCTGGCTTGGAACCCTCTTCTCTTTATATTCTTGGGTGAGGGCTTCACTCCTAGATCTCCCTTGGTCGGGCTCAGACCCCCACTTGCCTTTTTATCTTCTCGGGTGATGGCTTTACCCCTTGATCTACCTCGGTCAGGCTTGGACCCCTCTTGCCTCTTGCAGGATTCACTTCCCTTCATTTTTCTGAATTCGGGATTCACTTCCCTTGCTTTCACAGTGCTTGTAGATCAAAGTCATTCGATTATACAGGCATTTTGCTTGACCCTCTGTATGACCACTTTGACCTATTTTGCCATCCCTCATTCGGGCTTCTGGTACTTGTAGTTTCTCCCACATGGGGCTCGAACAAAGTCTCTCGAGTTAGCATCCACGTGCTGCCACTTTCCCTCTGTAGCTGGTCTCCCCCTCACACTTTTAACAGTTCATTCAAAGTTCATCAGCTTTGTTTCAAAAGTTGCCACTTTGCGATTGCTACTCAACACAGCCCAGTTCTTATCGGCTCTCCCCTCGACTCACTGGCTGTGATGAACCACTTGGCCGTTGCCTTTCTATAGTCAAAGCCGGTACCACGTGTGCGGGAGCTTCTCTCGCTCCTGCTTATCGGCCTAGGTGTGCCCTGTGTACCTTTGGCATCTGCTGCAGGACACTTGTGCTATTGTTCACAGTCTCAGGTTCTCTTCCACGGATGCTCTGTGGTTCTGGAACGAAAAGGGCAAGGTCACTTATCTACTCGCCACCCTCCCGATTCCTGCCGCCTTTCTCCTTCTCTTGAACTGCTGCGTGGTAACCGTCTCATTGTGCTGTCAGCTGTTCTCACCTTGCTTGTACTGTGCTTGCTTGCTCCACCTTTTTTTCCCTGTTGGGAAAAGGAAGGGCCGTCAGGTGTGTGTGGTTCAAGTTAATCACCTGACTTTGCCTGACCTTCATTTTGGGAAATCTCAGGTACACAGGCTTAACATTATTCTGTTGTGTGTGGTGTGTGTGAGTGTTTGTGTTGGAAATGGGTAAAGTTTGAATGCCAGAGCATCCTACAGAGTCGGAAGAGAAAGAGGTGTTGTATGGGATCATATCCTTCGTGTATGGTTTTGGGGTGTTCTCGGTTGGGTAGGTTCGGGAGTGTCTGTTAAATGGACGAGAATGACCCGGATGAAGAACAGAACATAGGGGATTGTGGGGGTGGTAGTGTTCTGTCCTAATAAATTCGGATTTTGGGAGATGATCATCAGAGGGACGGGATTGGTAGGGTTTGCAGGGGAAGCGGGAATAGCTGGGGTTGTGGCATGAACCAAATAGATTGAGGGAATCTTAGTATTTTGTCTGATCAGGTTGGGAGTACAGAAAATAACAATCAAAGGGACAGGAGGAAGGAGGATGGGGAGTACTTGAATGAAGAGCAGTGAAACAATAATTCTGGGAGTTGTGCTTTTTGGGTGTTATTGAAATTGGGACTTTGGAGGATTGATTACGCGCAGACGGGTAGTTGGATCTCGGCCAGAGAGATCTAATGGAAAGAAGGGGGCAGATGTTGCACAGCCCATAAAGGTCTCAGGAATCTCACTCTCCTCATTTTATCCCCTGGTAACATACCGCGTCTCCCCTGAGGCAATTTCCTGAGCATAACCCTGGGTTCTCCCATCCAGATGATTCCCTTTTGCTCTTTCACCCCATGGCTGGGATCTGAGCGTGTCAAGCTTCCTTTGGCCACCTGAATAAGGGCTCCTCGAGGTTCACTTGAGAGAATACCCTCATGTTTCTCACACCAGTATAGGATTCCAAGAAACAGCTTGATGCACTGTGGCAATACGCCAGTAAGAATGTATTTAAGATTAATGTCTCCAAATCTAATATAATGAGGATTAACCCGAGCGCCAGAAGTAGAAATAGGTCTTTTCATTGGCACCTACATAATAAGCTGGTTCTATTAATCAATGAATATCGTTATTTGGGATTTTGCTTTAACAATAAGAAACAAGATCTTCCCAATATTTTAAATTTGAAATTAAAGGCCAAGGCCTTCGCTGCGCAAGGATGTATCCTTCATGAAAGATTTGGTTTATATTCATCATGTTCGTTAGCCTGTTTTATAAACAAAAAGCAGTTCCAGACAGTACTTATGGGGCTGAGATTCTGTTCGATCATTCAGATGTGAAGTAGTAAAACCTTGTAGTGTTTTTTGGAAACACATACTAGCTCTCCCTAAGAGTACCCCAAGGCCGGTGCTCAGAATGGAGTTAGGATTGTTGTTTCTTTCCACTATGTGAATTGGAAGAAATTTATTTTATTTAGGAAATGTTTTATGGCATCTCTTAACTCCCCGTTTGATAAGATAAAGTGTACTCTTGACCTAGCTGCTGACCGTGACCTAATGGGTTGGCAACAAGAACGTATGGATATTTTGGTTAAAGCAGATATAGTTCTAGATTTACTCATAAATAACCTCAACAAAGCAAAAGAGAAATTATGGATCAATGACTGGCTTTTAACTAAATTGTTATGTAAACAATATAAAATGTTTAATAATTTTAAAGATGAAGTTAAATCTTGAAATGTTTTCCGTAAATATTTGGGTAAGTTCCCTAGTGCCACCTATAGGAGCATGTTTGTAAGAGTAAGATTGAATTTACTCCTTATAAAGGAAGTTATCAGAATTTGGGGAAATCTCAACAGAAATGTCGCTTTTATAGTTCAGCTCAAGAAACACTTTGACATTTGATGATTGATTGTGTAAGTTCAAGTCAGTTGAGATCCATCCACTTTAGTGAATTTATTGGTCAACATAGATCTTTATCGATAGAAAAATGGAGGGTGATCTTATTTAGTGGTCAATATGTCACCATAACTGTTGTGGTTGTGACTTTCTTAATTTCTTTTAAATTCCAGAAATGGAGGATATTTTTTAAGATTCACATTGTTAAATATATTGATAACTGATACATTTTGATGTGTAGAGAAACCTATGGCATTTTTAGAATATGTATGTGTTATGAAGATTTGTCAGCTATTGATCAAGATTTGTATGAAATATTGTATGTAATGGATAGGTAAAGATTCATTTATTTGAATTATATACCCAATATAAATAAAAAACTAAAAATAAAACAGATTCAAGTATTCACAGCAGAACATAGTGCAAAGTAGCCAAGATATACCTGCATGTACAAGAAATGTTGTCTGCTACGAAACAGTTTGTCTCTTTTAAGAAGTCAATATTGCTATTAAAATGGCTCCTCCATTGAACATGTTCATAATATTGCCCATTTTCCTGCAGTCAGGGGATTAGTGACCACAAATGGCCTGTATTATTCCTGTACCCATTTCAGATACACTGCATAGAAATGCTCAAAGATTGACTGCAATTTTCAAACAGGAAATCCCTACAAACAAGAGAAATAATTGCCACAGTGCCTAAATGGAAACACATGTTGCTGTGATTAGTTACACCAATGTAACTATTTGGAGCATCATATGTTAGTTCAGGTCACAGCGACTCTGGCCCACGAGCTTTGTGCCCTGGCTCTCCGTGAATGCAAACTGGGGCACCAGCCAGACCTCTGTTCTGAGCCACTCACAATTTCAATCACCACTTGTATCTCACTCACACCGAAATCTGAAAGGAGACATCAATGTTTGAAGACTTAGCAGCAAACAAGGTTTAATATAAGATACAATTTGAACACAAGTGCCAACTCATAGAGGATCCTTTTGAACTGTACCTGTTAGGAAGAATTCTCATAAATGTGCTAAATCCCTTCACCTTAGAGACCTCCAGCAACTTTGCTGGATTTTTGAGGACTTGATTTTCTTACCTGGAAAGAGTGTGAGCCTTTTTGTCACACTCTTTCTTGTATTTTTGTGGGTTTTACATTTGTGTTCTTTGATTATGGAGTTTTAGATAACTCCACAGGCATCATCTTTTCATGTGTGTCACACAGCACCCTCAGTGCAGTGACACAGGGATGTCTTTTTAGACTTCCCTCAGGTTTCAATACCTTCTCTGGGATAAACTACTGTTTCCCAGAAAAGGTAAAGTGAAATTGACTTTACTAGTCTTTCCAAATTCCTAGACCCAGCACACACCATCTTACAATGGAGTGCTGGAGGGGTTACATAGTATCCCCTGTGTCTATATACTCATGTAACAGTCAAATGCTACCCTTTCCTATTGAAAAGGCTGGTGGCAGTGGTTTTACAACAAACTGACAAGATTTTTCCCGACCGCGAACACCGGTAGCTAAAAATCACGGGAACCATGTTTTTCAAGATGGCGCCTTAAGCCCCTTTGTTTAAACGGGTCCCAGTCTTCTTTCTTTGCTGTTTCATTTTTGGAAAGGTCCTTTTAGTGCTTTTCTCTGCACACTGAAGCAGGTTTGGTGCCTTTGTTTGTGTGCCTTTGGCGGGCTTCAGGACTGAAGAACGCGTCTCGAGTCTGAGTGTCTGGGGTGAGCAGGAGGTGAGGGAGGTGCCCCAAACTCCCTGTACTCAGTCTCCTAGGAGACCCACATGCACTCTGGCATGATTGGCTGGCTGACTTTCTGTCAAGGACAGCCACCCTGCTGGGTGAGTGACAGCTAGGCTGGAATGAAAGGGAGAAAACTGTTTAAAAGGCGAGTCTCCAGGACTGGAAAGCAGCGTCGACCACTGGAACGAAAGAACCGAAGAAGAGCTGGAAGAGGACGGCCGCTGCAACTCCTGGACCATTGGTTTGCACGGTGAAGCCCTGCTGCAGGTCCGAATTGCCAAGTTCATCTTGACAGAGAAGCCCCTTCAAGGACTACTTCTTCCTTTAAGTTGGTGGGACCAATCAACTCGTAAGCCACCTGGAAACCATTCACAAGGCTGGTTAGACCAGCTTGTGCACTTTAATCTACAGCTACTGGAACTGAAGTGAATCCATCTTGTTTGCTTTTTCGACTATCCCGTGCAGTGCAGGTGTCTCCCAACGTCCTCCCTCTTGTCCCCACGACTGAGGCTCAGGAACAGTGAGATCTGCAGGACCTGCCAGGAAACAACGTCTTCAGCTGCATTTTGTTCTTCATACTAAAGTACTGTGCCAACCCGATTGAGAGAACGCCACTTGTAGAGGAGGTCCCAAATATAGCCTGCACTCCAGTCGCCCATTTTGAAGTACCAGGAATGTTGACACCGAGATATGTGACATATGATGAGCAAATAAACCAGCAGAGAGCCGCAGTGGGGCTCTGCCCAGTACCTATTAGAAGAACAATACCTATTGAAGTATCAATAATCAGACAACCATGGGCAGTAAGGTACCCATTGAGAAAACCCTCCCAGCAAATTAAACGAAATGAAGATTGTTTAGTCCTCTACAGGAAGAAACCAGAAAATCCTTAATGGAGGGTGAATGGTGACATCACGAGAGCCCGGACGGACTCACAGACAGAACAAATGACGAACCAAGAATGACAAGAATGACACAAAGAGACGAAACGCCCTGAGAAAAGAGATTGTGAGCTTAAAGGGATAGAAAGCTATCAAAGCATGAGAGAGTTAAGCTGCAAGCAAAATGAAGAAAGTCGGTCAGTTTACGCCTGTGCATATGCTTGGAACCGCAAGAATCTAAAGAAAACAGTGTGGCATGCTATGCTAAGTAGAAGAATAGAGCGGCAAGCACCATT
Source organism: Ambystoma mexicanum (assembly GCF_040938575.1). Lineage (NCBI taxonomy): Eukaryota > Metazoa > Chordata > Amphibia > Caudata > Ambystomatidae > Ambystoma > Ambystoma mexicanum. The sequence goes on from NC_090921.1 coordinate 1,234,167,605, forward strand.
GTGTATAATCTACCTCAAAATGAAGCACAATAATTGTGTCCACTTTGCATAAGAAGCATAACCAACTCAGGTTATTATAGGCCAAAAGCAAGAAGTTCCATACTCTAGCATCAAGAGGAAAAAGGCTGAATCGAAACTCGGCAGAGGCAGCTCATGTCAGGGAAGCCGAGGTCACATAGATAGAAGCTGTAGACAGTAGCTACTTTAATTAAAGCAAAGAACAGAAAATCCTGCCTCTGAAGAATCGAGATAAGAAACAGAAGGCAGGTGGCAGGGTGAAACGAAAATCAAATGCACAAATGGAAAGAAACGAGGCAAATCCATGGTGTACTAGCACATGACCAGCCGAGCGAGAGGAGTCACGAGTTCACACCTATGCTTGGCATCCGCCCAGACAGAGATATCAAAACTTTCCAGAACGAAGATGCATTTTCGACGCCAACCACAGTAACATAATTGACACAGTGTTGTTGAAGTGATGATTGATTGTAACCTTATTTGGAGGAAGGCTGGGCAGCTGAGGGGGGCACCCTGCACCTGGCTGACCATTCTGCATGCTGCTAGTCAAAGTGGAGAGTTATGCATGGGGTTGATGCCAACCCAATCACAGTGGACCAAATCATCTAGGGTCCTATAGTTAGTAGAACCAATGAGACTTTGGGCCTCATTACACGGAAGGCGGTAATGGTTAACGGCCACCGTTAATGGTAACGGTGACCGTTAACCATTACCGCCTTACTACGAGGTCCCTTAGCGGGTTGGTGCTTTAACGCCTGCTTTTTGCAGGCGTTAAAAACCAACCCGCTAAGGGACCAAAGGAGCTAATTACGGCACCGCAAAATTGCGGTGCCGTAATTAGCGCCTTCCCCATTCCCATAGAGCCCTATGGGGCAGAAATGGGAATGGGGAAGGGCAATGGCAGAAGGGGGATTTACCGCCCCACCAACCTTGGAATGGGGTGGTAAATCCCCTTTCCGCCAAGGCAGTGCCAGTATTTTACCGGCATGAGCCATGGCGCTAATAGCGCCATGGCTCACCGCCTTCCGTGTAATGAGGCCCTTTGTACTTTTAGTGACGTTTACAGTAGTCATTTATGAAGGAAGGGCTTAGATGCCCACCTGACAGTATTTACTCAATCCCCTCACTCCGTTACCATATACAGATATAGCACCTATATTAAAGTTACCTTTTTCCAACCAATAGAATTGCATGTTAACTCTTGAGTGTTACACATCAGATTATTACGCGTTTTGAGTATAAAAGTTATTTTTTGTATGAAATTTGAGGGAGTTGAAGCGAGACGGGCTGTCGCACTGCTGTCGATTTCCATATTGCCCTGTTTTTTGTACTTGTCATTAAATGGACTCCCCTTTGCCAAACCATTGAGTTGTCCTTATTGATTGGTGTTGGAGTAAGAGAGCCAACACCCCCATCCATCTCAAGGTGCAGCTATCTCGTCTTAAAGTGTTGCAGCGCAGACCCCGACTCTATGGGCCGGCCGGGCTTCTCTCAGTACACACTCTTGCAGTGAAAGTTCGTGAAACTTTCCCAACTTGCAAGCCTAATCAGCTTATGACCCGACATATGATTCTTTTTCGCCTAAACTACTTCTAAGAACTTTCGCAAAGACTTTACCGTTTGATACCAGAACTGCTCTTTCCAATCCAGAACACTAGCCCATTGGCTTTGGCCTTCTAGTGAAATGAAACTATTTGCACTGTCTAAAAAGTATATATGATATATGTTACTTACCTTGTGCCCTTTGCTCCTTTCTAAGTAACTGAACTGCCATTTGGCCCCTATTTCAGGGGAGCTCAAACTGTCTCAAAACCTTAGAATTTTGTATTGAAGTGTATTGGTTTATAATATTAAGTTGCCTCTTCTAGTGAAATGTTTTCTAAATCATTGTGTAATAATTTAATGTGTTTTCTTACCAAGAAACCTTGATTATACATGTTTACTTGAACAACTGTGATTGGAAGTCCTCTGTGTAACTACTTGCTCTTCTTACATCCACTCTTGAGATATGCCTGGCTGCTAAGCTCGCGACCAAAAACTGTGTGGTATAGAGTTATACCAAAGGTTGGTTTGGCTAACACCTGTAGTCCTAATTGTGTGTAGTGGTCCCAGAGGGTCCTGCCTGCAATTCTGCCTAACAGTACCCTCTCTGGCCGCTGTCCCTCTTACAGTGATGTTATGCCAGACACTGACCTAATCTGTGCCCCACCTCTACTCTTGCTTTCCTTTGTCCTTTTAATCACCTGTCCTGACCATAAATCCCCACACTGCTAAAGCTCCAAAAGTCCATGAAGTATCTGGTCTCTGAGCGTGCCACTCTAGCAATATTTTCTACTCTGGATGGGTAGGCGTTTGGCCATACCAAATCTGTACACCCTTCCCGGAGGACACCGTGGAGAGCATTACCCAATGTTATACTAGTACAACTCCTTAAGTTGTATCTACCTCATTACATTAAATTGGGTTTTCAGCTCTCCAGCTCAGCTCTTTGCTCTTCCACCTTCCCTTCTCCCACGATGAGGACATTACTCCTAAATAGAACCACTGATCTGCGGCTGAGCCCTATCTGCAAAGCAGGGGCCTGGAATGTCCAATGGAAGGGCCTCTGGGGTGTTGCACAACAGTGATGGAAGGGAATGTTCATCTGGAGAAACTTGAAAAAGTACCAGGTACAGCAGTACACTATAGTCAGCCTTCGGCTCAGGCAGATAACCAGAACCAGCTTGAGCTGCAGCCAATAGCTCCCTCGTCTGATCATGCCAGCTCAACCCTTTTTATTCACTCCGAGAGCCACATGTATTTGAGGGGTATCGGATGCAGGTACCTGGATTTAGCTAAGATCAGCAGTTTGCTCTAGTCCAATGGATAATCAAAAGAAAGATCTTGTCAGTTCAGCTCATATCCAGAGTCCATTATACAGTCCTAATGGCATAAACATGTAAGATATAGTCGACATCCATTCCATTTTGTCAATGCATCTATCTATCTATCTATCTATCTATCTATCTATCTATCTATCTATCTATCTATCTATCTATCTATATATATATCTATCTTTCGTTCTATTTATCTATGTGTTAATGCCTTCAGAACACAGATAACAAACATGAGCCTGGCTGGTAATCTGGCTTTGCTTTTGCCAGAAATTATTTGGATCACAATTGGGCCAGAAAACCATTGGTGGCAGACGGCAAATGGTCAAACGAATTCAACAATGTAGATCTAGAAAACAAAATAAAGAAGGCAAATGGTGCATCTGCTCGGGGACCAGATGGTCTAGCATACAAGACCATTAAGGCGGACCCTGAGGCATGGATGCCTTTCATAGCACAACTATTCAAAGACGTTCTAAAGAAACAGAAAATACCACAAACCTGGAGGAAAGCTATTATATTTTTATTTATTTTGTTTAATGTGATATGGTTTTATAAACAAATAAAACTTTATACATGAATTAACCATAACAAATAACAGAATATCATAAAATGTCCAACTACATTTTCAAGTAAACAGTTTCGCCTTTTCAAATACAATAAAATTAACACACAGAAAAGGGAAAGAACCGTAAAGGTAAGCAAAGTAACAGTATTAGAAATAATAAACCAAATAGGTAATTGCAATAAATATATATATATACAGGTTAATCACCTACTTTAGGTCTACATCTCAAATCCTGAAATTACAGCTTTACCATCAAGATTCTTTTCAAACGGGGGTGCAGAACCTACAGAACCTACAGGCCTGCCCTAGAGCAGTGACTCATAAGGGTTATAGCTTCAGACCACAGGTGGAAAAGGGCTGAATGCAGCTTGGGATTCAGTGTGTTAATACATTGGTACCAAAAGTCTACTTGTACCAATCATCTAACTTTGCCGACAAATCTCCCCAAGTTTTTCTCACAACTTAGACTCACCGGGCAACATTGTGTAAGAACATGTTGTGCAGTTTCTGACTCTGCGTAGCTCACAAATTCTACAGTATTCTTCGGTTTTTGATAAGCCCATTTTTGGGCCCAGGGTTTCCAAAGTTGGCAAATGGTTGATGCGGAGTAATAAAATAGACCCCCTTAATGATTCAGAGGGACACAGATTTAGCTATAACTGGGCCTTTTTGTATGTGAATAAAACACGGCTAATAAAATTATGACTTTTCAAATTATCTAAATGCACAAAATTGTTCTGCCAATCCCACATATCTGTACGCTTATGTAAAAGATGAAGCAAGTGGTCCTTATTTGTCCCCATTCCGGAGACCAACATATTGCCTTGCATAATGTTTCCCTTTGAGTTACTAGACTATGTTGTTTCCCAGCACGAAGATCTTCATCAACACTCATTAACAATGTATTAGTAGGGTTGTTCTTGATTTTACCATACAGTTCCGCTCTCTTTCGCAGAACAATTGCTTTGAGAGAGATAATCCCGAGCTCCAACCTAAGAATAGCCATAGGAATACATTGCAGAAGGCCAAGTATTCTTCTCCAGAACGTGCCCTCTATTAACTGGAGCCATCCCAGATTCATGTTTATCAACGGGTCAAGGCCATAAGTTACCATTGGTAAAAGACATTGTATATACAATTGGCAAGCTGCCCAAATGGAAAATCCACTTTGTTCTCCCGTAAATTTATAGCTCATAGCTGTCAATTGGGCTGCCTATATTTTGCAGGCCTGTATACATGTGATATAATTACCCTTACTATCAAAGTCCACTCCCAAGTATTTATATGAGTGGGTATAGTTTATTTCAACCATTCCCATTTGCATACGGGCTGTGCGACTTTACCAGCAGTACATAGGATCGGTTCAGTTTTACTTTGGTTAGTAACCAATTCATTGACCTCTGCATACGGCTGAAGCCGCTCGGCAGATCTAAGAATTCCACTAAAGGTGTCTTGAACCAAATTTAGGCGGACAGCTATTAACTCCCTGCATATACTCAGGGGCATCTGATACAAATACATTTTACAATGTTGGGGTGGTTACACACCTCTGCTTTACCTCTCTCAACTGCCGAATGGGGCCGGTCATGGATCCGCGGTTGTCTAGTCTAAGCCGTACCGTGGTGTTAGTGTGAAGAAGCTCAAGATAAAATAACAGTGCCTCGGGGCAGGACAAGATTCTTAATTTGCGCCACAGTATGGCTCTGTTAACAGAATCAAAAGCTACTTTGAAGTCGATATAGAGGGCATAAAGAGCGGGGCTGGCAGGCTGTAGAAACTTACACCTCAAAGAGTCCATGATAAACAGATTATGGGAAGTAGAAAAGCCTACCCTAAAACCACTCTGAAAGCGGTCTAAAATTCCTGCTCTATCAGCCCATTCCTGGAGTTCTTTTAGCAATAGGGAGGCAAACATTTTACCTGTACAATCTAACATGGAAAGCAACCGACAATTACCAGGTTCGGTTTTGTTGCCCTTTTTAAATACCGGAATGAGTATGGCAGCTTGCCATGAGGCAGGGATACGGCCCTCCGCTATGATTTTCTCAAACAAATTTTTATCAGTCCTGCCCAGAAATACAGATTATTCCTCATGACTGCATTAGCTAATCCATTAGGGCCCAGGGCACGAGATGAATTTAGCTCACTAATTCTATTCTGAAGCTCCCCTATGGTAACAGCGAAAGGACAAGTAATTGTTTTGATACTTTCCCACACAATGGTATTAGTGGACTCTATTCCATTGTGATTTTCCAGGTAAATTGTCCATTCCTCTATACCAATAGGATTAATCATGGGGGAAGATCTACTCCCCTTAACTTCCCCCAAATGCAACCAAATATTCCAAGTGTTTTTGGCACATAGAATGTTAACTGTATGCTGCCACTGTTCTAGCTTCCTAAGCTTGTTGTGTACCTTTAACCAGGAACAGTACTTGTTTCTCACTTTCCTGATACTATTACAAATTCCCATCCTAGGGCACACCCCAGCTTTGAGCTTACGAATGTCTCTTCTAAGCCTCAGTTTCCTATCCCTAATTTCTCTATCAAAAATGGTGTTGTTGGGAGCTTTCCCCGAGACCATCAAGGGTCTACAGGTAGCATTGAGGCCCGAGAAAGCACATATCCACCTCTCGATTTTCTCTGAAGACATACGCTTAAAGCTTCATATGTGGTTCTGATCCCACTCGCCCGTAGAATTGACAGCTTCCAGAATATTTTTTTCTGACCAAATTATATGATTGTCTGCCTGATTGGTAGCAAGGTCCCCAACATTGATGTTACCAAGGAAGAAATCTGTGATCCTCACAATCATAATAAGAAGGTCATGATCACTCCACATGCTCTCACACACTCCCATATCCAATACAGTTGAAGCAACCTCAGCACTAGTAAATATATAATCTAGGGTACTCTCAGAGCTACCATTTTTCGAGGTAGTCTTACCTGGTCTATCACTCTTGGTACGACCATTAATAATTTCAAGATCCCGAAAACAAAGCTATTATAATCCTGATCTCCAAAAAGGGTGAGAGATCAGTCCCTAATAACTACAGGCCCATTCACTATTGGATGTCTTGGGGAAGATGTGTGCAGCTATTATACTCAAACGAATACAGGAATGGGCACAAGAAGCACAAATAAATGATCAAAGGCAAACAGGATTTACAAAAGGTGTGGGAATACATCTCAATGGACCCAAGATTGGAGTCCTCCCGTCCCCTGCACACTCTGGGGATACGCAACAAAGGCGTATAATTTTTTAGGTTTAGAGATTTAACATAAAGTATATGAAGTACTATACTGGAGCTATATTCTTTATAGTTAGGCCAAAGACACTTTAATAGTAACGGTGTAAAAGGAGGGTAATCCCCTATTTATTCGTAGGAGATGGTTGAAACAAAAGCAATATAAATAGCAGCCCATTGTTTACATAATCAAAGATAACAACTATAACAGAAAATCCACTGTAGTAGGCTGACGAATTTCGAGGTCAATCCCCTTCTTCAAAAGCCTTTGTGGAACTGATGTTCAGTATAGTGTAGACTAAGCAGAACAAAAAAAAAGGAGTGAAAAAAAAGTCTCATTAGATCTAGTCACATCAAACTAGTCAGGACTACATTTACAGTCACATGAGTACTGGAAACATCTATCCATAGTAACAAGGGCAATCTTTTTAGGTCAACCCAATACTAACACTAAGAATATACAGACCAATGTACAAGATAGCAAAAAATAAGTTACAGAACAGTAAGATGTCTGCAGGGAGGTCTACTGGTCATCATCAGGAATTAGGGGGTTGGTGAACCCAACTTCCAAGGGGGAACAAGGAGTATATATGGCCACTATGGGATGGTGGAGACACCTGGACTATGGGAAAAAGGACCTTACCTATATGGTTGATTGTGTAAGAGTACTGCGGTATGCTGCTCGAATCAGTCGAAAACAGGAAACTCGATCCTAAAGAAGGTAATGATGTACAGCCAGGAACACTAAAGAAAAAGCAAAATTGTTTATTAAACTAATGGGTAGTAGTGGTTGCTAGTAAGCAGGCCCACAAAAGCTTGTAGGGCCAATGGATGTGTCAGTCCCTAAGGGCAGTAAGCCAATTGTGTAAGGAATAAAGTAGCCCAATGGTGGTGGTAATAATAGGTTGTGCTAAAAAGAGAAGATATAGAGGTAAATGAATACACCTAAAGTGTCTAAACTCGTAAGAAAGCACTCGTAATAGTACAGAAGAGCTACTGACCTTGTGTCACCCTGCGGTAGACCCTGGGGCCTTCTAATGTGAAGTGTGCTTCCCAAACAGATGACAAGCCGTCATGTAGCCGGGCATGCTGTGGCAATCAGTTTGGAGAAATCGAGTAGCAAAGAATGTTGTTGTAGCGCTCTGTAATCACGGGGAGCACGTATTAAAAGAAAACTCTGTGTCAGAAAATTACGTGTAAAGTAAATAAGACAGAGTGGAAAGTAAGCGTACCTAGTATCTATGAAATGGGCAGCCGGCAGCGTCCTGCTATGAAAACCCTGTCCATGGATACCAGGGAACGTCAAGAAACTGGCGTTGTTCGAGTGTAAGTCTAAGTACATAGGAAAGCGCGGAACATGTGAGAAAGGTAGAAGAAGGACTGCACTCGTCACGAATATCTGGCAGACATCTTGGAAAAGGGTCGGTGTCAACCAAGCCCAATAGTGGCATATATAGACCGGCCTGTATAACGTGTGGATCCCAGTTGGAACACCACGATTGGATATTGGGAAAAAGAAGAATGACTCTGATATGTGTTTAAAGTCAATACATTCACAAGTTCTGAAATATAAGCAATTTAGGTTCATACCTAGGCATGATAGTAAATTACAGAGTGTACATAAAGTACGCATACAGGTATAGGTCCCGGATGGAATCCCGTGTTTTTAAGCCTCCAAAGAGTGCCTCTCATTTTCTTCAAGGTACCATTAATTACCAGTTACATACTTCATATAGTCGGTTACATGTGTAAACATAATCGTAAAATGAGAATATAGTGCGGATGGCTTGATACATTTACATTGCAATATTCAAGGCTCACCAGTTAACTTACCAATGGCATATATTCTAGATGTAAGCTGACCAGTGTTCAGACTGGACCCCATGTATGTGACCTGGTGCAATCTATTACAGATATCATGATATAATCACATGGGTATACATATGATCACAGACATTAAATGGAAGCTGTACATAATGTGTTTATACGCACCCTCACCGTGATAGAGGTGGCAACCAGGGCTATAGAGTAGACAATATACATATCTAGAAAGGTCCTCAAGGTTAGCTAAATGGGATATACATGGCATATAATGTTAATACACTCTATATTTTTAGAGAAGGGAGTCATCATCATAATCAGAATATATTTCTTTACACAATCCAGGTGTTCAACCTGTTGTGTGATTAAAAAGGAACCGTTAGTACTGTCTGTCAACTCAATCTATGACATAAGGGTGTGACTATAACATATAGATGGAGATGGCGTATGTCTATCTATACATGGTCTCAGATACTTGTGGTGTGTAGGTGTGAACTCTTCAAATAAAACAATTCAGAGATGTTTCTTCATAAAGCCCTAAAGGATATTTCATGGCCAAAAGGTATATCCAGTATTTTTCTCTTCAGGATAATATCATTGGATAATTACCTCCACGTTGTGCTTTTTTGACAATTTCAATGGATTGAAATCTCAATTGGGCAATGCTGTGTCTAGCCTCCAAAAAATGTTTTGCCACTGGTGATTTTTGGTTGTTGCACCAGATGGTTGATTTATGTTCTGCTATGCGGTCCTTCATTGGTCTTGTGGTCTGTAAAATATATAGCTTCCCGCATGGGCATTTCAAAGCATATATCATGCCTGGTGTCATGCATGTGGCAAAACATTTGATCTTGTATTTTTTCCCCGTTTGTGGGTGAGAAATGGTGTCCCCTTTAACCACGTTATTGCAGCAGGTGCAGATAAAACAGGGGAAGGTGCACATCTTTTTGGTCTGAAGAAGTTTTTGCTTGCCTTTGTTGGGTCTTTCTGCCTTTACAAGTCTATCTCTGACTCTATCAGAAACTCGGTCATGGGAAGGGGGAAACTTACTCACTTTCGATCTCTTTTAAATGATTAGAAGGATTTTAACTGACTTAAGAAAGGTTCCCTTCCGAAGAAAGGAGGAATCTTGGATGAAATTAGATGTGTGTAAATAGATAAATGTGTGTCATGAAACCATGCATCTTAAAATGAAATGAAAATAATACAATAAAACATAATAGGCTGATTTTACACATAATTGTACAATAATGTCACTGGCCAATGTTCTAAAAGTAATTCTGCTCGGCAATAAGTCACAACATGTTTGTAGGGACACAAATGCTTCTATGATACTGAGAATATACAGAATTTCAATCTCTCAAAGTACAAGCCATGTTCCATCAAAAGCACAGGTGATGAAATAGATGTATGTTTATGAAATACACAAGCCTGTGAAAACAGAGTCCCTGGGCCTCATTACAACTGAGGCGGTAAGGGGTTAACGGCGCCGATAAAGGTGTCGGCGCCGTTAACCCCGTACCGCCTCATTACGAGGTTCCCTCGCGGGACCCGCTCTGGACGTCTGGTCAGACCAGATGTCCTTTGTGGGTCCCGCAACGGGACCTCCCTCATCTCTCTCTTTCAGATCTGCCAGAGTGCTGGGAGACCAATCACATTGCAGCGTAGCAGGATTTAAATCCCAATTACATGTGAGGATGACTTAATATTCTGGGTTAACATCTTTCAGAGAAGGACATTGGGAAGGCTGCTGTAAACATCATGTAAATAATCACAGTGGTTCTTTAGTGTGGCTACTGTAAGTCAAAACCTTTGTAGTAGAGAACAGATTTGGAGAAATGGGGAGGGACACAAAGCTTATATGTGTTGTTTGGTTATTTGCCCACCCATTGACTGCTAATGGCCATGCTATTCCCTATAATTTCCATCCAGTTCCTGCCCCTCCATAACCACAATACCTCCTCATGGGAAATCTTTGAGCTCGCGTTACTCAAGCCTTGCCATCAAACTTTGCACTTCAACTGCATGACAGTGTTTTCTCAAAGCAGTTTTCGGAGAGTTAATGACTTAATTGGAGTTGTAAACGCACTACTGTTGTAATAAAAGTGTCTTAACCAAGTATGCTTTCAGCCACTCGATTTATAATCAGTATGTGTGTCCTTCACAGACGTCCTGTTAAAGACAAGCATTGGCAAAAGCAACAGTTTTGGCATGTGTATAATTATTAGGCATTTGCCAAGCACTGCTATTAGATGTCCAGGTACCTGCACCATTTTACACCTACTACAATCAATAGCCAGTTAATTCCACTGTGGCAGTGCTTGGCAAGTACCTTTTCCATGCCGAAAGAAAAGCCCAAACTGTTTGCATTGCCATTGCTTGTTTAACTGTGCAGTGGGCCTTTCTTTAATGGCTGCTAACCATTTAAGAGGCTGTCTGCCCTTGGCTGATTAAAAGGTGCTTAAGGTTACCCAGATTCTTGGTTTTGGTACACTTTGGTGATGCAGCCACCAAAGTATCACCAACACCATTGCATCAGAGGAGAGAGTAAAGGGGTGGCAGAAAGGTGACTTTATGGTTGGCATGACAACTATAAATGCTGTGGCCTAATCAGCAAACACACTGAAAGTTATTTCTTGTTCCATTTTGCAGATGTAATCCAATAGGAGCTTGTTTAACAAATGTTCTCCCAATCAGGAGTACTGTATCATGTTACTCGTCTGAGTCACTTTCAAATCTGAGGCCACATAGTGATCTTTCTTTTTGCAGCTAGAGGCAGTGGGCTATATTTGGGCTACTTTCCTGGCCCTTTTGGGCTACATGTAGGTTTCCCTTTCTGGATACTGTTAACATAAGCAATTCTTTTTTGAGAGGTGCAATACCACTGACAACATACAGACATCCTCATCATGAGGACTCCTGTATGTTGTCAGTGAAATTGCACGTCTCCAATCTCATTGTGGTATCCATGACTTATTGTAGCCATGGTAAGTGCTCTGCTTGGTCATGTAAGTTCCAGCCCCAAGATCATACAAGCCCAAACTAGATAAATGTTGCCGGGTTAAGGGACACCCAGCTGCACATACAGACTGTGCTCAAGTGTTTTATTCTTCTGTGCAGATATTGTTACTCTGCTGTCATTTTATGCAATGTGTGTCTAAGTGTTTTTCTAGGATTCGTGTGTAAAGATATCAGGTTCCCATGCACTGTCCATTTAGCTGCATACCTTTCAGCAGCTGAGAAACGCTGGATATAATGCCTCCCAATAGTCATATAATCAATGGCCTATAGTATGTACTCCAGCAATGCATTTCATTTCTAGTGGCAGCCAATCCCATCAACATACCTGATTTCATTTAGTTTTCAAGTCATGTTCAGTATTTCGCTTACCATCTTTTCAAATATTTTGGTTTTGGCACATGTTGGTGCTGCATCCATCAAATTATCACCAACACCATTGCTACAGAGAACAGAGTACATGGGGCACAGAAAGCCGACTTTGTGGTTGACATGACAACTGGAAATGCTGCGGCATATTTGGCTGACATATTAAATGTTATTTCTTATTTTATTATGCTGGTGCAATCCAATAGTGGCTTGTTTAACTACATTTCTTCCAATCTGGAGTACTGTACCATGTCACATGTCTGTGTCTCTTTCAAAGCTGGGGCTGCAGGCTAGGGACACATAGGGCCTCATTACGACCCAGGCGGTAAGTTACCGCCTGGGTCGTACCTTTACCACCATGGCGTAAACTACGTTTACGCCATGGTGATTGGCGGACTTACCGCCCCATTCCGAGGTTGGCGGGGCGGTAAGTCCCCATTAACCCATTTACCCTTCCCCATTCCCATTTTTGCCCCATAGGGCATAATGGGAGTGGGGAAGGCGTTAATTACGCCACCGTAAATTACGGTGGCGTAATTAACAACAGGTCCCTTAGCGCCATGGATTTTAACACCTGCTAAAAGCAGGTGTTAAATCCTCCATGGCGCTAAGGGACCTCGGAATCAGGCGGTAAGGGTCGGTGCTGTTTACGCCGCCGTAAACCCCTTACCGCCTGGGTCCTAATGAGGCCCATAGTGAGCTTTCTCTTTGCACTCAGAGGGAGATGTGCTATATTTGGGCTACTTTCCTTGCCCCGGTTGGCTACATGTAGGTTTCCCTTTCTGGATACTGTTACCATAGGAGCACTTATTGTTTGGCGAGGTGTGCTACGAATGACAGCATACAGATGTCCTCATAAGAAATCTCTCCAAAAGAATAGGTTGTGAGGACATCTCTAAGTTGTAGTTCACTGGAAGGTGTAGTGTAACTGACACATGTTTTCCCCTGCTCATAACCTCTTTCCATTTCTAGTTCATATTTCCCTGGTTCTTGTTTATTTTACTTTATTTTTTGGACAACATACAGATGTCCTCCTACAAAATCTCAATGTGATTTCTTATGAGGGCATCCGTATATTGTCAGTGATACTGCACCTCTCCAATAAAATACATTGTGGGGACATCTGCAGGTTGTAGTTCATTGGATAGGTGCAGTACCTGTGACAAAATACATGTGTCCTCGTAAGAAATCACTTTGAGATCAAAACTACAATCTAGGACAACTACAACCAAAGGCTACAATTATATGTACAGTCAACAGATGTCACTCTCCACTTGCGCTGTTGATCCTTTCTCCCTCTCCTGCTGTCCTTCCTCCCTCCTTGTGCTGTCCCTCCTCCACCCCTGTGCTTTTCCTCCTCCCTACCCTTGTGTTGTCTCTCCTCCCGCTTGTGTTTTCCCACGTTCCCCCTTGTGCTGCCCCTCCTCCCACATTGTGCTGTTCCTTCTCCTACCCTTGCTCTGTCCCTCCTCCTTCGCTTGCACTGTACTGTCCCTTTCCCTCCCCTTGCCTTATCCCTTCTCCTCCCCTTGATCCATTCCTCCTCAACCTCTTGAGCTGGCTCTCCAGGTGGCCCTCACCCTTGTGCTTTCTTTCCTCCCACTTTGCACTTTCCCTCCTCCCCTTTAAACGTTCCCTCCACCCCCTGTGCTGTCCCTCCTCCCCCCTTGCTCTTCTGTGCACTGTTGCTGGTTCAACGTTCATATATTGGATTTTTTTTGTTATCCCCTGTGTTGCCAGTTATGTCTTATTCCACCCCCACAGTGCTTCCCTCACCCTCCGCCACTGTCCTTTATTCCCTTGCATGCTGTTATTTCTTCCTCCCTGTGCTTTCAGTCCTCATTACTTACCTCCATGCTATATGGATAATGGAAATAACAACTACAAATGCTTAAACTATTGGCTTTAACAATGATTGTATACTATTTCATTGTTCCGAGGTTTTCCATCACTGAAACCAGTTTGTGGACATTTTCCAGAGGTTGGTTGAATACCTGTTGCATCCTTCTTCGACTGACGGGCTATGTCAGATATTTTAGGGAGTGATCTCATTGACATCAGTGGAGTTGAACACGTGTTTGCAATATGGTGAAGGTTTTCATCAATTGCAAATGTTGTGTGGAAGATATTTGGAAGTTTGGGAGAAAGAAGATGAGCTCGAGCAGTGTGATACCCTGCAAAGAAGGTGGGTGAGCTCAGAGGTATGCCAATGGTTGGGGAAGCAGCTGGAGTGATGTGTAGGGTATAGATCAGGGGTCCGCAACCTGTGGCTTTCCAGATGTTTTGGACTACAAATCCGATCATCCCTAATCAACATAGTCAATAGCCAGATATCATGGGAATTGTAGTCCAAAACCTTTGGGTAACCAAAGGTTGCAGACCCCTGGTATAGAGTATTACAACAAGCAGATCCTTCATACTTATGGCATGAAGGGGTTGCCAACTATGGTCTCCTAGAGTATCAGTCATACCAGGTCTTCAGGTTAACCACTAACTATGTGAAAATGCCCCATTAAGAATCACTCTGCTCAAAACCATTTTGCATGGATAACCTGAAAACATGGAGTAGGTTTAGAACACAGGAAATTAATTTAATCTGTTAATTTAGATAAACAAATAAGAATACTTAGACAATTTTCAATGATTTGAGACTCGAAAACATATTGGGGTATGATATTAGAAATCGACAAAACAATGGTGCCACACAGCTTGCATGCAATTCAACAGTTTCAAGACAAGGGAAAGGGTCGTGAGAAGCCAAATATTTGGTTAGTATAGCAACTGCCAAAGCTATCTGCTGCATCAGATTATTTTTGCCACGGGCAACGTCTTTCCCTCCGCTTTGATGCTTTATCAATGCCACCATAGTGCGGAACACACTGCAGGTATCTCTATTTTAATAAATATGAAAAGTGAATAAAAGCGCACTAGCTACAATTCCCATAGCGCTGTGCCTAAAAACAATACAAAACATAACGTGCATAACAAAAAGACTTCCAACATCGCATCATAGTGCAAGAAATAAAAAAACACATATTTTGGAACAACAAAACAAGACATATTCTGCATGTGTAAGCACCCAAAATAGTGAAAGGGCCCGATTCATGGAATTTATTTGCGTGAAAAGGGGTACTTGAGTGGCAAAATTCGTGGAAATCTATTTATGTCGCTGCATGGAATTGAATGCGCAGTACTTTTCCTGGACTTGCGTGGAGTTCGTGCAGGCTCGGCACGTCTCTGTGAGCTGTCGAGGGCCCTGTGCGAGACTCCACACAGAGTGTGGGCGTGGCTTGCGCAGAGGGCTAGGAAGGGGGCGGAACACTCGAAATGGAAAATAACTTGCAAAACAGTGGGCGTTCGGAGGGACGGCCTGCAGGCAGTCCCTTGCACGCCCACAATAGCGTGGCATGAGACGTATTCATGGATTCTATTGCACAACCTCTCAGCCGGGAAATGGCCATGCAAGTCCTTCATACTATTCGCCACCCGAAGGCAGGCATAAGTACACTTGCACGATTTGCAGCGTAGAGGTGGGGTTGAATGTCGGATTTCAGTTGCATGTACTCAACTGTCAGATCTTACTTAGGTGTGCGTGTCCGCAGTTTAGCGTGGTGCAGGAATGGTTTATGGGGGTTTGCATGCAGATTTCCCAAGTAATTATCTAGTTACGTTTTTTTGTACGCATATTGCTGAGGTGCCAGATACAGATACGGTGGACCCTCACAGGCTCCCCGAGATGCAGAGCTGCTTGCGGGGAACCACACGCACTGTTTGAACGGTGTGTGTATTTGCGCCCGGTGGAGCGCACAAAGGTAGCTGTTCTGACTGTTTATGCTTTTCTTGTGGGCGTGTCTGGGGCGTTCTGGCCGCGACTCGCGAATATGGTTACTTTGCTCTGTAAATCCCATGAATTTGCGTGGCCTGCATTTTTCATTCTATGCGCAGGGTCGCGCCGTGTCCTTCTCGGCACGTTTCTGCGCACATTTCCATGAATCGAGCCCATAATGTAGATTAAATAAAACAATGAGTAACGGAAATATGTTTGTTGTTTTTTAAGCAAATGTTATAGCACTAATTGCTGTGGTATTGTGGTGAGGAAATAGTGTGAGCAATCTAGATTTTTCCCAGAATGGTAAAATTATCTTAGTTTCAAATGTATATTGCTTACAAGTTGTCAATTAAGGAAAAATAATCTTTGTTATGTATTTATTGTTAATACTTGCTAAATAAACTGATATTACATTAACAGTTCATCTTCATTTTGTGCTGTAGGCACATAAATGGTCAGTTTGCAAGTGTAGTTTAATGTGGTGTTATATCATGGTGTAAATTCTGTTACCACCATTTCTTTTCTTGTAGGACTGTAATTTCTGCCATTTTAACTGCACTTTTAAATTACAAGTTTGTTCTTACATCCAGTATGGTGCTGAAGGGAAATCCTCTACTTTCCTTGCAAACACTGGAGGAATTACCAAAGGGTAAATTACCACCCATGATAACTCCTCTAAAGAACCCATGAAGCCTATGGGAACTAGCTGAGGCATACAGCAGCCTGTGTAGTTTGGCCATAATTCTGTCAGAATGGAAGGGGATATCGGTAAAAGAGTTTGGCAGTAATTGCTACCAATCCCGTAATGAGACCCAATATAATTTGTTCTGTTTTTAAAAATGTGTTTATTATTTCTTGTAATGTGCTGTGATGTATGAGGTCCTTTTGTAATGTTTATGATACACAGCACACAGTGTTTGAAGCTGGTGCTGGCTGTTTTCAGTTTACATATTCATTTATTTGGATCTGTTCGCTATTTGTGGTCTTGAGAAGAACCAAGTGGCAGAAACGCACTGATCAGGTTCTTTTGGTGTTTAGCTCTGGGTGCTTGCGTCTGCTCTGTGGGGCACTATTATTTTTGACACTACTGCTCAGTTTATCCCTTGTGCAGTTTCTATGTTTCAATACTTTATAACTTGCCAATAATTTAGATAACATTAACTACCTGCACAGGAGTAGTAGACTAACGGTTTTACACCGATCCCCTTTACAAGGTCATTGCTGTAATGTGTCAAATGTAATTAAGATCACCTTTGGCAATTACTTTGTATGTTCTCCGACAATGTCTGGACCCCAGAACCCAAAGTGTAGGCGGTGAAAAAGCAGAGTTGGCAGTATTTGTCCCTAAAACTAGGAGTCCAGATTTCAGCTATGCAGGGTGAGATTATGAGTTTATGGCCCGTGGAACGAGCCTCTGTTAATGTATGGGATTACACCACAATAATTCTGAGTCCAAATAACCGGACAAACTCAAGAAGATGTCAAGGTACTGTTTTTTATATCTATTATCTAAAACAGGTATGTTACAATGAACATCAATGGACGTACGCTCAGTCTCTCAATGATTTCCACAAAAAATACAATTCATATACTTTATTATGCATCAGAGTGACATCATACTTCGTGGCAATAGTGAAAAACCTATCACGGGTCGGGATTGGTTAAGGGAAACCTCTAGATATAAAATCATATAGGAGCTAGGATTCTATGACAAGACCAGAGGTGAGCATTATGCTTCAACTTCATTTAATACTACTAACCAACAGCTTTTTAAATCTTACTTTCTTCCACTTTTTTTGTAACAGTTCCAACTTGTGCAAAATAACAAAGAAAACACAACCTAAAAGAAAAAGAACATGGGCATGCTACAGTCCCCATGAGCATTTTATGCCTGGTAGTCCCCAGCCTCCATCTCACTGGCCAATCCGGGTCCCCTTTCCACTACTAATGTCAGCTGCACTGGGTCCCTTCCTCTTCTTTTTTTCTGCAGCCACAGAGCTAAGTACCGTTGTGTTATGCACTGTAACTCTAATGTAGCATAGTTACAGGTAGCAACACATATACATATATTTTTATAAGTTCAGATAACACGCGCAATGTACACTATCTATTTTCAAGACTTGTTTCGTTAAGCAACCGCGTATATTCGTTCTTTAGAAGTCTACAGCACAGCTGACAAGCCAGGCCCATGGGTGCTCGCACTCGCGCTGAGCTCCGGTCTGTCAGCCGGCACTTTCCAGGGATTCTTACACAATTGTACCAGCATATTATCACACAGCCTGAGCGCAACAAACAGACACAGTCATACTCACACTGTGACCTCGAGGAGATCTTGCGCATGCGCAGCAGGGCATTTTCCACGTAATAACGGTGGCGGTCTAAACGATTAACTCTTTGCTCCCGGAACACGCAGAGAACTCAATCTCTTAGCGGTTCACTAAACGGATCAGAGGCACAGATTTGAGCATATTAAAAAACAAAAAAATAATTCAATCAGACTGCGGAAGGTGCTCCAGCTCACTTCACACAGCATCTTGCCAGCAGCCTTGCAAGCACCTACAGCAATCCCCATGGCCTGCAACATGGGAGATGAAGTACGTAACGAGGGGAGTGAGATGGAGCATGAAATGCAAGAGGAGTACATGGGAGAGGATGAGATTGACCTCTCCAATAGCTTTAAGAAGGTTTTGGGGGACTCTCTAGTACGAGCTGTTGCTCAGGGATTCAAGCCCCTACAGGACAGGTTGTTTGTCCTAGAGGAAATATTGGCAAGAAAGCTGGCACGCTCGACTACCCAGGTGAGGGGACCTCCACACAAAGCCTCTGGAACCTGATGGTAAGGGGAGAAAAGCGACCAGGAAGAGGAAACACTCTTCTACTCCCCCGGGCTCAGATATGGGAAAATAAAGAAGCCCCAGGAGGCGGCTGATGCATTCAACAGGCTTAAGAGTGCCTCTTTAACAAAATCAGCCCTGCCCAGCCTCATACCCCTTACCTTAGGTGCGCAAAATGCAGGGGAAGCTACATCATCCTCAGATCAGTCAGAGAAGGAGAAAGAACCTGAGGATGATAGGCAAAGCTTAAGTAAGTAGAGTGTAATCTCGCAGAGGAAGAACTCCTGCGAGTCAAAAGCCAGCATTGTGGAGAGCCCCCAAGATGACGAAGACATGTCGGACATGTTTGAACCGGACACCATTAGGCACTCAAGGTCCACAGAATGGGTTCCTTCACTGAGGGTGGCTTTATTCATGTCAGAAAAGATGAGGAAACCCCTTGAGAAAGATACCAGGTTCCTACTCAGGGCAGAGTGCTCAAGACCTGAGTTAGTGGGGAAGGTGGCTGACACACCTGAGCTCGACCCCACAATGCTGACCTTCATTACAAAGGCAGGAAAGGACGTTGGGAAGGGCATGGACCGCGCATGAAAGACATGCCAAGACAAGCTACTATACCTGATGGGACCCATTGCAAAAGTGATGCCTAGAAAGACCCAGTTATTCTGGCAGGATGGGCCCAAAGGGCTGTTTGCATGTTGGGTAACGCAAACTGTGTGATATCATCAGAAAGACCTCGGTCCATGCTTTTAAAGATAGTTAATAAGCTAGGTGACTTAGGTTCTTACGAGGCAGGGAGAGTTCCCAAGGCCTCCTTTTCGGAAACACGTTCCTTAAGGAAATGAACAAATTTGTCAGGACATTCATCGCGTTGGAAAAGGCACAAGCGTCCATCAGGAAAGTGTTTTCAGGGAGGACTTTTGCCGGGGCCAGTCGATATAGAGGCCGATCGACCGGCAGTTTCAACTCTAGCAGAGAGCGCAGCATTGGGAATCACGTCAGCAGGACGCTTTCTTCCCCAACAGAGGCAGAGGCTTCCAGGGAAATCGGGGGCGTGGATACTACTGACACCAGAGCAATAACACAGGTGAGCAAGCGCGTAGCGAGCTATCCTCCAGTGGGGGGCAGGACACTATATTCTTTGCACAGCTGGTGTGAACTGTCCTCAGACGCATGGGTCCTGCAGACGGTGCAAGGTTTCGAGTTGTAGTTTCTAGAGACTCCAGAGCAGAAACTTCCACCTCAGTGTATTGCAATGGCACAGGCAGAAGAAGCATTGTTAGATGCAGGGATTCAGGCCTTTGCGCAGAAAAACGCAATAGAGAGAGCAACGCCTCACAAATTAACCTTTCTGAGCAACACATTCCTAGTTCACCGCAAGGACAAGGTTCGTCTGAAGGTAAATCTGAAAGAGCTGAACAGCTGGTTAGTATACAGGCACTTCAAGATGGAGGGGATCCATCTGCTACGAGACCTGCTCAGAAAGGGAGATTGGCTGGCGTGGCTAGATCTGAAGGATGCATACCTCTAACAGTACCGATAGCAGTGCAATGTCGCCCTTTCCTAAGAATCATCTGGAAGGAGGAGATACGGCAGTTCAACAGCCTACCATTCGGCCTAGCTTCAACACCATGGGCGTTCACCAAGCTCATGATGCCCGTAGCAGCAGCACTACGAGAGCAGGGTATTCGAATGATCGCCTACCTGGACGACATCCTCCTAATGGCAGAGGACAGGAGTCGGTTGCAAAGGCAAGTCCTGTGGGCAATAGACCTAATTTCGAGTCTGTGTTTCTTAGTGAACAGGGACAAATCAGAACAGACACCGACCAAGAGGCTAGAATTTCTAGGGTTCACCATAGATACGAGAAAAGCTACCATAGAGCTTCCAGAGCCCAAGATGAGATCTATAAAAAAAAAGATCTGAGATAGGCGCTCATGAAGCCAGTTATTTTGCTGCGGAATCTAGCCAGGACAGTGGGACTCCTAGCAGCATCCATTCAAGTGATCTTTCCCGGCCCATTGCATTATCAAGCTCTTCAGAGATTGAAGATCAAGTATTTAAGGAAGGGCTGGAGATACCATCGACTAGTTCCTCTAGACGAACAGAGCTAGTCTGGTGGCTCCACAATATGGAGGCTTGGAATGGCAGAGCCATTTTTGGAGACGTTCCAGAGCTCATTATAGAGTCAGACGCCAGCAGCTCGGGCTGTGGAGCTAGATGCGGTCAGACAGAGACAGGAGGAAAATGGTTACAGAAAGAGCTAGAGTTGCACATCAACCGCTTAGACCTTCTCGCAGGCTCCTTCGCAGTAAAAGCTTTTACCAAAGACAGGGCACAATGTTGCATCCTCCTAAGGATGGAAAACATATCAGCAGTGCAATATATAAACAAGTTAGGAGGCACCAGATCCAAAATGCTGGCAGAACTGGCAAAAGATTTCTGGCACAGCTGCCTAGAGAGGAGCATAACGGTCAGAGAAAAGTATCTCCCAGGGGCCCTGAATACGGTGGCGGACTGGAACTCCCGTTGCTTGCTAGATTACAGTGACTGGAGGCTACACAGAGTGATCTTCGAGAAGCTAGAACAGAAAAGGGGCCCCCTGACCATAGACCTGTTTGCCTCACCATTGAACGCTCAACTGACAAGATACTTCAGTTGGAAGTTAGACCCGGAGGCGCAAGGGACAGATGCTTTCCTTCATCATTGGGAAGGTCAGGTCCATTATGCCTTTCCCCCCTTCGCGATGCTGGCGAGGGTACTAGCAAAGGTCTGCAGGGACGAAGCAGAAATAGTAATAGTGACGCCGGATTGGAGATTGCAAGCCTGGTTTCCATTCTGTTGGAATTTTCTACAGATTTCCCTCAGAAGATTGTGTACAGGCCAGATTTGCTGTCCGATCCAGCGGGAGCCCCACACTCTCTGGTACAGGACCAGGCACTAATGCTGTTAGCATGCAAAATTTCAGGCGTAGATGGTGCCTGCCGGGGCTTTCAGAAGAAGCGACAGAGTTTATCAATACATCATTGGCTCCCTCCACAATCCGGAGCTATAATTCCGCATGGCAAGCATGGGAATTATGTTGCAGGGGGAGGAGTATTTCTCCCATTTCAGAACCTATAGTACAGATGGTGAACTTTCTAGCTAGTCTCTCTCCGGCTGGTAGAGCCTTCAGGACAGTAGGAGTGTATAGATCAGCAGTATCAGCCAGGCACGAGCTTGTGGACGGCGCGCCAGTAGGGGAGCATCCAGCCATGATGAGGCTGTTGAAAGGTGTGAAGGTTAGCATACCGGCCATGCCGAGATATTCTTCTCTGTGGGATGTCCACAAGATACTGCAATTGTTCGAGCAGTGGCTGAGGATGCCCTTCTGTCAAATAGACAACTTTCATGGAAGTTGGCGACCCTACTCTGCTTAGTATCCTGCAAAAGAGTTTCAGACCTGAAGGCTCTAGAGCAATAACTGCAATATGGAATGGGATATTGTTATATTGCAATTATAGCAGTGTTGGTTGTTATGAGAAGCTGATGAATGTATTCCCCCTCCCTAACATGGCAAATCTCTTTTTTACTTAGGAGAAGAGCAAAAGGACTCTCAGGAATAGGACGTATGGAGCCAGTTAAAGGGAGTTTTAAAGGAAATGCAGACAGAAGGTTGAACGAAAGACAGCGAGAGGCAGGAAAAGAAACAAGACATTCTTGGTTATCTGCAGTTTTGGATTTCGAGTTTCGACTATGGTTCACAGTTATGGAAGGAACTAAAAAGAAGAGGAAGGGACCCAGTGCAGCTGGCATTAGTAGTGGAAAGGGGACCCGGATTGGCCAGTGAGACGGAGGGTGGGTACTACCAGGCAGCAAAGCCTCATGGGGACTGTAGTATGCCCATGTTCTTTTTCTTTTACCTTGTGTTTTCTTTGTTATTTTGCACAAGATACAACTGTTACAAAAAAAGTGGAAGAAAGTAAGATTTAGAAAGCTGTTGGTTAGCAGTATTAAAAGTAGTTGAAGCATAATGCTCGCCTCTGTATCTTTAATAGAATCAAGACATCCTGCGCTGAGCACTTGGGCAATCTTAATTGTTATTGGCTGTCCTTTATCAAGAGGACAATGTATGCCTACCTCTACAAACATGTAATTTCAGAAAAATCAGTTACACTGTGTTTCATTGGTCTTCTAATCTATAATGTTCTTCATTATACGGACTAATACAATTGGTTTGGCATGCTTTTGCCATGTCTGGAACATTCATTTAATTTAGCAGCACGTAAGCCAAGACCCAGAGCGGGGAGATAGGACATGAAGCTATCTCACCACCCAATTAGCCCAGCATCTCTCATCACCCAGGTCTTCTGCCATCCAATTGTCTTTGTACTTGACCTTGCAGAGTAATCTCATCCTGGGAATGCATGGGAGTGAGGGTACTCAATATTGTGTCCACAACTACATGTTTGAACTCTATTTCCATCCTTGACTCATGTGACAAGAGACCACACTTTGGTTCTTTCTGAAGCCTTTAAATGCTTTAAACAAATTAAAACTTGGCACCCTTTTGGTTCTTTCTTGCACCTTAACGTGAGAGGATTTACCCTCTGCACCCGTGTTCTTCTTCAGAGTAGATTGCTGACCTTGATTCCTAGGATCTTGACTTCAGGCCAGACAGCAGCCTCGCCACGCAGCTTCAGCAACTTGTTATTCTACTGTGACACAACTTTTCATTCCTCTTTCATGGTTTCTGGCTTATTTATTACATCATACCGATGTCCAGTTTGTATATAATGGCAGCTTTGCCTGCATTCTATTCAATTCTTATAGCTAGCCTATACGATGACTTGATCTACCTTGGGTTTCAGCATCTGTATATTCTTCATGTTTCTGATTTCTGCAGAGCTTTTTTACCATGTACTTTTCTTCTTTATACTTTTACGTTCACTTAATCCTTTTCTTTGTTATTTCTTCTCTAGGAGCCATAGATTGTCTCCATTCGATATCTCGAGATGTTGTGCACACTTTTTTATGATGTCACCAGTTCATTTTCTTAGCTCTTTCTCATATTCATTCAGGGAGTTACTTCCTACAGGCCCTCATCAACTTGAGGGGACATTTTCTTAATGGATACCTCCTTCCAAATACTCGCTGCAGTATTGGTACAATTACTGGAGTCAGACTAGACACAGTGTCATGTCTCCAATAGAGGAGAGGTAGTGGGGTGGGATCCCTTGCAGATGTATACACCTGCTCCTCTACAATGATATACTTGGAACTCAATGGCCACATACAATAATCTGTATTTACTCCTGTTATTAGAGTCTGCTTGTGATATTCCTCGCCTGTATGTAATAGAATCACAATGGGCTGCTAGCACGAGGTGCTACGCAAAGGGCGTAGAGTCTTTACCTGCTAGCAACCCACACTTTTGTCTCCATTAACACTATAAGCACCCAGGAAAACATCTGGGGGACTTGTAGCTATATTATCAATGGGAAATTGGCTTCTCGTGCACCACCCATGACAATTTACCTTTAAAAATGATTAAAAAAAATGGCCCCAGCTGGAAATAGTGAATTGAGCTCACGATGGGTCACTGCAGACCTACTGAAACTTGAAATACAAATACCTGGATATTTACGCACCTGATGCACCGTTCAGCTTCATGCAGGACTCCACTCACCTGCAGAGCACACATGTTTTTTTGAAAAATAAGGAATCAAACACTACGATGTGACATCAGATATAGGCAGGATTTGCACTCCATGCTTAATATGTGCCCTCACCCCGATGCGATTGGCTACTAGCGGTCTTTTTGTAGCCAATCACATTGAGATGTGGACGGAGTTGCTGGGACTGGTGGAAATCCAGAATACTCTATGTTGTTCCCTAGAGATCCAGAGAAGAGTATAAAAACCCAGAATCTCCAATCTAAAACCAGAGAGTAGGCTGGACTGGGTCCCTGTAATATTTCAATTGTTGCGTCCAGCAAACAGGAGAGGTGGCATTCGTGAGTGGCAGCGGAGGAGAGCAGAAGGGCAGGAAAGGTCTTGTCTACATTGAGGGAGAGGGGGCAAGGGAAAGGAACTGCCTGGTCCTCCCCAAGTTTAAATTGCAGACAGATCGTGGGTCCAGCTTTGCAGTTTTAGCCACCAAACTCTGGAAAACTCTTCCCAACCCGCTTAGATTGGAAACCTCCTACCATTCCTTCAAACGCAAAACTAAACTCTGGCTCACCTCTTCAGAACTTCCGCTATTGGCTTGAGCCACTGACTGGGCCATTGCCTTAGCTTTGCTCATACCTGCATATTCCTAACTATTTGCACCACAGACTCTATTGTGTACTATTATAGTGTACTGTATATATCTTGTATTTAAGGCAAATTCTTTACTCGATGTTGTATTCCTTTGACTTCTCCTCCTTGCTGTGTAATTTGTATTCTGTACCGTAATAGGTAAACGTATACCGTATGTATGTTTTCTCCTGCCCTGTCTTAACTGTACCTTGTAAATTGAGCTGCTTTGTGACCAGCGGTTTGGTGCTCTGTGGAAATAATTTTAATCCACCTAGAGTTGACCACCCTAACTGGTTTCAGCTCCACAGTCAACCTAGATCTACTTGACTAGTTTGAATTTCTCTCCAAAGACAAATTGCACAGATATGAACACATCCGTACTTTAGATTAATACGAGGGTGTGTGTATACAACAATGCAGATTACTGTTCTTTTTGTGCAAATACTGTTTGTTTGGTTGTTACTTTGCAACAATGTGAATATGATGTAATATTTACTCCACAAAGTAATACTAACACACTCCTGATGCATACATTGTTATGTGTTTTTTTTTAATGTAAAGAATCACAGTACCCATATTCTGTCCATTTATTTTATTATGAATATTTGCAATATAAATCCAGTCCTGGGGACTGGTCTTGTTGAATAAAAGCAACATGTTTTGAGCACGAAAGCAATGGCTCAGGGTAGATATTTGGAATTTATATCCAGAATAAAATAACCCCTGTATTTGGATACTCAGCTTACTTTTGAAGCACTATTAGAAAACAACAACCTGATACAGTACAGTAGAACACCCTAAGCGAGACTAGAGTGAGAAGCATTTGCATGTGGTTGGAGCCCCCCTTCCGTTACCTGCTTTGTAACTTCATGTCAAGCGCCCAGATGCCTTTGGGCCAGGTGCGCTATATAAATAAAGAAATACGAATGGGATTCCAAGGATAGAAACCAAAAGGAAGGGGGGATCCTTGGGTTCCGAATTAACAAGAAAATGGCGGACTGCAAGAGAAGCACTGGTGGTCTAGCTGGATATAGCAGGCGTTCACTCCATGTAATTGGCTGGCACCTCTCCTGCAGGTGCTAATACTTTCTCACAGGTGTGCTCTGA
Source organism: Ambystoma mexicanum (assembly GCF_040938575.1). Lineage (NCBI taxonomy): Eukaryota > Metazoa > Chordata > Amphibia > Caudata > Ambystomatidae > Ambystoma > Ambystoma mexicanum. The sequence goes on from NC_090921.1 coordinate 1,234,193,570, forward strand.
CACCATAATGCCTGCAAAGTTTAAAAGCCAGCTCACTAAGCATAATTTCTGCTGGTACTAAAAGGCCTGACTGGTTGTTCTGTTTCTCTAATTCATTACAGGCTGCCTATATGTGTGTGTTTTTTCTGATTTTCTACAACTGGAGAATCTATTGCATCAGGGCGAGCAAGTGTGTTAAAGAGGATATTATTATAAGAAATAAAAAAAATCCTTAGACTATAGTCTAGGTGCACTTTCGGAACAATGGCAGCCTCCTGCCCACCTCACCAAAAAGCAAGGCTAGCATCAGGGCTGGCACCCTTGAAGCAAACGTACACATTATTCACAATATCACCACGGAAAAGGATTGTGCATGCCATTGACCCACTCCCCTGAAAAAGAACGCCAGCAGTGTACTTGACAGAGCCCCACAGAGCAACCGGGATGAGGGCTCAATGGTTGAGAAATATTGGAGTGATTTTGTGTGCTCCATCTCTCACAGCGGTCGCACGAGCAAATATTTGTTTCATTTCCTCTAGCCCGGGGCTGTACGGTTTCTCTGTAACGTTTCCTGTCCCTGCCTGCCATTTTCCACTGACAGAATCCCAAGGAGATGTACAAGGTATAATTTTAGAACTAGCATGTGCCATTTCAAAGTCATTTTAATCCGCTTCCTCTCGCAGTTTGGCAGCTAAAGTCAAGAATCCATCATGGCCCGGCCAGTCAGATAAAAATCATCCCACTAACAATGGAGAATGGCAAGCACACCAGATCCGAGCCCCTTTATCACACGCCGTGGCCCAGCTTCCTTAGAGGCCTGTTTATTTTTTTAGGTGTTTATATAGACCGGCCTGCCACTTTTTAGCTCCGTCAGAGAGCCCCGCTTTTACGCAGTTGTGGGAGTTGTGAGGCCAGATGTTTAGGTTAATCAGAGACGGGTAAATTAATGCTACTGACTCGACACAACGGTGCAAACATGACATTTTATTTAACTATGCATGTACAACATCATCAATGAGCAGTGTAGGACTGCACTGCACGGTAGGGTGGGAGGTGAGCCTCTGCATGCTGAGGGTGAGTGGGGAAGAGTGCAAGATGCTACACAACAGCGCTACCGCTCGTGCATTTCACATAGTGTGGATTTTGCATACTGTGCTGGCACTGCCCAGGGATAGGCCTATTTCGAGCATGTCTAAACCTACCAGGTTTGTATCAAGTACATCTGCCACGCATCCAGTCCTTGGTTAACGACGCAAAGGCGCAGAATGCAGCACAACTCTTTCAATGTAGGCCTTGGGATGTACGGGTAAAGGCAGAATGTGTGTGCTACCATGTTAGAAAATGATGATTCTATTATAGACACAGAGGCAAGTGCTACAGTTCAGTCACATTCTTTTCAACACAGTTCAGAGCAGCAAAGGGCACATATCACAAACAGCATTTTCCATCATCCTAGGGAAAATGGCAGCATAAACTTCAACTGATAAAATAACAGAAGCAGCGTCAATCAGCATAGAGACCCATTTAACAAGTCACGCCCTGTCCTGTTCCTTTCTTTGTCTTGATGATCGAAGTTCTCCGTCCCTACTCAGTAACTGCAACCATCACTTGCAGGACACTTTACAGTAGATGAAACCTGTGCTCCTCTGTTTGTTGCGCTAAACATTCCATAAATTAGGCCCTAAGAAACATAAATGCACAACAATAACTTTCTAGCATTGATTGATTGATTTTTATTTATTATGCGCTTATACACACGTTTTTCAAAGCGCAACCATGCATGGGAAGGAAAGACATAGGGAAGACAAGACAAGCAATCTTACTAGGCATGGTACATTCAGATTATGCAGGTGAACAGAAAAGGAAGAGTGTGGGGTGGGGGCAATAGGGACAAGTGTGCCCAGTCCTGTCAGAGCATGGGTTAAGTGCAGGGAGATACCACTTTCCTGGGTCGTACCCGAAGTGCAGTAGTGCTGCAGCAAGTGCAAGGCACGGGGGCAAGTGCAGGAGACTGGAGCAGAAGTAGAGGAGAGAGCGCGAGAGAGCAGAAAGGGGTGGTTAGCAGGGGAGGCAGAGAGAGAAGGAGGAGGTGAAGAGGAAAGTCTTGAGGAGTTTCCAGAATATAAGGAGATCCGGCTCAAGACAGAAAGAGGCAGGGAGGATGTTCCAGAAGAAGGCACCTGCAGAGGATAGCAATCTCCCCCCCCCCAAGTCTCTGCTTGGAGAAGCGGCTCACCTACAGAGAATTGGAGGAAGACTAGTGGAGGGCTCAGGAAAGTGAGTATTTAGGAAGAGAGCATTGCAGATAGAGTGGGCACAGGCCCCAGAAAGCCTAGTGGTCTATGCAAAGGGTCTTGAACTTAATCCTTACAGCCACGGGGAGCCAGTGAAAGTATTTCAGCACCAGAGAGATGTGGCCCCTGCGCTTGAGGCCAAGGAAAAATCTTGCAGTTCTGTTCTGGATGAGTTGATGAGGAAGGAGGGTAGAAGAGGGCATGTTGAGAAAGAGGCTGTTGCAGTAGTCAAGCCTAGAGAGGACCAGGGGTCTGGAGATGGTGAGCCTCTGAGGGAAGGTGAGAAAAGGTCGAATACCTCTGAGGAGGTGCAGCTGGTAGTGGGATTTTTTTTAGAGATGTCCGTGATGTGACACGAGAAGGAGCTTGAATGAGAGCTGCATGTCATCTGCGTAGCACTGAAAGTTGGAGGTGAAGGTGGCTATCATACAGGCCAAGGGGGCATTTAGCCATTGAAAAACTAGAGGGATAGGTTAGATCCCTGGGGACAGCGCAAGTAGAGAGAGTGATAGTGTAGAGCAGGGGTGCACAACTGATTTTGACAGAGGGCCGAAAGTACCCTACATGATGGCTATAGTGAGCCGAAAAGTAAATGTGGGTGGGGCGGTTGGTGTGCCGTGGCAGGAGGCTTTTTCAACCCCTAATTTTTATTAAACACTATGCCCCATGGCTCCCACCCCTCATGCAAACACTATGCCCCAAGGCCCCCACCCCTCAAGCAAACACTATGCCCCATGGCCCCCACTCCCCAACCAAACACTATGTCCCATGGCCCCCACCCCTCATGCAAACACTATGGCCCAAGACACCCCCCTCAAGCAAACACTTTGCCCCATGACACCCCCCTCAAGCAAACACTATGCCCAATGACACCCACCCCTCATGCAAACACTATGCCCCATGACTCCCACTCCCCAACCAAACACTATGCCCCATGGCCCCCACCCCTCATGCAAACACTAGGCCCCAAGACACCCACCCCTCATGCAAACACTATGTCCTGTTGGGTGTCCTGACCCACGTTTGAGCTATCATGCTGCAACATTTGGTGCTGTGGGCTTAGAAAATCCAAGATGGCCAAAAAGCCCACAAGTGCGCCAGAATCCAGGAGAACCACGCAGTTTGTGCGCACACCAAAATGGTTACCTAACTTGCCACCCACCAGTGTAAAGAAAGATCTTTGTTAACAAAATCCACTGTTACTGATGTCAAAAAGTTGCTGAAATCGTGGCTCACCAGACCACTTTAAAGATTCAACCCTTTTGTGGGGTTCCACATAACCATTTTACTGTAAGGAGCCCCATCAAAACAATGTTAAGCAAGGATTATTTACTACCATGTAAGAACCATTCCTGTTTAGAATGCATTAATCCAAGAAAGATCCCAAAATTGCATGCAGTACCAACAAAATCCTCAAGGCGGCGCTAGCGGTCTAAACTCTGACAGGAGAACTGAGTGCAGTTGCTGACAAAGGGATTTGACTCAGCTGACTTCAAAGGCTAGATTTTAATTAAAAATTAGCCACCTGCTGTTCCCAGAGGTCTGAAGCCTGGGAAACCCTCTCACCTCCAGAGATTCACACCAGGAGTTAGAATCTCACATGACCTCTTGATTGATAGAAGGCAGACTGGCTGGGAGCCTCCTGGAGACCACGCAATAGGCTCTTGCAATTGAATAGGATATGTTGATTTTGACTGTTTCCTGTCAACAAAGGCCTGCCTGCCAGAAGACACATGTGACTGACCCACCCAAGTCTTGGAGGCGGACTCCAAAACTCTGAGAACTGAATTGAAAGCAAAATATATATTTTACAGAAACACTGATAACTCTTTGTAATCAAATGACAGAAATGTATAACTTTGAGAGCCTTAATTTAAAAAAATGTACCTTCAATTCAAGCCCAAACTCCAATTTGTGTGATGTTCTGGGGGCAAGCTAGCAGTTAAGAGGGTATTACTTAAAATGTATGCATGTTAAAAATCTGACACTTCATCAATTAATGTCCATACTCCTTGCGCACATGTGTGTAAATTTGGGTTAATGTCCGATATTGCAAAACCAGTTAAAAAGTGCAAATCTTGCCATTTCTGAATGCAAGCCCCCAGGAAGAGCAGATTTGGACAGTGTATACCTCCTGTGATATGTGATGGGTGCATGTAATTTTAAACAAATGTGTACCTGTGCAAATATGTCTTTTTTATCAAATATAGATTGTGTGCAATTTGACAGGGGAGTGTCCTTTCTGCAAGCCATTACATGACATCGCTCTGACACTCCACTTCTTTTTCCCAATCAAGAGAGAAAGGAAAGCTTGACCAATCTGCAGTTGAGAGAGGGGCTGGCTAGTGATGCTGCACACATACCCACTTTCAAAACACATAAAAGCAGACAGTCAGGACAGATAGGGACATTCTATTCCATCTGCTGCGGGACGCTCTGCTGGGAAAATCCATACTTTACCTCCATCAACCTCCAGAGAGCCAACATAGAGACTTCAATCTATCCACCTTCAGAGACCAAGATTTCACTTCAGAATTTGTAGCAGAGAGGTCAACTACAAGCTAAATCCCTCTTTAGCAGGCCTCAAATCAATGCCATTATCACAGCCAGGCGAGCTGTTTGAATTCTTTGCAAGAACTCTTGCCATTTGCCAGAGAGCAGTGTTGTATCCAGAGAGAGACCAGCTGAACCGGAGACCGCTGTATCCAGACCCACAGACCTGATCAGAACCAGAGACCCAGACCAGCAGAGTAGAGCTGACCCCGACGCTGTGCGCAGAGACCGTCCGTGGCGAGTGAAGAAAACCTGTTGACCAGATCCGTGGCGAGGCCCATTTATTTCAAAAATATATTGTGAGTACCTAGCAGAACTGTGAAGAACCAATCTCTTAGTTAAAATAATATAATTCAATCTATTTTAATCTAACCAGAACTGCCTCCTGTCACCTGTCATTTGCAAAGCTGTCACTGTGTCATTTCTAGTTGCTAGCTGTCACTTGTCACTTTGAACTTTAAAAATTTCAAATCTGAAAAACGACCTTTACCATATCGCTCATATCTCTGTGACCATTTGTCTTAGAGACTTGCAGTAACTTTCCTCTGAAAGCTGGGAATCTTGGCTTTTCAACGGACCTAGAACCGCATTCCTACCCGCTACACTTTTGCCGCAATCGCAAAAAACGCACTCGCAAATTTTACTGCGATTTGCAAATTTCTCCACGTGTGAAAACAGCAGCTTCCTTGCTTTCCTTGCTAAAAATTCGTTTGCCTCTTAAGAACCATCCCTGAATCTTTGCTAGAGTGAGCCTGGACTAATATTAACTTGATACCACTCACCCTGAACCTCTAGAGGGAATTAAAAGCATTTTAGCATATTTTTCACTTCATTGTCAGCACATATAAAAGCATTTTGGGCCTGTGTTTCAAACTTCTGTAGTCTAAGCTTGCTGGGGTGAACTGAATTACATTTGATTGCATTTCTGATAACTGTGTGCTTTCCTTCCATTTCCTTGCATTGCATAAAGGGGGAGTGGATTGCCAGAGAAAAGTGATTACATTGTTTTGTTGAAATCATATTGAGTATTTTCTGTATTGCATTTTCATTCAACATTGCATCCATCTGAACTTATATAAAGCATTCTCTACCACCTTATTCTTCTGTTCCTATTCAGAAGTGTGCTAGTGCCAGACTATCCATTATTGATTACTGCTCAGATTAAGTGTGATATTCAATTATTAATTTATTATAAAGTTTGATATATATATATATATATATTGTTTAAATTCTCAAATAAACCTTTTAACTTGCAAAACAGAACTACTTCTTGGCTCAAGTGGGGTCAGGGGGATTCCAAGAGAGGGGTGTTATATAGGGGTAGTCATCCAGAACGCATGAACTGGACATAAAGATATATCAATAAGGGTTTCCATTCAGTATCCCAGACTAGGCATTGACTTAGCTGTAGTGTTGAATTGAATCCTCTTACAAATTGGGGGCTCGTCCGGGACGTTTGGATTAGATCTATCACTTGTGCAGATTAATACAGTGTGCCAGCTGACCAGATACACATATCCGGTTGGATCACCACGCTGTGTTACGCTGTAAGGCACTCCTCAAAGGAACGCTCTAAGGAAAAGGTCTGTTTTGCAAAAATAAAATACAAACTTCTGTAAGTCAGGAAGGAACTCAAATTCCAGAATGACGACCTTGGTAGATATGAAAATAGCCAGGGAGCACTTCTTACATAAGCTATTTGTGAGAGGTGAGTGGACTCATCAGGACCAGGCGGTCTGGTTGCAAGCAATCGCACCCCAGATCACGGAAACAGGGTCAGATATATGGAGAGACCAGGGTCCCTTACATGTGGCCCTGAGTGCACTATATATGTCCTCTAAGGCCAAGGATGAGCACAACAAGATTGCCAGGGTAGCGGCATATTTATATTTACATATGGGAGCCATGCAGGACAAATGTGCTGAAGGCCAAGATCTGGCGAGTAGGCAACTGCTGGCATTACAGAAGGTCCAATCTGACCTGGTCTCTTCTGAGCAGAGGCTGCAGGGGAGCCAGGAGTCAGAAAATGAGAGTAGACAGCACATCATTAAAATAAAGAGGGATATGGACATCCTGCAACAGGAAAAGGCTGACCAGGATACTAGATTTCTGGCCCTGCAGAAGGAGCACCAAGACAGTTTTAACAGGGCATGCACGGAGCAGGTAGCCACCCTGCAAAGTCATCTAGATAGAGTGAAGGCAGAGAGCAACAAACTGATTTTGAAAGACCTGGATACCCAGGCAGAGTTTGATGAAGAACGCCAGAAAGCTGGTGCCTTTCAAAGGCAGAGGGACGACCTGGCGGCACAAATGCAGGCTCTTAGTCAGGAAAGAGACGCCTTAGGCCAGGAAGTCTGCCATTTAAAAAGAAAAACAGAAGAAAATCACTTGGCCCTCCAGGGGCTGGGTGACCTCCAAAAAGAACACCAGAACTTGTTAGAACACACCAGGAGGGTGGAGGATGCTCTGGCAAGAAAGGAGCAGGCCAATAGGGACACAGCTCAGGAGGTAACCCTCCTGCAGCAAAGACTTGCCCAGTGCTCCAGGACCAATCAGGAAACGCAGAGAGAGAATGAGGCTCTCTGCCAGCACAATGTAGGCTCCAACAACAGGTAGCGATGCAGGAGAGACTGATAGAGTCTAGTAAGGCCTTAACTGCGGAACTAAAGGCGCAGGATCTTGCATTGCAACAGGGAGCAGGGGCGGATAGAGACCAGGTTCGCTGGGAAAGGGAAACTCCTGAGCATAACCTCAGGAGCCCTAGTACCAGAGGCCTTTATCTCTCTCAGTCCCTGGACTCTGCCACCCCCATGTCCCCTGGCGCACATGAGCACCGGGCCACAGGGATGGCAGATTACTATCCAGCCAGAAGCATGGGGCTCATAGGCCAGTACCTCCCAGGAATGGATGGGCGGGCATCCGGGTAGGCCCATTAAGGGCATCCTGAAAACCTCTGGCCAGTTAGGTCAGTGGGGGTGGGTACCCATCAAATCCTGGCAGCAAAGAGGAATCTGAAGACTCCTCTGAACGGTACAGGACACAGGAGACCAGGTCCCCACATTCTGCCAGCCATTCCCAGGCTCTCAGAATCCGGGAAAACCTGGAAGAGCAGACGGGAACCTCTGGGAGCAGTGCCTCTGAGTCAGAAGATGAATGGACCAGGGTTACCCGGACCAAAAGGGCCAATAAGACAAAAAGGGCCTTGCTTAAGGACCCCTTAAAGCAGATTAAGGCAATCAGGAGCGTCATCACGCCTTATCATAAGAACGCCAAGTATTCTGTTTGGGAGCACTTAGAGTTGTTTGAGCAAATGATGGAGACTTTCCATTTGAAGGACAGCCAAAGCTGTATTCAATATGTAAAGTGGACCTTCTCCCCGGGATACTCCAGTTTCTTTGCGGGGCTGGAGGACCAAAATCATTTAAGATGGTCCACCTATAAGGCGGCCATCTTGAAACATTTTTCTACTCATAGAAATCCTCAAGAGGCGGGCAAGGCAGCCTACAATTTACAATGTGAGGAGGATCAGGCCCCACAAGAATTTGTGCAGGAGTTAAAGCGTGCTTTTGCACAGACCACAAGAAGGGTGCGCATGGATAGCAGAGAATTTATTAATACGTTTTTTCCATGCCTTGCCCAAATACATAATGACCCAGCTCGTGAGGGATTTTCACGAGAAAAGATCTTTAGACTGGGTCATTGAACAGGTGACCCGGATCTATGAGGTGCAGAAGCCAATAGAAAATAAAAATAATGCGCCCAAAAATCCCAAAGTCAACAACACCCCTGCTGCTGCCAAGGTGGCAGAGGTAAAGGTCACCCCCGTTTTAGAGTTGGAGATGGGGGGGCCTAAAAACCTACCTGCACCTAATAATGCTAGGCCCAGAAGGTCCTCGGGCCAGTCACAGACAGGGAGCCAGGGAGGCAGCCCCACAAATGGGGTCCCTCGCTCTCCTGATTATGTAAGCCCCCGTTACAAGGGAAACAGACCCATCCTGGGTTATGTGTGGACTCCTCCAGCCCAAGGGGGGGGATCCAGCCAAGCACCTAACCCAGAGAACTTCCCTCCCAACTTCTCACAGGAGGGCAGAAACTCACCAAACCCTGGGCAGAACTTCTTCCCCAGGTATCCACCCAACTTCCAGCCCCAAAATCCTCCACCCTTCTTTCCCCAATTCCCTGAGCCCAGACAACCGAATCCGGGAGAGGGGAGGCCAAGGGTGGAGGGGTATCCAAATCTTCCCAACCAGGGGTACTACCAAAGAAGGGATAGCTACCCTTCCCGGGATCAGCCCAGGGGAGAAAACAGGGCCCCGTATCAGCCTGAGCGGGTTTCCCAGTTAGAGCGCCAGGTTCAAAACATGGCGCGGGATCTGGGTCACATACTGAGGGCTCAGCAGAACCCTCAGATCGGCATTCCGGCGCAGAACGCACCCAACTCTGGACCTGGTGCTCCAGAACAATGACGGGGGCAGCACCCCGATAACTCACCGGTTCCCAGGGAGGAGGCACAAAGGGAAGGGGGGTGTAAAGCCTTGGAGGAAGCTTCCTTCCTCACTTGTAAACAGCCCCTGGAAACCCAGGAACCGGAAACAAAATCTCTTGCCCCTGAAAGTCTGCCTCCTAAGGAGCAGAGGGGGGGTAGGAGAAACAAAAGACCCAAACAGACTCAGTTTGAGGAGGAGGTACAGATCTTCCAATTTGAGGGAGAGGGATCCTCAGAGGATCCTGGGAAAAGGATCTTCTCCTTCAGAGAGGGGGGAACTCCTCCCAAAGAAAAATGGGTCCCTAGGGATGCAAATCCAGACTGGGGAGATGTGGAGACTGAGCTACCGCCGCCCACCATCTCATCCCAGAACCAACCGCAAGAAAATCCCCTGGTTCAAACCCATCCTGATGACTGCCTCCAAAAAGGGCGGGGCGTCCCAGAACCGGAACCAGGGGAACCCACAATGGATCTGATCTCCAGTTGCCAACTTTTTCTTTCAGATTCCCAAGGCTCTCCACAGAATTCTGCCCAAATCTCTTCACTAGCGATGTCCAAAACCAGAAAGTTAGCCCACCAGTTGTCCAAAAATGTGCATTATCTGTGCCCCCTTGAGGAGAAGGAGGGAAGATACTATGCCCCGGTACAAGTACAGGGGCAGGGTACAATTTTGGCACTGGTGGACACTGGATCTCAAGCTACCCTTCTGTCCAGAAGGGCCTTTGACGAACTGAATGCAGGAAGGGGAGAGAATTACCAAATTCCTCTCACCTCACTTCCCGGACAACTCCAGAACTTTGACGGGAAGGAAATTCCCGTCGAGGGGACGGCAGACTTGGACATTAAAATTGGGCGACACAAGTTGAAACACCCGGTCATAGTTGTGACTCCAGAGGGCACCCCTTGTTTACTAGGGAATGACCTCCTGAGAAGGTTGTCACCCCTAATAGATTGCGTAAACAAGGTCCTCTGGACCCAGACTAGCCGACCAATAAAATTAAAACAGAGTGTCAACCATGTTAGTTTAAACGGCACCTGCCACATGGTTGAACAAAAATCTGACCAAGTAGAATTTCACTTCCAGAACAACCAAATTCCAGACGTGACAGTAATAGCAGTAGGACAACAGACTGGTGATGGGGGGTCCTCTCTATTTCTGAAAATCAACCTTCCTTCCAGTTTAAGGTGGTATTCCACACTGGAAGGAAACACCCTGAAATTCTTTACCAATCCACAATCAGAAACTCCCACTCCTATAGTCCAGAAAGATGTGAAATCAGCTCAGAGCCTGGCTGAGATTCAGCAAATTGGAGAGCAGTTGTTCATCCCTGTTCAGTTAAATGATGGGAAGGACTCTGTTCTCGCTCGAGTGTGTGTGAACAACGGTAAGAGCTTCATCAGCGGAGCCATGTTCCGCCAACTCCCAAAAGATCCAGCCATTCCCACATTCAAACTGATAGACAAATGGGAAATGGACCTGGAAGCACCTAATTCCAAACAGCTCCTGCCAAGCAGGTGTATGCTCAAAATCTCCATTGGCAACAAGAGCATAGTCCATAATTGTTGGGTCGTGCGAGACGACACTGCCGCCTTTTACTTAGGCAGTGACATTCTCAATCGCTTTGCCATTAGTTTGGACCTAATAAACTTCAAAGCTTGGTCCCGATTAGCGGACAATCCCATTGGCTTTGATGATCCAGAAAAAGCATTTAGGTCAGCTCAATTGCTACCTTATGCAGTTGAAATTCAGATCAAAGAGGAAGTCACCATCTCAGAAAGGACCCGACAATTCTCCCTGGAAGTGAAAGTTAAAAGAGGACAACATTTGAAAAACCCTGATGCTTACATACATCTAAATGCTTCTCTCCAACAGCAAGGGTTAGGGGTAAACCCAACACCATTAGTCAACATAGAACATGACACCATTCTAATAGAGGTGGATAACAGCGACTTAAAGAGTATTACTCTAGCCGCAGGCACCATTATTGGAATGGCGGTTGATAACCGACATTTTTCCATCGATTTAGGTAATGAACTGTTAGGGCCAATCCCCAAGGACTGCTTTGACAGTGACAGTGATGACAATACAACACCAGACAGGATTTTTACCCGGCATGGGGGGAACTTCCTGGTGTACACTTCCTGCCCCTATGGCAAGGAAGATGTGACTTGTGACTTCAGGAGGGATGAGGTGATTTTCCAGGTCCATGAGGGCTGCCTTTCCCACCTGAAGCCTCCGGTCCAAATCAGCACTCTGACCAGGAACTTCTCCACCCAGCTGGAGGAGGCCGCGGAGATAGCCAAACCAGAAGTCTTTCCAGGCTTCAGGCAGATGGTGGAAGAAAGAGTCAACCTAGCTGATGCCTGTGTGACTCTGGAACCAAAGCAAAAGTTGAAACAAGTTTTCTTGGATTTCCAAGATCTCTTTGCGGTAGACTCATATGACTGTGGTCGCACTGACATCCACACAACAACAATCCCCACGGACCCTGGCATGACTCCTGTGTTTGTGAAGCAATATCGCTTGCCTCTCGCATCAATGGAGTCCCTTACTGAAATAATTAAGAACCTTGAGTCCCGGGGAATAATCCGTCCAGTCCACAGCACCTTCAATAATCCGGTGCTGGGAATATTGAAGCCAAACGGCCAGTGGAGACTCTGCGCCAACCTCAGGGAGCTCAACAAACGGGTCCATACTTCCCGATGGCCTCTGCCCTACATTGACCAAGGGCTGGCCCAGATCCAGGGGTCACAGGTATTCACGGCAATAGACCTGACCAATGGATACTGGACCGTGCCGGTCAGTAGGGAGGACCAATACAAGCTGGCTTTTACCTTTGGGGGCAAGCAGTATACATGGGCCCGGACTCCCTTCGGATACCTTAACTCCGGTAATGAATTCAATATTTTCCTACATAAGGCCATGCCCGACCTGGGTGCGAGGGGTAACCTGGCTTATGTAGATGATGTCCTCATCAAAAGTTCATCTGTGGAGGAACACATAGCGGAGATCCGTTATATTCTGACCCAGTTGAGGGCCGCCGGAGCAAAACTTTCCTTTCAGAAAGCACAGTGGTGTAGAACCCGTGTTAATTTCTTGGGGCATGAGATTACTCCTCAGGGTCTCTGTCCCCAGGAAAAGAAGGTGGAAGCACTCCAAAAACTGAAAGACCCCACAACTCTGCGGGAACTAAGGAGCCTCTTTGGACTGACTAATTACAGCAGAAAGTTCATTGAGGGCTACGCAGAGATTACCAGACCCCTGATTCATCTCCTGAAGGGGGGGGTCAAGTGGGAATGGGGTCCAGAACAAGCCGAGGCGGTAAAACAACTCAAAAGAAGCCTCTCAAAAGCGCCTTGCCTAGTTTACCCTGTCAGAAACAAGGAGTTCTTCCTGGAGACGGGGTTCTCTAATACGTGCTTGACGGCAGTATTATACCAAAAGCATGACAAGGTCAATAAAGTAATCTCCTAAGCGAGCAAAACTTTATCCTCTGTGGAGGAAAAATTCAACGATTGTGAGAAGGCACTCCTGGCAACGGTGTGGGCATTGAAGAATTACCGCCCGTTTATCCATGGGGAACACATCATAGTGGAGACTCCACACCAGCCTCTGCAATATCTCCAAAGTGACAGAATCCGGGCCGGAAATGTGAGTAATTCCCGAATTACTTCCTGGATTCTATCAATGCAAGGCTTTCCTGTGGAGGTCAGATATGGCCAAAACAAGAAGAGTCCCCTCGCGCAAGGTCTGGCTGACTTGCATGATTGTGCCAGAGAAAACTGTCTTGAGGACGAAAGTCTAAAAATCAAGGACAACACGGAGGCATACCTTAATTCCCCATACAAAGTCTTTGAAGAGGACAAGTGTGAGGGAATGCCCACTGTCTATGTGGATGGATGCTCGTACCATGTTGACAACGACGGGGAGAAAGAACTGGTGGCTGGCGTAGGGAATGCATGGGTGAAGGAGTTCCCAGAACCCTCCGCTGGATACAAAATAGGTCCCCGTAGTAGTCAGGTGGCAGAATTGATGGCTGTGCATCAGGCCATCCTCACTGCTGTCCAGCATCAACTCCGCGAACTGGTCATAATCACAGATTCGGATTATGTACGGAACGGGTTCGTGGAGCACTTGGTTAATTGGAAAACCACAGGCATGTTATGTGCTAACAACAAACCCTTGAAACATGGGAAGTTGATCCAAAACATTGATGATCTGGTCACCTCGAATGAGATGACCATCTATTGGAAAAAGATCAAGGGTCATTCCAAAGTAGAGGGACCAGACAAAACTGGAAATGACTTAGCTGATCAGCTGGCCAAAACCGGGGCCATCCATGGGGATCTAATTGAGATTGAGTCCCTGTTGGGGGAAATCCAGGTCACTGCTATCACTAGGTCCCAGACAAATGCTCACAACGACCTTTCAATTGCACAATGGAGTAAGGAGACCCCTGATGCTGATTTAATTACAGCTCAGAAAGGGGATCCAATAATTGGTAAATTTTACCAGCACCTTGAGGACCCTGAGAACTTTCCCCTGACGGATACCGATTACACTGGGAAAGAGGACCTAAGAGTGTTGATGAAATGTCCAAAAATGTTCTGAATCCAAGACGGTTTGCTGGTAAGGAAATCCAAAGCTGGCCACGATCAGTGGGTGGTTCCTACCTCATTCCGAAGCCTGATGTTAAGTCACGCCCATGATGCGGCCACCGCTGGTCATAGGGGGTTTCACACAACACTGGAAATCTTAAGAGAGGTTGCATACTGGCCACACATGGGCCAGGACCTCAACCAATACTTGAAGGGTTGTCTTGTGTGTGCACAATTTCAGCCAACATCCCTCACACACCGTGCACCCCTCCAAAAGAGGGGGATGACACTGCCATGGTCAGATTTACAAATCGACTTTGTAGGCCCCGTGATTCGCTCTGCTAGGGGGAATAAGTACATGTTGACTGTGACATGCCTGTTTACCAAGTGGGTGGAATGTCTCCCAGCCCCAAATTGCAAGGCAGAAACTGCAGCTGCCCTGATGATTAACCACATCTTTTCCCGTTTTGGTCTACCTCAAAGGATTGAGTCAGACAGAGGTAGCCACTTCACCAGTGAAGTGATGACAAAGATGTGGGAGATACTGGGGGTCAAAAGGAAGTTGCATATTGCTTACCGGCCAGCTTCTTCTGGGGCAGTAGAGAGATATAACCGAACCATTGTGAGCATATTAAAGAAGTTTGTGGCAGATTCTGGGCCAAGTTGGGATATTCGATTACCTCTGGTCCTAATGGCCATCAGATCTACCCCTTCATCTGCAACCAAAATGTCACCATTTGAGTTGATGACTGGGCGCAAGATGGTGCTTCCTCAGCATTTGCTCTACAGGACCCAAGAGCAGACACTGATAAATGCCTCCACAACTCATGAGTATGTGGAGAATTTAAGGAAACACCTTCAACATGCTTTTGCTTATGCTCAGCGGAATCTAGAAAGATCAGCTGATAGCATGAAGACCCACTATGACCTCAAGACTTCCAGGAAGGAATATCAGGTGGGGGACCGGGTCTATCTATACAATTTCCAAAGGAACCAGGCCAAACAGCGAAAATGTTTGCCTACATGGAAGGGACCCTTTGAGATTATAGACAAAATCTCCCCTGTGGCCTACAAGATCCGCATCCCCAAAGGCGGTTTGGCAGAGGGGGAAGACAAGTGGGTCCACATTAACAAGTTGAAGTGTTGCCATCCCAGGCACACTCTGCAACAACTGGAGGAATCGTCTGGAATCCTAGAGGGTACTGTCTCAGATTAATTCAGTTCTAACTTAAAATATCCTACATATCGCCTATCAAATTCTGTGTTTCTCAAGTTGGGTGTTTTCGTTTTTGAATGCAAAAAGAAATGTGCATGTCCATATGTTTTGACTATAAATTTATATGCCACCCCACTATATCAATGGTGGGGAAAAAATGTCTATGAATAGGTATTGCCGCTCTTCCTTTGTTGTCCTAGGAGAAAGAAAACCTCGAGACTGGCTAAGGAGGACGATCTGGAGACCGGGAGCAGAGACGCGGGGGGCCCAGGGTACCGCCCAATATTCCCATCAGGACCGGCGAGGAGAACCGATCGATCAGTACTGGATGGAGGAAAAGACGCTGAACTGTGCCATTTGCAGAACTGGAAGAAGATTATGCGGACAGACCAGTGCGTGGGTCAAAACCCTTGTGCACCCGACTCCCCATCGACTCAAATTCAAAGGGCAGTCACGTGGGGGGATCTGTTGGGTGTCCTGACCCACGTTTGAGCTATCATGCTGCAACATTTGGTGCTGTGGGCTTAGAAAATCCAAGATGGCCAAAAAGCCCACAAGTGTGCCAGAATCCAGGAGAACCACGCAGTTTGTGTGCACACCAAAATGGTTACCTAACTTGCCACCCACCAGTGTAAAGAAAGATCTTTGTTAACAAAATCCACTGTTACTGATGTCAAAAAGTTGCTGAAATCGTGGCTCACCAGACCACTTTAAAGATTCAACCCTTTTTTGGGGTTCCACATAACCATTTTACTGTAAGGAGCCCCATCAAAACAATGTTAAGCAAGGATTATTTACTACCATGTAAGAACCATTCCTGTTCAGAATGCATTAATCCAAGAAAGATCCCAAAATTGCATGCAGTACCAACAAAATCCTCAAGGCGGCTCTAGCGGTCTAAACTCTGACAGGAGAACTGAGTGCAGTTGCTGACAAAGGGATTTGACTCAGCTGACTTCAAAGGCTGCATTTTAATTAAAAATTAGCCACCTGCTGTTCCCAGAGGTCTGAAGCCTGGGAAACCCTCTCACCTCCAGAGATTCACACCAGGAGTTAGAATCTCACATGACCTCTTGATTGATAGAAGGCAGACTGGCTGGGAGCCTCCTGGAGACCAAACAATAGGCTCTTGCAATTGAATAGGATATGTTGATTTTGACTGTTTCCTGTCAACAAAGGCCTGCCTGCCAGAAGACACATGTGACTGACCCACCCAAGTCTTGGAGGCGGACTCCAAAACTCCGAGGACTGACTTGAAAGCAAAATATATATTTTACAGAAACACTGATAACTCTTTGTAATCAAATGACAGAAATGTATAACTTTGAGAGCCTTAATTTAAAAAAATGTACCTTCAATTCAAGCCCAAACTCCAATTTGTGTGATGTTCTGGGGGCAAGCTAGCAGTTAAGAGGGTATTACTTAAAATGTATGCATGTTAAAAATCGGACACTTCATCAATTAATGTCCATACTCCTTGCGCACATGTGTGTAAATTTGGGTTAATGTCCGATATTGCAAAACCAGTTAAAAAGTGCAAATCTTGCCATTTCTGAATGCAAGCCCCCAGGATGGGTGATATGTGATGGGTGCATGTAATTTTAAACAAATGTGTACCTGTGCAAATATGTCTTTTTGATCAAATATAGATTATGTGCAATTTGACAGGGGAGTGTCCTTTCTGCAAGCCATTACATGACATCGCTCTGACACTCCACTTCTTTTCCCCAATCAAGAGAGAAAGGAAAGCTTGACCAATCTGCAGTTGAGAGAGGGGCTGGCTAGTGATGCTGCACACACACCCACTTTCAAAACACATAAAAGCAGACAGTCAGGACAGATAGGGACATTCTATTCCATCTGCTGCGGGACGCTCTGCCGGGAAAATCCTTACTTTACCTCCATCAACCTCCAGAGAGCCAACATAGAGACTTCAATCTATCCACCTTCAGAGACCAAGACTTTACTTCAGAATTTGTAGCAGAGAGGTCAACTACAAGCTAAATCCCTCTTTATCAGGCCTCAAATCATTGCCATTATCACAGCCAGGCGAGCTGTTTGAATTCTTTGCAAGAACTCTTGCCATTTGCCAGAGAGCAGTGTTGTATCCAGAGAGAGACCAGCTGAACCGGAGACCGCTGTATCCGGACCCACAGACCTGATCAGAACCAGAGACCCAGACCAGACCAGCAGAGTAGAGCTGACCCCGACGCTGTGCGCAGAGACCGTCCGTGGCAAGTGAAGAAAACCTGTTGACCAGATCCGTGGCGAGGCCCATTTATTTCAAAAATATATTGTGAGTACCTAGCAGAACTGTGCAGAACCAATCTCTTAGTTAAAATAATATAATTCAATCTATTTTAATCTAACCAGAACTGCCTCCTAACTGTCACCTGACATTTGCAAAGCTGTCACCTGTCATTTCTAGTTGCTAGCTGTCACTTGTCACTTTGAACTTTAAAAATTTCAAATCTGAAAAATGACCTTTACCATATCGCTCATATCTCCGTGACCATTTGTCTTAGAGACTTGCAGTAACTTTCCTCTGAAAGCTGGGAATCTTGGCTTTTCAGCTAACCTAGAACCGCATTCCTAACCCCTACACTTTTGCCGCAATCGCGAAGAACGCACTCGCGAATTTTACCGCGATTTGCAAATTTCTCCACGTGTGAAAACAGCAGGTTCCTTGCTTTCCTTGCTAAAAATTCGTTTGCCTCTTAAGAACCATCCCTGAATCATTGCTAGAGTGAGCCTGGACTAATATTAACTTGATACCACTCACCCTGAACCTCTAGAGGGAATTAAAAGCATTTTAGCATATTTTTCACTTAATTGCCAGCCATATAAAAGCATTTTGGGCCTGTGTTTCAAACTTCTGTAGTCTAAGCTTGCTGGGGTGAACTGAATTACATTTGATTGCATTTCTGAGAACTGTGTGCTTTCCTTCCATTTCCTTGCATTGCATAAAGGGGGGAGTGGATTGCCAGAGAAAAGTGATTACATTGTTTTGTTGAAATCATATTGAGTATTTTCTGTATTGCATTTTCATTCAACATTGCATCCATCTGAACTTATATAAAGCATTCTCTACCGCCTTATTCTTCTGTTCCTATTCACAAGTGTGCTAGTGCCAGACTATACATTATTGATTACTGCTCAGATTAAGTGTGATATTCAATTATTAATTTATTATAAAGTGTGATATATATATATATTGTTTAAATTCTCAAATATACCTTTTAACTTGCAAAACAGAACTACTTCTTGGCTCAAGTGGGGTCAGGGGGATTCCAAGAGAGGGGTGTTATATAGGGGTAGTCATCCAGAACGCATGAACTGGACATAAAGATATATCAATAAGGGTTTCCATTCAGTATCCCAGACTAGGCATTGACTTAGCTGTAGTGTTGAATTGAATCCTCTTACAGTCCCATGGCCCCCACTCCCCAACCAAACACTATGCCCCATGACACCCACCCCTCATGCAAACACTATGCCCCAAGACACCCACCCCTCAAGCAAACACTATGCCCCATAGCCCCCACTCCCCGACCAAACACTATGCCCCATGACACCCACCCCTCATGCAAATACTATGCCCCAAGACACCCACCCCTCATGCAAACACTATGCCCCATTACACCCACCCCTCATGCAAACACTATGCCCCAAGACATCCACCCTCATGCAAAAACACTATGCCCCAAGACACCCACCCCTCAAGCAAACACTATGCCCCATGCCACCAAGCATGCACCATGCATACATACTCATACAGACCCCAAAGCCCCGACCCCTGCATACAAACTAACAAGCATACACCATGCACCCATACAGACCCGAACGCCCACCCCAACACAGCACACAAACCCACAAGCATACACCATGCACCCATACAGACCCGAACCCCCACCCCAAACTCAGCACACAAACCCACAAGCATACACCATGCACCCATACAGACCCGAACCCCCCCACCCCCAACTCAGCACACAAACTCACAAGCATACACCATGCACCCATACAGACCCCACCCCCAACTCACCATACAAACTCACAAGTATACACCATGCACCCATACAGACCCAAACCCCCCACCCCCAACTCAGCACACAAACCCACAAGCATACACCATGTACCCATACAGACCCGAACCCCCACCCCCAACTCAGCACACAAATCCACAAGCATACACCATGCACCCATACAGACCCAAACCCCCATCCCCCAACTCAGCTCACAAACTCACAAGCATACACCATGCACCCATACAGACCCCACCCCCAACTCACCATACAAACTCACAAGTATACACCATGCACCCATACAGACCCGAACCCCCCACCCCCAACTCAGCACACAAACCCACAAGCATACACCATGCACCCATTCAGGCCCGAACCCCCCACCCCCAACTCAGCACACAAACTCACAAGCATACACCATGCACCCATACAGACCCCACCCCCAACTCACCATACAAACTCACAAGTATACACCATGCACCCATACAGACCCAAACCCCCACCCCCAACTCAGCACACAAATCCACAAGCATACACCATGCACCCATACAGACCCCACCCCCAACTCACCATACAAACTCACAAGTATACACCATGCACCCCTACAGACCCGAACCCCCCACCCCCAACTCAGCACACAAACCCACAAGCATACACCATGCACCCATTCAGGCCCGAACCCCCCACCCCCAACTCAGCACACAAACCCACAAGCATACACCATGCACCCATACAGACCCGAACCCCCCCCACCCCCAACTCGGCACACAAACTCACAAGCATACACCATGCACCCATACAGACCCCACCCCCAACTCACCATACAAACTCACATGCATACACCATGCATCCATACAGACCTGAACCCCCCACCCCCAACTCACCAAACAAACTCACAAGCATGCACGCATACAGACCCAGACCCCCCACCCCCACATCTCAACATACACTGAACGTGCACACAACAACAACAAACATTCAGGCAGACCGACCCCTCCAACCTCCCCCCCCAGCATCTCAACATACACTTCACTTGCACACAAACACATTCAGGCAGACCCGATACACACCCCACCCCCGCATCTCAACACACACTGCACTTGCACACCAACACATTCAAGCAGACCCGACACACACCCCACCCCTCATCTCAACATACACTGACCTTGCACACAAACACATTCAGGCAGACCCGACCCCCACACCCCCTCCACATCTCAACACACACTGCACTTGCACACAAACACATTCAAGCAGACCCGACACACACCCCACCCCCGCATCTCAACATACACTGAACTTGCACACAAACACATTCAGGCAGACCCCCACCCCTCTCCGCATCTCAACACACAATCCACTTGCACACAAACACATTCAGGCAGACCCGACACACACCCCACCCCTGCATCTCAACATACACTGAACTTGCACACAAACACATTCACGCAGACCCGACCCCCCACACCCACTCTGCATCTCAATACACACTGCACTTGCACACAAACACATTCAAGCAGACCCGACACACACCCCACCCCCGCATCTCAACATACACTGCAGACATACAAATACAAACACACCCATACACACCCGACACACCCCCCCACCTCCGCATCTCAACATACATACAAAAACAAAAAACACAGTCAAGACGGACCCGAGACAGACACACACACACAAACATACAGCCCCCCCACCATGTACTTACCCAGACGTGCTGGAACGCTGGCGAGGCTTCTGGCACTACGGCTGGCATGGCAAGCAAGGCTGAAATGCCTTACTGGCCACGCCAGCCGTAGTGCTGGCACTCCAATAGTGCAGCACACACGCACTACGTGGCTCATAGGAGCTGCGTGGTTTGTGTGCACTGAACCAATGAGGGCCAGTGTTTTGTCCGGCCCGAAAGACAACAAAGACTTTCCTAATGGAGGGCGGCCGATGCTGCTTGCGGGCCGCCCTCCATTAGGAAAGTCTTTCTGCCTCGTGGGCCGGACAAAGCGGCATGGCGGGCCGCAACTGGCCCGCGGGCCGTATGTTGTGCACCCGTGGTGTAGAGGAAAGACCCCAGTTCCACCTGGGATGGGCGTTCAGAGAGAAAGGAGGTTAGCAACTCCAGGGCCTGATCAGTGATTCACAGGGTATCACAGAGATGTGCGATTAGGGTGTTGTGATTCAGCAATACGTGCAACTGCTTTACCGAATAGCAGAAAATACTCCCTTCCCGTGGTTTTAATAGAATCGTGACTTTCCAGAACGACGTTACGGAAAATCTATATTCTATGGCAACATCACATGACCATATTATGCTAATTTACAGCTTGTTTACTAGGTATGGGTGAGCCGGCTTAAATCAGATTCATGACTATTTAAACAATGGATTACGAATTGGCTCAAAAGATGCAAACTATATGGATCTGAAGTTCAAAATGGCTCGAAACCATTGAACTGAAATTCAAGCTACTTGTATAGATAAGAGTATCTTATGGCTCAACTCAGCTCAAATAATTCTCTATGGTAATACTGAAATCTGGGATACTGGTAGCTTAGGAAATGATGCATATGGCATCATGTCCTGCCTGGAGCCATTATGTTGCAGGGAAAACATAAACACAGGCCTATTGACATTGTGTGCTTCATACCAAGGCCTTCCTGGCTCAAAATCCCTATCTATCTTAAAAACATTGCTTTGTTTGTGTAGTTGTGTAGTTGAATCCTTTTATTTGAAGAAAAACGTATTCGTTTGGTTTACTTTTTGGTTTACTTTATTTAAATATAAAAGAAAATAAGTCAGGCCCAGGTTCATTGAGTCAATGCTTAGTCATCAAGCTGCTGGCTCAATCAGTACCTCGCGACAGTATTTCAAAGGGCACATTTCATATAAGGAAAATCTAACAAAGTTTGGGTTGTATTTTTTGTTCCATATTTGAATTAGGGATTTGTTTTCTCTAATTTTTTGGTATTCTTTAACAGATGAAAACACTGGGAAAGTAAAACTTGGACATAAAATCCGAAATGGGGAAGAGATCAGGATTTGATGCTGCCTCACTGCACGTGCTTCAGGTGAGCCTGTCATATGGCTGAATGAGACTGACGCAAATGTGCCTCAGTAGACACTCTGCTATCACCTGCAATGCAACCACTGCCCCCACAGACCATGGCATATCAAATGATACTCACCCCAGGGTACATGATGGGACCTACTGATGCTGCCGGCAGTCCTCGCTTCTGAGGACTCCCCTGAATGTTGCCGTCTACTTTGCCAGTGGAAGGGCTGCAGCAGGACTCTGCCTCAGCATCCTGAAGAGAAAACAGTGGCATGCTTTTTCTCCAGGTATAAAAGCATGCTTGTGAAGTGAAGTGGGGACGTCCACCATGGTCCACAATGTTCCCAACAAATAGTTCACTTCCCGAGGGAAGTATTATTTGTCCACAGGCTTGCCTAACAAGCAGCAACATGTTGTCAGGCCACTGATTCTTATTTGAGTTGGGCCCACTGGACTCTTCTGCACCTCTGTGTGAGAGAGCAGAACCCGAAGTGCAGCCTGGGTTGGTGGCATTGATGGAGATTCCATTGCATCCACATTGGGCTGCAGCTCCTGCACAGCCTGCATTGATGAGGGCTCCTGCCCTTCTCCCAGAGTCTGCTCCTAGGTTTGAGACACAAATGGTTTTCTTCACTTAGATTTAAATTGTATTTGCCTCCCCGCTCTCACTCCTCGTGTTCTGTTTCACTTATCACTATATGTATCCAGTGCCTCTTCCCTTCTCCACCAGCTAGCACACGCTCTGTCTTCCTATCTGTTCTCAGCTCACAGCTACAACAGGAAACTGGATGTATGTCATCCAGTGACTTTAAAAAATAACACAGGCATCAGTTACCTTAACGTGAGTGAATTATCCTTGAGCCAATAATAAAAAAGCAAACTTTATGTGATCTAGTTGACTTGACATGGTTTGAGACAATGCATGTCAATTGGTCCAAATCATGTGTTGAGCTAGCATCCTGGGATGAAGTATGTCCTATGAATTTATTATGTTATGGTATTATGATTTATACTGTGCACTGCTACCATTTTCATGGTCTCGAAGGGCTCTGGCAGATCTGAAAAGGAACAAGGGCTTTAGTTAGTGGGATAGAGAGGGAAGTCCTGGAGAGCTGTGATATGCTGTTTTTAGCTTCAGTTTAGAAAAAAGGTTGCTGTACTGGGTTTGTTTTTAGTTGGTAAGGGTTAGGTTGCGTTTTTTGTATCAGTGTGTGTGGGACGCTTTGTGTGTAATTGGTTAGGTTTTCTATGGCGTGTTGTGTTTGTTTGGGTGTTTACATTTTTTGGTGGTTTTTGGTTTCTGCTGCGGAAGAGGTTTGTGCATGTTTTGTTTGGTGTTTGAGGCTGAGTATGCAGGATATCAGAACGTTTTTAGCTGGGTTAGCTAGTGATGTTACTGGTATGTGCCCTTCAATGCAATGGTTGTGCTGGTATGGCATGGTTCATATCCTTCTATGGTGGTTTGTCTTAAAATGCTTTCTTTAGTTGGGAGTATCCAGGTTCCCTTTTTTATTCGTTTTCGGCTGTTTTCAGTGTTTATTTTGTGTTCTGTTGGCTGCTTCCCTTCAACAGTATTTCCTGTTTAGCTTGGTGAGTTAAAGAGCCATGTTTTGATCAATGTACTGAATTTTAGCTGGTCGTCTGTTGTCCGCATTGCCTTCGGGAGTGAATTATCTCAAGTCGATTTGACACTCTCAGAGATAATTGATGCCTATTGGCTCAAATAGTGTAGAATTGACCCGCTAATATAGTCACTGGATGACATACATCTTGATAATATTTTGACAAGTGAACAATTTCGAGAGACACATGAGCCAAATGAGGCATTTTGCGACTCGGCTCAAATCGGCTTACCAGAAAAATCGATGGCAAATCAACTGGAAAGAGCTGATTTCGAACAATTGGAAAAAAAGTTGAGCAGCAATTGATATGAGCACTTAAGGCTTGCCATCCCTACTTCTTATCTATGGAAATGCCACATAGTTAATTGGACTAAAATTAAATCTTTTAAACACTGCTTCTTTGGATCGACCAGCTTCCTTTATCAGATTGTCCAGATGGACCCGCAAAAGTAAGGCTTTTGAAGCCATGTGGTTGCATGCTGAATGTGCCAAAAACTGATGTATCTATCTATGCCTGTTTGCTCCATGATCCAGTTCACTGCTACAACAAGTAATTGTTATTAACACACAGCCAAAGGCAGGGCTGTCTCTGACTCATAAAGACTTGAGGCATTTAACATTGCCTATCTTAGCCTGTGCTCAAATCAAAGGCTAGGTCACTAATCTTATGCCCTTCTTCTTTTGACCGTAAACTTCAGAAGGTATCTCTGCCCTGCAATGATCATCCAAGGACCTGATGTTTGACCCTCTTGCATGAAATCGGACATTGTTACATCCAATGACAAATCCTTCACCAATAAACCATTATTGTCGTGCCAGTTCAGGAAGATGCCAAAACTCTGTTTACGTTCCATAGCACAGTATACCACATTTGTTGAGGCTAGACCTTGGTTGATTCACCCATGGAGCCTGTGCACCAGGGATGTCTCGCCCCGTGAAACACCTTCCAGCAGAGTGTGACCTGCTGATGTGGTCAATCTGGTATGTGCCTTTCACTGCCGCCGGAGACGTTTTACAAATTGTATAATATCTGCAGAAGCAGAAAACAGATGCTGACACAAGTACCAGCCATGCAAAGTTTCTTTCTAGTTTCCAGAACACCAGGGATAGTGGTCACACTCAGATCACTGGATAAGGATTCCATTCCGGATCCCTCAGGAGATATGCCTCATGGAGAATGATGATCAGAAAATGTGTGGAACGTTCCATCAGAGCTGGGAAACACACATGATTCATTTAGAAAGGAGAGCTGAACACCAGGCACATTTTCTGCCTCTGCTTTTGCGCTAGTGTTGGCTGGATCATTATGAAGGGACGGGGTTAGTATCCCCTCAGTGGACCTCATGTCTGCAGAAATGTTTTCATAGCCACCACATCCGGATCCAGTCTCCAACTGAATAACCTCTCCAATTGCGCACTGATCCATGGTGTGAAGAGATTCACATTATAGTTAACCAAACCCTGGCCACTTGTAGGGAAAAAAACTCTTTCCGGGTGCCAGCCACTCAGTGGGAATTGGTGATTTTTTTTCAATGGAGGGGCACACATATTCCTCATTAATGAGCATGCGCGACTGGGAGTAGCAGTAGGGCTAAAACAAACCAAATGAGATTTGGTGGTTTGTCCCACAAGGGAATTCTTTTAAATAAGGGGCTATAATGATGTGTTTTACAGTACACTTTTTGTGAAAGAATTTGGAAAAAGCAATGTAATTTACCATCAATTCGGTAACATTGAAATATCCACTAGATGCCAGGTCACAAATAGTACACAAAACCTTTTACAGCTCATTTTCAGAATGTTAGTGTCCACAATATATGCCAACGTTGCCACTGGAAGAATACACACATGTTGTCTGCGAGCAAACTACTAATAATGTCAATATTCACAAACTAAAATGATATTTTAATGCTGGCTGTGCCAATAAATGCTGGTGCTGCTACTATAATAACACGCTCATGATGGTTTTGTCCAATAAGGCTACTATTGCCACAGTCAAGACACTCTGGTGTTGGCTTTGCTCAGTAATGCCAGTACTGCCACTATAAGTACACACTTGTGTTCACTTTGCCCAATAATGTCTATACCGCCACATAAATACTCATTTGTGTTGCCCTTGCCGAAGAATGGCAGTATTTTCATTGAAATTGCTCCATTGTGTTGCCTTTGCCCATTTATTCCAGTATTGACACTGTAAGTACACACTGATGTTGCCTATATTAAATAATGTTAACATTCCCACTGAAGGAGTGCATGCCTGTTGGGAGTCACTTAGAGTATGCTAGCACCATTGAACACCCCCATGCAATGGACCATTCAAGGCACCAGCAGCTACCTCCTCCTCACATTCACAGCCCCACAAAAATACACTCCATGGATACACAGGCATACACACACACACACGCAAACAAATATTTAAGCAAGGGGCATATAGCTATTAGTAGCCCGGCCCGCAAAAACTGCGTGACCGGGGCACTAAAAGCTTTATTTGACGTCAAAGAAAATGGCCGCCATGGAAAGGGAAAACGGAGTCCGTTTTCCCTTTCCATGGCGGCCATCTGGAGCGGACGCGCTGGAAACAGAAGAGTTTCCAGCGCGTCCGCTCCCGAAAAAGAGAAGGTAAGTGCGGTTGGGAGGGCGGAAGGGAGGGGAAAGGAAAAAAAAAACAAAACATACCTGGCTCCCTCGGAGTGGGGACTATTACACACCCCGCCCTGAAGAAGGATTGTTGCGTAATCCGAAACACGCCAGCACACATGGTTGTGTTTTAGGAGACTCTGAGCAGAAAGAATTGTACTGCCCAGATGGACAATCGAGTGAATGTGTTTACTTTGTTGTACTTAGCCACATATGAATTCCTTGTTTAATTTAATGTGTTACTTCATGAATAATCTTCTGAGTACATTTGGGTGCTTTTGAGGACTGTGATTCAGCCCAGAATACTGTCATTGCCTCAGAATATTGTCAATGTACTACTACTTTTGTTGTTAATGACTTCCACACTATTAATTAATGGTGTGGTTGTTAATTTGAATGTATTTTTGGTTAAATTGACTAACCCATATATAAAAACACTGTATCTGTTTTTAAAACTGTTCTGTCTCAGCTTTGTGGTGCTTCTCTGTAGACGAGCAGATAGACAGATGTTCTGCATATCTTGTTGATCATATGAATAGTTTATGAAGACAGTGAATGCTGGTTGCATTATAACTAAATTTAAATTGTGGTCTCTCATGACTCAAAACTTCTCCTGGCTGGAGTCGGATTGGGTTCACGAGACACTAAAAATAACCACGGGGACTTTTGTCCCATTAGGAGTGCAGCATAGGGTAATCATCTGGCAACAGCTGTTGTGTGTTTGGTGTTTCGTTTTTTGAATCTCGAGTGGCCTCGAGATTCTCCCTGCTGCACCTGAAGCTTTAAATGAATTCCCTGAAGCATAATAACCATATCCTTGCAAAAGGACATAAATATACACTTTGTGACACTTTTGTGCCTCCCACCATATACTTTGTTCTCATCCCGCTCCGAGTCTTCACACGGCTGGAGGCTTTCATCGTCCCACGCCGGGAACCAAGGCATAGACGGTAAGTGGGTTGGGGAGGGCAGTGAGGTGGGAGGAGGGAGGGAAGGAAAAAAAAAAGCCTTCCTTCTGTCCCCAGCGGGGGGTTAAAGTAGCCTCTCAGCCTTGGGGAGACTCGGAGCGGGATGGCCCTGCTTCGAGCCTCCTCATTGGCTGAGGGGCTGCCACGCCACCCACTGGGGACAAAGGCTGTGGAATCCCGACAGAGGGATTCCCGGCCTGGTGACGACTCGGCGAGGGCCAATCAGAATGGCTCTTTCATTCTGATTGCACCCTCGCCGGGTTCTAATAATATTTACACAACAATCACACTCATAGAGACTGTTTTGTTTCCAACCATACGTTATTTTGAAAAATATTCACATGCCTCAGATCTCTCAGCTCTGCTCATCACAGGGTCTGTTCAGTAACAGGAAGCCTGGATGGAAAATAATTGACACTTGCCTCTCCAAGTTCCACCTCCAACACTGCCCATAGAAAGACATGAGCAGTGTGTTCCGATAGAAGCCTTGGCGGTTTTCTATGAGTGTGCTGTCGAGCTCCATGCACTGGCTGATGAGACAAAGGCTTTGCAGGTCTTATCTTGCAGCGCCATCCAAATGAGGGCACACAGGGCATCTACCCTGTGAACAGCAGGAAATTATTCTGTCATTCACACAGCTCCTGAAATGGTGGGCTGTGCATGAAAGAATGATTGATGTCCTCTGCATAATGGGAACCTGTGCTCAATGCACCTTATGCAACGGCCACCACTTGATGTTATAACATAAGGTGCAAGGCAACTGATTTGCTCATCACTCATAATTAACATTGCCCCATTCAACCTGTGATGTGTTCTTTATAAATGGGCACTAGTTTAATATATGGAGCACCATCACCACTATAGTCCACTAAGCCATGCACAAGTGATGATTTTTGTATACCGTACACTAATCAGAATTGAGGACTCCAGTTTTCAGCAGCTAACGAAAATAAGGCACAGTGAGGTTATGCTATTTACCTAGGATCACATAATCAAAGTGGGGAAGCCAGGATAAAAGCCAAGATTCCCTAATGCAACCGTTTTCAATTCAATGAAATTATATCTACTTAGTTCCCATCTTGAGCTTTACATCAGAGTACAAACCGCTGTACACAGTAGTCTCGCAAGAGCTGATGCAGTAATTGCCCTATTCAATGGCAATGGCATAGAAGCAAGAAATCAGGCAAATCAACTTGACACAAATATAAGAAATACTCATATAGAAAACCTCAGGGAAAACAAGCATGACCACCCCCCGCCCTCCAAACCCCCCCCCCGAAAGAAGAAATGCGCACTTCGGAGAATGTGTCTCTATAGCTGATCTGTTTTCCAAAGTACTATTGCTGATGAAAGGAACTGGAAGGGAGGTGAATTACTATTTAAGAAGTTGACAACTTTGATGGAATAAACCATATTTAGCTATATTAGTTCACATTAAAAAACCGTTTATTCAGATAACCTGCTGTCATGTTACACGACTGTTGCTGGCTCTTTATGATCTTGCACCAAGAGGCAATAAAAAAAGAACACGCATTGGCAATGCCAATAGTTTTAGAGTTTGAAGTTGTTGGCTGCATTTTGCATTTCTAAGTTATGATGCGGTAAAAACTTGGACTGTACTAAGCCCGTAATTCCAAACATGTCTGTAAGTTGCATTAGTTATGTAGCTAACAGTAGTTATATACTTTGTATAAAGATTTCTCTTCAGTGTGGTGTATAAAAGTCACTTAATTTCTATTATTGTATTTATTTACTTATTGGGTATGTATAATGTGCCTATACACAGGTGTTTCAAGGCACAGCAAGACATACACGGGGTTGGGGGGAGGGTGAAAAAAACAGGATGAAGAAAAACAAAAACAAAAATGGTCCTTCTAGGATCATGCAAGTTCAGTAACAAATATTACTAATTTTATATGCCAGCAAACAATAACTTATAGACTTGGTACTATAAAAGTGCACCCTCCTATTATACTCTCATCCCACTCGCGTCCTGCTCCTCATTTCGTAACATTTCATGACTTACCTTACTTCAGCTAACGGAGCTATCATCAATTGTCCTGCATCAGATAAATGCATACCGCTACTTGCAAGTCCTTCCCGACCTACCGCACTAACATGCTCCGCCTACCTGTACCATAACTGGCCGGCATACCAAGAAATGATGTACATGCATCTTCCATTGGTTTAGCATCTGCTAACTGCGTGCCCACGTTAACATTGCATGTCAATTTCCCATCTGCACCGAGTGCGTTTCTAATGTTAACACGTTGATAACAAAGCTGTGCTCCGCCGCCGAGCCATTTGTCTAGTGTTTTACTGCATAGTTGATCTAGGTACCGACAGCCCTGCACTATCGTGGTCCCTTTGACTCCCCCATCTGTGCTAATAGACTTACTACGCATCGTCTCTCTTCCTCATCCTCTGCTAATGCCACCTAATACCCTTAATGCTTTTAAATGTTCGTATCT
Organism: Ambystoma mexicanum; assembly: GCF_040938575.1. Lineage (NCBI taxonomy): Eukaryota > Metazoa > Chordata > Amphibia > Caudata > Ambystomatidae > Ambystoma > Ambystoma mexicanum. The sequence goes on from NC_090921.1 coordinate 1,234,223,467, forward strand.
ATTACTTGAAGGCACTGTATGAGGCTGCTTGTTGCTTACTGTTCTATCAACTGCATATGTTTGTACTACTCACCCCCAGCCTGTAACGCTTTATGTCTGGGAGTTCCTGCATACTACTAAGTGGCCAGTACACTCTAGGTACGTTGTATGAGAACAGTCTTAGCCTAAGGTACTAAACTGTATGTTGTATTCGGTCCCCGCGTTTAGCATTGCCATAACACAGCACAACTAACCTTTCCGTGCTCACTTAATCTATAGTCTCACTCCCATACTTGCATGAGCTTGTGCTGCTTCTCAGTTGTGTAGGCACATGTACGCACTATGTTGCTACACCACTAACAACTAGGCTTGCTGCCACGCTTGACTAGCCCAGCCTACTCCTAGACTCAAACTACTTATACTGACGACTGCAGTGCTTGCTCTCCTCGCATACCCTGCTGTGCCTGCTGCATCTCCACAGTCCCATCTGCTTGAGACCCAATCTGATCCTGTGTGACCTATCTCGTTGGTATCTCACCTAGGCATCTAGCACTACCATCATGCACGTTAGTGCGCTCCATATGCTGTACTACACTCTGGTCTTACAGGCTGCCTCAGTTGCTCAATTACTCACTGTAACAACTTTCCCCCTCTGGGCAAAACTAATTCAGCCACCTGATAGTCTGGTTTGTCTGAACCTACACCATCAGGTACTGTCCAGTGTGACTCCTATAATGAGCCCTGCAGCCTCCACCACAGGCTTACACTACTCCAGTAACCACAGCAACTTAATGACCTAGCTCTGTGGTTGGAACACTTCGCCAGGAAACCCGCCCCTAACCAACCCTGTTCCCTCTCTCTTAGAAACAAGAGATTAGGCACTAGATTCCGCCTACGATACACCCGTAGCAACACCACCAAGCAAACTTCACATACACCACCCGGCTCACCCTCGCTCACCGCTACGTGCAAATCCACTACTACAGGGGTTAAACTGCCTCTGATCAAGGGCACTCTTATCAACGCCAGAATATCTCTCCCAACTCACGCACTTGACATTGTTGACCTCATCACCACCTCTGACCTTGACTTTATTGCTATATCAGAAACTTGGTTACATGCTGCATCTGGCCCCTCACTAGCTTTGGCTTTACCGCCTGACTACGGCATCACGCGATGTGACCGTACCACTGCCCAAACCAGAGGCGGTGGTGTGGCCTTCATCCATAAAAACTCTCTTGGTCTAAGATTGACATCTGACTCCAAACTTGAATCAGCTGAATCGCTGTCAGTCAAACTATCACTAACGTGGAATCAAACGGCCACCCTCCACCTTATCTATAGGCCCCCAGGTCCAGCACCATCCTTTGTCAGTGAAATATCCACCCTCCTCTTTGACAAAACTAAAACTAATTCACTAACTATCATCCTAGGCGACCTTAATCTGGGTCTTGGTGACCCGAAAGATCCCATAGCACTAGATCTGGAGAATGTACTAACCAACCTCGGCCTCACCTTTTACATTCAAGTACCCACTCATATCAAAGGCAGGATCCTTGACTGGTTAGCCGGCTCTAACTGCAATATCAATGTCCTCGCTAATACCCCCTGCTTATGGTCTGACCATCATATCATAACTTTTAATATTGAAGCAAACCATCGGGCCCTGACCCTGATAGCCCCAGCCCTCCCCACTAGAAGTAAAAAGGACATAACCAAGGAGAAACTCCTCCCTTTGCTACTCCCATCTCTCAATGCTGCCACAGACACCTGTTTTGATCCCACCTCCCTAGCAGACACCTACAACCAAACTATGCTTACGGCTATAGACTCTATAGCATCCCTCAAACTTAGGAAGGCTAAACCACAAGCACATCTCAACTCCTGGTTCACCCCACAGTTAAGACTGCTCCGTAAAGCTAAACGCTGTGCTGAAAATCGCTGGAAAAGCCACCCTTCTGATGAGCATAAAGATGGCTTCTTCCTTGCCTCACTCACCTACAAAGATGCCATTATCACTGCAAAAAAAGAGTCTCTTAATAACTGTATTCTACAAGCTGACTCGAACACAAAGGAACTCTTCAGGATCCTAAAAGAGTTAGAAACTCCAGCTCCCTCCCTGACACCTGCACTAAAGACAGTAAATGGTGTGCCAACATTCAAGCAGCCTTACTGAATAAAATCTCCACGCTACAAGCCAATATTAAAGACAAACAGGACAGTCTGAAGCTCGACAACCGCCCGTTCTCCCCTGTAAAGGCCCTCCCTCCAGAATCAGCTAACATTAAACCATTTGCATTCTCACTGCTCACTATTACTCAGGTAGAAAATGTCATCCTGAGAATTAAACCATCCAACTACCAAGGTGACCCCTGCCCAGCTCCCATCATTAAGGACTCTGCACATGATCTGGCCCCATTCATCACGGCCTTCATCAACTCCTCCTTTAAAACAGGTATTGTCCCAGACAACCTTAAGGACGTTTGGGTGATCCCATTGCTTAAAAAACCATCCCTAGACCCAAGCATACCCACCAACTTTAGACCTATAACCACTGTCCCGTTTCTGCTTAAGATTTTAGACTGTGCAGCATACCTTCAGATCCAAGATTACTTGGAATCTAACAATCTTCTAGGTCTGCGACGATCTGGATTTCGTCCCAGACATGGGACTGAAACGGCTTTGATAGACCTAAAAACCCAAATTGAGGTATTGAAGGACAAGGGCAAACTAGCAATGCTACTTCTCTACGACCTTTCTGTGGCATTCAATCTGGTCAACCACCAGATCCTATGCAGGCACCTCCACTCTGCTGCCCACTTCACGACCTCAGCCACGGCCTGGATCAAATCCTCTCTGAGTAATAGATCCATGAGGGCCTTTGCCCCGTCTGCAGCCGTGGACCCATCTCCAATTCACTGTGGCATTCCTCAGAGATCTTTGCGTGTCACCTACACGCTATAACATTTTCACAAAACCGCTCTTTGATGTGCTTGACTATCTGGGTGACTCCTACACAAATTATGCAGACGACACCCAGATACTCATTCCCATCACAGGTGACTATCTAGCTGACACCAAGGCCCTTAATGACGTCTACCTTGTCATCCAAGCCTTGATGGCCCAACACCAGTTATGCCTAAACGACAAGACGGAGCTCCTCATCCTGGGCACCTCGCAATGCCTTAGCAAACTAGAGCCTTCCCATCAGTCATTTGCCATAGATGGTAATCCCATATGAGTCTCGAAAGACACTAAAACCTTAGGTTTTTACCTTGACACCACCCTATCCTTATCTCGACAAATAAATGCAGTCAGATCTGCTTCTGCATAAACGTGTAAACTCATTGCAGCCTGCAGACCGTTTCCTACCACTCCCAACAGTGTCACACTAGCCAGAACCCTCATTATGGCCAAATTGACTATTGTAGTGCCCTTTACTTAGGTACCAGCCAAGAGAACCTGAATAAACTTCAAACAACCCAGAACAACGCTATTAGAGCCGCCTTAAACATCCCTCGTAACCACCACATTTTCGAATCCAGAACCAACCTAAAGTAGCTACCTGTCAAGCAGAGAATCTCACTAAAAACACTTGCCCTCACGCACAAATGCCTGGCTAACAAGGCCCCCCTCTACCTCTGCAGTCGGCTGTCCCGCCACTCGACATCTCGACCTCTAAGAACCACTCAGACCCACTGTCTATCGATCCCCAGGTTCAAACTCCAAAAAGCGGGGGGCACAAGCTTTCCTGTCCTAGCCTCCAAGCTATGGAACACCCTCCCCGCTACAATCGGATCTGAAGACTCATTTAACACATTCAAGTCCAATACCAAATCATGGCTCTTCAACCAGCACTAAAACATGTTCTGCACACCTTGTCTTACATACTTTGGCCCATTGACCTGCCTATTATATACTGTACACTCCTGTTGTTATGTCTCTTGTCATGCCTACATCGGCATTGTAATTTATGTATATAGAAATGCTTGTTTATTATCCTGTTTATAATTTTTATGTATGTATAAATGCTCTGTATGTAACTTTGCACAATTTGCACCCTGATGCCTCCGGGCCTGATGGCTGTGCGTTACAAATAAAATACTAACACAAATTACATGTGTGGAACATTAAAGAAAGAACAGTGATTTCAGAGGTTAGCTGAATTGGTGGAGCAGGGGTGTGCTAAGGTGGGAGGGTGCAAAAGAGTATCAGGAGCTGGGGAGCATAAAAGAGGGTTATGGGGTTGAGGGAAGCACAACAGGATTACACGGTTGGGGAGCACAAAATAGGTTCTAGTGTTGGATGGAGCACAAAAGAGGGTGGTGGTGCTTGAGGAGGTCAAAAGAGGGCCGGGTGCTGAGAGGAGAATAATGGAGGGTTGCAGTGCTGGGGGAACATAAAAGAAGGTCAGTGTTTGGGGAGCAAAAAAAGAGCAAGGGGATCTTCCATGGCTCTTAGAGTCAAACATGAGCTAAGTCCGGAAAATGCTCATACAAAATGGCGGGGTTGAGTCAAACATGAGCCAAGTCCGGAAAATGCTCATACAAAATGGCGGGGTTGGGTCTGTGGCAGGGGCTGGTGAAGAGAAAAGAGTAGAGAAGAGGTGGTGAGCATAGAAAGGTGGCTGGGGCTGAGAAAAGGTGATGGATGCCATGCAAAGGATGTTAAACGGTGGGCACCAATAAAAAGGGATTAAAAAAGGGGCTGGGGGCTGGGAAAATTGGTGAAAATGGGGTGGGAGCCAAATAATGGGTGGCAAGGTATACTGGGGTCCATGAAAAGAGGGCTGGGCCTATATCTCTCTCCTCTCGAGGTGCCTCCCACTGGAATGACCTCCCTGCCCCTCTCAAACTTAAGCCAGACCACCTGAAGTTCCAGAAGCAGCTCAAGACCTTCCTTTTCGACTCTGCATTCTATTTCTCTTTCCTGCTGACCTACCTTTCTGCTGCACTGACTGGTTGCCAGGCTACCCTCAGAGTCTCACTGGTTACCAGACTCCTCCATGACCAGTCGCCCCTGCAGTGCCTCTGGGCCTACCGTGCACTTAGGGGCTGTAACTGTAACCCTACAGTCTGCAGCCTCCTTGCATTCACCCATAGCTGCACTGCCCTGGCTGCACTTTCCCTTCCCTCTCCCGAGCACTTCCACCTTCTCCCTCTCACCCCTCCACTTTCCGTTTTTACCCCTGCACAATCTGAATGACACAAGGGCTAATAAGATTGTTTGTTTTGTCCTCCCTCTGTCTTCCCTCCATTGTCTTGACATGCCTAGAAACACAAGTGTACAAGCGTGTAATTCATATTGTAGTTTGCTTCTACCGTTACATTGTTTATGTTTTATTTATTAAGTTGTTCAATTGTACAGCGCTTTGGTGTAAAGCGCTATACAAACCAATAAATACAAATACAAATAAAAAAGGTTGGCCGGGACAGAGCAAAGGGGAGAAAGGGGATTAAAAGAGGTCTGGGGAGTGAATTAACAGAAATCCCCTTCATACACGATCTGGAATGTACTATTACTTGACTATTTCCTATGAGCTGACGACTGCTTCTTATGGGGCATTCTAGTTAATAAAATGCAAAAATGTGTTTGTAGTTTAATAAACATGCATACTTTGCACAAATGATATCTGGTATTTAACACTGATTTTGTTCAAATTATGTGCTGCATTCTGCTGCATATTTTGGTGAGGTCAAGTAACACAACTGGCACATATTCATAGTGTATGACAATGTTTTATTGTTGTAGTGCGTTTGTAATAAGGTTTGTTTCAGTGCCCATAGGTGCTAAGGGAATTTCTATGACAAAAACGGAATAATCCTAGATAAAACATTGTCCCGGACTTCTCATCATAAATTCGTATCTCTGGCAAGGTACCATTCTTCAAATTATACATTTAAAGCGCCTAGTCTTAAGAGCGCTTGTCTTCCCTCAAGAAGGTTAAATTCCTACTCTTTGAACGCCCTGTAGCCACCATGCTACCCTAAGCTAATAGCAAAGACTACCAAGGGTTGACCAAATCAGTAGTTCAAAACCAAGTTTGAGAATCCATTCCATCACTACAAACTGTCTTTGGGGAAGATTCTTGTTGCGGTTACTCACAGCCTGGGTTTATCTTTAGCCACCTCTTCTTTCACTTTCCTCAAACCTTCCCCTTTTGGCTTCATGTCTCACAACTCCTTCTCTGATCAGGAATGTGTCAGCTTTACCCAGCCCCTTGGATATTCAAAGACTTATTTGTCAAGACAGGTCCCTGCGGGACCTTTGCTGTGTCCGGAGTCGCAACTGGTCCCTCCTGGACTGTAACTTCTACAGGCTGTTTCTGGACCTTGACATTCCCTCTGCATTTAAACCGGTCCATCTTGCATCTTCATTTCTTCTTGGCTCGAAGAGGTTCCACTTTGATCTTGGTTTTTCTCAAATCGAGTAGATCCCCCCTGAACCTTAACTATACAATTACAAACAGGATCCCCCTGGACCTTGAGTTTGTGTTTTCAGCTTCAGATAGTCCCTCTTGGACCTATACTTCTTAGGGTTCAAAGAGCGATAGGTATTTCACCCCTCCCCCCCACTGTGGCCCTTTTCAGGGAGCTGATAGTGTCTCACCTTCCTGTCTCTGGGTTTTGCCTTCCAATCTGCTTCTAGGTTGAGAGCAGTCCAACTTACACTCTACCTAGCTTCTTTTTCCATGACCCCCAAGCTTGAACTGGCTTCAGCTTGCTAAGGAGTGTCCTTATCTTCTTCCAGTGTGTAAGTGGTTCCACAATCTCCTCTGCTGAAATCTCCCCTTGTATTTAAACATGTCTGCCTCCTCAAGAATACTCTCCCGGATGCTCTCTCAGGTACTCACCCAGATCGTCTCCTTATCTGTGTTCTCCCAGTTGCTTTTCTATTCCTATGACTGGGGCATCCTGGATTGGTTATTCATTATTTGGGATTCAGTTCTAACAGCCGATTGGTTAATCTCCGTGTCTACCTTAATAGTTCTTATTATTGATTACATTTTAGTGGCTTTGATTTGGTTACATACTTTATTACCATGTGGGCTGTTTGCATGGGTCTGCACATTTTTAAAAGGGGCTGTGGCATGCAGAGCCATGTTGGAGCTCCTCTGCTCTCTCCATAAACAGGGCCTGATCACGGGTTGGTCTCATTTTGGATACTGCCCAACTTTATTAGCATTAGCTCTGAGCTGGGGGTAAACACGCCAGACTCATGAAAGGGCCAGCACTTTAATGCAGCTGTAACACCGTTACCCCCCATTTAAGGGCTAACGCTGAACTTGTGATCAAGCCCACAGACCATTGTGGACAACTTCACGCTCCCACTCTTCAAGGGGACGTTTGCTTGCATTGTTGCTGGTAGATCATTCCTTCAGTTAAATTTTAGTTTGCAAACTCATTGAATTTGCAGAACAGTGGTTCCTCAACTGTTACGAACTGTTTCTCCAATGTCTGGTCTTTTGCTGCCCTGCAGTTTCTCCTGTGACATTTAGTCTTGCCAGGGATTACCCTGTAGCGAGGCACATTGTAGGGTCATACCACGTCCCTGGAGGGCAGTGAGTGGTGGCCTCCCTCTTATTGCACCATACGGGAGGCACATTGGTTAGTGACAAAACGACCCCAGTCCCTCATGGTTCACTTCCTCCACAAGGTAAGGATGGGAAGTTCATCCAACTCACCACATTAATGTGCCCTGTTCACCCAGTATTTTAAATTGCATTAATGTCACCTGGTTCGAAATGACATCTTGCGGCTCAGGAGACATTCCAGTTTAGTAATCCTATCTACAGTGGCAACACCATTGAGCTGATCGGGCTGAAACCTCCCGCCCCCCCTGAAATTTTAGCCTATGTTGACTTTGCCTCACTGATCTAGAGGGCCGTGGCCGCACAGAGCAAGCCGCAGACGTTAAACGGTGCCTGGGTTGCTCTGTTAAAAAAAGCCCTGCAGTTACCAACATAAAGCATTTAATTGTTAGCACCTGCATGTATATGCATACATTTTTAGGCAATTGAACTCGTAATGTGGGGTTAGCACTTGCATGCCAGGGGACTGATTGGAAGGTTAGGGGGACAGGACACTGCACTCTCTCAGCAGTCCTTAAGCGGGTGCTTTCAGAGGTAAAGGGGAGAGTTAACTGCTTGTAATATTGAAATTTCACCAGAATAGTCTAATTCGAATGTTAAAGAAGATAAATGCCCCCACACAAATACGTTTGCACCTCCCTCACATTCTCTGAAGTTAGCGCCTCTCCCAACATTTGATAGGATAGCCCCACTCGGCCCGAAATTTACAGCCTCGGTACACCCTTGTAAGGGGCTGATTTGCACACTTGATGTTGGCAGAGATGTGAGGAGGGAAGCGTTTCCTGAAATTGGTGGAATTAAAGTTTTACTGTGTTTGTGCAGATGCAGAAAAATGTATTTGCACAACGCAGTAAAACTTTAAAGCTGATCTGCCACCAGGGGGCGCAGAGATACAGTAAATTCTCTGTGCTGGTCCTAAACCACGGGGCCTATCTGGGACAAGAGCCCCCCCACAGAGCCCCCATTTACAGTTGGAATCAGTCCCCCCCAGGGGTGCAGCACCATAGTGCCTCAGCAGAGACCCTGAGATGCCCGAAGAGTAGTGGTGCCGTGGCGGGCTTGGACCTTGAGGCTGACGGTCCCCCCCGATATGATATGATATGTACGTGGGATCAAACAGTAAAACAATAAAAAAGTGTGGATAACTGATGGCAAGTGCAAAGGGTAAGTGCAGACATCAAGTGTCCAAGTGCTGGTAGGGGGACTGTAGGGATACAGAAACAGACCACAAGTGCAAGGGTTGCCAGGGGGACAGTGCAGGTGTATAACTGGCGGGGAGGGAACCAGAGCCCGAGATCAGAGGGTAGCCAGGTGACAAGTGCAGTTTCAGTTTCAGCCAGGAGTTTAGCAAGGGAGAGGAAGCAAGAAAGCAGAAGCAAAGAGGAAGGTCTTGAGGTGCTTCCGGAACCAGAGAAGGTTCTCCTGAAGTTTCAGAGAGGGAGGGAGGCTGTTCCAGAGGGAGGCCCCAGCCGAAGAAAGAGATCGCCACCAGCTCGTTGCTTGGAGAAGCGACTGACACTGAAGGAGTTGGAGGCGGAAAAGCGAAGAGCTCAAGAAGGAAGATATGTACGAAGAGAGAGTTGGAGGTATTGAGGCCCTAGGCCCCAGAAGGCCTTGTGGTCAATGCTGACGGTTTTGAACTTAATCCTTGCAGCCACTGGGAGCCAGTGCAGTGATTTCAGTGCTGGAGAGATAAGATCCCTGGGCTGGAGGCCAATGACAAGTCTTGCAGTCCTGTTTTGGATGAGTTGCAGAGGGGCAGAGGATGGAGAGTAGACGCATGCATATTTAGAAAGAGGCTGTTGCAGTAGTCCACCCTAGAAAGAACCAGAGCTCTGGAGATAGTGAGCTTCTGCAGGAAGGAGAGGAAAGGAATACATCTGAGGATGTGCTGTTAGTAGTGTGACTTCTTAGAGATGTCAGAGTTGTGAAGAGAGAAGGAGAGTGTGGAGTCAAAGGATGACACCAAGGTTTTTAGCCTCACAGGTGGGACCAGGAAGATGGCCAAGGGAGGCCAGCCAGAGAGTGACAGGAAAGGAGGGAGCAGGTGTGCTGATGAGCAGAATCTCTGTCTTACTGGCATTACGGCAGAGATTGTTGGCGGCACACCACTCCTGCATAGCAGACAGACAGTCAGAAATGAGAGAACAAGAAGTGGAGGAAAGAAGGCTGAAAATGAGCTGAGTATAATCTGCATAGCACTGAAAGTTGGGGCAGAGAGCAGCAATGCGGTGGGCAAGAAGTGCCAAGTATTCATTGAAGAGGCAGGGAGAGAGGTTAAACCCCTGGGGAACACCACATGTAGAGAGATAAACACCACATGTAGTGAGATAAAGGAGAGGAAAGAGGTCAGCCATGCCAGGGCCTGATTGGTGATAACCAGGTTATCACAGAGACGGTTGAGCTGGATGGCATGGTTGACCGTGTCAAAGGCAGAAGAGAGATCAAGTAAGATGAGGACACAGGGGGTAGTAGAATCGAAGTTGGAGAGCAGGCCTTCACGGATGTTTAGGAGAGCAGTATGCATGCTTCTGGCTGCTCTGAAGCCAGACTGATGGTCATGGAGATAACCAACAGATTCAGTGTGAAGATTAAGCTGGGAGATGGCCAGCGTTCCAAGAGTTTGCCCCAGGAAGGGAGTGATGGAGATCGGGCGATAGTTAGCCTGGCAAGAGGGGTCGGCTGAGGGTTTCTTAAGAAGAGGGTGCACAAGAGAGTGCTTTTGGCAGAAGGGAAGACTCCAGTGACAAAGGAGTGGTTGCAGAAGTCAGCCAGAGCAGGGGCAAGGGTGTCAATGTGGTTCCTGATAGTTTTGGAGGCACAGGGGAGAACCTGTTTTGACAAGACTTTCATAGATCAGACTTTTCTAGAAACCTCATCAGGGGAGAACAGGGGAAAGGCAGAGAAGGAGGGAGGAGAGGTGGCCACAGGGGGGCCATAGGAATAGTAGAGGGAGGAGGGGGGGAGGAAGAGAGAGAGTACAGGATGTCCTAAATTTTAGAGATGAAATGAATAGCCAGGGTCATGCAGAGGGCCTGGGATAGGACAGGAGAGGTAGAGACGGCAGCAGGATTGGACAGCTCCTTGCAGATTTTAAAGAGTTCGGCCGAGTTATTGGATGCCGCTGAGACGCAGGCTTGGTTGTGAGCTCTCTACTTGGTGCAGAGAGAGCTGGTATTGCCTTTGGAGCAGGCGGCAGGCCAGTTTGTCGGAGGAGGCACTGGAAGCACGCCATTTCCTCTCAGCCACCCTGCACTTGCGTTTAAGGGTGACGAGGTCTGAGTCTTATCAGGAGTTGCACTCGGCTTTGGGCTTCAAGCGGATCCTCATGACAGGGACAAAAACATCAAGAGTATCAGATATAGCAGAGATATAGCAGAGTGTAGCATGAAACGGGCTGTGTCAGGATGTGAGTCAGCCAAAGGGTGAGGGGGGGGGGGGTGAGAAAGTGGCGGTGAAAGCCTCAACTGACACATGCTTCATAGGTCAGATAACCAAGAAGATAGGTGGCAATGCTGGAGTTGGCTTCGCCTGATGGGCAAATATGGTGATATGGGAGGAAAGAAGAAAGTGATCACTGCAGGAGAGAGGAGTAGTGAGAGTGATAGAAAGGGGAAGGTCAGACGTGTGGTGTGAGAGACAGATGGGGAGCGGTCACACCCCCACCCTCTGTCAAGAGCGCAGCTGTCGCGTGGCTGTCCACGCCTTCCCTGGGGAGAGGGGAGAAGCAAATAAGATGACTCCTTTGAAACAGCGTGTCTCCTCAGGGAGGCTGCTGAAGCGCAGACTAAGGGACACATTCAGTGTGGCCCTACAGTCTCCCCCCTGAGGAGAAGAGCCACATAACACCTTTGGCCCTGAATAGATGGCCCACAGCTGAAGGGGTACACCAGTCCACCAGGTTAACACAGATACAAAAGGGGAGAGAGGAACATCCCCCCAGGCCCCAGTTGGGGGAACATTGCAGTGTGTGCCATATCCCTCAGTTGCCCTCAACTAGCTCAGCAGGAGAGGAGGCTGCTTCATCAGTGGATCCACTTTGAAGGACCTTACGGCTGGAGCCAGACAAGCCTTGGCCGTGGCTCTTGGCTGGCACTCGCCACCAGACCATTTTCCCTCTTTGCACTCAAGGAAGGCTAAACGACACTCGCACAAGCCAAGGCCGGGTGCAGTCGAGGCCTCACCTTCCTTTTTATGATACCTTCCATCCTTAACTGCAGCCAATTAAACAATCACCATAAAATTCCCAGGGATACTCGGTCTCGGGAGAGTGCCATTTGAATAATGACCCACACAGCACCTCTCCCCCTACACAAAGAAAAATAGACTTGATTTTGTCGCCTGGAAGGCCTGGAGTTCTTTCCCCAAAGAAAGTACAACACCCCCCCACAGTAACACAGTGCCCTCGAACCAAAGGGCTGACTTAAGCTGCCACACATGTGATGCTCAGCAGGCACAGGAGACTTGTGGAGGCAGGCACAGGACGCTGCAGTGAGTTTGCTCTCTTCCCCGGGGATACCTACACCCATGAGTTGGTCATCCACGCTCCAAAAATACCAATACGAAGCAGGACCCAGCAATCCCAGGAGACTACTCCCTCCTCAATGACACCAGTCATGGAGGACACCCAATCAATGAGGAAGGATATGGCTGCACTGCTAGAAGAAATAAAGGGCTTCAGAGCGGACATTGGCAAAAGATTTGATGGACTTGATAAGAAAGTAGACAATATGGATGACAGAATTCAGGGACTTCAGGCAAATCAGTCCTCGATCGACATAATAGAAACTCAAATGGACATGAGAATCTCAGAATTGGAAAGGAAGGACGAGCAGCGTGCCTTGAAAATGGATGATTTTGAAAACCGAGAACGCCAGAATAACCAAAGGTTTTTGGTTTTCCAGAAAGAGAGGGAGAAATGCATGGCGATATCATTAAATCCATAAATGACATAATAAGGAAAGTTTTTAATGATGATAACACTACTGAGCCTACCATCGATAGAGCACACAGAGGAGGAGGGGGAGCCTGTGGACCATAGTCAGTACTAGCTACATTCCATTACTACACAGAGAAAGCAAAGATCCTGGACATGGCGAGAAAGAAGGGTCTGGTAGACTGTGGAGCTTCGCAAATCCCCATATTCCAAGACCTATCATTCTTTACCCTATCCCGAAGAAGGCTCTGCACACCCCTTACTAAATGGCTTAGCTCAAAGGTAGTGTGATACAGATGGGGGTTCCCCTTCTCACTCACCTCCGAGTTTGAGGGATACAAATATAATCTTGTAACAGAAGATGATATCAAAAGAGTGACGCAGGAAGTTCTTGGAGAGGATGCCCGGTGGCCACCATTGCAGGTCTGGAGAGGTCGCAGAGTAAGGCCCCAAAAAGCAAAGGCTCTTTGGATAGACGCCAAGTCAAGGGACTTCATAAATTTAAGAAACTGAATGCGGCTTCACCCACCTTCAATTTGAGGGGTCGAGATGATCCTCGGCTGCTCTGGGAAGGGGGCTGTTAAACATTCCAAACATTAGGAGATGAGCAAGTATTCAACAATCCTCGAAGTGCTGTGAGGCTTTTCAAATCTCATGTGATAGATCTGTTCTTCTATCTATCTTCATGGTGTAGGACTTTGATCTGTTTCTCCTATGTGCATAGATATTTGGTACTGTTTTAATTGTATAGGAAGGGGGCTTACTTAAGAGGGCTCAGAGGTGACAGGGTGAGCCTAGAAAGCCCAAGGGTGGGGTAGCAATTGGTGGTCTGACTCAACGATGTCCCAGATATTGTAAGGAGACCAGACGCTGGGGGCGGGGGTGCAAGGGAAGTTGGAGGTTGGATTGGTTACAAGCGGTTTTTCACATTATATATTTCATTCAAGGCCATTCTACATAGGGTTGGGATACTAAAATGCTGAAATGTCAGGTTTAAGACATCAGTTTGCATATTAAACAGCACTAAAAAGAGGAGGAACAATGACTCGGTCACAGACCTAAATGGCTAAAGTGATTAATACTATGGCACTGGGTTCACTGAATGTTAGAGGCTTAAACCCCCCGAATAAGAGATCTTTAACAATACGTGAATTTAACTGATTGAAGTAAGACCTCATGTTTCTGCAGAAGACACACTGGCAGAGGGCGAAGGAACCGGATTTGAGAGCTATGTCGATAGAAAAGGTCTTTCATGCCTTCAGTCTATCCAATATTAGTGACTAGCAAGCGCCATTTCGTTTTTAAGGTGTCATCAAAAGATCCTTTTGTTCGATTTGTGATGGTTAAGGGGGAAATTAAAGGCAATGTGGTTACCTTGGTTTCACTGTACTGTCCGAATGACGGACAAGACCAATTTTGAGATGCAATGAAGGGTAAGATTCAATCGTGTGTGGAAGGCTCTTTAATTATAGGAGAAGATTTTAATATGGTCCTGGACCCTGACTTAGACAAGAAAAGAGCAGATCCATGTGTAGCCTCAGAAATGCAGTAAAAGAAGGCTCTCCATTTTCAACAGGCCAATGCAGAGTTGGGGGTGGTGGACTCACTTACCCAGGTGCGTGGTCGGGACACCCTGTTTACCTACTACTCAAATGTGCATAACACATTCTCAAGAATAGACTAAATTCTGATTGAAAGCCCATTAAAAATCAGAGTGCTGGAGTCAACCATGGAGTCCATGCTGTGGTCGGACTGTGACCTGGTGAAAATCAGAATAGGGGAATGGTCATCAGATAAACACGATACTAGATGATCCTGTAACGACCTGTTGTTGAAGGACAAGGAACTTGTACAAACCCTGTTGAAATGAATTAGAGAATTCTTTAATTTTTTTTACAACGGTGAAGTGGGGATTACCGGGGATATGGGTGGCATTTAGGGCTACAATATAAGGTGTCTTGATATGAATGGGAGCAAAAATTAAGAGAAAAAGGGCAGAGTAAGAGTTGGCTCTTAGGGGAAAAATTGAAAAACTGCAACCGGAGAGGGAAATTGAAGTCCCAAATGCTGCCAGGTGATCGGGAAAAACTCCAGAAATAAAAAGCCAAATTGAAAGCCCTTTTGATTTACCAAACGGAACGTTAGTTGGTGTTCCTCAAACAGAAATACATGAGAAGGGTGAACAAACTGATACAATTCTATCCTGGAGGTTAGGGGAGCAAAGAAATGCCAGAAGGGTAGTTGCAATACAATCAGATGGAGTAGAGTAGAAAAACTCCTTGTTGTTGCTAAAACCACAGAAGAATTTCATACATTTTACAAAACCCTTTATAGGTCTGAATACAAAGAGGAGGGATCTCTTATTGATCAGTCCCTGAACTCTCTCCCCATCTCGTGTCTCCCACCAGATAAAGTGGCTGCATTAGAAGCCCCTATTACCAAGGAGGAAGTAGTTGATACCAACAGTAGTATGAAGGGGGACACGGTGCCAGGGGAAGATGTCTTCACGGTCCAATTCTTTAAAATGTTCTGCACCACTTTAGCCCCATTTATAACTAAACAGTTTAATAATGCACTGGAAACAGGCAAGCTCTATAAGTGATTTCAATCTGGCACTTCTCCTAAGTCAATGCCTAGCATGGGATGCACAACTGAACCCCTTAATTATTTATTTGTGTCTATAAATTCGTTTATTCTGAACGATGTACCACTTATATCATGTCCCCATCTTTGAATCCCTCCCGGTCACACTGAACCAGGAAGCAGGCTGGTTTGCAAAGTTAAAATATTTATTAATGTAGTTCACAATATATATCACACTATTTTTAATGATTATACAATGATCACCAATGGGGTGATGTCACACTAGCGATCTCTTTAATCATAAGGAGTAATAATGAGCAAAAACAATGCAGCACAGCAATAAAACTTTTGTGGGTGAATATTCAAATGGCAATGTGATTACTATTTCCCCCTGCACACTCCTCAATCCCCCCAATATGCAATATAAAGAGATAGAAGGAGAGAAAACAGGTTTCAGGAATGCAGAATTCAAGCAAATATATCAATCCCAATTTCCCCCCAGGAAACACAAAAGAGAAACAGGAATGATTGGCAAAACTGTCAAAAATGGTTTTAAAGTTGGCTTTGAATGAATAGGTAAAACACTGAAAATGGTTTCATTCACTGAAATTGTTGAAATTCAAATGGGAGCCACTTTGTATGGTTTCAGACAAACACTAGCAATGATTTGAGAGTAATAAGCAAGTTGAACACTTAATTTTGAAGTCGGGTGCAATTAAAAGCTGTTTTACACGTTATAGATTTTGCCAAAACGAAAAATTTGCGTCAAACTTTTCCGCGTGCGGTATTCACGATCGTGGGAGAACTATAAGGAGTTGGGATGCGGTTTTGGGTTCTTTAGAAAGCTTAGGATGTTAGCTTCAAGTAGACACTTTCGTTTCTAGCATGAAATATGAAGAAGTTATGGACGTTTTCGTGGAGGTCATTTTTTCAGAAAGAGGCAAAATTGTAAAACAAGGATGCGCTTTTAAAATACAAACAAGGTTTCTTTACGCTAGGGATGGACTATGAAGAAACAAACTACACGGATGCTCAGCCACTTGATCAAGGCAACTGCCAGCCGAGACGCTTGCCTTCTTCAGATGCGATATATCAGCGCAAAGAGGATTTTAACAATATTATTACAGAATGATTATAGGATAAGAGAGAGAGTTCAGGCAAGACAAAAAGGATTTCTAACAATACAGTTCTGGATATAAGATAGGATTTGATTTGTATAGGGATGACTGTGGACAGTACATAGGCTAGTGACAATCTTATACTATGTATACTCACTACCAATGTGTTGAATGGAACCGTCAGGGATTCTGGTTCTGGTCAGGGATACTTTCTTGGATAGACTGCTGGGCACACCGGACTGGTCTGGTTCAGCGATCAACAAGGTGCTCTGGACAGCGCACAGCAGGACTGGACAGCAAGGTGCTCTGGTCAACACTGCACAGCACAACTGGACTGGATCTGCAATGGCTCTCTGGTCTGCACAGCACCCAAATGTGCACAGTCCTTTATCAGTCTTTTTCAAAAATATGCTTTCTGTGCTTTGTGAATCAACAAAAGTGTCTGTCCCCGCCTCCATCTTGCAGCTCCAGAGCAATCTCCGCCATCTACCTCCTGGCAGAGACCACTTTGACACTTTACAATCTGCATATCCTTTCAGCCTAGGAAGGTCCATTGTGCTACTCCAGCAGCAGCCCAAGATCCCCTACCCTGATCTAATCAACACAAAGGTGTCTGTTCCTGGTGGGAAGCAGGAGAGATGCCTTTTGTTGGGGGAAGCTGGGGAGAACTGGTTTGGTGACTTTGAGTTCAGCTTAAATTCACTGTCAATTTCTTACATTTTTCTTGGTTTAAAATAAAACTTGCAATTTTTAAACAAGCAGCTAGAACACTAATTTCAGTCTCTAAACCATGAACATTAAATAGTTGCAACCTATATTACTTTTGATAACAGATCACTTAATTCTCAGACATTTGATTTCAATTGCACAAGTTTAAGCTTCTGATGCAACTAATGACAGCTGTCATACAGGCGGCCGCTGGTACTGTGCCCATATTTTGACAGATTTTCACAAGCAAGCACACTTTTTGCTGTGGATATTTTGATGATAGATTCCGCTTTCCATGACATTGTATGTTCATATTGATTCCTTAAATGAAGTGGCGGGTAGCACCCAGCAAAGATATAGGATGTTTTGTGGTGTTTTGGACCGGTATTTTATATTTTCAGCAACCCAGAAAAAGGGATTTCAGAGCAATTTCTGGGTTTCTCTCAGTAAAGCACTGCCTTTCATGCAGTTTCCATTTTTCCTTGGTAGGCAGCCCAGTGATAAGTTTCAGCAGTGAGGTCTCCTTCCACCACTGACAACAGGCAAAGTAGATTTGGCATCCATCTTTCTGTGTTTCAAAGCACAATTTCCATGAGTTTTGGCCTGCATAGGGCTTTTGCGGCCATTTTGATGATTCTTGCACCATCAGCACACAGGGATGTCGCAGGGCAGAGCATAGTGGGTTAAAACATCCCACAGCTCCAAAGATCCATGCTATAAACCCTAATAGTACTCATACCAACGGAAGGAAAAGACCCATCCTAGTGCCAATTTTACCGGCCCATCTCCTTATTGTACACAGACGTAAAGATCATGGCAAAAGTGTTGGCCAATAGACTCCACCACTTAATGACATCATTGGTCCAAGGGGAACAGGTGGGGTTTATCCCGGGCTGTCAAGGCTTGGATAATACTTAATACATGATGCGCAAAGTAAGGGAATGAGGGCTTACTTGGTTTTAATAAACTCAGAGAAAGCCTTTGACTGAGTAGAGTGGTGCTACATGGGAAAGGTCTTGCAAAAGATGGGGTTTGGTAGTAATTTTAGGCAATGGATCATAGCCCTCTATAATGACCCAGTGGATAGGGTGGCAGTGAATGGCATTATTTTGGCCCCTTTTCACTTGTCCAGGTAAGGCTGTCCCATGTCCCCCTTCATATATGCCCTTACGACTAAGCCCCTAGTAATTGCAATTGGGGAAAACCAAGGGATTGCAGGAATTCAGTGTGGGGCCATTGACTTTAAACTTTCTCTGTTCGCAGACGACATCCTATGTTACTTAACTGATATACAAAAAGCCCTACTGGAAATTCTCACTGAAATAAGAAGGTTTGGTTGTTTCTCAGGCCTGAGAATAAATATCCTCAAGTCTAATGTAAGGCCCATTGGAGCTAATGACTCTGCAACTAGAGGTAAGAGAAATATTTGTGGTCTGAGAATCGTGAACACAGCTACTACGTACTTGGGAATTAAAATTCCCAGGAACCTCTCAACGCGGGTAGAGCTTACTTTTACTCCGATGTTAGAGAGGATTATAATAGACCTAATATGCTGGACCCCCTCAACTCTCTCATGGTTTGGGTGAATGGTAATAGTAAAGGTGAGTGTTCTTCCCCCGGCTGCTGTATTTCTTTACTGCTTTGCTGACGCCTCTCCCGGAATCCTTTCTTGCCAAATTAAAGCTGATGGTAAATACATTTATATGGAAAGGGAAAAGGCTGAGAATTAAACTTAGTACTTTGACCCTTCCTAGAGATTTTGGTGGCTTTGGCCTCTCCCACTTCTGGTTGTACTATAAAGCGGCACAACTATGTGTCATGTTAGAACACTGTAGCAATGAGTTAGGCACATACTGGACTTACATCAAAGACCTATATACCCACCCAAAGAAAGCCAGAGACTTGTTGTAGTCCCCAATAAAAGCTACTCCCGGCGATATTATGAGACACCCAACTCTTGCAGTCATGTGGAGTCTATGGAAAAAGGGTAAATTTAATAACCTCTTTTCATATTGGCCATATCTGCTAAGCTCGGTGTGGGGGTCCCTGCTGGATGTTGAGGGGCTGGGCTTTCGCCACTCATGGAAATGGTCTGACAAAGGGCTAAAAAGAGCCGGACTACTGTTCTCAGAGGACCATTTCTTTGAATTCAATTCCCTGACTGAGATTCTGGGAGCTGAGTCGTTGAGTGTATTTGAGTACCTGCACCTCAAAGGTATTATGTCTGACCCAAGATGGTACTCCAAGATTTCATGACTCCTTACACCCTTTGAGAAAGTCATTAACGAAACCACCTCAATAAAGGGAATACTAATATAAGTGATGGTCATGACAGAGCTAATATTGGGCCGTACAAACAGGGCGGGAAATTGCAGAAGCAATGTGGGGTAAGTTATATAAACTAATGTTCAGATAAGCCCATCATTCATCTTAGAGTCCTTTCTCTGATCTGTTTTTACTTTCTCTCTCTTTCTCTCTCTCTTCCCCCTTGCTCTCTCTCTATCTTCACCAGACCCCTTGTTGCACAAAATGTCTAGCCTGCTTTCAGACCTTTTCTTAGACTATCTTCTTACTGGTCACACCCTCAACACTTTGCCTGCCTCTACTGTGGCGGACTTCCATATGGGTACAGTAGCCTGCCCACCCATTTCCAGTCTTTCCATTTCCTTCACTATCTCTGGTGGATTTACCCCTTTTTAGCTTGTGGTCTCAGATCTATATATTTGACGCTGCTGCTTCCTTGACGCCTTCTTCTGATCACATTCCACATCCTTTTCTTCCGCAGACTTAATTTCCCTTTCCTTCTCCATCCACACTCTCCCTATACACTCTCTCTCTCTCACTCTCTCTCTCCCCGACACCACCCTCCCTATTATTACCCCTGTTGCCTCGACCTATCTTCCATCACTCTCACCTTTATTCTTTTCTCCAACTCTGCGTCTGCTCCAATTCCCTCAACCACTCCTTAAGCATCCCCCTCTCCCTTTACTATTATAGTGCTAAGCTTTTCTCACATAATGCCTTCTTCTGCTTGCTCTATCCTGGGTCCCCATCCTTTGGATTGTTGTCTACTCTCTTTTAACCTCCATTGCTATTCCCAATATCCTCCTCATCTATTCCAAACTCAGCTCCATTTCTGACTCAAGACAGTTGATTATGGTCCTGCCCTTTGTTGTGTCCCTAGCCACAGGAAAACAGAGGACTGGGAAGGACGGAGCGAACGTAATGTGATCCTTTCATTTTTTCCTATACAACATTCTGAGTCCTGGGCCCTAGTAGCCCTTCATCTTCTTCCATCAGTCCGCATGCAGTCTCTTTCCTTGTGCCTCTTATGTTGTCCCTCATTTAAGGTGTTTCTCTCATGTTCCACATACAAAATATCCACCTGTTTATCATCTTTTGTAGGGTTCATATTTCTTCTACTATCCTCTGGGGTTCTTCACAGTATTCGTCTTGGTCTTCCACTTGCTAGAGCTTCTTCATCTTCCACTGCATACTGTATCCTCTGTGCCAATCCATGAACACTTTCTGAACCAGAATATTTATTCTGACGCACGTGTTCAAGCCTTCCAAGCTCTTGTAACCCCTCACTCTGTCTGAAGCTGGAGAGAGGAATAACACAGAACAATCGTGCCTGCACCACTTCTTTAGTTGCAAACTCATTGATATGCACATGTTCCTTGTTCACTTTGGCAGTGTTGATCATCTTCTCCTGCACTTGTTTCCTAGAAGACCAATGGTTCCTTCGCTTTCCACTGTTCTATTGGTATGTCATTATTCCTCGTCCTCTGTGGCTGAAACCCATATTTCAACACATATACTTCGCTACTTCCTTTTCTTCACACATCTCTGAAGTCTCAAAAAAATCAAACTACCAACTGCACCTCCTCAGAGGTATTCTTCCTTTGCTCTCCTTCCCCAGAAGCTCATTCTCTCTAGAGCTCTGGTTCTCTCTAGGCTGGACTACTACTACATCCTCTTTCTAACACTCTCCACCCTCTGCAGCTCATCCAGAACAGGACTGCGAGACTTGTCCTTGGCCTGAAGCCCTGGGATCGCATCTCTCCAGCCCTGAAATCTCGTCATTGACTCCCAGTGGCTGCAAGGATTACATTCAAGACCCTTTGCATTGTCTAAAAGGCTTTCTGGGGCCTGGGTGCACAATACCTTCAACTCTCCCTCCTTAAATACCTTCCTACTCAAGCTCTTTGCCCCTCCACCTCCAACTCCCTCAGGGTCAGTCGCTTCTCCAAGCAATGAGTTGGGGGTAGATCTCTTTCCTTGGCTGGGGCCTCCCTCAGTAATAGCCTCCCAGCCTCTCTTAAACTTGAGAAGAACCATCTTCAGTTCCGGAAGCACCTCAAGACCTTCCTCTTTGCTTCTGCCTTCATTCTTCCTGTCCCCTGCTGATCTGTCTGCTTCAGCACCAGGCACCTGGTTACCGTCTGATTCGGGCCCAGATCCCTACCCACCCAGCCACACACCTGCACTGCCTCCTGGCAACCCTTGCACTTGGGCCTATATCTCCTACCCTACAGTCCTCTTCCTGCACTTATTGACACCCATTGTCTACACCTTATTCTTGCACTTACCACCTGCTGGCCGCACTACCTATCAATGTTCTATCACGTGTTCCGCACTTTCCACTTCTCCCCTGCCCCTCGCACTTTCCCCCTCCCCTGCACTTGTGCATTCTCAATGTCACTGGGCCTAGTAAGATCAATGTTTTGTCCTCTCTTGTTCCCCTCCCTTGCCTGGTCGCGCTCTTGTTCCTTCTTGGCCATTATGTTCAGGAGCTGTTCATGTCTTTTATGCAGAAATCCTCTCTGTTCGTTATTCTACCCATTTAAGTCTGCAGGAGCTCTTCTACCACAGTAACATTTCCCTCTTTCTCATGAGGTACTTCTTTTTGCATCATTAAGTTCTGTTTCCTTGAGGGCTACCACTTATCCTTTTCCTTGTCACCATGTAAGAGCCACCTTCACACCCTTCTACTTCCATCTTCAATTTCCCACCTACTTATTGCAACCTCATCTCCATCCATTCCATCACATCTTTTTGACCCTCATAGTCTTCTATGTTCTTTGCGAGACAAGTACGTTCATTGGGTACCATCTCTTCTAGAGGTGTGGCTGTGCAGTCTTCATCATGGATGCTTCTTTGTGTTTGCTTTACTGACTTTGCAGTGGCTGCCTGTTTGTTCCGATCTTGAAACAAACTTTGCATGTATTTCTCTGCTGCCCAGTTTCTTTCATCTTCCATTAAGGACAGCGCCTTCTGCTCTAGCTGTTGCTTGGACTTCATTTTTATCAGTATACTGGATGCATTCAGTTGTTGGAGGAGTAACAGAGAGCCTTTGTACTGGGATGCTGTATCTATTTTGTATTGACATTCAGTACAAACAAAAAGGCCAGACAAAGAAAGAATAATAAAATGCATGTTGCTATGTCAGTTTCAGGAACCTGCCACAGATTTTCTCGTACAGATCACCCTTTTTTTGCCTCTGCCGGATGACTCTCTCAAACAATGACATCTTATGCAGGTCCTCAACCAATGCCGTCGATGTGGGAAATGTTGTACGCTTCCAATCTCTCAACACAATCTTCCTCACAGAGAGAAAGGCCCTAAAGAGCTAGCACTTCTGTAATTCAAATCTTCCAAAAGTTCATCCTCCCCCAAGACAATGGTCACAAAATCAAAGTCTAAGGCCCTCATTACGACCCTGGCGGAAAGTGACTGACCGGACCGCCACAGCGTAAATAGCGTTTCCGCCATTGCACGATGGAGCAAAGTGCGGCTCATTCCGACCCATCGGGCACGAGCACCACGCCATGGCGGAAGTGCAAAGTCCGCGATGGCGGAAATGACCCCAAAACAGCCCACACCGCCGCCGTACGGCGCCCTAGGTGCAATACCGCCACCCATCTTAGCGGACACCGCAGTGAGCGCCAACCGCAAAGTACGGTGACCGTAAATATACGGAAACGGAAGTAAAAGCATGGTCCCGGAACGGGAAACATCACGCCGTACACCTATAAAACCACTAAATCCACACAACCATTAAAAATACTACCCTGAGACACATCCCAACCCGTCATCCACCCTAGTGAAACCAAGAAAAATGGGAAAAGTAGCGAAGAAAGCGTGCGACCGCAAGCGGCAGGTCCACTTCTCCCGTGAGGAACTCACCGTACTCACAGAGACCCTCCAGGAGAATGCAGCCGCCGTCTTCTCCACGCAAATGACCAGGACGGCACTTGCGAACAAGAAGGCCATATGGGCCCTGCAGCTCCCATTGGCCCCTCTTGAGATTCATTTGTTCGTTGGCAGGCATGGATGACTAGTACATTTCACTGGTTGCTTTGTGTGACTTCATTGCACCTACGGGGAGTTGTACAATGTGGCCAGGGAGCGGTGTACAGGCACTCAGTGGGGCCGTTTACGGTTGGTTCGCGATGCCGTACTTCTAACCATGGCGGAATGGTACTTTCCGCCGTGCTTGATGGCGTTAGGTGCATGTCCGCTAGGGTCAGAATTCGCGTACCGTTGCGCCATGGTGGTAATTACGGTTTGGCATGGCGCGCGCACGCGTACTTGGTGCAGTTAGCGTTGGCGTTCACTACGGTGTCGCTAATGGCATCGTACTTTGCGGTGACGGGTCATAATCGCACTGAGCGCTATTCGATGGCGGTATTGCATTTCCGCCATCGTTTTTCGAATTCCGCCAGGGTCGTAATGAGGCCCTAAATCTGTTCTCAATACGTTTGTTTATTGTCTTTGTGACTTCACTCTAGAACACACGCACTCTACAGCATTCCCACATCATGTGTTCAAATGAGCCTGACCTATGACCACATCCCCAACAGGCGTCAGAGTGAATCATACGTCTTGCACTTAGCCTGGTTGCTGTCCAATAAACATTATTTAAAATCTTTATTTGCCCCACCCTCTCACCCAGGTTCAATGCGGTTGGGGACACATTTCTGCATAGGTTTTCCCACCTGCCCTCTGACATGTCTGTGCCAATTGAATCTTACTATGTCCTCAGTAAATGTTCATTTGACTTGTTCCTGCTCATCAAACGCTTGTACATTGCTGAAGTAAAATTCTCTTTTCAATAAAGTTCAATATCTGTTCCTTGAGAGCATCTCATTCGTTCACAGTGATATTCTCAATTGCCACCCGCAATCTTCTATATTCCCCAAACGAGCAGTTGTGAAGAATCAACATTCTCGAAAGCCTGCCAAAGGGGATCCAATCATTGTTCTCAAATAGGTCTCCAAACCACTGCACACTGCTCAAAAAACCAGTGCGGGCAGAAACGGTCCTCCCGTCGAACAGCATTTTCTCATTCATCCAGATCGAATTTCTTGGGGGTATTGCTGGGTCCTCACCAATTCTTCCCTCAAGCGCGTGCCAGGCCCATCTGAAAAAACTCATTGCAGGCAAATTAACACTGCCCCTGGTACTATCAGTCATCAAAAGGGCCTCTATGGCCAGCGGCATGCTCATACTAGATTCTGCCCAGGCCCAAACCCTAGGTGATTACTCCAGAAATGGTAACAAATGAATCGCTGAAAAAGCTAGATGGTACCGTTAGAAGTCTGGAACTCCTAAGTCCCCATGTTCACATGGCAGATGTAACTTCCACAGTTTCAGGCGTGGCTGTTTCTGATCCCATAGGAAGCTCTGCAACTGTCTTTCAATTTCCGTGACTTCTTCACACGAGGTGGCAGCAAACTCAGAACATAGTTGATGCGAGGCGCCAGAGTCATCTTGAAAGCATTGACTTTCCCTCAAAGAGATAAGTTAAACTTTGACCACCTTGACGGATCCAGTTTCATGTTCAGCATCAAGTTCCTCATGTTCTCGTCCATCATATGTTTTACCTCCTTTGTCAGCCACACTCCTAGATATCAAATCTTTTCGGGCATCAATGGAAACTAAACCTGGTAACATGTTCGCACCTGCACGATGAAGACATAGGCATAGCCTCAGAATTAGACCAATTGATTTTATAGCCTGAAAATGAAATGAAGGCCTCGATCTGCTCCATCGAGGCCTTGAAGGAAGAATCCATATCGGTTGTCACAAGCAGCATGTCTTTCGCATAAAGCCATACCTTTGTTAATGCCACCTCGAAATGGACACCTTTTATCCTCTCAACCGACCTGATCCTCGCTGCTAGGAACTCCATTGCCAACACAGGAAGTAAAGGTGATTGTGGACAACCTTGCCTAGTGCCCCTCATCAGTTCAAACTTTCCCAAAGACATGCCATTCATGTTGACCACCGCCGTTGGCTCAGTACATAGCAACAACATCCATTCTCTTATCTCTTGTCCAAATCCTAAGCATTCCAGCTATGCAAAGAGGAAGTTCCACTCTATTCGATCAAATGCTTTTTCAGCATCAAGCGAAAGAGCAACAACAGCCGATGACTGTCTCAGACTTTCCTCTAATGTCAATATCAGTTTCAGTAAATTGATGGACGGACTCCTTCCTTTCACAAACCCAGATTGATTCTCTCTACAAGATGCTGCAAACTCCCCTCAATCCTCTATGAAAATGCTTTTGCAAGTATCTTATTGAAGGTGTTGATAAAACTTATCAGCCTTTAGTTCACCCACCAGCACCTGGGGTACCAGCTTACGTGCTGCTAGAGCATCGAATGTTCCAGAAGGGTACAATCATGCCAACCAATTGTAGTAGACTGTATAATGAAGAGCCTTATATTTTAAGAGCCAATGAAGTGCTGTGTTTCTAATTAATGTCAAAGATGACTTGGACTATGACTTGCACTAGGAGAGGGCATGAGTTGCCCACCTGACTATAGAGACCCAATCACGATCCTATACCATATAGAAAGTAAACTTAGATGTTCCCCTGAGCCAACCACAATCTCCCATAGGTTTTCTTAATGTGCCATGTAGTATGACGTCACTTATGATGAACTTTTAGTATAAATGTGTTGTTTTTTATAAAATGTTTCGAGATCATGCTGTGCGACATCCGTTGATGTCCATTGTACTCCCTGTTTTAGACAATTGATATTAAAACAGAGTTATTTGCCAACTTCCTGAGTCAGTCTTATTATTTAGTTTGAGAAGTTATTCACTGTCCCATCCAGAGTACAACATGTTACCTTGAGTAAAAGGGCCTCTAGGGTTCATGTGGTAGCATGTAGGATGGTTGACGTAAAGACCCATCGACCTATAAACTCTAGTGCTTTGGATGATCGAGTGACCTTCGCCATCTAGCCGGAAGATTGCAAGGTTTCCTGTGGACAGTGGCCGATATAGAATTCTTGCAAGAAAATCGATAAATCCCTCCTGGTTTCCACAAGCGCTTAGCGGACGGAAGGCGAAGGTGGTCGATTGCAGAGGGGAGTCAATACCAAAGGTCTCAAGCTGCAAGAGAAAATGGTGAGTAGACTAAGGGAAATGAAAAATTGAGGGGATGGGATTGTGGTAGTTTAAAAAGTAACGGGGGACTTTAGAAAATAGTGTAAGAAAAATAATGAGTGGTGCTTTTGTGTATATAGATGATAGATAAGGAGATAAACCCAAACAGTCCTGGTTCAAGGAAATTTCAGAAGAAGCCGTTATACACTTCAGTTGAAGTAATCTAGGCTTCATAGAGGATAGATCCCTGCAAGAGAATGACTTAAACCCCTATCAGGGTATATTTAGGGGCAGAGACAGGGAAAAGCAGTGAGGATTAATGTGAAGGGTCGACTAGTGTGTCTGTTTGTATTTGTGTTGTATTGAATTGTCGAAGAGTGACAAGAAAGTAAAGTAAACTAAGGAAAGGTTGAGAAAATAGAGTATATAGCTAAGAAAAGTTGACAGTACCGACTTAAAGCTAGGTTGAGACTATTGGAAAATAGAGGGTTTGAGCAGCAATTTGTTGGAGCGCGCTCATATTTGTTGTTTTTATAAACGTATCTTTTTGTAAAGCACTGGTAAGTATTGACAGTCACAATGGAAGATGTTACTCCTCGGATGCACTTGTGTAAAACCTTGCCAAAACACATGCCCAAGCTCAAACAGTACAGTGCAAAATGGTGAAAGGCATTTCTGCTCCCCTTTCCTCGCTTGAAGTAAAAAGCGATAGTGCAGAAAGCGCAGGTTTGTATCCATTAAAATAACTGAAAGCTGCAACGGGGTATAGTAGTCCAACACATGAACCGCCTGCTTATTGCAGTGACTATAGTCCAGAGGATACCAAGCGAAAAGAGGAAACCTTTGAACCCTTACAAAATAGGGAACAGAAAGGTGAACAATCAAACGTATCACCATATATAGAAAGAGAAATTAAGAGATGGAAAGGAGAAAAGGATAAAGCTGACGAGGTAACACTCATACAGAACAAAAGGATGGGAGGACAGATGGTGCATAAGCTAGATGGAAAAAGCATCGTGGAAGTTAGGCAAAGGGAAGATCGAGATGAGCAAGATAGAAAAGACAGGGAATGAGAAATGAGATTAAAGGAAGATGAGCACAAAAAGAAGAGCCAACAGCTGTATCAGGAGGAGAAACAAAAGAAAGAAGAAAGGGCGAAGGTACAAAGGAAGTAGGATAACAGAGCAATGGAAGAACGGGATAGACAGGATGGGAAGAGAGAAGAAGGGGAAGTGCAGAAATTAAGATATCAGAGGATACAGAGATGAAAGGAAGAGGAAGAAAGAAGAGCAGAGGAAAGGAGAGAAGAAGTGAGAAAGGAAGGAGAAAGAGTTAGATGGAGGCAAGAAAGCAGAGAGAACTAGATGAAGAATTATAACAAAAAATGAGACAACAAGAATGCGAGATTGATCACATTCAGATTGAATTAATGGAGCCAAGTCCAGTGATACAATGGAGTGACATAAACAAGTTCCTCCCATTACAGGGAGCAATGACAGGACCATCTAAAGTTACTTTAGATGAGGATTTCGATATAGGGAGCATCGGAGAAAGGATCGACAAAGCGTATCAGGATTTAAGAGAAGGTAACAAATCGGGAAGCCGAGGGAAGGGAGATCGGGTTCCACTCACAAAGCGAAGAAAGAGACCAATTCAGTCTCGAGCATAGAGCTTTGTCCTTAGACAGGCTTACTTTAGATAAGGGCGAAAGAAAGGCAAGCCATACTAGCTGGGGGCTAGATATGTCAGACGAGGAGAGAGAAACCTTGCATGGGGAGGAGGCAGGAAGTGTATGCGGTCCCAAGGGATTTCTTCAGACAGACAAGGTAGTAAGATGGTCTGATCTAGAACAACCAAAGGATAGGACGCCAGCTCCTGTAGCATATCCAGAGCATCCTAGAGGACGATCATATAGCAAGAAGTGAGAGTCACCACCATATGTGAGCAGGCTGAGGTCATTGTGAGGAAGGGGGCCATCATGAACCATTGGGAGGGGCGAGACCACAGTATATTCCATGGCCACAGATGGACAAGGATAATTAAAGGTGCATACTCCCCACGAGTGTGGGAAAATTGATTTATGAGTTAGAGTAAATGACCGGAGGAAATACATTGGCAATAGGGGATATCAAGGGTCTCCTAGCAGCTATTCTTGGGGAAGAGCAGATGATACTTGGATGAGAGAAGGTTATTTGGGTGTCATGGCACAAAACACAGCGCACAATGGAGCACCATTTAATAATGGTAGGGCAGATGTTTGGAGAGCCCTTAGAGTACAATATCCTGATGTATTAGATATGGGTATGATTATGAAATGAAAAATGAAAGAAGATGAAGATCCGCTTGCTTGCATTCAAGACATTCACAATCGCTTATCTCTTGAAAGGTGCAAGCCATGGAGTACACAGTGGTGGTATTTTACCACATTTTGTGTCAGAGATTTCCTGAGCCAGTACAAAGGCAACTTAAGAAATGAGTGGGAATGCAAGCAAAACCGTGGCCTAAGATACAGTTGACTATAGTGCATCACTGTCAGCTGTTAGAAGAGAAGAATAAAAATAAAGACGGCGCTAGAAAAATTGAGGAAGCTAAATTGGTCCAGAAAAAACAGTCAAACTATGCCATAGAAGGAGCGGTATTAAAAAGTGAAGAAGAGCTAGAAGTACAGCAAGCAGTGGACACATCACAGGTGAATAATCAGTGTCCGATGAATCAAGGAGGAAGTGGGTTCATACCACGAGGTAGAGGCATGGGTTACAGAGGAAGGGTTGGATTTCAAAGCACTCAAGGTGGGTTTCAGAATGGGCAGAATGAGAATCAGAATGTGCAAGGAGAGTTTAAGCAAGGAGGGATAATTAGACAAAACCCTCCTATATGTTGGACGCGTGGAATGACAGGACACATTGCGCGCACATGTGGGAGCCAAGGGTATATAGTAAATTGTCAATATTCAAATGGGGGGACAGCTTATCCTCCAGCATATAGCTCACATGCGAGGGATGGATTCACCCAAGATCTGACAGTGTATCAGGCACAAGCACCAGAAGTACAACAGGTACAGCAACTGCAGCAATTACAGTAAGCAACATTGAATTCACTGCAAGGGCAGTCGCAGCACGCCCCATGCAGGTGTAACAGAATGTAAACACGGGACAATTATTGACAGCTCCAATAGAGGGCATCACAGTGATAGGAGGGAATCCTTATACAGGTATAGGGGTATGTATGTATCCACAATAGGGCAGCTCATAGGTCGACTTGATGTGTTCAGTACTATCCATGACACCAGACCCTCAAGAGGAACCAAGGGTTGATGTGAAGATAGGAGGGGAATCCTTTTAATTTTTAGTTGACACAGGGGCTACTCGTTGATGTATATGAGAGGGAAAATACCCAATATCAGGAAATGTCATGAATGCTCAGGGATTCTCTGGAGCTACAAGCTGAGTTCCTTTTACTAACAAATTACCAGTCTCTATAGGAGAATGTGATATGTATGTTCCAGTGTTGTATTCACAGCAGACACCAGTTAATATTCTAGGAAGAGACTTAATGACAAAACTTAATATGATGATTTCTTTTACTGATGAAGGTATAGTGTGCTCCACTCCTAGGATACACTATATGAATGTTGTTGAGTTTATATTGGCATTTACAGGCAAATGGCTCTGTGAAGGGTGCTGATGGAGCCTGACATTTTCCTTTATGGGGTGAGCATTATGTTAATATGGCTACCTGGCTTATTGGGAAGGATTATTAGGTTACCTATTGAATTCCTGTTTAGACCACAGGTACCTATGGATGAAGAAGGGGAACAGATTATTCCACTAGAATTAGTTGCAGCCATAGTATGAGGGGAAATGGTAATGCTCGAAGGCACAGATGATGAGGGTAAGCCATGGAGAACAGTGATTGCCATTGCGGAAGAGTGCAGATTGACTGATGTCACTGATAATAACATGTCTAGAGATGATCCAGCAGACGATGAAGTGGTGTTCTTTATGAGCATTATGTATTGGATCCGAATAGAGAAAAGGGAGATGCCACAGCACATGGCGATAATGCAACAGCATCCAGCATTCTTTGACGAGGACTTGGAAAAGTTGCCAAGTGTTTTATGGACTAGAGGCCCTTATGATGTAGGCCTATTAAAAGGAGTGGGAGAGGTTAAGATAAAGCTGAAACCAGAAGCAATTTTACCTTGGGTAAGGCAATATCCAATGTCTCGAGAAGAAGATGAGGGCATTTTTTAGACTATCTCAGCATTGATGAAGCAAGGTATTTTGGTACCGTAAGAGTCATTGTGTAATACTGCAGTGTACCCTGTGAAGAAATTAAAGGGAGGGTTGTGGAGATTCATATAAGACATGAGACTGATGAACCAGATTGTAATGGGGAGTTTCCTTTAATGCCGAGTGTGGCAATGATATTATGTAGTATCCCAGTAGAAGTGCGATATTTCACGTTGATTGACTTGAAAAATGCATGTGACCTAGCAGTTCGGACTGGACTACCCCTATGGGGGTGGGACCAAGCCTGATTTGCATATGGTCTTTCCCCTTTTGTAATGGCTTGGCAGGCGAAGAACGATGGTCTGGAGGGTTGCCCAGAGCGATGCCAGAGGTTAAGATTCATTTTAAACCTTCCAGCCATCACCTCTTTTGTTTTGCTCTCAATCCCATTGCACCAAGACTCACAAGACTTAACTTCCATTATGTTTTGCCAAATCGACTGAAACATACCAGACTGCCCAAGGGGTACTGTGAGTCTCCATCAATCTTTAATAGAGTCCTGCAGATGGAACTTGGCAAATCAATTTGAAGAGTACTGTGATACAATATGTAGATGATATTCTGATTTGCAGCATAACAGAAGATGAGTGTAGACAAGATTCAATTCAACTAATGACTATCCTTGCAGACAAGGGATACATGGTAGATTAAGAGAAGTTACAGTATTGGCAAGAAGAGCTGTTGTATATGAGCTAGTTAATCTCACATGAGGGAAAGAAGGTGACACCTGAAAGAGCCGAAGCAATTATGAAAACTGCAAAACCACACACAGTAAAGCAGATGCAGCAATTCTTGGGATTATGTAATTATGTGAGAGCGTGGGTGTTTGACTGTAGATCATAGACAAGACTACTTTTGTAGGCTTTAAAGAAAGCACAGGTACACAAGGAGAAAATAGAATGGACAGAGGAAGGAGAGAAAAAATTTGAAGAGTTGAAAAAAGCAATTTATATGGCTCCAGCTTTAGGAATTCCCAATTATGCTGACAAATTATTTTTATTTTCACAAACTGATGGGACAGTTACGACAGCAGTGCTAGCACAGAGAACTACACTGTGGTACAAACCCCTGGCATATTACAGTGGGATGCTCGACCAAGTCATGAAAGGGCATTTTCCTTGTGAGCAGTCATTGGCAGTCATTGGCAGCAGCTACATTCAGAATTGAGAGGTCTGCAAGCATTGTAATGGGTTGGTCTATGACACTATTTGTAGATCATGCTTGGTTTTCCATTTTGGAGAAACGTAAGGGTACATTGACATCTCGGAGGGCTTCTGTGTACGAAGTTATTATATCTAATCCAGCAATTAAATTAGATGTAAAATAGTGAACCCTGCCACATTTGTAGCAGAGCCAGTGGCAGAGGATGAGCATGTGCATGATTGTGCAAGCTACAAGTAGTTTTATGACAACACACCACATGTTAAGGAAAACGCACTATCAGGGGGGGAGATTATTTTTGTTGATGGTTCTTCTAAATTTGATCAGACAATTGGGAAAAGGCATACTGGTGCAACTGTAGTGAAGCATAGAGCAAACAGTGAGTTTGAGGTTGTGGCAAGTGCAAGACTACAGTTAACAAAAAAGAGGGAAATCCACGTAGAAACCAATATTCATTTCATTGTCATAAATTCACAGAGAAAGTAATAAACTTATGGAGAAGGATTTGAATCAGTGCCATATAGGTCACTAGAGAAAACGACAAAATACAGGTGCACTCTGGTAGCTTTGCAGTTCTAGTATATTTAAATTAAGCAAAAAGTAATAAGAACATCAATGTAACAACCAAGACATGTGACAAAAAAGTTCAAAAAACATACAAAAAAGTTACAGATATGTGCAAGCAAAGAATACATATATATTTACATAATTAGATTCTTGGATCAAAACAAAATTGCAAGTAGTAAGAAAAGATAGTCAAACTGAAGTAATAGTTACAGTCATCTACACAGTAACAGACTTGTGTTTAGAGAATAAGTTGGACAAACCCTGTTTGGCAAAAAAGGAGTCAGGATATTGTTCTATGTAAAGCATATGGGCTGTAGTCATTTACAGGACTATGGACCTCTTAGCTATTTGAACAGGTCTTCAAATTTGTTCAGTGCCAACATGTAAAGATACCAAATCTTTTAAGAAGGAGTGTACAGTGCTACTCTGGAGGGTATTTTGGAAATAAATTCCCCCCGTGAAGTTGTCGTGCACCAGAAAACACGTTTCGGCTATGCCAATAGTTGGTGGAATCTATATGTAGCCTTCCTCAGGGCGAAAAAGACGAGCTGCTGGCTCTGTGAGGGAAGGAGGCAAGGAAAAGAGAAAAAAGATACAGATGTGTATCAGATAGGATGAATGAGTGCACCAACATATTGTTGTTTTAAAACCTCCTCCATGGAGGGTGGTTAGAGAGCTAAAAACAGGGAGGTGAGTCCATAGATTACTTACCCTGTTGCAGAGGCAGGAGTAAGCACAATGTGTGACTACACACACGTATGTACAGAGTCACATATGATGCATCAACCGGGGGAATGCTCAGGGGTCCACCTTGGCATTCCAAAGGGGCAGATATCTAAAGACAAAGGTAAATAGGATACAGACCGGAATGACTAGCACTGAGTCAAATGAATACCCCTAGCCATGTTAGTATTAGTGAATGCAAATAACAGTAACACCATGTGCAACATGCTTGTCATCTTACTCATGGGGAGAAGTGGGTTAGTATAAATAAATAAATGGAAGACACTCGGGGGCTGGAATGGCGCTCCCAAGGGGGGAAAAGAAAAAAAAATCACAATGTGGCATGAGTGCTGGGTAAGGCTGCTCGTGGTGTGATAAGAGACATGCTTAGGTGACCTTGCAGGCAAGCCTACCTGGATATTGAGTAGGGAGACCTTAGTAGAACCAGGAAAAAAGGTCTAGACGTATCGGTCGTACGGCATCAGTGGATATAGTTCACTCTCCAGTGGAAAGGACGAACAGCTCACTTTTCAGCACAAGAGGCAGAATTGGTAACACTTATTGCGGCGCTTGAAAAACACGAAGAGCAGGAAGTGACGCTATACAGTGACTCCACCTATGTGACGTCAACTGTACATGCAGGGTTAGCATGCTGTAAAAGGAAGGGCTACCTCCGAACAGACGGCACTCCAGTGCAACACACATCACTACTGGACAGTCTTATTAAGGCACTACAACTCCCAGTAGCCATAGCATAGTTAAATGCGCAGCACATACTAAGCAAACTGATTTTATTTCTCGTGGGAATGAAGCCGCAGATGCAGAAGCCAAAAGGGTTGCGTATTCACCAGATATTTCAAGTTTTTATGCTGCAGATGTTAAGGGAAAAGTGGTTAAGATTATGGTGGTAAATGAAGGGTTTAACCATGTATCAAGAGCTCAGTTAATGAAGATTCAAGCCAGTGCACCACAGGAAGAGCAAGAGCTATGGAAACAAAGGGGGTGCTATTTTTCCCCCACAGAAGCATTGTGGTGACAAGACAGTACCAGAAAGCTGGTGAGGCCAGTAGCAATATTGAGGGTAGCGTTTGAATAGCTGCACTACCCAGCACATGTAACTTGGGAGAGTCTTGCTGCACCTGTTGCAGAAGACTGGTTTGTACCGAACCTGTTAGAACATGTTGCATTTTATGTAGTGAATTGCATCATATGTCAAAGGTTTACTACTAGGCACACAATGTGAACAATTAGAGGAGAGATTCCTGGACCGAATGGCCCTTTTCAGCATTTACATATTGACTATGGTGATATGCTGCAAGTATGTAGTGAATACAGGTCTAATAGTGGTGGTGTGTCCCTTCTCTAGGTGAATCGAAGCAGTTCCTTGTACACACCCTGACTTAACTTGCTCAGTGAAGTTTTTAGTATGTGAAGTCTTTCCAAGATGGGGAGTCTCTGAAGTGCTGAGATCCGATAATGGGCCACATTTTGTTAATGATTGTTTTTTAATATTAAACATATGTTTTCTTCTGCTTATCACCCACAAGCAAATGGAGAATGTGAGAGACTCAACAGCCTCTTAAAGGAGAGAGTCACCAAGCTAAAATTGACAATGAAGAAGGGATGGCTATTTTGCCTGCCCTTAGCGCTATATGGCCTAAGGAATCAGCCTAGTTTGGACCATCACCTCATACCCAATGAATTTGTGAAAGGGAGACGAATGAGAATTCCTTTGACTCCTCCATCGATGAGCAGAAGTGATGCCCAGAGTTCTGCAAAACTGTTAGGAAACGAGTTAAAAGAGTACTTAACATGTATGATTGCTAGTATCTCTGTCATTTCAGATCAACTCAAGCACTGGGGGTTGGTCTCAGAACACAGACAAAGACCATTCAGCAGCCGGTGTTTCTAAATTATTATCAGCACCCAAGTTATTTATTGGTGACACAGTGCTCATTTGGCACTTTACTAGAAAGTGGTAAGAGCCTAGATGCGTTTGTTAAAACTGATATAATATTGTTTTTTCCTCATTGTATATGTTGGCCTATGCCCAGTCGCTCTGCGAGGAAATCCGCATCGCAAGGTCGTAACCTTAAGTTAATCAAGCCTCCATTTTAGGTCAAAGATGCCATTTTAGTTATTCGTGCAAAGTCACCCTGTGGCCTAAAATGGCCGACCTGTTTTCTCTTGTTCTTACTTAACCTCTTCGACCTCAGTAGGCGAGTTAATGCCCAACCTGCCTGCAGGCTACATGTTAGGGTCATGTAGACCTTGTCCTTTGTTGACCTCGGGATCAGGGGATTACTTCAATCGGCGATATTAACCTACAAGTATACAAGAACAATAATGCTATGTAAACATGACATGCAAAACATCTGTTTGACCTGCATTAAAACAAATGTGTAAAGAGTGTAAAGTTAAACCCAGAGAATAATAGTGCTTGTTAGTAAAATGTACTAAGAAGTAAACCGCATGCACGAGATATGTAAATTAGGAATGAACCTGGCACGATCCTAGCCCAGTACATTATTAATTTGTAGGAGGCTGGACATCGTTATGAAGAAAACTGTATAAATATGCTGATGTCCAGCTAGCAATTCCTGTTCACTGCTCACATTGAACCTTCTGGTGGTCTCAGTGAAGTACTGACGGCCAAATGGCTATTTGTGTACTTTGTTTTGTAAACTGCTCAGTAATGCAATAAAGATTCTGGGAATCTTTACAAGCCCGTGTTGGTGTATTTCTCTTTGCATGGTGTAAAAGCCTTAATATTGTATTTTCTGATGCCACAGATGGCGCCCGAATAGTGACCCACAAGATCGACTTTGTCTCGTTGAAGGTTGGCTCGGCTATCGGACTGGGATCAGATGGTGCCAACAAAAATGGCCCCCTGGACGAGAAGCGAATTCCTCGACAGAACAGCACGATACGATCCCTGAACGGTGAGCTGTAGCCCGAGACGACGTCTTGACGAGGGTCCATATATCGAGGTGGGTAAATTTGCCGAAATCACCATACTTGTGGGTCCTTAGAATTGTTCTTAGTAACAATTGATCCGGCCTCCCAGTCCTTTGGTCAGGTGAATCGTGACCCGATTCTTAATTTAACCCTGACAATTTGAATTTGGCGCTTTGTACTCGCAAGCACAATTATTTGACCAGGTAACACCAGAATTCTGATATGCCTGGGAAATTGTCTGCCTGCTTCATGGCATTATTCCGCAGCAACATACAATTTCTGGAAGATATCCATCCCATACCACAGGAGGGGTCGCCGGCATGTACTATTTACTGTAAGAAAGGCTTTGGTAGTATAGCATTTAACGATATTTGGCACAGACAGACCAGACATAACTCTAATCTTCGGTGGCCAACCAACGGTAGCTTTGAAATCCCTCGTATAGAATATCTAGAGTCTGTATTGGTAAAGAAAAAGGCTAGACCTGCAGCATTTGACGCATTGCACAGTTGGAAAACAGAAGCTTTGCAGCAACAAAAAAGTGGAGAGAAACATATGCGTCGACATATGATGAATGCCGAAAAGGCACTGTTATATGATCAAAATAAACGATTGGAATCAGTTAGGAACACGGACAGAGCGTTTCAATTAGGCATTCAGAAAATGTACCCTTCAAAAGATTTTCATACGTCCGATGAATTGAGTAATAAACTTTTGCATGAACGAAGGCCCGATGCCTCTGCTCCATCCCCGTACGTCCCTCCTCCTGGTGTTTTGCCCCTTCCCGTCGTTGTTCCTCCTCCTATAGTCCCCCCTGTCCTTCCTATTGTTCTTCCTGCTGTTCTTCCAGCTGTTGCTCCCTTGCCTGCCCCCTTGCTTCCACCTATTGACATTCAGAATGTACCTACTCTTCCTCTTCCAAGTGATTCTGCATCGCTTGTAGTAGACCAGAGAACGGGGTCAAGGGTTGTGACTCGTAATACTGTGTCCCCAGATAAAAAGAATGAATTAATTGCTTGGGCTAAACATTGTATGGAGAAGGGTGAACAAGCTGATGTTTTTTCCACACTCGATAATCTGAAAAGTATTCAGGAAAAAAATGTTTTTATTGAAGGGTTAGGAATTCAATTGAGCATTATGTGGAATAGATTAAACTATGTAGATCTCACACAAGGGTTACGGGATTTTAACACCTTTGCATTGTCTAGAGATACTGCAGAGAAATTATATGAGCATGTCAAGAAGATTTTTGTGTATAAGAAGGAGTTGGAAGAGTTACAGAATGAAGAAGTAGATGGTGATAGTTTAGGTACTATGTACTTACAGAAACGGTTTTCTCCTCGCCGTGAATTGGTAGGTGAGGAAGCACAAATTTGTACAAAGGATGCGATAAGATGTATTTCGGATATGTCGATAACTCCAGATGAAGTATATGACACGTACGGTCAGTATACGTTAGAAATGCAAAAGAAAGTGATTCAGGTTATGGTAGAATACCTGCAGAATGAGTGTTTAAAAAGAAAGATTTGTTGTCCCGCAGAATTGTTGAATGTTTATAAGAGAGCCTTTTCGATGAATACCTCTTCGACTGCCTTAGCGCTTGATTTGGCTCTGTTGCTTAATAAGCGTTCGGAGCTACCTACTTCTCAGTTGCCTATGAGAGAGGTCCCTCCGACATTTGTCCCAAAAGTTGAGATTGCGGGCGATGCTGCACGAGGTATAGTTGCTGTGGACATTCCTACACATTATGTATCACAGTTTGTTCACGTCCCATTCTCGAGACAGGAAGTGAACACCATAAAGCAATCTATTCCTGATATAAGAAAGAATCCGACGGGGTTCTATAAAGAAATAGAGTCGGTCTTACACTCATCGGTATTCACCTTAAGTGATATTGATTTATTATTTCCCGTACTCCTGCCAGTTGATTTGTGGAAACAGATTAGGACTGTAGATGACGTACCTGGGTTAGGAGATACATGGGATAATATGGTTAGGTTCGATAGAGAAAGACCAGCTGGCGAGCGACCGCCTCAAGTGATATTAACTTTGCCTGATAGGATTATTGTAAAATTAAAAACTATAGTCCCTGAAAAACGAATAACTTGGGACAAGCTTACGGCCTGTGTCCAAGGAAAGTCTGAGGGTGCTACCGAGTTCTTCAATCGGTTCGAGCAGGTATTTTAAGATTTCAGTGGACAAGACTTAAGCACAGAGTCAGTGAAAAGGCTGCTTGTCAACAAATTTGTACGTGGATTGCTGCCTGACATCCAGTTACAGATTATGTCCTCCGAAAGCACTTGGCAGGCGAAGTCTCAATCAGAAGTACTGCACATGGGTCAGTACTATGAAAATCGTGTAAATACTGAAAAGTAAAAACTTGAGAAAAAAAAGGGTGACCTGAAAACAAAAGTACTATTGCAACAGATCGCTAGAAACCCTAGAGGGGGTAATCAATTTAGAGGTCAATACATTCCACAGGGAAGTTCGCCCCTTGCGCCGGTAACCATTAACCAGTGTGCCTATTGTCGACAGGAAGGTCACTGGCGCGCATAATGTCCGACCTTGCAGCAAAGGTCATTTGGGAACATGGGTAGACGATCCAGAGGTCGCCCAGGGGCAGGGGGCAGAGTTTGCGCCAGAATCACAGCAACCTTCCTCACAGGAAAAGCAAGTTTCGAGTGTGGATAATAGAAACATTTTTGATCATCCTTCTCCCGCGTACCTCTCTGAAGAGCTTCCTTTTGACAACATTTAGTTTCGTTAGGATTGCCAGAAGCAGGATTTGGAACCAACGCCTATTCCCGTTCATCAGAAAGGTCCCTACGTTGAGATGGCGGTGGGAAATAGGAAGCATCTATTTTTAGTAGATACAGGAGCACAAAAGTGTTCCATTGACCATTCAGGGGTTCCAAACATTCCCCTGTCAGGGCAGTCCAACGTCTCCGTAGGGTTTTCAGGCACACCTGTAGTTTGTCCAGTCTCTTTGCCGGTACCGATAACACTGGGTCCCTTCACGGAGCAGTGTCCATTTCTACTTACTACAAACTGTGGGGAGAATTTGCTGGGGTTAAATTTGCTGAAGGAATTAAATGCAGTAATATATTGCTCCCCGGATGGAGTTCGGTTAATAATTTCACCTCAGCAATCACCTCTCAGTTTTTGACTCGACCTTTACCGCCAGAATTCAGTAACATTCCGGAATGCTTATGGGCAATTGATAATAATGATGTGGGCATTCTTCAAATTGAACCTGTTAGAATTATTCTGAAACATGGAGTAAAATTGCCTCGCATCCCGCAATATAAGATCTCAGTTGAAGGCGAACAGGCTTTGAAATGTATAGTTTCTGATTTTGTACATCGTGGAGTAATTGAGGAAATTACAGGTAGTGTGTGTAACAGCCCGATTTTGCCAGTATATAAAAAAGGTGATAATGCGATTCCTTTTTTCGATTTATAATTGATTTGCATGCTATTAACAAAATTGTGGCTCCTCAATTTCCCATTGTACCTGATGTTACCACGATACTTGTTGACCGTAAAAATGTATTTTTCAGTATTCCTATACATAAGGATAGTAGGTATTTGTTCGCGTTTACCCTAGGTGGACGCTCATTCACATTCACTCGTGCACCACAAGGGTACACTGAGAGTCCAAGAATTTATAGTAGAGCATTGAAAGAGCAACTTGATACTCTCGAGTTGCCTACTACTCGCACGTTACTACAGTATGTAGATGATCTCCTCTTGGCTGCTGATTCTGAGAGTGCCTGTAAAGAAGGCACCATGTTGTTGCTTTGTCATCTAGCAAAACATGGCCACAAAGCTTCACTCAAAAAATTCCAATATTGTTGTCAGGAGGTCGTCTATTTAGGCTATCTCCTGTCAAAGGAGGGAAGAAGGTTGACACCTGAACGAATAAAAACTATTTCTGGCATGTCTGTCCCAAATACACAGAAAGAAGTTAGAGCCCTGATAGGCATGGCTTCTTACTGTAGATTGTGGATCCCTAACTTTTCATTAACGATTAAACCAATGCTGGCTTTGACAAAGAAGGGCATTTCTTTGCCATTGCCATGGACTTTGGAACACCAGACAGCATTTGATTTGCTCAAAACCGCGCTGTGTTCGGCACCGGTTTTAGGAACTCCAAATTATGAAAAGGCCTTTGTGTTGTATGCGCATGAACGTGATGGATGTGCTTTGGCTGTGTTAACACAGGAACATGGAGGGAAGAATAGGCCGTGCGGCTATTGGTCATCCGTCCTTGATCCTGTTGCATGCGCTTTGCCGAGATGTTTGAGAGCTGTCGCTGCTGCTACTGCATCTGTAAAATAGAGCGAAAGAATGGTCCTGGGTCATGCGTTAACCCTAATGGTATTTGTATTTGTATTTGTTTTATTTATATAGCGCAGACCAGGCCCAAAGGCAACCGGGCGCATATCTTGGCAGAAAATTACAAGTATAACATATCATCACAATGGTACCAACAGATTGTGAACAAAATATACAAAATATACAATTGACGTTACAAATCAGAGCAATAAGCAGAACAGTAGTGCCGGAACAAAGCAGAGCTAGGTCCCAGAAGGCCCGTCAGAGTCATAAGGGCGGTTGTTAGTGAGATGTAACTAGCCAAAGCTTGGCTTTGTGTTTGAATAGGTTAAATGACGGTAAGGTTCTGATAGTGAGTGGTACAGTGTTCCAAAGCTTGGCTGCCAGGACAGGGAAGCTGGCACCCCCAGCTGTATGAAGCTTGAATCTAGGGATTGCAAGACCGTGGGACTGTGCAGATCTAAGTACTCGCGTTGGTATATGTTGAGTGAATCGAGAGGCTAGATATGAGGGGGCCTGGTGGTTAACACATTTGTATGTAAGGGTAAGTGCTTTCAGTGAGATCCTTTGGGCGACTGAGAGCCAGTTGAGGTTCTTCCTGCTTTCTGAGATGTGGGCAGATCGGGGGATATTAAGAGCCGCTCTAATGGCATTATTTTGGGTAGTCTGAAGTTTGTTAAGATTACCCTTGTTAGTGCCTTGGTACAATGCATTACAATAGTCCAGTTTGGACATAACCAAGGTCCTGGCCAGGGTAATGCAGTTCTGGGCAGTAAGGAATGGGCGACAGGCTGAGATCAATTTGCAGGTGTAGGCAGACGCAGCAGCCACTGCATTGGTTTGTCGGGTGAGAGTCAAGGAGGCGTCCAAGTAGATACCCAAAGTTTTGGTATCTTTAGATACTTTAATTAGATTACCGTCAATGTTAAAGGAGCCGAACAGAGGACTCAGTTTGTTAAGTCTCTGTTGCGTGCCTAAGATGAGAAGCTCAGTCATCGTT
The DNA here is from genome assembly GCF_040938575.1 of Ambystoma mexicanum. Lineage (NCBI taxonomy): Eukaryota > Metazoa > Chordata > Amphibia > Caudata > Ambystomatidae > Ambystoma > Ambystoma mexicanum. The sequence goes on from NC_090921.1 coordinate 1,234,264,823, forward strand.
GAGGCACAGCTCGTGCTGGGCCATCCATGCTTGAATGACAAGGTAAATGTCATTGAGGGCTTTGGAATCAACAATGTAGTCACCAGTAATGGGTATGAGTATCTGGGTGTCATCGGCGTAATTCGTGTAGGTGACACCCAGATAGTCAAGCACATCAAATAATGGTTTGGTGAAGACATTATAGAGAGTAGGGGAGACAAAGGACCCTTGCGGGACTCCACAAGGGACTGGTGTAGGGTCGGCCGATGCGGTAGGTGAGAAAACTCTCATGTGCCTGTTGTCAAGGAATGACCTAATCCAGTGGATGCGTTGTCAGAGAAGTGGGCAGCGGACTTCAGGTGCCGACATAGTATTTGGTGGTTGACCAAGTCGAAAGCAGCGGATAAGTCCAGTAGTAGTAGAAGGGCCAGTTTACCGTTGTCTTTAAGGTCCTCAATTTGAGTTTTGAGGCAAAGAAGAGCTGTTTCAGTCCCGTGCTTGGGTCTGAAGCCAGACTGTCTTGAGCCGAGGAGGTTATTAGTTTCTAAGTAGTTCTGAATCTGCAGGTGTGCTGCTCTGTCAAGTATTTTAAGTAGGAACGGTACAGTGGTAATAGGTCTGTAGTTAGTTGGTGTTTCGGGGTCCAAAGTTGTTTTTTTTAGGAGAGGAATAACCCATGCGTCCTTTAAATTGTTGGGTACCATTCCAGTTAGGAATGAAGAGTTGATGAAGGTGGTTATGAAAGGAGCGAGGTCATGTGCCGCTTCCTTAATGATAGGTGCTGGGCAGGAGTCACCTTGGCAATTAGAGGGTTTTAGGTTGCGAATGATGTTTTCGACCTTGAGGATGGTGAGTGGGGTGAAGCTGAAAGGGGTGTGAGTAAAGGAGGCTGTTGGCATAGTGGAAGGTTTAGTGGGGGGGTTGGTGAGTAGGGTAGTTTGTTTGGCGTTAATTTTTGATTGCAGGGTGGTGATTTTGTTGAGGAGAGCGTTTTGGATGTTGTTGCACCATTGGCTGTCTTTAGTGCAGGTATCAGGAATGGGGGAGGGGGCTTCCAATTCTTTAAGGATTTTAAATAACTCCTTAGTGTTGGATTCTGCTTGTGTGATACGTTGGTTGTAAGTCTCCTTTTTGGCTTGTAAGATCGCTTCCTTGTAGTTGTGGGTAGCGATGATGAGGCGTTCTTTGTTAGGGTCACATGGGTGGCTCTTCCAGAGTGATTCAGCCTTGCGTTTTTCTTTGCGTAAGACTCTTAACTGCAGGGTGAACCAGGAATTCAAATGGGCTTGTTGTTTAGCTTTCCGTAATTTAAGTGGTGCTATATTGTCAATGGCTTTGAGCAGTGTTTGATTGAAGATGTCTACTAAGACTATAGGGTCGTTGTGTTGGGACACACATTTGTTCAGGATAGGAAGGATGAGTGGGAGAAGTTTGTCCCTGGTGATGTCTTTTTTGTTCCTGGAGCTATCGTGGGAGTGGTGAGAGGGTTGGTCGCTGGTAGGTGGAAGATGATGATGTGTTGGTCGGACCAGGCACAAGCGTGGTTGGAACTTATGATAGTGTTGCAATTGAGGTCAGTAATCCAATCGAGCGTTCTGCCTTTAATATGGGTAGGTTTGTCAATGCGCTGTTGGAGTTTTAAATTAGCTAATGTGGTAGCGACCTCAGAGGCCAAATGATCCTTAGTGTCGTGTAGGCCAAGGTTGAGGTCACCTAGAAGCAATACCTGAGAGTTGGGTTTCGTATTGACAGTCAGAATGGCTGTGATCTCATCTATGAAGGAGCCAAGTGGTCCTGGAGGTCTATAGATAAGGTGGAGGGTAGCAGTGTTAGTTGGAGATAAGGTGAGTTTCACGGAGAGAGATTCTGCAGAACTGAGCTCTGTGTTGGGGATGATTCTAAGTGTGATGTTATTTCTATGTATGAGTGCGACTCCACCTCCTTTGGATGTTGATTGTCGGTCAGCTCTAATGATAGAGTAACCGTTGGGGATAGCGAGGGAGAGAAGTGGGCCAGAGGCTGCGTGTAACAAGGTTTCGGTAATGGCCACAAAATCGAGGTTATGAGTGGTGATGAGGTCAGAGATGTCTAGTGCGTGGGCCGTAATAGATCTGTCGTTAATGAGGGCACCCTTTAGTTCTTTGGCAGAGATGGTGCTGTGGGATGGTGGTTACTTCTGTGTAGTAGTGGTGACGTGTGTGTGCTGAGTGCAGTGGGCACGAGGCAGTCTGGATCCAAGTCTAAGATTCCTGACTTGGAATGTGCAAGGTTGATTAGGTGTGGGTTTAGTGACAAAGTGTTGGAGCCATGGGGTAGGGTCATTGAGGTATGGGGTACTAGGGGGCATTGCGGGATGGTGTAAAGTAGGGTGATGAAGGTTGGTCTTAACGGTGCTGGGAGGAGTAGGGGAATAAAGGGATGTGGCAATGATGAACCCTACGATGATGGCGAGAGTAAGGTGGCTAGCAGTTGGCAGTGGCCGCATATCGTGAACCAAGTGCCCCAACCGTCTGTGCGGTAGTGCAAGCGTGCACTGGAGGGGATGTGGAGGAGTTCTGCGCTGGGCAGAGGAAGGATCAGCCAGGAAATGGCAGTCCAAGTGCAGCTTGCTAGGTAAGTACATGTGCAATTATGCAATCAATGACTCAAAAGGCAGAAGTTCAGCTAATCTGACTGGGTAAGTACATGTGCAAATATGCAATCAATGACTCAAAAGGCAGTGGTTCAGCTAATCTGACTGGGTAAGTACATGTGCAATTATGCAATCAATGACTCAAAAGGCAGAAGTTCAGCTAATCTGACTGGGTAGGTACATGTGCAAATATGCAATCAATGACTCAAAAGGCAGTGGTTCAGCTAATCTGACTGGGTAAGTACATGTGCAATTATGCAATCAATGACTCAAAAGGCAGAAGTTCAGCTAATCTGACTGGGTAGGTACATGTGCAAATATGCAATCAATGACTCAAAAGGCAGTGGTTCAGCTAATCTGACTGGGTAAGTACATGTGCAATTATGCAATCAATGACTCAAAAGGCAGAAGTTCAGCTAATCCGACTGGGTAAGTACATGTGCAAATATGCAATCAATGACTCAAAAGGCAGTGGTTCAGCTAATCTGACTGGGTAAGTACATGTGCAAATATGCAATCAATGACTCAAAAGGCAGTGGTTCAGCTAGTCTGACTAGTTGAGTGCAGCAATTTGCGAGCAATTGGCTTAACATCAAACACTATGCGACTACAGAACATAAAGGATGGTGCACGGCATACATATAAGCATTTACAAGAGGCGGTGATTCGTAATTAGAATGGTGATAAAAAATGTGGCACTACGTAGGGAAGACGCTCCCGAATGAGAGAGGGGAATGTCCTTAATATCCAGTCGGGGCAACAAAGGATGTCAGGCTGGGTGAGTTCACCATACTGGGTTCAGCTAGGTCAGGTCCACGAAGAGTCTTACCGCATTTCTTGACGGCGTTCCGTATGTGTCCTAAGGACCGGTGTCATATATACGGGTTCAACATAAGGCGCTCCCTCCTGCTCCACAGCGCGAACAGGGAGCAAACAGGGGCCTTGGTATGGGCCTTCGTGTGTCGGCCGGCGCTTCCGCCTGCCGGCGGATGTGGGTAAAGGAAAAGGCCGCTAGTTGCCTAGCAGCGACATTAGTAGGTCAGGCAAGGTGGGTCAGGCAGAGCGTGCTCGATGCTCGATGGCATCTGAATAACAATTTTTTCTTGGTGCAGGCAGGTGCAGTGAGGGTATCTGTGCCTTACCGCATGGATGGCTCTAGGTAGGCTTTCAGTGCGGCTGGGTACCGTGGATGGCGGTGACCGCGGCACATGGAGTGCTTCTGCTGCTGAATGGTGGCTGCTGCAGGGGAGGAGGGGCTCCTGCCCTCTCCTCAGGGTAGCTGCTGGCGGTGATGAATGAGGCTCCAGGGGCAAACAGGGGCCTTGGTATGGGCCTTCGTGTGGCCACCGGCGCTTCCGCCTGCCGGCGGATGTGGGTAAAGAAAAAGGCCGCTAGTTGCCTAGCAGCGAGGCATCGGTTTCATGCCACGCTGTGCCCGGCATTAGTAGGTCAGGCAAGGTGGGTCAGGCAGAGCGTGCTCGATGCTCGATGGCATCTGAATAACGATTTTTTTCTTGGTGCAGGCAGGTGCAGTGAGGGTATCTGTGCCTTACCGCATGGATGGCTCTAGGTAGGCTTTCAGTGCGGCTGGGTACCGTGGATGGCGGTGACCGCGGCACGTGGAGTGCTCCTGCTGCTGAATGGTGGCTGCTGCAGGGGAGGAGGGGCTCCTGCCCTCTCCTCAGGGTAGCTGCTGGCGGTGATGAATGGTACCTCACTCTGTAGATATTTTATTAAATAGAACTCAAACGCAACACCTTACCTCTGCACGATTGACAAGATACGAATTGATCTTGTTTGCTCCCCACATTCAAATTCAGAGGTGTTGTGTATTAAATCCGGCTGAACTTTTACCTGTCTCGCAAGATACTGTTGATGGTGACGAAACATCACACGATTGCCTTTACACTACAGAACAAGAGACTAAAGGTAGAATTGATTTGTAAGACACGCCTTTGAATAGTCCACAAGGAGAGCTATTTTGTGATGGCTCTTGTTTCAAACTTCCGAATGGTACACCCACGGCTGCTTATGCCGTCACTACCTTAAGCACGATTGTCGAAACCAAAAGAATTATGCATAATTCCGCGCAGGCCACAGAAATTATAGCATTAACTCGAGCTTGTGAACTTTCTGAAGGGCTTACAGTAAATATATATACCGACAGTCAGTATGCCTTTGGGGTAGTTCACAACTTCGGTAGGCTTTGGAAAGAACGAGGTTTCTTGACCTCACATGGCACAAAAATACAGCACAGCACTTTAATAGTGCAATTACTTTCAGCGCTCGGGCTCCCTGTTCAGTTAGCCATTGTAAAATGTACAGCACATCAAAAGGTTCCAGATGATATAGGAAAAGGGAATGCTTTCGATGATCATATAGCTAAAAAAACTGCTACTGATTTTAGTTCAGAAATGTATGCTGTAAGGGAAACTGTAAATGTTTGTACTTTTGGTGAAAGTATCGATTCTGTAAAAGACATTCAAGCAGATGTTACTGCAGAGGAGACCAAGAAATGGATCGAGGGTGCAGGGAGATTGGATGGTGATGGGTGTTGGGTGGACAATGTTGAAGGAAAATGGTTACTCCCTGTCGCCTACATTACAATGATGGTCATTATGGCTCATGGTCCGACCCATGTCTGTGCACGGAAATTGACTAAAATGTTACATAGTGTATGGGCCAATGATAACATTTTCAAAATTGCGGAGCGCTTTGTCCAAGGGTGCATGGTCTGCTTGCAGCACAATGTAGGAAAAGGTACCTCGACTCCAAGAGGGAGTTTTGCTCCACCTTCTGTTCTGTTTGAGGTCATCCACTTTGATTTTATTGAGATGGAACGTTGTAACAATCTTAAATATGTACTTGTTGTCATTTGTGCATTTAGCAAGTGGGTTGAGGCCTTCCCTGTTAGAGATGCAACAGCCATAACCACGGCAAAAACTCTGTTGAAAGAGTTCTTTCCTAGGTTCGGGCTGCCGAGAGTCATCTGGTCGGGGCCACACTTTATCACTGCCGTAATCTTACAAATATGCAAAGGATTGCAGATTGATAAATGGTTCCATTCGCCCAGACATGCCCAAAGTGCCGGATTAGTGGAAAGGCACAACAGCATTATAAAGAACAAGCTTGCTAAGACGTGTGCCGGCACCAAGTTAAAATGGGCGGATGCCTTACCGATCGTGTTGCTGTCGATGAGGACATCCCCTCAAACTAAGACTGGGCTCTCTCCCTTTGAGACGGTAATGGGGAGGCCTGCTAATATTTGGGGTATGCCAAAGAGTCACTCATTGCGGGATATAGAGAATGTGCTTCTTTCAGATTACTGTAATCAGTTGACTAAAAATCTATTTTCAATTTATCACCAGGTGCGAGAGGCATTACCTGTACGATACGAGGGTCCCGGTCACAGTCTACGACCAGGGGACTGGATCCTCATGAAAGTTTTTGATAGGTCATCTTGCCTTGCACCTCGGTGGAGGGGTCACTACCAGGTCCTGCTAGTCACCCAGACTGCTGTGCGAGTAGCAGGACCAAAGAACTGGATACATGCAACACACACCAAACGGATCCTGCAGCCCGTGCCATACGATACAGAAGACACAGAATCCCTTTCCAATGCTGTAAACAACGTCCCCTGAAACAGCAACAATTGACAAGAGAGTATCGGAGACCGTTCCAGAGTTCGTAAGGCCAGACAAAACGGCCATCTTGTCTCCGCACTCTCCAACAGTGGTACTTCCGGATCATCCATTTTCTTATCCCATTTCCGTTCACTCGACACCTCCAGTGGGAAGTGACGACATACTTTTTTCTGACCCTTCAGCACTGGAAATTGTGAAATATAATTTACGTCCGAGAAGATAGACGTACGGCACGGTTTGACTGTGCGATTGAGGAAATCATTTGAGGGCTTGCCTTTTGGCCCGATTGTACGAAAGGATTCTGCTGGCAAAGGGTTGTGGGAAAGACATTAAGAAGGCGCGCGACTGGAGTCGCCAGCAAACAAACAATTGGTGTTTTTCGATTGAAGACTACGATGCCTGCACCCGCTACCGCTCGCACTGAACTTTTAGATAAATATGTGACTAGCAGAGACAATGATCAAGCATGTAAGGGGACCCCAAAAATGTATTGTTGCCTTTTAGTAATAATAACTGGGTTTGTAGTAACTATTGGTTTTGGGTTATGGTACCTGGAGGAAGCATATCCGCTAGAGGACTTTTTACCTATTGAAAATGTATCTGTTATACCTACTCCTTCCGTGCAATTGCATACCTTGTCGCCTAGAGATTCTTCGCATAGACGGAACTATCAGAATAATACTCTTTTGTTAATAATGAATGCCACTCATGCAATTTTTAATAGAACCAACTGCTGGATCTGCTCACATTTACCGCAGCATGGGGATAAGGGGCTAGGTTGGTACATTCATCCTTGTTATACAACTGCTTGTTATGCTTCTCTTAGAGCACTATTCTGTGGCCATTGGAATGACAGCATCTCAGGGAACTTTGATGGTACAAATTTGAATAGTTTTGAAAAACGTGTTTTGATGCCCCTGGGATGCTCGCTGTTTGCAAATAGGAGTAAGCCAAACGTTGCTTCTGTTAGGCCCTCTGATAGATTGTCTCATCCTTTTCAGTCTTTGTTTTCTTTCAAAATGGCTCCTATAGGCAATATGGATGCCACGCCTCCATTTTACTCTGTTAACCATAGCCCGATTCAGTTTCCTTCTGCATACAGAGGAATGGAACACGGTCAATGGGTGATTTTAGGAGATGCGCCAATGTTGCGAATTTGACTAGTGAGAAAAGACCTCTGTATGTAGGTGAACCTGTCTATTCTGTTTGCGGTAATGTGGCATTTCCATGGTTGCCCAGGGATTGGCAAGGAACCTGCTATTTAGGGATTCTATTACCTGGGGTATTTATTGCCAGTACTGCAGAAATTTCGAAGACTCGTCAGATGATATCAGGGGACTAGCGAGAGTACTGGAGAAAACCATCAACCGGACCACTGACATACTCTATAATATGACATTAGAACAGAAAGCGATAAGATTAGTAGCTCTTCAGAACCGGATGGCATTAGATGTCATTCTGGCAGAGCGTGGAGGAGTATGTAAATTAGTGGGGTCCGCTTGCTGCGTTTACGTCCAGACTCCTCTCCAACAATCTTTAGGGCAATCCAAAATCCTCATGTTCTTAGTTCGGAAGTACATTTTCCTGAGGGAAACTGGGAACTTAGTACATGGTTTTGGGACCTCCTACGGTCATGGGGATGGAAGTTGTTTTCGGCCCTGCTGATTATCTTGGGTAGTTTTCTATTCCTTTGTTGTTGTATACAATGTCTCCCTGGTATATGTTCGGTATTAGGGGGGTGTTGCGCGCAAGCAACAAGTGTATTAGGGCATAAAATATACACCCCAGATAAGGTTTCCAAGGAGTATGTGTTGAAAGAAACTCTAGTGTCTGATCTGATGGCAATAGATATGTCTGATAATGATTCGGGGTGTAGAGACGTTGAAATGTGGAGTTAGTCGTAAAGTGATTGGAAGTAGTTTAGCGCTTGGCATACGCCAAAAGGAGGGTTTGTTAAAACTGATATAATATTGTTTTTTCCTCATTGTATATGTTGGCCTATGCACAGTCGCTCTGCGAGGAAATCCGCATCGCAAGGTCGTAACCTTAAGTTAATCGAGCCTCCATTTTAGGTCAAAGCCGCCATTTTAGTTATTCGTGCAAAGTCACCCTGTGGCCTAAAATGGCCGACCTGTGTTCTCTTGTTCTTACTTAACCTCTTCGACCTCAGTAGGCGAGTTAATGTCCAACCTGCCTGCAGGCTACATGTTAGGGTCATGTAGACCTTGTCCTTTGTTGACCTCGGGATCAGGGGATTACTTGAATCGGCGATGTTAACCTACAAGTATACAAGAACAATAATGCTATCTAAACATGACATGCAAAACATCTGTTTGACCTGCATTAAAACAAATGTGTAAAGAGTGTAAACTTAAACCCAGAGAATAATAGTGCTTGTTAGTAAAATGTACTAAGAAGTAAACTGCATGCACAAGATATGTAAATTAGGAATGAACCTGGCGCGACCCTAGCCCAGTACATGATTAACTTGTAGGAGGCTGGACATCGTTATGAAGAAAACTGTATACATATGCTGATGTCCAGCTAGCAATTCCTGTTCACTGCTCACATTTAACCTTCTGGTGGTCTCTGTGAAGTACTGATGGCCAAATAGCTATTTGTGTACTTTGTTTTGTAAACTGCTCAGTATTGCAATAAAGATTCTGGGAATCTTTACAAGCCTGTGTTGGTGTATTTCTCTTTGCATGGTGTAAAAGCCTTATTGTTGTATTTTCTGATTCCACACGTTGGCCCATTTGTCGTGGAAGACATTACTCCTTCTGCAGTGAAAGTTCAAGGCAGCAGAGACTGGATCCATTTAAGCAATGTTAAAACCTGCATTGGAGAGGCCGACGCACCCCTAACGATCGGTTTGGATGCAAGACAAGAAGAAGAATTTCAGCACGTGCAGACTCGATCGAAGACGAAGAAGAAGGACGATAAACCAACAGATTAATTGAAAAGTGCAGATTTGCACTTAGACTGTGGCTCTCCTGAACCCTCCTTATAGGTATTATTGCAGGCGTACAAATCCATTTCTTGAGCCACAGAGTTCTTTGAAAATTAACTTTAGAAAGTTTTTGACATATAGTGAATATGTTTAAGTGGCAAAATATTTGATAAGAAATTGGAAGCATGAGCAATACGCTGATTCTTTTCGTACAACACAATTTTTTGGTTGAATCTATGGTTATGACAAATGACGATGCCCATAGGATCCTACTTGCTGTTTTCACATATATTCTTCGACCAAATCCTGCTATTGTTAGGCGTAGTGTCAGCATACGTACTTTTCTGCTTGATCCTAAAAAGGGCCCTGCGATAAGGAAGCTGCTTATGGTGATAATTGAACAGATTCTGCAGATAACTGATTTACCTGAACTGCCTGATTAAAAAGGTTTTTTCCTTCCTTAAAGTAGTATACAGGCATAATGAGGAATCTTGAAAATGGCACGATTTCAGAGAATGAGCAAACTCAAGAAATATTGGAGTGGCACAAATGGTGTGAATATATGTTCTGGTGTATAACATATGCATGTGCAGTGTCTATCTTTGCTTTCCTGTTTCTCCTGTTCCACACCTTTTACTTTATTGGTCCAGGAACAGTGGAAACTCCTTTGATTTTCCCTACTTTAGGAACTTGTGCAGATTTGCCCATTGTAAATGAGCTTAGGTCTTGAGTGCTTTCTGCACAGAGCAGAGCTATATTAGAGTTGTTTCTATGGGCTGCAACCATTATGTTGGGAAGACACAAGAGAAATGTAGAGGAAGTCGATAATGGGATTTACACATATTTAGACAGTACAGCACATTTGGGTGATAACATGTGGTATCAGCACATGAAAAAGGTGGGTGAAAGAACATCTAAGGCGGGTTGCTACATCTGCTCTCTCGTACCTTATGCCTTTAGTACTGGCCAAACTTTCATTCCCAGAGAAGTATCAAAGTATGATGCCGGATGCCTCGTTCACCTTGCTGCATGCATGACCAGAGGACAATTCCAAGGACCTTGGGCCACCCTGCGATAGAGAACAAAATGGTCGTTCCCATTCCAAGATGATTATATTAAAACTGCACAGATGGAAAAGGAGCCGGTATGGAAGAGCAAGATGCTCACATACTCTAGGGCAGGACAGGATGAAATAGTCATAACAAAAATGAAGAGAATGGACTGCCTGGAAAAAGATGAGCTGGCTTCGACGCCTGGGTGCTGGGAGAGAACGCAGGTCCTAATCTATGGACAAGTAAGGACCAAAAAAAGATGGGAAGAAGGATTGATGTCTTGTGCGGCTCATCTATTAAAAAAGGAATACATACGAGAAGTACAAAAGGTGAATCATGATTGTTTAAAGTCATGGGCCAAACATGCCAAGCTGCTGACATGGTTAGAAGATGAATCAGGACCAATGTTTGTAATCCCACTGACAAATGTGACATTGTGTTTCCAGCGAAAAGGAAGAAGACATGTGGAAAATAAGATAGGTTTCCAGACTATAGATGATGATTCCGGTATGGGAGCAGGAACAGCAGTCCTGATGGATCGATATTGGGCCTGTGTGCCCGGAGCCTACAAGACATTGCCCAAGGATTGGGAAGGAATGTGTTCCTTAGTGCTTGTCCATTGTAAAGACTGGAGGGGGGTGTCTGTACTTCTGCTCTTTATATGTTAGAGGAGAGGCACAGAGGACCCCAGCCAAGATTCTCTATTATTGGTACGTGGTCAAACAATCAAGGCCTAGCTTCTCAAGCGGTGATGCAGGCTGGTTCTTAAGTGCAGTGTGGTCCCCACACCCCCACAAAGGAATGTCCACACACTGTATTAGTTAAAACACAGTCGTTATATAATTAATATTCAAGGTTATGTACACTATCACAATAACTCACTTTGTGCTCAGAAAATCTACAATGACAAATATATACAGTTCTAAAGTGGTACCGCAATTACTATCAGATCTCATTAAAGTGCATCAACTATACTCTGGTCAAACGTCACACAGATCACTCAATAAAGGAAACCAACAATAGAAATAGGAGGAAAGCAGTTGGTCAGAACAATTGGCAGACTACTGGCCCCTACCACTAGACACAGTTCAGTGTGGAGATCCCTCCACCTGGGCAACCTGTACAATAAAGATATAGCACAAGCCCAGTCCATATATTGTTCACAAAAATCTTTCCAATAGTTCAGTAACCCCAAAGTATCTGGTGTTGTAGAGTTCCTTGTCGGGAAATCGACAGCCCTTCTTGAGTGCACTCCCTTTAAGGCAGGAGCCACGGGTCGTCAAACGTCTGGCGATGAACACAGTGAACTACAGCGGTGAAGTGGCAGCTTCGTTCCTAGCGGTGCTTGTTGATGGGGAAGCGTAAATGTCCTGCAAGGAAGAGGGGTGCAGGGCTCCCCAATGTCGATAGTTCTGGACCGCAGAGAGTTTGAAGAACTGTGGCCCAGCAAGGGTGTTGAGTCATCAGTGTCTCTGTGGTCTTTGGGCGGCGGGAAACTCACCGGCGGATTCTCCTCAGCGCGTTGATGGCCTGGCCTTCTCCGGCGGGATAAGGTGGGCGGCGGTGCAGGCGAGAGCGTCCTTGGATCAAATAAAGTTCTTAGGCAACGGGAGCACAGTGGCTCCGGTAGGCGACGGCGGTCGTGGACGGTGGCGGACAACAGTCCGGGCTCTTCTCTTTGGGATTCCACAGCAGTCCCCGTCTCCGGTTGGCAGACCTGCTGTAGGTCTGTCTACCAGGGAGCTTTGGCAAAGATCAGCTGGTGCACAATGGTCCCTCGTAGCTCAGGAAGAGGGCGCCTTATCAGGTCCTCTCTGTGTCAGTCTTTGGAGACAAAGCGGCTTTCATATTAATGAAGGAGAGCAACAGCAATTCTTCTCTTCCAGCAGGGCTTCAAGGTCAAGCTTCAGTTTTACTCCAGTTACTCTTCGTAGTGGACTTCAGCTTCTGAACACACATTCTAGCAGTGAGAGGCCCCCAGATATACTAGTTGATCTCCCATTCATTCTGCTGGGTCACACTCAGGCAACCATTCGGTCAGAAGGGCATTCATGAGGCAGGCAGCCAATCAGGTGCATAGTGCATTCAGGCCATTCACTTCTCTCCAGACACTCACAAGTTATGTGTATTGGGACAAGTAACCAGCCATTCAACACTCCACACTGCATTCATACCTGTTTCAGGCAGGGCTGTCTCAGTCATTGTGTCAAACACCAGATACTAGACATCCACAAGACAGAATGCATATTTGTCACACACTCCATTCACCCAGATCCCACCCACAGGGTGTACCCACAACATACAGTCACTGGGAAGGCTCCAGCCAGTCTGGCCTGGACTTCACAACAACACCATATATGGTACTTCCACTCACCAGCCAGTCAGAGGGAAGGGACAGAGTCAGGGCTTCCCAGGACTTTGGGAAAACAAGGTAACAGGCAATAGAAAGCAAGAGGCCACAGGGGCCATCTTGTTTCCTATCAGGAATAAACTGATTCCAATGGCAGGGCCTGGGTATCCCAAAATGGAGGCTACTCAGAGCACCTGTCAAATTCAGCATGGAGCTGCCACCAGCCCATACCCTGCTCTGTGGGCCACACACAGGTGCCCAAAAACATACATTAGGGGCACAGGGTTGTAACCCCACCCATAAAAGGCAGTAAAGGACAAGGATACGGAGGCCCTTTCCCTCCGATGCATTTCCAATATCACATCCATGCTCCAGCATTAGTGATTCCGAAGAGTGACCTAAATATTGGTGAATTTCCAAAAGCAGATGCCCATTTGAGGAAGAGGAGATCACTTGAATTCCTCAATGGAACCAAGATGGAGAATTATTTCTCTGCTAAATCAATAGAAGCCTTTGTTGCTATTCTGTATGATCATAGGCTGTTCAGCAAGACTGCTTCAATCTTTATGACAATCTTTATGTCTAGGATTCAGACGATGCCGAATGCCAAATGGCTACAGATTACTGAGTTGGGAACTCCCGCAGACGATCAACACCACTATAAAGGGATTCAATAGGATCAAGTAGGAATTGAGGGCCATAAGGCTGATGACCCTCCAGATATGTCCTTGATATGATCACAGCAATGGATGGAGGTGTTTGTGCCAAGATCGGGCCATCATGTTGTATGTTCATACCTTCTCATGATGATGAAAATGGGACATTGATGGAGGCCATAACGCTGCTGACAAACCTGCACAACAAGATGCTAGATGCGACAGAAGATATTGCAGATGACAGTTGGTTGGTGTTCAACTTCTCATGGGTTCCACAATGTATGGCAAATACGTTCAAGCTCTTGGCAGCTATACTAGTGATGGTGATGTTTGGATTCTGTGTAATCAGGATAGTGATTAAACAGTGAAAGAAGACAGTAAAGAAAGCTGTAGGAATGAAGAACTTGATAGCTGTCGAGTCAGGATTCAGACCCAAGGAGTTGACAGATGAAGAAATCAGAGACTAAATAAAGGCCAGTATCTTAGGACCACAATGTGCCAAGTTCCTGCATCCGTGGAACCCCAAGAAGTATGTGCGACAATGGATCTACTTCAGCCCGAATGGACAATGTAGTCACACACCTGGAGTGTTGATGAACATGTAAAATCAGCAGGATCTCTGAAAGGAGTAATGAAAATTTGGACACCAAAAAGCACTTTTTGAGAAAAGGATGTTGAGATGTGGAAACTGGTGAAGGAGTGGTTGATGGCTCGATCAGATGGAAGACTGTAGAGGAGCAGCCGAATGCCTCCACAGGAAGTCCCGCCCCTATTTTACCTATATGCTGGAAACCTGAAACAGCAACATGTGCAATGCCAGTAATGGTACCTATACCACGAAGTGTCTTTGAGATAAGGTTTCCTTTGAGAAGACCCCATAAGAAGTACCCCAGAAAGAATGATGGTCTCCAGAAAGGAGCGCCTGAAGAAGTGTGAAGATATGGAAAGAAGAAGCTGATGACATCACGGAAGATAAGAGTGACACATCAGGAAATATGACCAGAGAAGAGAATGCATAGATGATCCGATAGTATCCGATGGCAAAGTAAAGAATTACGAAGGCTTTTATGTGCAGAATGAAGATTGCATGTGTGAAGAGCACTGCAGAAAACACAAATCATTTTACAATTGTAAAGATTCTGCAACGCAAGTAGACTAAGTATTCATAAGGTTGGCTATATGTAGCTGAGAAGCTACTATAAGGCCAAGTTCAAAGGCAATGTGAATGGCAGACGGCATTAGTGATGAGAGCTATCAGGCTAATTGGGTGAGGAGAAACAGTCATGTTCGCCCACGAGCACCTGCGGTACCAGCTTACATGCTGCTAGAGCATTGAATGTTCCAGAAGGGTACAAGTGTGCCAACCAACTGTAGAAGGCTGTATAATGAAGAACCTTACAGTTTAAGAGCCAATGAAGTGCTGTGTTTCTAATTACTGTCAAAGATGATATGCACTATGGGCCTCATTACACGGTCGGCGGAGGACCAAGGTGATATTATCACCTTGGTCCATGCCGGTAAAATACCGGCACCGCCTTGGAGGAAAGGGGAATTACCGCCCTATTCCAAGGTTGGCGGGGCGGTAATTCCCCCTTCCCCCATTGCCCTTCACCATTCCCTTTTTTGCCCCATAGGGCTCTATGGGAATGGGGAAGGCGGTAATTACGGTGCCGCAAATTGCGGTACTGTAATTAGCACCCTGGTCCCTTTGCGGGTTGGTTTTTAACGCCTGCTAAACAGCAGGCGTTAAAGTACCAACCCGCAAAGGGACCTCGTAGTAAGGCGGTAAGGGTTTACCAGTACCGGTGCCCTTACCGGTACTGGTAAACCCTTACCGCCGTCCGTTTAATGAGGCCCTATGTCTTGAATTAAGGGAGGGCATGAGTGCCCACCTGACTATAGAGACCTAATCACAATCGTATTCTATATAGATAGTATACTTATACGTTCACCTTGAGCCAACCACAATCTCCCGTAGGCTTTCTTAAAGTGCCACATAGTATGACATCACTTATAATGAACTTTTAGTATAAATGTGTTTTTGTCATGAAATGTTTCGAGATCATGCTGTGCGATATCTGTTGATGTCCGTTGTACTCCCTGTTTTAGACAATTAATATTAAAACAGAGTTATTTGCCAACTTCCTGAGTCGGTTTTATTATTTAGTTTGAGAAGTTATTCTCGGTCCCATCCAGAGTACGACATGTTACCTTGAGTAAAAGGGCTTCTAGGGTTCACGTTCAGTATTGTATATGTGTATGCAGGAAAAAGGGGGCCCTTGTGCCTTCTTTGGTGCTTTTGTTCTGGAGGTACCGTTCTGTCAGGCGTGTGAGCTTTCTTTAACACTTTTGTGCATAGTGGCCTTGGACATGCAGGAGTGAGCTGAGGTGCACTATGGCTGGGGGTGCAAGAGTGTGACAACTGCTGTATGCTCCCTGCAGTGTACCTTTCTAGTGGGGGGGTAGCCCCAGTGTTTTTTTTTTGTAGTGGGCAGCGGAGTTGGTTGGAGCAGCCTGGTGACTGGCAGGCAGGCTGTGAAGTTGGTCTGAGCAGCCTTGTGCCGTCTTCCTCGGCATTGCAGTTTGGTTGGGTTGTCCAAATGGAGTCAGTGGAGTGAGTAGGAGCAGGTGTATGGAGGCGTTGCCTCTTACCCAATGTTTCCTGAAATGCCGGCTCCACGATCTTCTGTGCTGGTCGTGGTGACATGACATTGGCAAGAAGGACGGTATGATGCGTAGGTGCAAAGTCTCCTCATCGCCAGCTGTTATGTCCCTAACTACAGGAACACAGAGGAATGGGAATGACGGAGCCGAGTAACGTGATCCTTTCTTTATTACCTCTAAAACATTCTGGATCTGATTCTCAAGTGGGTGTTAATTACCGAAAATGTTGTAAAAAGTGTCAATGACATTTTCGATAATTAACACCTATTCTGAAGGTGGTGCATTATTCCGAAGTCGGACTGAATGCGCCAATTTCGGAATATGGATGCTGGTTACTAGGAAGGGATGAAAACCGCCCTAGAAACCAGCACTTTCGTTATCTCTCCCTTTGCATGCGTATTCTTGTGGCACTCCTCCAATTTCAGAACTGCCTAAAATTGGCGCCGAAGTGCATTACCAAATTGATGTTGTACAGGAGGAGTGCCACAAGAAGCACACTGTTGTTTGGTTGTGCAGAGGGTGACAGGTGGGTCCTGCACTGCATTTGTTTATCTTAGTTTGCAGCAGAAGAGTGCATACTGCCATCCATGGTTCTACTATGGATAGCAGTATGAACTCTTCTGCAAACAAAGCTAAACAAATGGAGTGCAAGACCCACCTGTCACCATGTTTCTTCCCACTTGCCGGCTGCAGTCAGCACCTGCGTTTTGTTTTCATCTCAGCAGCATTTGCGTTAAATAACGATTCCCTCGTTATTTAACGAAAGTGCTGCCGAGATTCAACAGGCATATTACAGCGAAAGCATTGTCATGCTTTACGAAGATGCCCACACCCACTTCAGAACAGTCGGGTTGCCTGGGCGTCAAGATATATGGCGCAGTGAGACGTGATAATAAACACGCTCACTGCATCATCATGAGAGAATCGGGCCCTCTATGTCCCGGACCCTAGTAACTCCTCCTCTTCTTCCCTCGTCCCTGCGTGGTCTCCATTCCTTCTGTCTCTTAAGTCATGCCTCATTTAAGGTGTTTATCTTGTGTTCCACATACAACACCCATCTACAGCCATATCTAGTCTATCATGCTGAACCCCTTTTTGCTGCCCCTTGCTTCACAACTCACATATCGAGGTCCTCTGCGGTTGCCCTTCCCTCTTTTGTGTCTGTCTTTCCCATAATCTCTGTACTCCCCTGATTCATAGTTGCAATTAATCTGTTGATGTTTTTTTCGTTTTGTAAACCTCACAACCTGTGTTTTTCTTATTATTTTTTCCAGCTATAATTCTATCCCCTAATTTTTGTTGGATAATTATAACTCTTTTTCCACCTGTGTCTAACAGTACCTGGGGATGCCTCACCATTCCACCCCCAGGACCTGAATTCTCCCTCCCTATACCCTGTTAGATGACTCAGAATACATATAATATTTCCTTCAGTTCTTAGAAAGTCACTTGTTAAAGCAGCATGATTAATTAAGGTACCCCCACGCGGGACTGGTTTAACTATTGCTATGGTAAAAACTGGGAGCAAGGTTCATAGCTAACTTGGTGACATATGTAAATACTGTCCTACTCTGTGCAATATCAGTCCTCAATAAATCTGGTTGTTTAGGTGACTTCGGGATCAAGTGGAGGGGTGGCTTTCTTTGAATGGGCAAAATATAATTTTAAGAGCAGTATCTACGAGGCCTATTTTAAAAGAAAATGGTTGCCCTACACTCCCCCACTCAGGACCCGATTCATGGAATTGTTTGCACAGTTAAAAGTGACTTTGCAATGCTGAAAAGTGACTTTGCACTGCCGACACAAACCTTGATTCATGGAACTGTGCAAAGTGTAGTTTTGCTGTTCCAAGTCAGTGAAAAGTCATTTTTTGCAATACAAAATGAACTTTGTACTGACTTTCCATGAATCGGGCCCTCAATGTATTAAGTTCCCCAGTCTGGTCATCCACATCCATGGCACTGTGTCCTCTCGGTGTCTTGGTGATGTAGATGATAATTGGAAGGTTGGTGAGGGATTGAACACCCCCCTTTATGTATTGCATAGTTTGATTGCGCGATTCATGGAATTATCTGCGTGTAAAATATGGCACTTTGTGCGCAACTGCGTGTAGATCCGCCTTCATCGATTCATGGAATCGAATGCGCGTTACATTTCTTGGACTTGCGTGGAGTTTGCGCTTGCTCAGCAAGTCTGTGCAAGCCATTAAAGGCCTTGCGCAAGACTCCACGCAAAGAGTGGGCGTGACTTGCGCAGAGGGCTGGGAAGGGGGCGGAACACCAAAAATGGAGAAGAACTTGCAAATAAGTGGGTGTTACAAGGTACGGCATGCAGGCTGTCCATTGGATGCCCACTATTGCGCAGCATGAAAAGTATTCATGGATTTGATTGCGCAACCTAAATGGCCATGCAAGTCCTTCAGATGATCCGCCACCCGAAGGCAGGCCGAAAGTACACTTGCACGTAAGATTTGCAGTAGAGAGGTGGGGTAAGATGTTGAATTTCAGCGTGCGTGTACTCAACCAGGGTTCAGATGTAACTTAGAAGTGTAGCGGTGTGCAGGAATGGTTTACGGGGGTTCGTATGCAGATTTTTGGAGTTTTGACTGAGTTACGATTTTTCATGGGCAGGTTTCCAGGGTGCCGGGTTGCAGGTCTGCTTGCAGGGGGGGGCACAGAACAGTGTTTGAAGGGTGCATGGATTTGCGCCCGGTAGAGTGCACAAAGGTAGCTGATATGGCTGTTTATGCTTTGCGTGTGGGCTTGTTGGGGTGTTGCGGCAGCGACTTGCGAATATGGTTACTTTGCGCAAACAATTCCATGAATATGCAGGGCGTGCACTTTTTATTCTCCACGGAGGCTTGCGCAGTGTCCTTCTCAGTGCACTGCCCTATCTGTGGGATGTATTGACCCACTCCACTCTCTTATGCGGCATCACTCCAATAGTTATGGTGCAAGAAACAGTAACAATGGCGGCAAACCTCTGGTGTGCACCAAAACCTCCAAAACCATGTGTTTAAATGCACAAAAAGGTGGGTGCACAACCTGCCACTCATTTTGCATATGTGGTGGGATAGAGCACACACTGCAGAAAATGTGCCAGTGTGCTCCAGGACCAGCAAACAGAGTTCAGATAGAGAAGCAGCACTTTGCAAATCAAACTCCAAAATGTGCCTATAAATGACAATTGCTTTGTTGCTAAAAACTGAAAAATGCCTATACACAACAATTCTCAACATTCAAAATCTTGCTTGCTGCTAAAATTCATGTAATCTAATGAAAGATGGTGAATATACAAAGTCTTAAAGTGTAAAAAGAAAAACATTTCCTCAGACAAACTGGATTGTCTGTAAACTGACAGCTCTTGTGAAAATCTGTGTGCAGTCCACTGGGCTACCTGTGAATGACAGCTGTCAGATGAGCTCCTGATGAAACTTCAAAGTATCAAACATAAAAGGGTTGTTGCTAAAAGGAATACAGATCTCAGTTGTGTTTTTGATCCCACAGGTTTAAAACTAAGAGGGTAATGTATTTATGTTTGATACAACACGTTTGGATTCTGCTGGGTTTAAGAAATTAAGAATAAATTAGCCTGGCTGAGCTCCAAGGGGAGGGAAATCCTCTCAGCAGAAACTCACTGGTAGATGATAATTGTGGGTTAGGCCAGACTTTTGTCTACAAAAAGAGAATGAACAATGGCAGATCCTCCAGCCCAGGAAACAGATGTGTGAAAGGGTTGTAAACTGCTCCTGGAAGGAATTTCCCAAAGGAGGGGGCTACTCCTGGACTACAGGGAGAGACAAAGGGGCGGACCGTTTGCTGTTAAAAATGAACAATGACACATTTTTAGAGACTCATTACTTGTGTTTCAAAGTGGTGAAAAATATAAAAAGGACAGAGTTGTTAGTCTAATTTTTGGCTGCACGTTTTAAGAGGTGGTAGAACTGTGCAACATATTCTGGACAGGAATGGCAATATATGTGGTTTTATGTGAACTGTATTAATACTAGAATTGTGAATAATTACACACACACATCCCTATGTTAAACACACACATTTGTGAAAATTTGCAGACAATTTGGAAAATGTGTTTATGGCGAAAAGGACAAAATTCTGTAGAAAGGTGAAACAAGATCCCACAGCTGCAGGATTTTGATGAACAGATGCTACATAAAATATGGAATTTTTGTGTGTGATTTGTGTAGAGGTGACCAATGTAGAAATGTGTATTTAGGATAAAATCTGATTTTGACACCAGCGGCTGAGGGGCGATTTCTAAGGACTGTAAAGCCAAACCATAAATGTGACATCATCCGGCCTTGATCCAATCACTGAGATGCAAGGCGGAGATGAGGTCCTGATCCAATCCCAGCTCACACGGGCATGCTTAGTTAAGCCGGCCCATACACCCATTTTTTGATGTCATTTGAAAGGATAAATAGACACAGATGACAACACATAGGAACTCACTGATTCACTCACTTTCCTGATATCGGCGAAGCACTTTGTTACAGAATTCTACATCCAGCTTTAACATCCTTCCAGATCCAGATGCCAAGACTCTTGCCAAGCAGTAGAGAACTAATGACTTTCAGCAAGGCCTTACTCCTCAAACTTATTCTCACAACCCAGTGTAGTGCTGTGGTATGGGAAGGCCTTTGGAACTAGTATCCTGAAACTCTCTGGCTCGCTACCACAAGGCTTGCTTGAGGAACTCTATATTCAACTGGGCTGAAATACTCAGAAACAAGAAGGGCAGATCCTGTTCAAATCCGGTGACTGGCCTAGCTGATCCAGTCCCGCGCCTGATGTGCTGTCCTTCCTTGACAGACCCAATCCATGACCAGAACTGATGGTCCAATTTAATAACTTATTCTGTAAGTACTAACAGGCAGAACAGTGACCCATAATATATCTGCATTGTATGATCCCAATCTCAAACCCATCCCCTTTTTAATTCAGAACCATAGCATTGCTAGAACTATCCTTGCACTGACCTTTCTCTCATCTGTGTTACTAAACCCTAACTTCTTATTGATTTGATTAAGAAAAGTAATTCCCTAACCAAATGGAAACTAGAGTACCACACATGAATATTTATAAGCGGCCGTGAATGACAGATTCCTGTGTGGTATTCTCTTTTTTGTAGTCCTTAACGAAACCTATCTGTCAGTTTTAAACCTGAATTTCTGTTTCCATTCTCGTGCCTATTTTACAAAAACATATTTAATAAAACCTCTATAACTCCCTTAGTTTTTGTGATAGAAGCGAGATTTCAACTCCTACTTGTAGCTAACATCTTTAGCTATCCACAGAACCCTGAACTTTACACGTGTGAATAAGCTTTAATTTATATCCTACTTTGACTTTGAGATTTCAAATGTT
The DNA here is from genome assembly GCF_040938575.1 of Ambystoma mexicanum. Lineage (NCBI taxonomy): Eukaryota > Metazoa > Chordata > Amphibia > Caudata > Ambystomatidae > Ambystoma > Ambystoma mexicanum. Next base: position 1,234,286,134 of record NC_090921.1, read on the forward strand.
TTCTTCTAAGTCATTGCTTGTGATTGTTTGCATCTGTTCAAAGCGGCTCCCATAGTAATTTATAATAATTTAAGTATGTTTGACCACATTTGGTGTTTTTGCTCAGCCAATTCCAAAGACAATTTCAAAGCCATTCTGACAGTTGGAAAGTCAATTCCGTTTTTCTCTTGTGTGTGAAGGGGGAAGGTGGGAGTGATATTCTGTTTGATCTGTGTTATTCCTGAGAACCTGCTCTCTCCTCACATCTATTTAAATTGCCTATTGGTGGCTTAAGGGGTGCTGCAGGGGGAACCTCTAACCACAGCGCTATCTGTTCCAAACCAACCCAAAAGTATTCTTTTCTGTGCTGCATGTGGTTTTGTGCTCATTACTTGATTCCTAGTGTATTAAAGATATTCTTCATTGTTCGGTCACCCCATTGGTGAGTGGTGTTACCTATTTAAATATATTGTGATTAAATTCTAAATACATAAATGAATATAACTAGCCTGATTCCTGGTTCAGTGTGACCGGGGGGGTCTCAGGAGAAGGGTGTGATATGAGTGGTATATCGTTCAGAATACTGAACTTGTAGATAAAAATAAATAAGGGTTTTATTTGTGCACTACATGCTGGGCGTGACTTGGGTGTGTGCCAGATTGAAATTGCACTGAGAGACCCCCGGCTGGCCCATAGAGTTGGGGTTTGCTCTTCAGCACTTTAAGACAAGATAGCTGTACCTCGGGATGGATGGGGGTGCAGGGTCTCTTACTCCAACAACAATCAATAAGGACAACTCAATGGTTTGGCAAAGGGGAGTCTGTTTAATGACAAGTACAAAAACGGGGAAACATGGAAATCGACAGCAGTGTGACAGCCCGTCTCGATTCAACTGCCTCAAATTTCATACAAAACATAATTTGTATACTCAAAACGCGTCATAATCTGACGTGTAACACTCAAAAGTTAACATGCAATTCTATTGGTTGGAAAAAGGTAACTTTAAAATAGATGCTATATCTTTTTTTATTTTTTTATTTTATTTGTTTAGTTGATAAAATCAACCTTTCAAATTACAAAACAGTTATCTATATCCACTTATGTTACATTAAAAAAATGATTGGCAAATTCAGAAAACACAAAAATAAAAAAAAATAAAAAGTAAAATAAGAACAAAAACTAATATACTGTTCTTCGAATGAATACAAGATAAGATAAAACATGATTTCCTCGACTATATAACAAACTGTGAAGCACACCACTGACATTTCTCTATTAAATTTACATACAACAATTCAATTGTAGTGTCATATATCTGGGAATATGGTGTCCAGAAACTGTACAATTCCTACTTTCGTGGCTAATATAGGACATGAAAAGATTTGCTGCCATATATCAGTCTGCATGTACGAGTTTTGTTCTTCAATAACATTTCTGAAGTAGAACTTTCGAATTGACTTCAAATGGGGGCAGTAAACTCTACAATGTTCCAATGTCTCTTGTTGGTTTGCATTTTTACAAAATTGACACAGGTTTTGATCCTTTGGGATTTGTTTCCTTCTGGCCAACACATCTAATGTTGGCCATAAATTCAAGCGGAATCGGAGGTACTTGTATCGCAACTTTGATGAGGGAAATTTAACCAGATAATCGGCAGTAGTTCTATATGGTTTTTGACCAAATAATTTGCGGTCAAAATCTTTATACACTAGACATTTGGTTTCATTGACACACCAATCATGTTGATGGATCTTTATTTTTGCACGACCTTGATTGGCTAGAAGCAGTTCTAAATCAATCGAGGCATCCGCCAGTGCATTCCAGGTGAATTTACACCAAGTTTTGAGAACACCTGATTCCGAATCAACATTTTTGCAGCAAAGCACAGTATTTCCAGATGACATGAGAATACATGGATAAAGAACCCAATTCAAAGCAAATTAATGGGGTACACACAGGGAGATACAAAACTTGCTTCCAAAAGAACGATTCCAGATTTTCCCACCACAAGGCGTCTTTTGGTATTGTGGCTTCCGTTCCATAGGTCAAAATTGGGATCACTTTTTGATGGTAAAAGGTCAAGATATGCTTTACTGTAAATTTGCCAAACTTTCCCATTAAGATTTTCACTTGAGAGACCAAAGAGCGTAGTTTGCCTCTTAGTTCTGGCTCATACAATGGATTTGTCAAGGTATCAGAAATCATTATGCCCAAGTACCTGTATTGGGATACTTTTTCAAGGACAACATTCTGTAGATTCCAGTTATATAATTTTACCTTAGTGCATGAATTCCATTTGCATACCATCGTTTGAGTTTTAACTGTATTAATTATCAAGTGATTTTCAATTACGTAAGCTTCCAAACAATTTAATACATTTTGCAGTCCTATGTGAGTTTTAGAGACGAGTACTAGGTCATCTGCGTAAAAGAGATAAGCGATTTTATTATGACCCAAACTCAGTGAGTCGCTTGAGATTAGACTAAGAGCCACTCCTAAATCATACATAAAGAGGTTAAATATTGTAGATGCAAGTATGCACCCTTGTTTTAAACCTCTATACGTGGGGAATTTAGATGTCATTTGTCCCCCCATTGAAAGTCTAACATGTATGGTTGCATTTGTGTGTAAAAGTACAATTAGAAAACGAGGGATTGGGGGCAATTATTTTTGACCAGTTTGTTGTAAAGTAGACTCCGATTAATAGAGTCGAACGCCACCCTAATGTCGATGAATGCTAAATATAGAGGCTGCCTCCGAGCGGCGTATTCCGATAGAAGCATGTTCAGAGTGATGATGTTTGGAATGGTGCCCAAACCTGCATAGGTGCTATACCTGTATATGGTAATGGAGTGAGGGGATTGGGTAAATACTGTCAGGTGGGCATCTAAGCCCTTACTTCATAAATGACTACTGTAAACATCACTGAAAGTACAACGTCTCATTAGTTCTACTAATTATAGGACCCTAGATTATTTGGTCCACTGTGATTGGGTTGGCATCAACGCCATGCATAACTCTCCACTTTGCCTAGCAGCACGCAGAATGGTCAACCAGGTGCAGGGTGCCCCCTCAGCTACCCGGCCTTCCTCCAATTAAGGTTACAATCAATCATCGCTTCAACAACTATGTGTCAATTATGTTACTGTGGTTGGCATCGAAACTTCATCTTCTGTCTGGAAAGTTTTGATATCTCTGTCTGGGCCGGTGCCAAGCGTAGGTGTGAACTCGTGCCTCCTCTCGCTCGGCTGGTCACGTGCTAGTACACCATTGATTTGCCTCGTTTCTCTCCATTTGTGTATTTGATTTTCGTTTCACCCTGCCACCTGGCTTCACTTTCTTATCTCGATTCTTCAGAGGCAGGATATTCTGTTTTTTGATTTAATTAAACTAGCTACTGTCTACAGCTTCTATCTATGTGACCTTGGCTTCCCTGGCACAAGCTGCCTCTGCCGAGTTTCGATTCAGCCTTTTTCCTCTTGATGCTAGAGTATGGAACTTCTTGCATTTGGCCTGTAATAACCTGAGCTGGTTCTGCTTCTCATGCAAAGTGGACCCGCACTTATAATATTGTGCTTCATTTTGAGGTAGATTATATACAATGGCACGTGCCACTCTATTCTTCTACTTAGCATAGCAAGCCGCACTGTTCTCTTTAGCTTCTTGCGGTTCCAAGCATATGTTCAGGCGTAAACTGATCGACTGTCTTTATTTTGCTTACAGCTCAACTCTCTTACGCTTTGCTAGCTTTCCATCACTTTAAGCTCACAATCTCTTTTCTCAGGGCGTTTCATCTCTTTGTGTCATTCTTGGTTCGTCATTTGTTCTATCTTTGAGTCCATCTGGGCTCTCATGACGTCACCATTCACCCTCTATTAAGGATTTTCTGGTTTCTTCCTGTACAGTACTTAAACAATCTTCATTTTGTTTCATTTGCTGGTAGGGCTTTCTCAATGGGTACCTTACTGCCCATGGTTGTCTGGTTATTGGTACTTCAATAGGTATTGTTCTTCTAATAGGTACTGGGCAGAGCCCCACTGCGGCTCTCTGCTGGTTTATTTGCTCATAATACTTCACATATCTCGTTGTGAACGTTCCTGGTACTTCAAAATGGACGACTGGAGTGCAGGCTATATTTGGGACCTCCTCTACACTCCACCCTCTGGTCGATTCATCGACCACTTCCTCCTTTGGATTTATCTTACTTGATTCTTCTGTATTCATCTTCTGGGCTCATTCCCTCTTCACCTTCTGGTTCTGTACATGATGGCTTGAAGAAGTGTTTTTTTGGCGTCCATATCCTTATCAATCCTCTTAGATTTCCTGCTGTCTTTACATGTTCGTCTTTGTTCCATGTCATCAGCGGACATTGTCCATTTGGGTTGCAATAAATCCATCTTCCCACATAATTTATGCGCTGCCTGGGATAGAGAAACTTAGTACCTTCTGGTGCGTGCTTGCTAGCCTTCACAAAGTCTCTTATTTCTTCATCAGTTAGGTCTCTGGGCTTCCATCCTGGTTTGACATCAATCATAATCTTCATGCCTATGGCTTTCTTCGCATTTTTCTGGCATTGTGAGATTATTATCTTGATAACACAAAATCCTAGTAATATCATCACTAGTAGGGCTCCCAAGAACTTGAATGCGCCCGATAATCCATTTTGGAACCCATGAAAACATTGATCCTAACCAGCTGTCATCATCAACTTCGTCGGTTTCATTGATCATCTAGTTCTGCAGGTTTGTCAGCATACCTTTAGCTTCCGTTAAAGTTCAATTTTCTTCGTCGTGAGAAGGTATAAATGTGCAACATGATTCTCTTATTTTTGCACAAACTCCTCCATCCATAGCTGTGATCATTTCAAGTACATTTCTGTTCTGGAGAGTCATCAGTCAGATGGCTCTTAGCTCTTCCTTGATTGCATTGAATCCTTTTATGGTCGTGTGGATCATCTGCAGTAACTCCTATCTGGTTATCTGCAACCATTTAGTATTTGCTCCAACTTGAAATCTTGGCATGAAGATTGTAGTGAACACTGAGGAGGTGAGGCTGAACAGCCTGTGTTCATATGGGTTTGCATGAAATGCTTCTTCTTTAGCAGAGAAGTAATTCTCTCTCTTCAGTCGAGTTATCAGTTCAACAGATCTCTTCTTCCTCAAGTGTGCATCTGCTTTCGGGAAACTATCAATGCTCAGGTCACTTTGCTGGATTACTAATTCTGGAACATGGACATTCACAATCGTACATTTGCCTCCCCAGTCTCTTGGCAGTCTGATGTATGCTTTGGATCTCCATGCCCAATAATTATCCATAATTACTGCAGTTACGTGAACCATTCCTGGAGCATCAAAAACTCATCCACAGTTCTGATTCTCTCCCATCTTTCTTGTGCCATTGTTTCTGAAGCAGAATTTTGGGCTTTCCAGTGGTACTATCTGAAAGGGTCCTCCTCTGTCTTCGACCCATTTCAGTAGTTTTGCAAGTTTTGGCCATAATGGCTTGCAGCCATTTTGCACAATATCAACAGTTTCTTTGTAGAGTCCAGTGATCACCCATGCTCGGCAAATCACCACTCCTTTTTCCCATCCGTCTGGTGAAAGCACCGTTCCCCAAATCTGCATCTGAGCTCTGTTCTTCCACTTTCGAGCTTCCTCTGGAGTTTTTCCTTCGACATTTAGTCTCGGATTTACTTCCCATCTCATTCCTGCCCCTTTAACTCTAGCCTTCTCGTACCTGATCACATGATTCCTTGTATGAGCTCTGTTTCTTGTCTTAATGTCTTGGACATAATCATCCACATCGGGATAGGCTGTTTCATTTGCCCATATTAGGGAAGCATAACTTCCCATAAATTGGCCTCTAGTTTTGCACATGGCTACGTGTGAAAGACAGTGTGCTATCTGGACATCAATTTCTACAGCTACGAAGATCTTGGACTTTCCCATGCAGTATGGTAGGAGAGCACAAACATAGCATTCCCCTTCGGAATTTCGTCTCACAACTTCCTTCATGTGCTGGTACCAAATGTTGTTACCTAAGTGTGCTGTGGTATCCAGGTAATCGTTCAGTTCATTGTCATCTTCATGCATGCTTCTCTTAATTCTTAGTGTTTTCATGTAGTTTGCTATTACTACATCTCTAAATGCGTCCGTATGGCTCTTTCTTGATGGAGGGTTCTCAGGTATCCTGGTCCAAGGTGCAGGTCTTCTCATCTGCGCCATTTGAGTGGACAGGAGTCTGGCATCTCTTCCTTTTTCTTCATGCATTTTTTCTCTGCTGTATGCAAATGCCCATGCCAACCAGCCTGACACTGGTCCGGTATATGGCTGTACTGTGGAAGTGGTACTTGTCCCTCGTGTTGGAACATATATGCTTGGTGATACAGTCTCTGCGGTTTTATTTTTCAGTTCCTCATGCAGTTTTCTTGCTCTGGCTATTTACGGGAATAGCAAGTCTACTAACCTTCACGTCCTTGCAGAGAGTTTTTCTGAGGCCGCTTCTGTTTTCTTAAGGGTTTCTGATATAACTGCTTCTAAGGTTTTTGTGGTATGCAGTCTCTTTCTTTCTGCTGCTTTAGTTTGTGGTGCTGCAGTCATAGCTGCTAGGCCTGTTTCGTGTACATGTGTGCATGTAGTTGTCAGTAATTTTTCTTATTTAGTTTGTGCCGACCCTGTCTCCGGATTTACTGCTCATTCGTTACCACAAGAGTGTGTGTATCATTGCTAGTCACAGCCATTTCAAGTTCACTCACTCCACCATCAGATCTTCTGGGGACTGGAATGACTATGTATGGTCTGGGTGCCTTTGTGGGTTTCATGTGTATATCATCAGGTGAGTGTACTGAATTAGGAACGCTTTGTGCACCAATATAGAATGCAGTTCTAATTGTTAATGACAGTAAAATGATGATAAATACAATGCATAAGTACATTATGGTTCGATTTGTAAGGTGACAGCATTTCCTTCCAGAGAAGCCGGGGTGCCTCTCTTCTTGTGGGAGGACCAGGTTGCTGCTCTGGGCCCCCATCTCGATCATTAGCCAACTGTCGATGTTATTGTTTCTTTATCTAATATTGTTTTTCAAATCCTGAGTCTATGAGTTTCTGGTGTTTAAAGGTGCTCCCCTTCTCCTACTTTCAAGTAGCAATTGTCTTTTAATTCAGGATACAGTTCCTTTGCTAGACTATGGAAAAGAAATCAAATTAAGTAATACTTCAGTGTGTCCTTTTACTGTGCATGTTCAAAGTAGGTGAGTTCCCAATCCACCCCCCGAATCTGCTTCAGTCCTGAGGATGTGCTGGACACTGACTGGTATGAAGAAATAGGGAAAAATAACAACAAATGTAACAAATAGAGTTTTGGACTCTGCTTCTTCGATCCGTCCCTCAGCGGAAGGTTACATGATCTTCTCAGAAAACTCCTCTGATAATTGGAAATTTCCACTTGCAGCATAATTCCATGCAGTAGCGTTCCCATTTGTGCAATATTAGCTGGATCTCTGATGAATGTGAGAACATCAACATCAATTTGTATCCCCACTAGCTCTGGAAAGTCAGTGACTAGGCGAAACAGAACATTATGCACCAGCCTGCTGTCCTCTGGTGATAGAGACATCAGTCCAGTAGGTGCTGAGATTCAGGATCACATGTTTTTTCCTTGATGTAAACAATGTCTGCACTGTCCGTTTGCGTGAAGTGCAACCAAAAAGATGATGTTGTTTAGGAGACGACTCAGGTTTTGTGTATTCATTGGATCTTGAAGGAATGTTAACGTGTCTGTTGTTCTCCTGACAATAGATGGACAGTCTTCAATTATACGAAAGAACAGTGTGTTGATGAGCTCATCTATTTTTTCCTGTGTTGGGAACATGTGCTTTTTTGTTTTCAGGATCTTGGAGAAAGTCTGTGACACTTGTGATCCTTCCTACTAATGACGGGTATGATCTTAGCACTAGGTTGAAATAGGTAACTATGTCCTTTGTGATGTCCCTACCATGGGACACCATAAGAGACTTCTAATAGGGTTCCGGTGTGTAACGAATCGGGATACTGTATTTGCTTTCAATGTAAATATCCTTGGTCAGAATTTGTCATAGTCTTTTTCTCATCAAGGCTTAAGTGTGCCTCCGTTCCAAGTTCAAATCAACAGAATAAGTTGTGGCTTATACACGCAATTTTGTTCTTCACCCTGCAACTAGGATGCACAGAGTGTCTATTCTTATGTCCTTATCCCCTTTTTTGCTTAGAGGAATGTCCAAAATGAAGCCACAACTTGCAAAAAGTTCTTTGTCTTTACTTTGCTGGTCATACATCCTTCATCCTCGTCATGGATCGCGTCTGCACGTGCTGTAGTTCTTCCCCTTCGCTCATCGATTCCTCTCATTGGGGTGCAGGCAGGGGCTTTCTCTGATGTAAGGTCACCGAGAAAAATCCAAGCTCGCCTGCCCTGTAGTTTCCCAGTGGACGGAGTGCAGTCCTCTATGATAAAAGGACCGTTGAATCTTGGTTCGTCCCACTTTTTCCTTGTATGATTCCTCACCAAGACGGCGTCACCAGGGAAGACGAGTGGAACATGTAGACCTTGAACTGAGTCTGATGTAGTGTCTCCTTCTGTGTTCTGTGCTGCGCTGCACCCTGTTTGTCGTCGCTGCAGCTGGTCTGAAATGACAGTAAGGCAAGATGTCATACAGTTCAGATAGTTTTGCATTTCGGATCCTAAAACCTCTCCTGTTGACTGGCATCACATCTAGCTCTGTCTCGGAGTGTGAAGGGAGTTCTCATTCTTCTTCCTGTGGCTATCTCATGTGGCGTAAGATGATGGTCGGAGCCAGGTTGGTTCCGAATAGCATACAAAGGGCCTCATCACGATTTTGGCGGTAACCTTTAAATCCGGCGGTAGCGCTATTACCGCCGGATTTAACGGTCCACCAAATCAGGGCTTTGGTGGATTTCTCCCAGCTCTGAGCTGGGGGGAAATCCACCAAAACTTCACGCTATTACCGCCGGCGGGAAATCCACCAGCGGTAAGAGCGCGAAAATTCCCCATTGAGCCCAATGGGGAATGGGGGATTCCCGAATGGGCTCAGTGTGGAATGGGCAATACCCGTTCCGCCAAACCCGTGATCCCGTGCTATTACCACCAGAGGGTTTGGTGGTAGGGCTATTAATCCCGGCGCTATTAGCGCTGGCGTTACCGCCCAACTCGTGATGAGGCCCAATGTCAGTGGAAGGCAGTGCAACCATCCCTTCTTTAGCGTAAGCTTCAGCTTGGCTATCCTTTCCTTTAACAAGCCGTTGAACCTCTCACAGATCCCATTACCTTCTGGATGATACGCTGATGAGAACTTGTGCTTTATACCAAGCAGCAAGCTAATCTGCTCAAACACTGTATTGACAAAGTGAGCCCCATTATCTGATCTCATGACTTCACACACCTCCCACCTGGGGAACACTTCCCTCACTAGAAATGTATCCACACAGGTAGAGTCTGGCTGTGTAAATGGACCTGCTACTATCCATATAGACAATGGACACACCACAACAATTAAGTATCTGTACCCGTTGCATACCTGAATCATGTTGACGTAATCGACGTGCAAGTGCTGAAAAGGCCCATTTGGCCTGGGGATGATTCCTCTCATTACTTTTAATGTGTGCCCATGAGTGAATTGCTGCCAGATTATCCAGTTCACCATAAAAAATGCAACATGCTCTGCTAAATTCGGTATGAACCAGTCTTCCTCGAGCATTGCTGCTAGATTCTCTTTTGTCATGTGTGCTGGGTAATGCAACTGCTCCAGCACTATTTTTAATAGGGCTACATGCATTACTGGTTTACCAGTGCTGTCTTGTCGCCACAAGCTGTCAAAGGGGTTTAAAGAACACCCTCAAAGTTTCCACAGTTCTTCTCTTCCTGTGGTGCCTCCCCTTGGAGCTCCATCAATTGTTTTTGCCCAAGATCGTTATAGGCTTCCGATGTTGCCCGTTCAACCATCATCCTTTCATTTGTGCACGCCACTTCCATAATCGTCTCACTTTTGGATGCCATACGTTTGGCTTCTGCGTCTGATGCTTGGTTCCCGAATGAGACAAAATCTTTCCCCTTGGTGTGGGTGGTGCATTTCACGACCGCTATGCCCACTGGGAGCTGTAGTGCCTTAATCTGCCTGTCCAATAAGGCTGTGTGCTGTACTGGCGTGCCGTCTGCTCAGAGGTAGCCCCTCCTTTTCCAGAGCACTAAGCCTGCGTGCACTGTTGAGGTCACATAAGCAGAGTCACTGTACTCCGTTACTTCCTGGTCTGCGTGATTCTCAATGGCAAGTATCAATGACAATAATTCTGCACCCTGTGCTGAATAGTGGGATGGTATTCGTGCACTAAGAAGTACTTGAAACTCTCCATTTGCTGTGTGCTTTATCACAGCAACGCCTGTGTATCTCTGCCCATCACTTTGTTCAATTCTCGATGACCCGTCAGTAAAGACAATCTCTCCTACTGCCAAGGTATTTTCTTTCACCCTGCCTGGGAATTTCATCATATAATTCTTCATAATTTGTGCAGTCATGTGCTGGCTCTCCTTCAGTGATTGGCTCTGCAATGAACATGGCTGGGTTTACTATTTTACATCGGACTATCTTAATCGATGGGTTTGATATGATCACTTCATAGGCAGAAGCTCTCTGAGATGTCAGTGTGCCCTTTGGTTTCTCTAGAATGGCAAATAGTGAGTGCTCGACATACAACGTCATGGAGCATCCCATCACAATGGTTGTAGCTTTGTCTATGGTGAATGCTGCGGCCGCTAAACTTTGTTCGCATGGGAAGTGGCCTCTCATTACAGGGTCCAGATTCCCACTGTAGTATGCTAGGGGTGTTTCCCCCAAGGAGGTTCTTTGAGCGAGTACTGCCGTCATAACGCTGCCATTTGTGTGTGGAAACAGGTTAAATCCCTATGCATAATTGGGAATTCTGAGAACTGGATCTGTACAAATTGCTCTCTTGAGTTCAGTAAACCCTTCCTCCATGGCTTCAGACCATTAAATCCTTTTGTTTTGTCACTTGGGCCTTCTTTAGGGCCTGAAGTAAAGGCTTAGTATAAGAGCTGTAATCGAAAATCCATGCACTAACATAATTGAATAGGCCTAGAAAGCTCTGCATTTGCTTTATCGTGTGTGGCTTAGCCGTGTTCATTATGGCTTCAGCCCTTTCGGGGTCACTTTCTTCCCTTCATTTGAGATCAACTGGCCTACGTACAGCATTTTTTGTTGACAATATTGTAACCTTTCCTTGTCAACTTTATATCCTTTCTCAGCCAATATAGTCAAATCAGGATGTCATCCACATATTGTAAAACAACACTTTCTAGTGCAATGTTGCTTAAATCCATTTGCAGGACTCTGTTAAAAATAGACAGAGACTCACAGTACCCCTGTGGCAGCCTTGTGCTTTTCAGACACATTTGTCTGAATGTGAATGACGTCAGATCTTGTGAGTCATGGTGCAACGGGATTGAGAAAAATGCATTTTTCAAGTCAATCACCGTGAAATATTTTGCCTCAATGGGTATATTACATAAAATTGTAGATGGGTTAGGGACTAAAGGGAACTCGGCCACAACAATATCATTTATTTGTCTAAGACCCTGAATTAGCCTCCAAGACCCCCCTTTTGATTTCTTGACAGGATAAACTGACGTATTACATGGTGACTCTGACCTCATTAAGATGCCCTGGTCAATCATTGCAGAAATTGTCTTATAAATCCCTTCATCTGCCTCTCTGGACATGGGATATTGTCAGGCTCTTGGTAGGATTGCTCCTGGTTTCAATTTGATTAGTACTTCTCCCACCCCTTTCAGGAGACCCACGTCATAGGGTCTAGTAGTCCACACTGAGATAGGCACTTTAGCTATATTGTCATCAAAATATTCAGGACGTTTTAGTGCCACCATCATTATTTGAGGTACTTCTCTTTTAATCATCTTTACCCAAATGGTGAGACTCACTTCCACTATTGTCTCTCCGATATCCGGTTGTTCTTCAAACAGAGCATCATCGGTGACGTCAGTCACTCAATATCCTTCTTTGATGTTGATAATCGTGCAGCATTGTCTGCCCTCTTCATCGTAACCGTCAACCAAAACCACTTTCCCTCGCAATGCAGCTGCATGTATCTACAAGGGAAATACTTGCCCTCCACCTCATGCATAGGTATTTTTGGTGAGAATAAAAAACTCATCAGGGGTTCTCATGATTGCATCTGCAAGGCCTATTAATCCCGCCATAAGCACACGCATGCCATATGCGAACATTTCTGGCTCTAATGGTATGGCCCTCATGGCCATGTGTCCTGAGTATGCTCTAATCATTTCACATATATTTGAGTAGTGCATTCCTGGAGTGGAGCATACTATGCCTTCTTCCGTGAACGAAATTGTCATGTTCAATATTGTCATTAGGTCTCGACCCAAAATGTTTATTGGGGTTGACGTGAATACAATAAAGGTACTTCATTTTGCACTCTCTTATGGAGACTGGGAGTGCGTTTGTAAAGGGAACTCGACTGTGAGCTCCTGTAAAACTCTGAGTATCTATGGCCTTGCCGGACAAGGAAATCCTGCCTTCACGTATGCACGAGCGTGTTGCACCTGTGTCCACTAGGAAGGAATAATCCTTGCCCCCTATAACGACATCCACCCTAGGTTCCCTATGAGGGTCTGGTGCCACTGATAGGATAGAGCCCATAAGGGTTCCCAGTGAACTGTCCTAGTTCATATACAATTTTGGCCCACGGTGCACTTGTATATTTTCCACATTTCCATTGTTGCTTCCCCTTCCAGGGTTCTGGGTCTGCCTGTCAACAAGGGGGGTCCTGGGAGTCCCTCTGCCAGACATTAGTCCTGGTTACGAGAGACTTACCCAGATTCTTTAGCTCACTATCTTTCACAGAGAAGAAATATCCCAAACATATCAGTATTTGTCCTGCCCTGGGGCAGTGCAGCACCGAAATGCTAGGCAATTCTTCTCTGAACAAGAGTACCAACAGCATCCCCAGACACGTGTTTCGGTCTGGTTGGACCTCATTAGCAGGGCGGAGCTGTGCCTCTCTAAGAGTAGTGAGCAAGGGGTCTACGTCTGGATTCCCCTAGTAACTTAGGGTGAGACTCAAAGTTACTTAAATATGCAAATTAACAAGGGGGGTACTGGGAGTCCCTCTGCCAGACATTAGTCCTGGTTACGAGAGACTTACCCAGAGTCTTTAGCTCATCAGGGTTCCCAGTGAGCTATCCTAGTTCATATACAATTTTGGCCCACCGTGCGCTTGTATATTTTCCCCATTCCCATTGTTGCTTCCCCTTCCAGGGTTTTGGGTCTGCCTGTGACACTTGCAACGGTGCCTGTTGGATTTGTCCTTGCGGAAAACTTCCCATGCTCTGAGGTTGCATTCCGTGCTGCGCTCCTGGCGCTTGTTGTTGCACCGTGTGATTCTGTGCAACACCCTGTTGTACACCTGCAGTTGGATTTGCCATGCCTGCTCCCATCCTTTGGCCGTTCTGCATCATGCCTTGATTTCTGCATGTGCGCGCCAAGTGCCCTGTCATTCCACACAGCCAACACACTGGTGGTGGTTGGATTATTTGCCCATTTGACATATCTGGGTTTCCATTTTGCACGTTTTGAAAGCCTCCTGATTATTTTGGAAGCCTCCCTGACTGCTCTGCCATCCTCTTCCCCTAAATCCTCTCCCCCTTGGGTAAAATCCTACGTTACCCTGATTATTCTGTTGTGCCACCTGCTTCATGCTTTGTTCAGCTGCATTCGTTAACATGGCTCCTTCAAGAGCGTACTTTGATAGTTTCTTCTGCACCAGTTTCATTCCTCACCCTTTCGAGTTGCTTCCTTCTTTCGATTCTTTTCCTGTAATAGTCTGCAATAGTGTGTGATAGTCAACTGTATTTCAGCCCAAGGTTTAGCCTCAACTCCTACCAATTTCTTGAGTTGTTTCTGTACTGGTTTTGGCAGTCCTTGGCACAATACATGGTAAAACACAGGTATGGATTTTGTCCAAGATTGATGCGTTTCGAGCACCCACGCGTCTTGGAAATTCTGTATATAAATTACTGGATCTTCAGAATCCTTCATTTTTTGAGTCATTATAGCTCCCATATCGGAAGTGTCTGGGTAAAGTACTCGTATCGCTTTCCATACTGCTGCTCTGCAATTGTTAAATGGCGTTCCGTCATGTGCGGTATTGATTGTGGTTACACCAGGGAACCCTGCCTGTGCACACACGTCGTCTGCTCTCTCACCAAGTATGGCGATTAGGAGACCCTTAATGTCCCCTATGGCTAACTTATTTCCCCCTGTCATTTTTTCGAACTCATGTATCCATTTTCTGGCTCCCGATGTCAGCATTGGAAGCTTGTTTTTCAAGTTTTCCCGATCCATGTGTGACCATGGAATATATTGAGGTCTTACTCCCCCCCTTCTCTAGTAGCAGAAACTGGAATGTGTAGCCCTCTTTATCTTCTCTCATTGTTCTCCTCTCTATTGCAGGGGTAATATTCCCACATCGTCGTCTAACTGGCAATGTCCTTAGTCTGTCCGCATAGGGCGGTGAAGACACCCCCTCTGACCGTGAGACACTACTTCTTTTCATCAGACCGCGTGGCTGACTCTGATGCCCTCGGTATGGACTCGCTGGTATCTGACCATCGTATCCCTTTTTCTCTTGGGAGACGTCCTTCTTTCTGTCTCCCTCCTTCTCTGTCCTCGCACTCCTCTCCTTCGGAGTCGGACATTGTGTGTTCCCAATTTATGCACCTTCTTGTATCTTCTTTATTCCTACTTATTTCTAGTCTATCCAGGGATAGGTCTTTATTCCCGCTACTCCTCAGGGTCATACAGTTGAGTGCTCTCCAGGCGCTCGACTTCCCCCTCTTCTTGGGGTTTTTGTTCTAACCCCATTTCATCCTATATTCTATCGATTGTTTCTCTGATGCTTCTGGTGTCGAAGTCATCATCATTATTCACCCTAGACGTGCCTGGTGCCGAATCGTATGCAGGAAAGAATTCTTCAATGTCTTCCCAGTCTACAACTGGATCGGGTTTTTTAACCTCCCTTTCCAAATATTCAAGATCGTATGCTCTCTGTCTTCGCTTAAGTTAAATATCGTCATCAAATTCCTTGCGCTTTCTTGCCTCTTCTCTGACCCTATCTTCTTCCTTTCTCTTTTCATTTCTACATTCATCTGCCCTTCGTATTTCCTCATCTCTTTATATTTTTATTCTATTTTCACATATTCTTTGCTCTTCTTTTAACCTTTGCTGTTCCTGTCTGTCTCGATCATAGGCAGCTCTTGGGTTGTGATCAAGCTGTTTTTCTTGCTCCTCATGATATAGCTGTTCTTGCCTTTGTCTGTCTTTCCTTAGTCTCTTCATTCCTTTTCCTTCCCCTTTCTCTCTGTTTCATCTAACCTCTCCTTTTGTTTTGCGTTATCAATTCTTTTACCATTGAATTTCAATAAAATGTGTCCTCCCATCCATTCGTCCTTTGCGAATGCTATCTCATCAGTTCTGTCTCCGCTCCCTTTCCATTTCTTCCCTTCTCTCTCCTTGACGAGCGATGCACTTGTCTGTGCCTGGTCTTTCCTTTCATCATCGCACCTTCCCTTGTCCCTTGGGACTGTGGAGGTAATATTCTTGTCCGTATCCTGCCCTGGATTTTCGTCACTACTATGTGTAGGTCACTCATATGCAGGGTTGCTGTACCCCGTGGCTGCATTAAGTTCCCTCAATGGGGTATAATCCCTCGACCTTACTTCCTTCATCTTTCGTTTCGGGTGGGGCAGGTGGCACGTTAGGCGTCTCACCCCCCTTAGTGCATACATTAAGTATCCAATCTGTTGGCGGCTCTTTCTCCATTACCTGTTTGTACATTTTCCACAATTCAAGAATAGCAAGGCGTTTTTCTAACTTCTTGCTTCTATATGTGGCTTACAAATATGTTGTCATATGTTGTAAGACGGCTTTAGATAAAGAGCCATTTTGTGGCCATGGCATAAACATCTTATGGGCAGTACCTTTGACCCACTCGGTGCTATACTTCTTTAGCTTGGGTGAGTGTTTTGGCAATTGCTTGCATAAGTGTGCTAATGGAGTTATGTCTTCCATGTTTAAATCTGTCCCCTTTCCTTTTATATAACACTTGCCAATGATTTCATGTGGCTTAAACAACTTGTGACAATATGAGCGAGCACCAAACACTGCAAGCTCCAATACAAATTTTCACAAAAAAATGTTATATTACAAATTTGCTCAAAAACCATCAATTCATATGCGATTCTCACTCAGCTATTGAATCATGCAAACATTTGTAATCAGTTTTCTTAAAAAATTTCACATGTGAAGTCACGACAGAAAACATGTAAGACAGATGCTTAACAGACTAGATAGACACCAGCTGGATACAGATATCTCTGCCTCTAATCATTACCCCTTCATGGAGTGTAAACAAACCCCTTTCACGATGTCTTTAAACGTTGTGGTAGTCTATTTGTTCCCCATTATGTGGGACTCTGATACACGTTTCTTCTAGCCACTATATTTAAGCACAGGACTAATGCGAATCCTCTCACTTCTCGGGTGTCCGCCCTGGTAACCTCTCTCTTCTCGGGTGTCTACCCTGGTAACCTTTATTTATTTAATTATTCTAGAGTCATTATACCCTTATATATATATATATATATATAAAGTCTTCTCTACTTCTAACTATAGTTTGTTGTTTCCCTCCTCCCTCCGTTAGCTTTTTCCTTTACTTGTTCTAAAGCATGCACTGTTTGCCAAAGCACTACATTTTTGTTTCACTCACCGTTCGCATTGTTTGTCTCTGGACCTTCGGGATAACCGCTTTCGTTACCGGCTTCTTCAGCTTTTCGCCCGATCAGCTGCCCGTAGGAATAAGAAGGGATGTGTTGGGAAAACAGGTCCCTTCAGGCCCTGACTGCAG
Organism: Ambystoma mexicanum; assembly: GCF_040938575.1. Taxonomy (NCBI): domain Eukaryota; kingdom Metazoa; phylum Chordata; class Amphibia; order Caudata; family Ambystomatidae; genus Ambystoma; species Ambystoma mexicanum. The sequence goes on from NC_090921.1 coordinate 1,234,303,122, forward strand.
TCTATTTACACTACCATTGTCTACGGGGAGCTTCACGGTCTACTCGGCGGAATGGCAAAGGACTTGTGATATTGCCGAAGACCTTGAGTTACTTTATGTCAACGGCCAATGGGTGTCTCACTTCAATCAATAATCGATAGTTGATGAACCATCTGATCTTTGCTACCAAGTGTCCTGAGAGACCCCTGGCTGGCCCATAGAGTCAGGGTTTGCTCTTCAGCGCTTTAAGATGAGATAGCTGCACCTTGAGATGGATGGGGGTGCAGGGTCTCTTACTCCAACACCAATCAATAAGGACAACTCAATGGTTTGGTAAAGGACGGTCCGTTTAATGACAAGTACAAAAAACAGGGAAACATGAAAATCGACAGAAGTGCGACAGACTGTCTCGCTTCAAATCCCTCGAATTTCATACAAAACATAACTTTTATACTCAAAACACGTCATAATCTGATGTGTTACACTCAAAGTTAACTTGCAATTCTATTGGTTGGAAAAAGGTAACTTTAATATAGGTGCTATATCTGTATATGGTAATGGAGTGAAGGGATTGGGTAAATACTGTCAGGTGGGCATCTAAGCCCTTCCTTCATAAATGACTACTGTAAACGTCACTAAAAGTACGACATCTCATTGGTTATACTAACTATAGGACCCTAGATTATTTGGTCCACTGTGATTGGGTTGGCATCAACCCTATGCATAACTCTCCACTTTGCCTAGCAGCACGCAGAATGGTCAACAAGGTGCAGGGTGCCCCCTCAGCTACCCGGCCTTCCTCCAATTAAGGTTACATTCAATCATCGCTTCAAGAACTATGTGTCAATTATGTTACTGTGGTTGGCCTCGAAACTGCATCTTCTGTCTGGAAAGTTTTGATATCTCTGTCTGGGCCGGTGCCAAGCGTAAGTCTGAACTCGTGCCTCCTCTCGCTCCGCTGGTCACGTGCGAGTACACCATTGATTTGCCTCATTTCTCTCCATTTGTGCATTTGATTTTCATTTCATCCTGCCACCTGCCTTCGCTTTCTTATCTCGATTCTTCAGAGGCAGGATATCCTGTTCTTTGCTTTAATTAAAATAGCTACTGTCTACAGCTTCCATCTATGTGACCTCGGTTTCCCTGGCACGAGCTGCCTCTGGCGAGTTTCAATTCAGCCTTTTTCCTCTTGATGCTAGAATATGGAACTTCTTGCATTTGGCCTGTAATAGCGTGAGTTGGATCTGCTTCTTATGCAAAGTGGACCTGCCCTTATAATATTGTGTTTCATTTTGAGGTGGATTATATAAAATGGTGCTTGCTGCTCTATTCTTCTACTTAGCATAGCAAGCTGCACTGTTCTCTTTAGCTTCTTGCGGTTCCAAGCATATGTACAGGCGTAAACTGATTGTCTTTATTTTGCTTACAGCTCAACTCTCTTACACTTTGATAGCTTTCTATCACTTTAAGCTCACAATCTCTTTTCTCAGGGCGTTTCGACTCTTTGTGTCATTCTTGGTTCATCATTTGTTCTATCTGTGAGTTCGTCCGGGCTCTCATGACGTCACCATTCAGCCTCCATTCAGGATTTTCTGGTTTCTTCCTGTCAAGTACTTAAACAATCTTCATTTCGTTTCATTTGCTGGTAGGGTTTTCTCAATGGGTACCTTACTGCCCATGGTTGTTGGGACTTCAATAGGTATTGTTCTTCTAATAGGTACTGGGTAGACCCCCACTGTGGCTCTCTGCTGCTTTTTTTGCTCATCATACGTCACATATCTCGGTGTGAACGTTCCTGGTACTTCAAAATGGGCGACTGGAGTGCAGGCTATATTTTGGACCTCCTCTACAAAATCACTTACATTGCGGCATTTCTGCCCACATGTCCATTAATAGATCTCAAACCAACATATAGGCTCCCAATGGATTGGCAGTTTTATGGTTCTGAGGACCTTCACTGCCTTCCCTCCTAAGCTTCAGAGTGGCCTGTTGGGTCAGATATCATCACACAAGTCCTTTATTGCCCAACCCTGACCATCCCTTGATGATTCCGCTCCTCCTCTCTGTTGTGTGACCACTGCTAGCTCATACACTGCCTGTTCTACTGCTTCCCATGTGTTGATGGCACCCTCAGCTTCCCGTATGTGGGTGCCTGCTGCTGCTCATCCATTCCTTGTGCATTTTGCCAGCATGTGAAACTGACCAGAGGCATTACAGAAGATATTTAAATGACAACATGGGGTACGTTGATGATGCCATCACTATGGGCTCAACCGACACCACGCGTGCTGTAGTGCTACCTGTTCAAACCTGCAGGGGCCAGAGTCAGAAAACAAACAATGTCAGGAAAGAGGGCACAGAAGAGAGTGATAGTCTGGCTTATTCTAGATTCTAGTATGATAAGGACAGAGAGTGAAGTGGGACAGGAAATAGAAAGGTGAGGGGCAAAGAGAGGATTATTGTGGGAATAATAGAAAAAGACAGATGACAGATTGGCGACTGGATGCGAATCAGACTGAAGTAGACCATGAGCACAAGATAGAGAAGAACAGCTCATGGAAACGGTGAAAGGGCCAAGAAGGAGGAGAGGCAAAACGGATGTGCCTGATCCGAATCCCCACACTGCACACAGCGTATACCACAGAAACCCCCACCAGGGCTCTCCATCTATCCTCTCTCCCTGCTCTAACCCCTGTTTCCACATCTCTAGAACTCTCCTGCCCCACTCCATCTGAACCACTCCTCGCACAACCACTGCCCCCCTGATCCCTCCCAGCACTCAAGAACTCCTGCTCCCGATCTCAACACTGGTTCCCATGTCCCTAGACTGGGCATTGACCTTCTTACAGCCAGATCCTAACACTCGCATAACCAAATCGAAGACAACCACCCCACCAATTCCCAGCACTGCAACCAGTACAGGAGCCACAGCACCAATTCCCAGCACTGCAACCAGTACAGGAGCCACAGCACTCACCCACCTTCACCTCTCTTGAACTCAGCACACACTGTCTTCTCTGGTCTGTGCCTTCATGATCACAATACTGCACTCCTTTTCCCAGATCACACTTCTGAAACACCTGCATCTTGTTCAATTCCCACAATGCTTAAACATGCCCCCCCTGTTCCCAGCAGTGGTATTTTGCCCCCATTTAGATCACTGATATAACCATCTGCTTTTGATCACATGACTGCCCAACCTTCCTTCCATGACTAGCAACGGCCCATGACCCCACATTGTTGTTCATCCCTTCAATCCCCTTGATCAGCCGCCATATCACTCCCAGATCCCCATATTTCCAGACAGACCCCACTGTTAGGATGCGTATGACTCCCGTCCTTATGGTCCCCCACCCAAACCCCAGCATACTCACTCTCACATTCCTGATCGTAGCCCGCTCAACATCCCCAGAACTCCCCCCCACCACTCATTTTACCACTAAAGACCGAATCCTGAGTATTCTCCATCCTGAGCCGTTCCCTGTGATCTCCAGCACTCTTGCCCTCTACCCACTGGCCCAGCAGTGACTCTTTGTCCCTCGGATCACAGCACATCACCCCTGGTTCACTTCCTCTGCCTGCCAAATCTCCGGAAGCATATGGCATGCTCCCTGAGTGAACCTCACCATCTCGTGACCTGGGCCATCCTTCCCTTTCACATGTATATGCTGAAGCCGGGAACCACAGCAAGGTCCCTCAAAAGGTTCTATATCATTTCATCCACACCCGTTTTTTATGGGTGTTTTTACGAAGAATTATTGCCGAAAAACGAATTGATTTTTTTTTTACAATTATGTTTAGGAAGGTTTTCCCACCAAACCCCCACCCCACCCCTCCTCTACCAATGTTTTATTATTTCCGACCCCCCAACACTTTATATGCCCTTTCCCACCCCCCAAAAAGGTTCGATGAGTTTTGTAAAAACACCCGTCGAAAAAACGGGTGACGATGAAAGGACGCTGTACCCCTCAAAATCCTCAGCGTCCCATCTAAACCTGGACTAAGTGAACACTAACATCAGTGCTGCAACAGAGCTCTGAGTGCGGGGGTTGTTTCCCTGAGTGGGTGTCAATATGTGTGGGGTTAGTCATGTGTGTTGGCCAATGCTGGTGTGTGAATGCGGGTCTACCCTGCTGTGAATATTATCTAAAGATGTGGAGCGTGTGTAGTGAGAACAGATTCTCTTGAGGATTTGTGTTTGTCAAAACACCAGTCCAGGAAAGGGTCCGCCCTCCTTCCCCCTTCAACCTCAGATATGACCCCCCAAAGGCTCCCCTCTTTGCCTTGATAAACCACTGATGCGCGCTGGGTGTCCACCCGTGCCTCTCCTCAATTCTAATATCCCTCTTCTGCGGTCCAAACAAGAGCGCCACTCATCCCCAAGACACGTTCTCTCCTGCCCCACTGCACATTGCAGGGACTCTCTGCCCCTGTTCCCGCACTAACCCCTTTGACCACTCTACCCCCGATCACATGAACCCTATAAAATAAAACCAGGTCCGACCCTTCATTGGTACATCATGATGTCTTATGTATATTTGAAACGATGGCCATGTACAGCCAAGCTTTGGCAAACCGTGAATGCTTAGTCATACCAATAATGCATGATTGTAATGTATTGTAATCTTCTGCATTACATTGAATTCATCTTCATACAAACACTCTGAGGATGACTTTTGGTCACTTGCATTTCATCCACCCAGTACTTTGCAGATGCTATGACGTCATCACAAGGTGTTCACGTTGGTTTAGCCCCGTAGTTGCATTTTTCTCAGAAACGCTCTGTGGCTCATTGCGTGAGTCCTGTTCTTCCGCTGCAAGGCAATTTATCGACAATTTTGGAAACAGGCAAAAACAACACAACCCCACCCTCACGCTACCGCTGTTCTGCTGATCCACACGGCACTCCCTCTACCAACATTATTAAATCATTGTTGAGTTAATAATGCCCTCTTTATGCCCCCGGGATATGTGCGTCTAACAAATGACAAAATACATAAATAAATACATTGTAATGTACATAACGTATTATTGGCTCGTCCTTAAAATTAATAAGTAGACAACAACGTATGCAAAAATGTTACAAACGGGAATGTTTTTTTCACTATCCCAAGTTTGTGTTAATTATTATCGAACTGAAGGGTACTCTTGGTGCTGCTTAATTTTTCCTTCTAGCCATTTCGCTGTCAATTGAAAGTGCAGCAAGAGCCAACAGCGCACTTCAGTTGGTGAACACAGCTCCTAGAGGCGGTTCCAAAAGCTCCAAGGGAAGAATGGAAGAGAAGTGTAAGAGGGTTGGGCGGCAGAGAATAAAGGTCCATTCCCAGATATTTTCAGTAAGGTTGGGTCACAAAGAGTGCCTCCAAGCTGCTTCAAGGCGCTATCAGGGAAGGCAAGAGAAGTAGGTAGGCTATGAAATGAAGCAGCGATGTTACTATAGGTTGTCAGTACGTAGACCCCAATTACAAAAATACCTGCCAAATGGTCTGTGTGCATGGACATTTAATTGCACAATCTGCCATATATGGAAGATATTTGTGTACGGTTTCATTTTCTTAAACAAATTCACAATAAATAATTAAATAAATGAATATGATTTGCCATGTAGTGAGAGCACACGAGTGTACGCTGGCAACATCTTTAAAATGGCATGACGACTTAGGCATGTGATGGCAATAGCTGCATGATGGTGTGAGTACCTGGACATATAATAATAACTTCTGGCAAATAATTGGATGCCTGATGGGTAGCACATGTGCTATGGCTCATACCAGGAACGTGCCGAGGCCATGCGATAATTCTGAAAGTCTGGTTGGGACAAAATGGCCCTTTATCATTCTGTGGCTGATGAATCAAGTATTATCATTACAGAGCTTTGATGCGGTCCATCTACATGAAGCACTATAAAACTCCCAAATTATTGGTATAGATGTTCAACATATTGAAATACTTAGTAAATTGTGTGGGATGTTTGTATCTGATGGATGGCGAAAGCTGGCAATTTGTGTACCTGATGCGATTACATTACTGCATGATGACAAGTTAACATGCTGTGATGTGAGTATGTGACCATAGCCTGGCAAAACCTAGCAAATTAGGGTTGCTTGGACATCCAATTGTAAGACGAAGCAAATTGTGAGGGTCCCTGGGCATGTGATCTCAATGACTACAATAGCAACAAAAAAAACATTGTAACTGCACATAGGTCAAAACCATTGGTTTTGTTAATGCTTTATGTATAACTTTTTAGATGCCTTTATTTCACAGTAAATGGCACTCACACACACGAAATTGCTCCTGGATGCATACAACAAAAAACAAATTTGATTGTCCCCTTAACCTCTAAACCATAAAAGTTGAATATTTCCAACTCCTAACCTCTTTACATAAAAGTTGAAGGGGCGCAACAAACACACTAGGTAACAATATTGCTTTGTTCCCCTACTTGCTCAAAGATACATTTTTGCCTCTCAGCAACCACCATAGTTTGGCATCATGACTGAATGTTACCTGAACATGTTTTTTTTTCTCCAGTTCTGGGTTTTCATTTACCTGATGAATGCGTTCTGGGAGTTTTTAGTCTTTTTTTGGTTTCAACTGGATCCCCATACCAGAAAGCAATAATATGTGAAAGAAACGTCAATGGTGTCCAGGTGGCGTGAAATCACTAATTTGATCCCCTAAAACATCACACATACAAGAAATTGAGCCTAGTCACCTGCCACAATGAATGTCATTCCCTCCTCATATATTATGCCACCCTGTGGTCATTTACTTCTGTCGTCCACCCCTGACCGCACACTCTTCATTCTACTCCTGCAGGCAGTCTCTGTCTTTTGATTAAGTTAGCAAAAAAAAAGGCCCTTTTAGTCCATCATTAACCCCAACCCACCCTTCTGGCATACATGCGTCCCAATGTAGCAAAATCGCACTGAACAAAGCTGTGGGCAGTTTAAGGATTCGTTTCACAAAGAGATGTTAATTTGGGAGGTTTCAGCCATTATTAAAAATCTTAAATCAGCAGAGTATTAAGCCTTTGGCCACACCAAGGGGTGGGGCGGGAGAGATGGATTTCGGCAGGGCGGGCTATTGTCCTCTGCCTCTGTCCACGTTTTGCTGCTGCCTGTTGATTATGTTAAAATGAAAAGGCCCACTCATCGGCCAGGTGGGAAATGTACAGGCTGTCCCTGCTATGCCCTTTGCCCATTTGTGCCCCAGGCCATTGCCCAGTTTGGCCGCCCATAGAAAGAGCCCTGTTCTGTTGCATTTTTCTCCCTATTTGGACACTTGTACACATGATGCAGCTCACAAGCTACCTCGCCCCATCAGTGTTTTCGGAAATGATTTGCACATTTGCGTTGTAGGAGTGGTGCGCTCCCCGCATTTGCACACGGCCCAGTTTCGCAGAAAACAGAAGAGAAAAGCGCTCATTATCATTTAAAACTATCAGCGAATTGAATTTTGTTTGTGCCTATTACTATTAAAAGATTTAAGAAAAGTGTGTTTCAGATCCATTAAACTGATCTTAAACATTGTCATCTTTGTTGCTTAGTCCAATCCGAACAGTCAAATGCTGATTAATTGCAGCACCTCGTATTGGGTTATGACACCTTGTGACTGCAATCTAGCCTTGTTGCACTATATATGTCTGTATGGGTTCTATGTTGTTTCATCGACACCCGTTTTAACGACGGGTGTTTTGGCACTGATTTTTTTTCAGAAAAACCAGGACGTGTGTGCCGAGATATGATTAGTATTTTCTACTCGCCATAAAATATAAAACTCGAAAATATATACGCGCCAGCAATTATTGGAAAAATGAGGGTAGCTGCCACGTTGTTAAATTTTCAGACCCCAAAAGTGTAAAACTAGCCATCACTTTGAAATGATGTATTTTTCCTCCTCCCTCAGCTTCAATAACCCATACCTCCCAACTTCTGGTCCTATCAGCAGCCAGTGGGCGTCTTGGTGGGAGGTGAAGGGAGAGAGCAAGCCAATCTGTATCATGGGAATTATGATAATTTGTAGGTGTCATCAGCCCTATATCTTGGCAATTTCCAATCTAAGAGAGGACTGGCAAGAAACCACTAGGGAGAGAGACCAGGAGTGCTGACTAATCCATCGGGGCACCACCTTGCCAGGTAACAAAGCTAAACCAAGGCCTACCTAGACGGAGGGGGAAAAGGAGACCCAGGGACTTTGGTTGGAAATCTGGGAGCCCTATCTGAGAAAAGCTTGTGGCTGAAGAGACCTGTCTGGTGGAAAGAGGCTTGAGGTGTGAGCTGCCTGCCCAAAAGAGGGGCCTAGGATCTGGCAGGCCTCCTGAGCTAAGAACAGAGATCTCCCATGTAAGTAAATATATACCAAAGCTATCAATTATGTCGGGAGCTACCTGCCTTAATACCTTTTCCTTAGTGGCTGAAGAGAGGGGGGTGAAACTGGGTAGATCCTGTCCATATTGAACTAAAAAGTTAACTTAATACATTATGTATAGAAGAACACCCTATCCAGTTACATTGCATCGTGTTGGAATCTGTCTGTTTAACCCTTACCTTTGCATTGGTGGGTGCTCTTCATTAATGGGAGGGGGTGTGAAAGTATGGATACCCTTAGCACAATTAACCAAAAATATAATTTAATTCATTCCCATAGTGTCATTTATCACGGGGTGATGTTTTTGTCAAAATTCAAAATTGACAAAGGATGATCCCATTGCACTGTAAATAACTCTAGTCTGTAATGTAATTGGGTAACCCTACTGTTCAAATGAGTGTGCTAGTGTCCGCAAGATAAAAATCCCAACACCTTGCATTGTCTTTGAAAAACAAATTGGGCAAAACAAATTTTCCCTTTCAGTCCAAACCAGAACCCCAAAGCCTTGCATTTTCATTGTAGGATTTGTGCAAAACGGAATACCCCATTTATTACCTTGCATCCAAGATCAACATTCAAAAACATTGCATTTTACCTAAATAAAAAGCCCAAAACGATTTTCCATTGTGTTCCCACTCCCTGTACCTTGCCTTAAGATCAGAGGGGGTCATATCTAATTGGTGCTTGGAGGGCAGGGGTTGCTGGGAGAAAGGAGTATTGTGCCAAACTAAGCAATCAATGTGTGTTTTGTATTTATCCTATTGGTTAATTTGCAAGAAATCTGATGTTAATTGTGTCTGCAAACTTCAAAATATTACTCCTTTCTTATCGCAACTGAAAGTCCTTTAAACCTATTTTAATCAATTGGTGCAAGGCATTTGACTTTGTGATATTGTATAGTGCCACAGTGTTGGTGGTTGATGTTGTGATTGCCTATGATTCTTTGCAAAAACTGAAATACATATATCTGCTTGCTATACACTGGCCTAGTTCTTAGCTTAGCTTCCGGGTGGAAGGGCAATGTAAAGCCCTAGTGGAATCTTCCTTTTTCACCAGAACAAAACCCTTGGAAACCTCTGAGCCTGAACATAAATCTTGTACACCCGAAAAGCTGGAACCTAAAGAACAGAGGGTAAGTAGGAGAAATCGAAAGCCAAAGACAACCCACTTTGTGGAGGAAGTACGCATCATCCCTTTCGAAGGAGAAGAATCTCTGGAGGATTCAGGGAAGAAAATCTTCTCTTTCAGAGATGGAGGGATCCCTTCCAAAGGCAAATGGGTCCCAACAAACCCTGATTTTCATAGGGTAAGTATGTTAACCGGCCCAGAGCAAGAAGCTCCTCACCCAAACAATGTCACCCAGAAGACCCAGAAATCACAGAGGTACCCTCCCCCCAAACGGGTTCGGGTAACTGTCTCCAGGAAAAAAGGGGGACAGAAAAGAATCAGGGGGAAAAGGGGACTTCCCAATCCCAACTGTTTCTGGGTGCGAAATCTTTTTTACAGAGTCCCGGACTCCAACACAGAAAACTGTCCAAGATCACACAGTGTCGGAGATCAATAGAAAAAAGTTAACCGCCAAGCTGGCACAGAACGAACATTTTCTTTGCCCCCCTTGAGGAGAGAGAAGGAAGATATTTTGCTTCCGTAAAGGTACAGGGTCAGTGTGTATTATAACCACTGGTGGATACTGGATCCCAAGCTACTCTCCTGTCCAAAAACAGCTAAATAAATTCAGGAAGGGGTGAAAGTCATCAAATTCCCTTCAAATCTCTTTCCAGACAACTCCAAAACTTTGATGGGAAAGAAATTTCTGTCGACGGGGCTGTGGATCTGGAGATAAAAATTGGGCGACATGGGGTGAAGCACCCAGTGATAGTCGTGACTCCTGAGGGCACACCTTGTCTCTTGGGGAATGACCTCCTTTGGAGGTTATCACTCCTGACTTACTGCATGAACAAGGACCTCTGGACTAAGAGTAACCGGGCAATTAAATTCAAACAGAGCTCAAAGTATTTGCGTTTGAATGGCACATGCCACATGATTGAACAAAGGTCCGAAGAAATAGAATTCCATTTTGGGAATGGAACCAACAAGCCAGTCTGTGGTGGTCCCTTAAAAGGAAGCTTTGCCTTCACTGCCATTTAGTGTGTGATTGATTTCATGAACTTGTAGTCTATCATTTGCTTTTAAAAGTAAAAACTGCTGCTAGGTTTCAATTGGTTTGATATTTTAAAAGTATATTTTGTGTTTTTTTTGTTAAAAAATCATCAACTTTAGCCCTTGGATTCATTTTATAGAGTGTGTGGCTACTTAGTAGCTATCTAGTAACCAGGTAACGTGCTGCTTTGCACACCGACCCAAAACGGTGTGGAACCGCATTTAGACCTCTTTGCGCTGCCGCTCAAACTACAATTCCCTTTATGTTTGTAGTTCTCAGTGCGCCTGTATTTGCATAACAAGTGCGAGAGTGCCGGCACGAGATGGACAAGCCGGTCTGTGGTGGTCTGTGGTGCTCCATGGTATAAGTGTGAGTACACTTACATATCCTCTGGAGGTCCTACCATACCCACTATGCATGTGTTAGCTCTGATTAAAACTGCAGAATACAAACTAACCACCCAATACCTAATGGGGGAACAAAGTATACTCAGTGTACTGTAGAGAAGGAGCCAAGTACCCCCACCTCAAGCATGTCGCCCATATTGCCTGTATGTTGGGAACCAGATTTTGAGACATGTGCAGAACCAGTGAAAATACTGATACCAAGGAGAATTCTGGAGGCAAGGTTCCCATTGAGAAAGCCATACCTACATACGAGACAGTATGATGGCCACTTGAATGAAATCCCAGAAGAAGCAGGACAAATGAATGAAAGAGCAGATTGGGGATGTCACATTAAGCCAGACTAATGTACATGGAAGAGATGCAGAGACAAGAGAAGTGAATATAGTCTATAAGGCATCAAGATATTATCAAAGATAAGTGACATCTCAGGCTTGAGATGAAGATATTAAGTCATTTTACACATGTACAGATGCAAAGAAATGCAAGCAGACATAGTATTCTTGAGGCTAGCTATGTAGTGAATAGATTACGCATGCACCAACGTATACATACATAGGAGTAAGTAAAGAATGGATATTTCCACAATGTTTTATAGCAGAGCTGGAGCAGAGAAAGAAGGCCTTTTCGGGTGTGTCGCAGTTGAGAAACAATGAAATTACAGAAGTGAATCTCAGAAAAGCGAGGCTGGACCAGCCCCAAGAAGCCAATGTCTTATCGGGCTGGGACGAGCAGCCATTAGTTACAATCGAGTGCAAGAATGAAACTACTGTTCAGAAGGCCTGGACGAAAACAAGGAAGATGTCAGCATTTCATTTAATAGTAGTATTTTAAATGCACCAGAGCTCAAATTTGTGGTCTTCAGTCACGTAAATGAATGGAACTGGACAAACATGACGAACCACACCTACGGAGAGAGGCAGAGCGTGTCTCTACTCCCCTGTATTCTCCAGAGCAAAGAACAATTCCAAGGCCAAGTTCAAACGCTTAATTGACGTGCAGACCACTGAGGTGATGATAGATGATATGCTTATTGTTGGGAAGCTATGGTTATGACCAGCTCACCAGCACCTACAAGTACAGCCTGTGTGCTTCTAACGTGGGTTGGAAAGTACTGATGAATGTAAGAGTGCCAACCAATTGTAAGGAGCCACATGATTAAGAGCCATATAGTTTGTATAACCAATAGGACATTGTGTATTTAGTGACGTTCATAGTGACTTGTTTGAAGGATGGGTTTAGTTGTCCCACCTGATGTTAAGGAGCCTATCACTTTCTTAGATTAGTATGCAACGTAAACCTAGATGTTCCCTCTGAGCCTATCAAATTTTCCACTTGGTTTTTGTAGTTAGCCACGTAGGATGACGTTAGTGAATACATAGGTTAAAGTCATCAATGATGGTTTTTTATTATAAGTATGATGTTTTTTGTTAAATGCATTGAGATACCATGCTATGAGATGTCCTTTGATGTCCGTTGTACTCCCTGTTTTAGATAATTGATAATAAAACAGTCAACTTTGCCAACTTCCTGAGTCATTTTGATTATTGATATTATTGATGTTTGAGTAACTTCTGCATCCCCATTCATCTCAAGGTATTGCTACCTCATCATAAAGGGCTGGCTTGGCTGTCCCAGTTCAGTACGGTCCTCTGGTATAGTCAAGTGATATCTGGATGAGGCAGAATCAAGCATACCATATCTAGCTGAAATTAGAGGGCCATCTTGCCCCATGGTATTAGCTAATAAGAGTTGCTCAGACTCAGATATTATAGGAATTAATACAACACCTTGGGGAACAGTGAATATGATTCCACAAGAAAACCATGAGAATAATAAGGAACAAAGAGTTACATCCACCATACAAGAAAGCAGCACTATGCTGATCTCAGAGGATTGTAAATTGACTGACTTGCCTCAAATCCTATTACCAGAGAGCATCGATTTACATCAAAAAAGATGTAGCAGACTTTTTAAAAACATTACTACTTAATACGAGGTCCTTAATGATGCATGCACTGGATTTGGCTACTTATGACGCTCTTCATGATATTGATGTCTGTGCTCTTACAGAAACATGGTGTCATCATGCAGAAGGCCCCACATTGGCACTTGCTACCCCTCCTGGCAACGATATTTTCTGCCATGATAAAGAGGAAGGAAAGGGTTGTTGAGTTGCCTTTATTTTTAAAAGCACTCTTGACATTTGGAAGATGGAATGCCTGCACATCGAGGGCTGTGAACAGTTACACATTAAAATAAGAACTAACTAATGCTGAAATTACAATTAATTTGATTTTGGTTTACATGCCACCATCCTCTATGCCGTGCTTCTGTACCCAATTCTGTACCTCTATACTCCTTACTTTTAAGCCTACTACCAAAGCTCTGGTCCTGGGGGATTTTAATTTTTGGTAGGGTAATGCGTATGATCCACAGGCAAAACAGTTGGAGGATGCATTAGGGGATTTGACGATAGGATTGATAAAGCACAGTCAGAATCCAAATAACTTTTAAAAATTTTACATGAACTAGAACATCCACGTCAGAACAGACCTGATGCTGTAACTAAAGATGATGCCTGCTGCAAATCTATACAGGAAGCAATTTTTGGTAAACTCAATAGGAATAAATCCAATATTGAAACTGCTAAGAAGGCCATTGTTCCCACTATAAAGAGTTCTTTAGTAGTAACAGATATACCTTTGCAACAACAGTTTTATTTGAAACCTATTCAGGAACCTGAAATGGCACTTATTGTAAAAAAATCTTAAACCCTCACTTTGCAGGAGGGTTGACTATAATGATAAAATCATGCTCCCCCCTATTGATAGGCACACATTTGTAAATGCTTCTTTTAGGGGAAATCGTGTGCCCATGTGTATTAAGAATGCCTGCATTACTCCTCTTCTTAAGAAACCTGCCTTATGTCCACTGACACCTCTGAATTAACAGTACATAACCAATACATTGTTTCTTTGAAAGATCCTGGATCATGTAGCATATACACAATTGATGTCACACTTGAAGTCTAATGGTATTCTGAATAAATGACAATCGGGCTTTAGGGAAAACCATGGCACTGATACAGCTATATTAGATTTGAAGTCCAGACTATTACAGTTCATAGATATGGGCCAGACGGCTCTGCTGATGCTGCTGGACCTTTCTGCCATCTTTGACCTGGCAGACCACTCTTTGTTGTTACCATTACAATTACAATTACAGCATCTCCTACCTAGCAGGTGTATGCTAAATATGTCCATTGGCGACAAAAGCATAGAACATAATTGTTGGTTTGTTAGAGATGTCCCCTCCACCTTTTACATAGACAGTCACATTCTCAATCGATTCACAATTAATTTGCACCTAATTAATAACAAATCTTGACAACATCGAGAAAGCATTACGGTCAGCTCAATTGCTGCTGTATGCGGTTGAAGTTCAAGTGAGAGAAGAGGGGAGCTTACCAGGTGCAACAATTTATAATTCCCCTAATAATTAAGCAAGGACAGAATCTCAGAAACAAGGACACCTATATAAATTTGAATTATCATTTCCAACAAAAAGGTTTGTATTTACATCTGACACCCATATTTGACTTAAAACACAACAACATTTGAATATTGGTGGATAACTGTGACCCATGAAGTATCACTTTGGGCACAGACACCTTTATTGGAATGGCGGTTGATGCCCAACATCATTATATTGATTTAGGTAATGAGATCATTGGATCAATTCCAAATGACTGCTTACGTGTAGATGACAGTATCCCTCTGTAAAAGATTTTCACCAGGCAAGGGGGGAATTTCTTGGTGTACTCTTCCTGCCCTTATGGTGTGGAAGAGGTGACCTGTGACGTTAGGAGGGATGAGGTGGTATTCCAAGTCAACAGTGACTTTCTCCCATCCTTGGAACCTCACGTCCAGGCCAACACCATAACAAGATATCCATCCACCCAACTGGAGGATAACGCATAATTGCCAAGCTCAAGGTCTTTCCAGCCTTTAAGCAGATGGTCAAAGAACAATCTTGCTGATGCCTGTGAAACCGAGGAGCAAAAACAGAAGCTGCAGAAGGTTTTTCTGGATTTTCTGGATATTTTTGCCATGGATTCATATGACTGTGGATGCACAGAGATACATTCCATCACCATACCCACGCACCCCGAGATGGCTCCAGTATTTGTGAAGCAATACTGGTTACCTCGCGTGTCCATTGAGTCACTCAAAATTATTGAAAATGTATAATCCTGTGGGATAATTCATCCAGTCTACAGTACATTTAACAACCCAGTACTGGCAATATTCAAACACAATGGCCAATTAAGACTTTGTGCAGACCTAAATAAACAGGTCCACATGTCAAGATGGCCCCTTCGTAGATCGGTCAGGGACTGGCCCAGATCCAGGGGTCAAAGGTGTATACCACAATTGACCTGACCAACGGTTACTGGACAATACCTCTGAGTAGGGAAGACCAGTATAAGCTTGCCTTTACCTTCAGCAGCAATACACAGGGACCCAAACAAACTTTGGATACATAAACTCCAGCAATGAATTAAATAACTTCCTGCATAAGGCCAAGCCTGATTTCGACAAAAGGGGAAACCTGGCCTATGTAGATGATGTCTTAGTCAAGAGCTCAACTGTGGAGGAACATATAGCTGAAATACACTATGTTCTGACCGAGTTGCAGAAAGCCGGCAAAACTTTCCTTTCAGAAGGTACAGTGGCATAAGATCCATGTAAACTTCTTAGGGCACAAAATCACCCATGAGGGTCTCAATCTCCAGGCAAAAAAGCTGGAAGCATTATTGAAATTGAAAGACCATACTACTCTGCGAGAACTAAGAAGGCTTCTTGGACTCACTAATTATTGCAGAAAGTTAATTGACGACTATGCAGATGTCCCTCAACCCTTGGTCCATTTATTTAAGGCTGGGGTCAAGTGGGAGTGGGGTTCGGAACAATCCGAGGCAGTAAAACAACTAAAGAGAAGCCTTTCCCAAGCCCCTTGTTTGGCTTACCCCATAAAGAACAAGGAGTGCTTCATGGAGACGGGGTTCTCAGATACTTGCTTAATGGTGATATTATACCAAAAGCACGACAAGGTAAACAAAGTAATCTTGTAATGTGAGCAAGACTTTGTCCTCTGGGAAGGAAAAATTTAACAACTATTAAAAGGCACTTCTGGCAATGGTGTGGGCGTTGAAGAATTACTGCCCATTCATCCAGGGGGAGCACATCATAGGCGAGACTCCTCACCAACCCTTAAAAAGCAACTGAATCCAAACAGGGAACGTAAGTAATTCTAGAATTACTTCCTGGATTCTGTCCATGCAAGGATTTCTTGTGGAGGTCAGATATGGCCAAAACAAGAAGAGTCCTCTAGCGCAAGGATTGACTGACTTACATGACTGTGCCAAAAACAAACCTGTCTCGAGGACGAATGTCTAAGGACCAATGGTAATATGGAGGCATACCTTACTTCCCTGCACAAGGTCTACGAGGAAACACGTGTCAGGGGATACCCACAGGTTAAGTGGATGGGTGCTCCTACCATGTTGACAATCACAGGGAAAAAAATGAGTGGCTGGCATAGGGAATGCCTGCATGAATAATGCCATAGAACCCTCTGCTGGGTACAAAATAGTTGCCTGAAGTAGACATGTGGCATAGTTGATGGTGGTACATGAAGCCATCCTCACTGCAGCACACCACCAGCTCAAAGAACTTGTCATAATTACTGACTGTGATTATGTCAGGAATGTGTTTGTGGAACACCTGATTAATTGGAAAAATCAAGGCATGCTGTGTGCAAACAATAGACCGCTAAAGCATGGGAAATTAATTGAATCAATTGATGATCTGGTAACCTCTAATGAGATGACCATCTATTGGAAAAAGATCAGAGGTCACTCTAGAATAGAGGGACCAGACAAATCTGGAAATGACTTGGCTGATGAGTTGGCCAAAACTGGAGCCATTCACAGGGATCTCATAGAAATCGAATCCCTCTTGGTGGAAATCGAGGTTGCTGCTGTCACCAGTCCCAAACCCATGCCAATGAACTCTCAACTGCCCAGTGGAGTAAGGAAACCACAGATGCAAATTTGATTACTGCACAAAAATAGGACCCAATTATTGGGAAATGTTATCAACATATTGAAAACCTGTGAATTTTCCTCTGACAGAATCCAATTATATTGGTATTGGAGAAGGTTTCTAAAATGTTCCAAATCCAAGACGGTTTGTTTGTGTGGAGATCCATACCTGTATGTGCCCAGTGGGTGGTACCTACCTCATTCTGAAGCCTGATTTTAAGTCACACCCATGATGCCGCCACTGCCAGTCATAGCGGGTTTCATAGAACATTAGAAATCTTGCCTGAGGCCGCATATTTGCGACACATGGGCCAGGACCTCAACATCTACTTAAAGGGGTGTCGTGTGTGTGCTCAGCTTCAGCCAAGTTCTCTCACACACAGAGCTCCCCTACAAAAAATGGGAAGGACACTGCCTTGGTCGGATTTGCAAGTCGATTTCATCGGGCCAGTGATTCGCTCCTCTGGAGGAAACAAGTACATGTTGACCGTGACATGCTTGTTTACCAAGTGGGTAGACTGTCTTCTGGTCCCAGATTGTTAGTCGTAGACATCTACCGCACTAATAATCAATCACATCTTCTCTTGTTTCGCTCTTTCCCAAAGGATTGAGTCAGACTCAGGAAGTCATTTTACC
The DNA here is from genome assembly GCF_040938575.1 of Ambystoma mexicanum. NCBI lineage: Eukaryota > Metazoa > Chordata > Amphibia > Caudata > Ambystomatidae > Ambystoma > Ambystoma mexicanum. Next base: position 1,234,320,784 of record NC_090921.1, read on the forward strand.
TGCAAGTTGATGACCAAGATGGGAGATACTAGGGGTAAAGAGAAAACTCCACACTGCCTACCGCCGAGCCTTGAGCTGGGGAGTTGAGAGGTACAAAAAAACAATTGTGGGCATCTTGAAGAGGTTTGTGGTTGACTCTGGACCAAGGTGGGACATCCGACTACTGCATGTCTTAATGGTCATTAGGTCCACGCCGTCTGCTGCAACCAAAACATCTCCATTTGAGCACATGATTGAATGGAAAATGGGGCTACCTCAGCATCCGCTCTACAGAACTCAAGAGCAGACACTGATCAATGTGTCCACTACCCATGAGTACATTGAGAATTTACAGTTTACAGAAACAACTTCAGCACACTTTTACTTACACTCAGCACAATTTAGAAAAGTCTGCAGAAGGAATTAAAGCCTAATACAATGTACAAACTACCAAGAAGGAGTATGAAGTAGGCTCTACCTATACAATTTTCAAAGGAACCAAACCAAGGAGCAGATGTTACTCCCCTCGTAGCACAGTGACTTTGAAATTAATGATAAAATCTCACCTGTCGCCTATAAGATCTGCATCCCTAAAGGAGAACATATGGAAGAGAAATGGGTCCATAGCAATCAGTTGAAGAGCTGTCTCCCCAGACAGACTGTACAACTAATTGAAGAACCCAGTGAAGGTAGAGCCCAGTAACCATCAGAAGAATGAAAGGAAAGGAGGGAAACCCGGATGGAGAATATCACACATTAACAGGGAGTAAAAGAATGTATGCTCACAAAGAATGCATAACAATCTGAGAAAATAAATAAATAATATAATTAGAAATGTTCATCTAAGGGAAATACATGGCAATGTGTTATGTGATGTTGTTTTGCTGTTCAAGTTGTATGCCTAATTATCGGGGAAAGAAGTACTGTATAAAATACTTAACCTCTCTTTTAGTCTCTGCAGACTTAATAACTCCTTACCTTCACAGCCTGTGGGTAAGAGGTTCCAAAAAAATAAGGGTTTCAGGACCAAACCTCAAAATCCAAAAAGAGTTTAGTGCAGAAGAGAGCATCACACCCTCCAGACAGGAAAACAGCTGACATGCTCCAACGGGGAAATTCATGGTATGAGCCCAAGCAAAAAGAAAACAAAAACACTACTCTCCCTTGCTCTTTTCTATGGGTCAACCGAGTCAACCCTGGGGGTGGACTTGTGGGGTGAAAATACAGCCCCAGAGTGACAGAGATGGAGAGGCCAATGTGAAGCCCCTATTGTGAAAATGAAGCTGGCTAATATGGAGTACCATTGAAATATAAAAGCCAGTAAAAAACATTGATTTTCGACATAAGGCCTTGTGAAATGGAATGAAATGGGCCTAGCCAACTCCACTAAAATGGACAGGTGCACAAGTGAAGGTGAATCCACCTGAGAGCTTAAAACTGATGGATATGCCCAATGAATGGGTCATAACCTGGGGTGCTGCAGATGTGTACTCTGTGTAAACTGGGACAAGGTACCTTTTGACAGATTCAAAACTGCAGGAGTACACATGTGAAAATATACTTTGAAAGGATAGGCATGTGAAAAATACCAAGGAGGAATTATGCCTTATGTGTAAGAAATAAAGTCAGATTGCATTTATCAGGAATAAAGAGACTTAATTTTCATAATATACAATCATTGCATATAAAGAGAAAGGCCTTTTTAGGTTTTGTAAATGTGAACACTGGTTTCCCATGTTAACTGTGGCCTATCTGTGTGCATAAGATTAATAATGAATCTACATATGTTCTAATATAGTAGAAAAGAAAGATTGTATTCATGAACAGCAGGCATAGGTGTAATACAACAAGTTACATGTTAAACACATTGTGTCAATGTAAAATGCTATTCTTTTAGAATTACGTATCTAGCTTGATTTTCCCCATTGAACTGCAAGGTCTGCACCTCTGAAACTTTGACATCAAGACCTATGGCTGAGGACCTCTAGGAGAAGAAGGTCTGGTTTTCATTTAAATGTTAAGATATACAGTGAATTAGATCAGAATGGTGGGATTTGCAGATAACACAGCCAGCAGAAATTAGGTCAGACCTCCCCATTAACTGTGCATTAGCTTCAAACACAAACCTTTGAAGCCCAGGAGGGGAGGGCATGAACTCATGGGCCAGCCAGATGTCCTGACCAGGTCATAGAAGAGAAATAAAACCTAAGAATTGGTGGGGGCTGGTGTGAAATTCAGGGACACTTGCGGTGCCTTGCAATTGACTAACATTGAATACATTATCTTGAAAAGAAAGCGCATTGTGTGTTCCAATGAGCTCATCTAGGGTTCATATTAAAGAGGATCAGAAGACCATTAGGACCATGTAAAAACACATTTTATGTGATGGATACAACTTGAGTTATGATAATAATTATGATTCTGGCCTTCTCATAATTCCAAGTGAATAGAAAGTTGTTGTGATTATAGGTTATGGAAGTAAGGTTTGAATCAGGAAAGGGCAGATTTGTGATCATTCCGTCTCAGGAATAAATCAATAGAAACTGTAGCTCCTCCCAGGAAGGGCACACACAGATATGATTAGTATTTTCTGACTCACCATAAAATACAGAACTCAAAAATATATATGTGCTGGTAATTACCAGAACTATTAGGGTAGCTTCACGTTGTTAGAGGTTCAGAACCCAAAAGTGTAAAACTACCTGTCATTTTGAAATTATGTGTTTTTCCTGCTCCCTCGGCTTACATAACCCATACCTCCCAACTTTTGGTCCTATCAGCATCCGGTGGGTGTCTTGGTGGGAGGTGAAGGGACAGAGCTAGCCAATCCATATCATGGGAATTATGATAATATATAGATGTCATCAGCCCCAAATCTTAGCAATTTCCGATCTAAGAGGGGACTGGCAAGAAAACAAACCACTAGGGGGAAGACCAGGAGAGCTGCCTAATACATCAGGGCACCACCTTGCTAGGGGAACAAAGCTAAACCAAGGCCTACCTAGAGGGGGGGGGACCCAGGGACTTTGCTTGGATATCTGGGAGCCCTATCTGAGAGAGGCCTGTGGCTGGAGAGACCTGGCTAGTGAATAGAGGTCTGAGGTGTGAGCTGCAGGCCTGAAAGAGGGGCCTAGGATCTGACGGGACTACTGACCTAAGAACAGAGATTTCCCATCTAAGTAGATATATCCCAAAGTTATCAATTGTGTGGGGAGCTACATGCCTTAATACCTTTCCCTTAGTGGGTGAGGGTTGGGAAGGGGGCAATGGGTAGACACTGTCCATATCCACTTACATTGCATCATTTTGGAATCTCTCTGTTAAACCCTTACCTTTGCATTGGCAGGTGCTCTCCATTAGTGTTGGGGGATGAAGGTGTGGATACCCATAACACAATGAACTAAAAATATAATGTAATTAATTCCCATAGTGTCATTTATCACGCGGTGATGTTTTTGTCAAAATTCAAAATTAACAATGGTTTACCCCAGTGTACTGTAAATGACTCTAGTCTGTGAAGTAGTTGGGTAACCCTGCTGTTCAATTGAATGTGCTTGTGTCCGCAAAACAAAAATCCCAACACCTTGCATTCCCTTTGAAAAACAAATTGTGCAAAACGAATTTTCCCTTTCAGTCCAAACCAGAATCCCAAAGCCTTGCACTTTGATTCCAGGAGTGGTGCACTACGAAATTCCCCATTTACTCCCTTGCATCCCAAATCAGAATTCCAAAACATTGCATTTTACCTAAATAAAAAGCCCAAAACGCTTTTCTGTTGTGTTTCCATTCCCTGTAACTTGCCTTCAGATCAGAGGGCTCATATCTCATTGATGCATGTAGGTCGAGGTTCCTGAGAGAAAGTAGTATTGTGCCAAACTTTGGAATCACTGTGTGTTTTGTATTTTTCCTATTGATTAATTTGCAAGAAATCTGATGTAAATAGTGTCTGCAAACTTCGAAAATGTACCTGTGTCTTATCGCAACTGAAAGTCCTTTAAACATATGTTAGTCAATTGGTGCAAGAAATTTTTATTTGTGATATTATGTAGTGCCACAACATTTTTGTGATTGCCTATGATTCTTTGCAAACACTTAAATACATATATATTCTTACTATCCACTGGTCTGGTTCCTAGCTTATTGATAGTAAAGAGGGTATTTTGACATAGGGTACAATAGAAATGGAGGCCTCACTAAAGTTGATCTGTAAAGCGTTTTGTTGTGTGCCACCTTGCTTGGGGGGGACTCCCTCAGTTGAGAGTCACCATATAATAAACCGTGACATAGCTCAAAGAGGTCCTAAGAGGATGAGTCTTTGTCAAGGGACAGGTGATCGGTGGGAATGACCATGGTGATTAGCATGGTCATGGGCAGTCAACGAGTGGGTAAATAATCAAGCAACACACACAGTATGTCCCTCTGCACATTCCATCTCCCTTCTATCTGTACTGCAATGCAATCGTTTTAGCTTATTGGTGGCGCTTTTGCGCGACCTATCATCAAAAAATAAAAATGGTTGGTGTTCAAAATATGTGTGCTTTGCACTTTTTTCTACTGTTTCTAGACAAAAACCTATGCCTCTACCATAATCAGCAGGGGTGAACTGGGAACCAAAAGAGGCTCTGGAAGTCATTTTCAAAGTGGCCATATAGTACACATTTTCAGCAGCCCTACTCTTCTCTTATTTGGAATTCCAGAAATTCACTGAGCTTATGGTCCTGAAGTAACGTGCATGCAATGGATGGGATTGCAGAGTAATTCTGAGTCCAAATAACTGAACTGACTCAGATGACCAAGGTACTGTTTAATTAACCATTATCTAAAAAAGGGATGTTACAAAGTTCATCAACAGACGTTCGCTCAGGCTCTCAATGATTTCTTCAAAAAACATAGACTTTATACTAAAAATACATCAGAGGTGATGTCATATTATGTGGCAAATAATGAAAAACCTATGAGGGATTGTAATTTGTTCAAGGGGGAAATCTAAATATACTTTCTATAGGAGCTAGGATTGTAATTGGCTGCCCACTGTCAGGTGGACAATATATGACTACCTCTAAAACATGTAATCATAAAAATCATATTAAGTGCACGGTTTTCAATTGGTCTTCAAACTATAAGGACCTTCATTATACGGCCTTCTACAATTGGTTGGCACGCTTGTGCCATGTCTGGAACATTCAGTACACTTAGCAGCACGCAAGCCCAGACCCAGGTGCAAGGAGGTGGACTTGACTCCACCTCCCTACCCAATTAGCCCATCACCTCTCATCCCCCAAGCCTTCTGCCATGAAGATTGTCTTGGCCTTGCAAAGTATCCTTGTCTCTGGGAATATATGGGAGTGTAGGCACTCACTATCATTGTTCTAGGACACTAAGTTGAACTCTATTTTCTTCTTTGGCTCACGTGACAGGAGACCACGATTTGGTCAATTTTGAAGTTTTTTAAATGTCTTAAATGAATAAAATTTGGCACTCTCTGTGTTCTTTCTTTGCACCTGTATGTTCACTCCTTTCAATAATAGATAACCAACCTTGGCTGCTTCAGTTTTGATACCAGGCCAGACAGCCTTGCCATGCAGCTCCATGATTTCAGCTTATTCTTGCTGCAACACAATCTTGCCTTTTCGCTTCATGGGTCCTGGCCTCCTAAAATTCATGTCATCTATATCCAGCTCCTATACAATGGGGGCTTCACCTGCATTCTATTCACTACGTATAGCCAGCTTCTATGAAAACTTAATCTACCTTGCGTTACAGCATCTGTACAATTATTGAACGTTTGATTCTATGCAACACTTTGTGCGCATGGAATCTTCTTTTAGCATATGTAAATTTACTTGATTCGTAACTCTGTCATTAGTTTCAATAAGATCAACAGGGGCGAGGGGTACAGTGGAACATCACGGGCAACCAGAGGGGTGTGGGGGCACAACAGAACATCACGGGAAAGCAGAGGAAGTGAGGGTCACAACACAACATCACAGGAAACCAATGGGGATTAGGGGGCACAATGGAACTTCACGGTAAACCAGTAGGGGTGAGGGGGGCACAACGGAACAACATGGGAACTCAGAGAGGGTGGAGGACACAATGGAACAACACGGCACTCAGAGGGGGTGGAGGGACATAACAGAACAACACAGCAACCTGAGGGGTTGGGGGGCACAATGGAACAACACAGGCACTCAGAGGGGGTGGGGGGGACAACAGAACATCACAGGAAACCAGAGTGGGTAGGGGGACACAACAGAACAGCACGGCCACTCAGAGGGGGTGGGGAGATACAACGGAACATCACATGAAACCAGAGAGGGTGAGGGGGCAAAACAGAACATCATGGTAAACCAGAGTGGGCACAAAGGAACAACACATGCACTCAGAGGGGGTGAGGGGCACAACGGAACATCACAGGAAATCAGAGTGTGTCAGGGGGCACAACGGAACATCACGGGAAATCAGAGGGGGTGAGGGGGCACAACGGAACATCACAGGCACTCAGAGGGGGTGGGGGGCACAACAGAACATCATGGGAAAACAGAGTGAGTGGGGTTGGACACAAAGGAACAACACAGGCACTCAGAGGGGGTGAGAGGCACAACGGAACATCACAGGAAATCAGAGGGTGTCAGGGGACACAACAGAACATCAGGGGAAACCAGAGGGGATGAGGGGTAACAACGGAACATCATAGGCACTCAGAGGGGCTGGGGGCACAAAAGAACATCATGGGAAAACAGAGTGCGTGGGGTTGGATACAAAGGAACAACACAGCCACACATAGGGGGTAAGGGGCACAACGGAACATCACATCACAGGAAATCAGAGGGTGTCAGGGGACACAAAAGAACATCACAGGAACTCAGAGGGGGTGGGGCGATCAACCTTTAGGTTGATACTAGTCAAAACATTCTTCAGGTGAAACCGCAACACTATATCGATGATATTTTGATTGTGTGTGAGGGGTCTATCACTCTGTTTAATGATTTCATGGAGTGGATCAACTGCCAAAACCAATTTCTTAAATTCACGTCCACACAAAGCAATTCAGAAATCAACTTCCTCGACATCACAATTTGGGTTGATACTAGTCAAGACATTCTCTAGGTGAAACCATTTCACAAACCACCGACTGCAACTCCCTTTTGGTGTTCGACAGCTGTCATGAGCGTCCCACCAGGGAGAATCTTCCCTTTGGCCAATTCTTACGCCTCAAATGGAACAGTTCAACAAAAATGATCATTTTGACAGAAGCTGCCACTTTGAGCTCCAAATTACATGCTAGGAAGCATCCAAGGAAAATAGTGCGATGATCCCTTAAAAGATCTAAAAACAATAATCATGAGGTGCTACTAAAATACAACGACAGAACAAAGGATAATAAAGGTATAGTGTTTGTTAGCACTTTTACCCCTTTAGCCAACCAAGTCATCGAGATCATTATGAAGAATTGGCATAATCTTGCGGTTGGAAAATGCCCTTTGGAAGATCCTTTATGTGCATTTAAGAAAGGGCCCAATCTTAAGGACCTTCTCACAAAAAAATGACATCTCTAGAGGTAACCAACCTCAGAAGAGTGTTACTGAATCGTGGGATCTACCGAAAGTAGTAGGACATTCAACCTGTGGACACTGCGTCAACTGTCATCTAACCAGTAGGACCACCCTAATAGACCTTGATTTGGAGAAGCTTTGGTCTCAAATAACATTTACTAATTGTAAAACCAGTAATGTCATCTATGCAATATGGTGCCCCTGCGGCAAACTTTATATTGATAAGCGAACAATCAGAGTGAGAGTTACAGAACACAGAAGCTGTATTAGGAATAAGGTCTCTACAGCCCCAATGGTTAATCACTTTATAATGATGGACCATGGACTGGACCAGATTAACTCAGATGGACCTTGTTTTTCATTTACCTCCTTTTAATAACACTGACTCTTTAACCAAGAGATTACTGGCAAAAGAGCAGTGGCTCATCTATTTCTTTAAAACTGCAGTTACAGGACTGAACAAAGCTACAGACTGGACCAGTTTCAGTTAGAAAAGTCTAATCCAATTGGGTGGTATTGTGATTAGGGATACATAATGTTGTTCTTAAAACGAACCTGTGTAAGTCATCAGATTAAATGGACTAGTTTTAAGCACACTTAAGAACGAGATGAGGTTATTCTGTTCAATCGTGAGGCATGCAAGTCTAACGAAACCTTGCAGTGAATATTTGGGTACTCCCACGTGTTAGGGGCCGGCCACGCAATGTCATGGTTTTCATCTATTCCTAAATGTTTAAATCATACACAATGGCTTGTCTATAAGGCAACTGCTAGTAATTAAGAACTATAGGATTTTTTTATAATTAGAGTCACGATGTAAACGTACTGTGTGCAAAACAGTTTTGAACCGCCCTCAGCCTTCAGAAAACACATTGCAGGTCGAAGCCTGGACGTTCGTATAATTGGTGTTAAGTGATTTAATTACAGCCAGCTGAGCCAAGGGCTGTGCTATAAAAGCCGCTCCCGTTCTCGGCACTAACGAATCGGGTGACAGAGGACGTATATTCACGCTGGGCATGACAACAAAGAGAGAATCGCAATTCAATTCTAGTAAGTCATTATTAGTCAGAAGTGGTGCCGTAGCCTTTATGTAATATGCTCCCCGTTCCATTTTCAAAAACTAGACTCTAGTAGGGAAGCAAGGAAGAATGAAAGTAACGTCCTTACTTTATTTCATATCCGTGTTTAGGAACTCAGCGGCACGGAAAAGTCCAGCTGGTTGAGCACACTACCAGTGAGGAGACTGTTTCCTTTGGAAGCGTTCTGCCTTTTCTAACGTGGAGCACCCATTTATAAGAGCCTAAAGGTACAACAAAGGCTCACAGCTGTAAAAGGCTCAACACACACTCTGCGAGTTCAAAGTAAGTGAAGTCGCATTGTAAAATCCTACACACGGGGGAAACAGATTTAAAGAGGTAACACCCAGTTAATGTAAAGGGTTTTTTAGGAGCCTGAGTATCAGGCACTAGTGATTGTATTTAGTAGAACACAATTTGGGGTTAAAATCTGTTTCTTTACCAAGTTTAGAATGGCACAGTTGGGGCGCATGAGATAAACTGGTAAAATAAGGCGAGCCTTATTAGAGAAAATTATCAGGTGGGAATGGGGTACTTTACCTGTTCTTTATAATTGGTTGCCTTTGCAAATGAGTCTGAGATAGATTGGGATCAGTGTCCTCACAGGCACCCTTCTACAATATACTTAAGTTTGAATTCAATTGTGTATGTACAGCTCAAACAATGCGGTTGTGATTAAATGGTGTGTTTGCATTAACAGATTGCAGTCTACTTTGAAGACGCACCTATTAAACCGTTGGAAGGTTAATTGTTTAAAGCCACAACAGTAAACCTACTGTAGGAGACTTAGTAGCTCCTGGAAGTGCAGGCTAATTGAATAAGTAAACAGCATTACTAATGGCTGTTTTTTCATGCTGTCTCCCTTAAGATTTGAGAAGAACACTACTGTGTGGATGGCGCAAGAAAGTGAAGACCTATTTGTCGAAGTTTCCCCTGAAGAAGTTCTTATATTTGTATTATTCTTGTCGAGAAAGAACGAAACATGTTGGGTGTTTTAGGTGTTGTATAGTTTGACAGCACCCAGTAACGAACTATTGAATAGATTAGAACCTTGTGGTTGTAGACACAAGGATTCGCCTAACAACAATATGTGTTGCTAAAAGTGAGCAGCCCGCAGATGGGAGTTCCCTCAATTGAGTATTCGATAGATGTGGTCATTACAAGTGTGAGCTGAATGGTGCTGTTTTTTTGTTAGATAGTGGTTGTATGTGAGACTGTTAGTGAGTTTGCACATTTGCACTTTGTGAAACAGTAAGAGAGAATCTTTTTAGGCAGGAGTTTTCCTGCAATGTGTTGTATACATTTTTTCAGTGTTTATGAGTGGTAGATATAATTCCTATGGGCACATTTATGTTAGTGTTCTACTCTCCTCAAAAGTGACATAGCATGGAGGCAACGAGATTCTTAAGTTAAGAAGCTATCACATGCAGGTAATTGGGGATGAATCTTGGGGCCGTTTAAGCTTTCCCCAATGTCTTTCTAGTGTTTTTGCTGCTCTGACACAATTGAACATCACAGGAAACCAGAGGGGGTGTGGGGTCACAACAGAACATCACAGGAAACCAGAGGGGGCGGGGGGGCCCAACGGAACATCACGGGCACTCAGAGAAGGTAGGTGGGCACAACGGAACATCACAGGAAACCAGATGAGGTGGAGGGACACAACAGAACATCATGGGCACTCAGGGGGGTAGGGGCACAATGGAAAATCACAGGAAACCAGAGGGGGTGTGGGGCACAATGGAACATCACTGCACTCAGAGGGGGTGGAGAGACAACGGAACACCACAGGCACTCAGAGGGGGTGGGGGTCAATACAGACTCTCCACCCGTGCCAAGAAAAGAGCCCAAGAAAAGAGCCCACATACAGGCTTGGGTTTCCTCTGCATCCAACACCATGGCTGAACTCTTGAAGATCTGCAGAGAACTAGCCAACCCCTCAGCAGTCTCCTCCTCCCATTCTCCTTCCCAGACACCCTGCAACACACTGGCCACACACTTTGCTACTAAAACCCAGAACATCCCGAACACCCTTGCTACCCATCCTTCCAACCCACCCAAAACCCTCATGCCTCCCTTTGCCTCTGACCCGCCTCCTTCCTCCTTCTCCCCTCTCTCACCTGAAGAAGTTACCAGAGTTGTCCGCTCCATGAAGGTCTCTACTAAACAGGTTTCCCCTTGCTTATCCAGGACCATATTGGCTCTCTTGCCTCCACACTCACTGATTTCTGCAATCACTCTTTGTCATTGGATCTTTCTCCCTCTCCCTTAAGCACTCCCTTATGCGCCCACTCCTGAAAAAGCCTTCAGCAGACCCTACCTGCCCTGCCAACTACCACCCTATTCCCATCACCCCTTCCTGGGGAAGCTGCTGGAGAAGCTGGCCTTGCCCCAACTCAACTCTCACACCAAACGTGTTGGTGGTCTCCATGACCATCAATGTGGATTCTGAGCATCCAGAGGCAGGGAAACTGCTCTTCTGAACACCCGTGAAGAACTGTTCTCCTCTCTGGACTCCAACTCCCCAGATGTCCTCATCATTCTAGATCTCTCCTCAGCCCTCACACTGGATATTGCCAAGAAGTCCCACTTTCAGCTCTTCCTTCTCAAAGTAATTCTCCCTTTTCTCACTTTCCCCCAGCAGCTCAATGTTACCCGAGCCCCGGTTCTCTCCAGGCTTGACTACTGCAATAGCCTCCTCCTGAATCTATCTTCTTCCACTCTGTGACCCCTCCAGCTGATCCCGAATAGGGCAGCGAGATTTATCCTTGGCCTAAGCCCAGGCAACGCATCTCTCCTCCACCCTTAAAAGCCTTTACTGGCTCCCGGTTGCTGCACGGAATACATTCAAATCCCTCTGAATCATCCACAAGACTGTCCGGGCCCGGGGAACTTTATCTTACCAAATGCTCTCCCTCTAGACCACCACATTCATCTGGCACCAACTATTTGCGTGTAAAGCATTTTGTTAAACAGACGGTAGGTGGTTGCTTACTTTCCTTGGTTGGCTCCATCCTTTCGAACAGCCTCCCCTTAACTGTGCACCTTGAGCAGGACTTTCTTAAAAAAGCTCCTCAACACTTTCCTCTTTACCTCCTCCTTCCCTTCTTCCCTCCTCTGCTAATCCCACAGTTGATGTGATTGGTGTCCGTGGCCCTTATGCAACCATGGGGCCCATTACCTCCCACACACAATTGGCCCAGCACCTGTTTACCCTCAGCACTTGCCTTGTTACTCCCTCCACACTGGCGGTCTGCACTCCTAACATGGCTCCTGGCCGTGGTGCACTCAACAACCCTTGCACCTCAACTGTGGCTCACCCTTGAGTTCTGACTCCCCAGCACGTACCCCTGCTACCTTCTTCCTTGCTGCACTTGCACGTTCTGAATACTCACAAGGCATAGTAGGTTCGTCCTTTCATCCTTTCCTCCCACTGTTCTTATAAAATATTGGCCCTCATTACAACCCTGGCGTTAAGGGTTAACGGCGCCGTAAAAGGTGGCGGCGCCGTTAACCCCTTAACGCCTGATTACGAGGTCCCTTTGCGGGTTGGAGATTTTAACGCCTGCTTTTTGCAGGCGTTAAAAACCAACCCGCAATGGGACCTTGGTGCTAAGTACGGTGCCGCAATTTGCAGCACCATACTTAGTGCCTTCCCCATTTCCAATGAGCCCTATGGGCCAAAAATGGGAATGGGGAAGGGCCATGGCGGCATGGGGAATTAGCGCCCTGCCAACCTCGGAATGGGGCGGTAATTCCTCATTCCGCCATGGCAGAGTCGGTAAGTTACCGGCCTGGACCATGGTGCTGTTAGCACCATGGTCCAACGCCAGGGTCGTAATGAGGGCCATTGTGTTTTGTATTGTATTTCACTCCCTTGTTCCCTCCCCTCGCCCTGTGGCCGTTTTGAAACGGCATTTTACATGCTGTATAAGCAACTAACAAGCAAACAATACATACAATAAATAAGCAATATATCAACCCAGTTGGCAACCCAAATACCTCTCTTATCTCATTTTATTTCATGCGTACAGAAAATGAAAAGACTTGTGGTAACATATAATTATAGTTTTTTTTTTTTTTTAAGAATAGTCAAAGGCTAATATGGTATACATTTCATTGGGATAATTTGCAGAGAATTGTAATCTATAAACGTTTTTAAAATATCTTTATGGGGAAATATGCTTTCCTACAGACAAAGCCAAACTATTTCCTGTGCTAACCCGTGTTTATTGGTTTTCATACTTCCGTTTTTCAACTTCTTTCATTTGATTTCTTTTTTGATCCCTCAATCTGCTTTCAACGGGTGCTGCCACGTTGCTCCCGTGCCACATCGACCATGAAAAGGCAGCTTTTCATGGGTAAAAATCGGCAAGCTCCCACTTGACAGCACGGCCTAATTGCGGGCTCCGCAGGCACGGCTGTGTCATTAACTCCGCCAGCTTGTTTTGGACGAGCATGGCTGCATTTTAGTGACGTTCTTTGACCGGTGCAAAAGGAGTGAAGATAAAACCTTCTGTGATAGAATATAAATTGCCATTGTAGTTAATTAAATTGGTGCCTGGATACCTGCCCAGTGCCCAGGACTCAGCTGTTGCTTCAGAGAATATGCGGCGCTCCACTCCACTTTTCAAAGTTCAAACAAAAGGCACACGTCTCCACTTTAGATATGCCCTAAAATACGAAGAACAAAGGTAACCAAGATCGAACATTGAAAGTCGCAGAAGCGTTTCTCATTAAAGTAAAAATGGCACAACCTATGGATGCATTTATAGTATGTGTAATGGCCAACTCATATAAATGGATGTGTCTGTGATGAACCGTCTATATTTCAGTGTTTGGCTGCATTCCGGATTGAAAGAGTTATCGCCGGAAGTAGGTGTTTTTGCTGAGAAATCTGTCATTGAGGATTTACAACGGAAAGGACCAGGTGCTCCAGTGTTTGGGGCCAATTTTCCACGAAAACATTGAACACCAAAGAGGCATGACCAACAACAGAGAGGGGCAGGTGTGAGGAACAGGAGAGCCCCATGGTACCGAAGGTGGCCCGCGTACAGAGAGGCAGGGAGATGTCAAGGCGGGCCTCTTTTGATTGAGTTCTCGGCATTGTTTACATTGCCTGATGGTGCACGAACAATGAGGTGAAAAAGTAGAACTCTGAGTACCATAGAGTGTCTGGGAAACTCGGTTCTAAGTGCGTCTTGAAAGGGAAAGATGGCCGACCCTAATGCTCCCTCCTAATGCGCAAGCACAGAAGCTAGTATGCTACCCATTGCGAAAGGAGGTGGCCGCACTGACGCTCTGTTCTGTCCTAATGTGCAAGCACGAGATCTAACATGATACACATAGAGCGAGCGTGGACAGCAGGAGGTGGTCAGGAGTCAAGAGCAGGGCCACTATTTGCTAATCCTATATGTGCATGCAGCCCTGCAAGGGCGATATCCTCTGATGGGTCTTGACTTGCTAAAGTAGGGAATCTCTATTCACCCTCCCCCCCACCCACCCCAGGGCATACTTACGGGGCAACTTGCTGAGTACCTGCATCTAGGTTTCTGTGTTTCATGATTTACCTAGAGCTTTCAGAGGGGATTGGAATATTGGCAGGGTACATGATGATCATATGGCCTAATGCAGTTACTAGTATTGACGACAATGTAGGTGGGACCAATGTGCCATCATAAACATTTGGGATTTAAACCCATGAGAATTCAAGACAAAAGCATGGGTCCCTGATTAGTTTACTCATAGATGTAGGGCTGGAGCCCTGGCCCTCTGCTTCTGCATTGGGTGAAGTTTGCAGCTGGAGGCTTCACAAATCTAACAGGTCAGACAGATACAGATGCTCCTTGTCCTGAAACCCACACTGCTTAACTGTCAGTAGTCGTTCAATTGTTCTCAAGGACTGACTATTTCACAATTATTTCATGGTTCCTCTACGGAATCATCATTTTTTATGGCCAGATATTAAAATATTGGGCGAAGTTTACGGCAAATACATTAGGGGTCTTAGTCTTAGAGGTCACTTCGAAGGTTAGTACCAGGACTAGAAGTTTTTTTTACGATATGCTCTTTACTGCCATTAACAACCAACGCCTGTGCAAACTGCTTCTTCTTTACCGCAGAATAATAAATCCACTTAGGTGCCACTAACACACCCTGGGCTCCCATTTGCACTTGTCGCACTTTGAAGCAGTGTCTGGGCCAGTCTTAAGTGCTACATCAGCAAACTTAGATTTATGCTGCCTGCTTTCCTGCTCCGCCATCACTGAGTTACCCTGCACTATTCCTTCCTGCAAAATGCAGCATTAGGGTGGCGAAGGGCAAAGGGGACACTACTGCGAAGCTCGCTGTGTGTCTAGTGAGACGGACAGGCTTCATCTAGCCTTCGTCGCCTTTGTGATTTATTTATCCATGTGACTTGTACCTCCCCCTTATAGTTCCTCACGCAGGAGCATGCTACCACTAATTCATGATCCACTCTCCTGTAGCCATGCCCTGTCTGCACCTTCCCTCTTCTCTCACCCCACTGACATCCTCACCCAACAGCAGCAGTACATCTATCCCACCAGCGTTAGAGGGTTCAGGTAGAATGCTGTCCAACCTGGAAGTGCATGTGTCCGAAGCAGAACATCTCAAGGTGATGCATGCACTCACACTCCAGCACATGGAGCCTCCTACCAAATTCCTACAGCATCCCGGAGTTCCCATCATTCCTTGCCAGAGGTGCAAAACCAAAGGCTTCATGTGCCTTGAGGTGTCTGATGGATAGCACCACAAATCCGTAGAGGTAAGGCCCGACCTCATGCACTGTCGTGGGTCACAGATGCAGGAAACCTGCAGGCACTTACTGCATATACCAGTGTCATTTGAGACAGCGCTCCTTGGTATCCCTCTGTGCATTGACAACTACTGCCTTTCTGAAGTGAACACTGTCATGAAGAGGAATTGGTTCTGTACTAAGGTGCAGCAACTGGCCAAGCCACTTCCATCACTGCCACCCACCTTCTCTGTCATCCGACCCATGAAGCTTGTGTCAGCTGAGGCTTTCGCTGCCACCTACTCACCCGCCTCCCCGCTTGGCTGACTCTCATCCTGACACAGCTCTCTCCACTCTCCACTCTATTTATGATACTCTTGATATTCTTGCCCCTGTCATGAGAATCCACCTGAAGCCCAAAGCCAAGTGCAACTCTTGGTACGACACAGACCTCGTCACCCTAAAACGCAAGTGTAGGGTGGCCGAGAGGAAATGGCATGCTTCATGTACATCCTCTGACAAACTGGCCTGATGCCTGCTGCAAAGGCAATACCAGCTCTCTGTCCTAGCTAAGAAGAGAACGCATTTCCAAGCCCGCGTCCCTGCGGCATCTAACAACTCGGCTGAACTCTTTAAAATCTACAAGGAACTGGCCATTTCTGCCGTAGTCTCTACCTCTCCTGTCCCCTCCCAGGCCCTCTGTACGGCACTGGCGTCTTACTTCATATCTAAAACTCAGGACATCCTGTCCTCTCTCTCCTCCTATCCCCTCACTCACTCCCTGCTCTTCCTCTGGCCATTCTTCAGCCACCTCTCCTCACTCCTTCTCTGCCTTTCCCCTGTTCTCTGCAGACGAGGTTTCTAGACAAGTCCTATCTATGAAAGTCTCATCGAAACAGGTTCACCCCTGTTCCTCTAAAACTATCAAGAACCACATCGACTCCATGGCTCCTGCCCTGGCTGATTTCTGTAATCGCTCCTTCACCACTGGAGTCTTCCCATCCCCCGGAATCACTCCCTTATGCACCATCTTCTTAAGAAACCCACTGCCGACCGCTCTTGCCCGGCCAACTATCGCCCAATCTCCATCACTCCCTTTCTGGGCAAGCTCCTGGAGAAACCGGCCATCTCCCAGCTTAATCTCCACACTAAATATGTTGGTTGTCTTCATGACCATCAGTCTGGCTTCAGAGCTGCCAGAAGCACGGAAACTGCTCTCCTGAACATCCGTGAAGACCTGCTCTCCAATCTTGACTCTAACACCCCTTGTGTCCTCATCCTGCTTTGACACTGTCAACCATGCCATCCTGCTCAACCGTCTCTGTGATAACCTGGGTATCACCGGTCAGGCTCTGGCATGGCTGACTTCTTTCCTCTGAGACCGACCCTCTCAGGTCCAACATGGGTCCTTCCTCTCTGCTATCTTTTTCTCTACCTGTGGTGTCCCCCAGGGGTCTAATCTCTCTCCCTGGCTGTTCAACCAATACGTGGAACTCCTGGCCCACCGCATCGCCGCTCTCTGCCCCAACTTTCAGCGTTATGCGGATGACACCCAGCTCATTTTCAGGCTACCCTCGGCCTCCTCCTCTACTTCCCGCATCTCTGACTGTCTGTCTATTATCCAGGAATGGTGTGCCGCCAAAGACCTCTGCCTTAATGCCAGTAAGACTGAGATTCTCCTCAATGGCACACCCGCTCCCTCGTTTCCTCTTACTCTCTGACCGGCCTCTCTTGGCCCTCTTCCTGCTCCCACCTGTGTGGCTAAAAACCTTGTGGTCATCTTTGACTCTACACTCTCCTCTCCTCACATTTCTGACTTCTCTTGGAAGTCACACTACCTACTGCACCTCCTCAGAGGGATTCTCCCTTCCCCCAGAAGCTCACTGTCTCCAGAGCTCTGGTTCTCTCTAGGCTGGACTACTGCAACAGCCTCTTTCTAAATCTGCCTGCTTCTACTCTCTGCCGTCTGCAACTTATCCAGAACAGGACTGCAAGACTTGTCCTTGGCCTCAAGCCTAGGGATTGTATCTCTCCAGGACTGAAATCTCCACACTGGCTCCCTGTGGCTGCGAAGATTAAGTTCAAAACCCTGTGCATCGTCCACAAGGCCTTCTGGGGCTTGGGGCCTCAATACCTTCAACTCTCTCTTCCTAAATACCTTCCTTCTCTAGCTCTTGGGTCATCTTCCTCAAACTCCCTCAGGGTTAGTCGCTTCTTCAAGCAACGAGTTGGTGGTAGATCTCTTTCTTCGGCTGGGGCATCCCTCTGGAACAGCCTCCCTGCCTCCCTGAAACTTGAGGAGAATCATATTCGGTTTCCGGAAGCACCTCAAAACCTTTCTCTTTGCTTCTGCTTTTTCTCCTCCTCTCCCTTGCTGACTTCCTGGCTTACACTGACTTTACACTGGTTGCCTGGCCGCCGTCTGATCTCGGGCCCAGGTCCTGTCCCCCGCCAGTCACACTCCTGTACTGCCCTCCTGGCAACCCCGCACTTGGGGACTGTTTCTGTATTCCTACAGTCCCACTACCAGCACTTAACACCTATTGGGCCTCATTACACGGAAGGCGGTAATGGTTAACGGCCACCGTTAATGGTAACGGTGACCGTTAACCATTACCGCCTTACTACGAGGTCCTTTAGCGGGTTGGTGCTTTAACGCCTGCTTTTTGCAGGCGTTAAAAACCAACCCGCTAAGGGACCTCGGAGCTAATTACGGCACCACAAAATTGCGGTGCCGTAATTAGCGCCTTCCCCTTTCCCATAGAGCCCTATGGGGCAGGAATGGGAATGGGGAAGGGCAATGGCGGAAGGGGGATTTACCGCCCCTCCAACCTTGGAATGGGGCGGTAAATCCCCTTTCCGCCAAGGCGGTGCCGGTATTTTACCGGCATGAGCCATGGCGCTAATAGCGCCATGGCTCACCGCCTTCCGTGTAATGAGGCCCATTGTCTGTACTTACCTTTGCACTTGCCACCTGCTGGCCTTACTTTACCTATTGAACACAAACTGGTAAATACACTTGCACACCAAATTAATAACAATTCAAATTTGTAAAATGAGGACTGTTCCAAATAATGATTACAGAGTTCAAGGTGCAGGGGAGAAAATACACAGCCTTGGTATCTAGGCTGGAAACATATGCAAAAAAGAGAAAGCAATCCGTGAGGGATAGCCGCGTCCCCTGCACACTGTCTAACAGGCCGAACGGCCTAATGGAGTTGATAATCCGAAGATTATTTTGAAAGTTTATGAATTTCTTTATATTCAAAATACAGAAGATTTAGGAAAAACACATTCAATAGACAATTAGTGATCATCAACAGTAAATTCTGTTATTTATTTGTGTTTTCAAGTGCCCAACGCGTTTCGAGTCGAAAAAACTCTTCATCAGGGGCGACATATTCATCAAACAATTTCTATAAAAGGAAAATTATATACAATATATTAGTGCTTTAGATAGACTTAATGGTGAACAAAATCTAACAACAAAATCACATTTGTTATGAAGACAGTAATTAGCTTAAACATTTTAGCTGTATTGGTGGGTAACACATTCTATTGAAAAAAAGCCCAACATTACCCTAGTCTTTCCACATTCACCAAGTTAGTGTGATTATGCCACATATGTGTCTATATAGAAAATAGGTAGCTGCCCCTATATTTTGCCTTTGGCGCAGTGAATTTTGGGGGGATAATTTATTACTAAGGAGTGCAAATTATTGTGCTGCATTGATGCAAAATGACCTCTT
Organism: Ambystoma mexicanum; assembly: GCF_040938575.1. NCBI lineage: Eukaryota > Metazoa > Chordata > Amphibia > Caudata > Ambystomatidae > Ambystoma > Ambystoma mexicanum. The sequence continues at coordinate 1,234,339,901 of NC_090921.1, forward strand.
ACCTTGAGTTATGCTAATAACCAGCAAGGACTCAGAGGGTAGACGATTGTGTATTGTCCACTAGGCTCACGGTAACTAGTTCTTTTAAATCTGTGACCAATGGGGACCGATGGCAGAAGCGAATCTCTCAAGCCTAGAGAGAAGGAAAGATATTTTATAACAATGTATGTGAAAAGCTTTCTAAAAGAAAAAAATAGGCTTAGAGCCCAAAGTTAAGTGCGTTTACTAAGTAGTTTTAAAGTCCGGTCTAAATACTCACTTCGATTCACACCAGCAATCTAGGAGGAGTTCAGGAGCCGTAGGAAACGGCAGTTGAATGAGCCTCTCTCACATTTTGTGTGTTTTTATATTGTTAAGTGTTATGACGTCACTCGCGCATGCGTTGGCGGCGTCACGCTTACGCATGACGTCACCCACGCATGCGCGGAGTGATGTAAACAATCCCCCATGTTGTGTATGAATTAAAATGCAGCATTCTACCATAGGCGATCCATATGCGGAAGCAACGATATCGATTTTTAATTATATGGCGTTACTTAGTAAAAAGTGATGGCCGTAGATGTGTATTTCTAATCTAAAATTTGAAATAGCGGTAATCCGTGAACCTCGATATGGGCAAAAGTGGGTCAAACGGGCTAATGATTAGGCTTTTGTACTAGGGCAACTGAAGAGAGTAGGTTGCTCTCTGAATTGTGATGTTATGTAATTATAATTTGTGTATATATCATCAACAATACTGTCGTGGAAACTTTGTTTAACACATTTAGCATTTTTCAGACCCTTATAAACGTTTCTTAGTTAATCAGTGGAGCATAAGGAAAACACACATTTCAATCACAATGACATAGCAGAATCCAAAAAAGGATAAGGTTTTGAATGTAAAGAATTAAACCGAAAATAGCTTCTAAAAGACATGTCATTGGTTCGGAAAGTTATATCTAGTGTAAGGTTGACCTATGTGAGTGAGACTAAGATGGCTACCTCCTTGTAGTGGGAGTTCATAGGAATGGCCCTAGAAAATAGTCCTCATTAATTCCCAGGGGTGTCATAGCGTCCAATTTGTTGATCCAGAAGAGTTCTCTTTGTGCAAGCTTTTTAGGAAGATTTCCACCTCTACTTGATGGTCGTAGGACCTCCAAAACCACAAATCTCAACTGTGAGATATTGTGTTTTTTCTCTTCAAAATGTCTATAGACTGGGGATTTGCAATTTTTGGTCCTGATGCAGGATTTACGCTACCTATTGTTATTATTTTCTTATCCCATGTACTGCACTGTCCCCTCCCCCTTCCCACTCTGCACTTCTCTCGCTTCCCCTTCCCATGCACTTGCGCAATCTGATTGACACCTGGCCTAATAGGATCGTTGTCTGTCTTCCCTCTGTTCCCCTCCCTTGCCTCGTCGCGCCGTGAAACACCTGTGTATAGGTGCGTTATAAATGCCATATCATATCATAACTGAACAAAACCATTGAGCAATTTGTCACCACCCACCAGATTTTTGTGGAAACCTGAAAGTTCAACCAATTCCAAGATGAGATCACCAGGGGCCAGTTAATGGTATGCACCAGCAATGTGAATGTCCCAAGGTGACGGTGATTGGCTGAGCAGCCTAAATTCGAACAGGTAATCAAAGTGGCAAAGAGGGTAGAGCAGTCCATGAGCTTAGCCAGAATGAAGGAAAAGCATGTGCATAAACTCAAACATAACTATTCATTACACCCTGTATAAAAGAGGGATGCGAGATGCTGGTGCCATGGAAAATGAAGCATGAGCAGGCATGATGTGTTTTGTGACAAAGGCCTGTGGCTGCAGACCACTGCCACGGCAGTACAAACAGTGCAGCCTTTAAAAAGTGCCTGGCCTGAGTTCACCAACTTTTTGCATGCAGGATGAGGAACCATTTGCCTCAAGTGTTTCGCCAAGTATGGCAGTCCAGGCAAGTACCAATGTGGCTAGCCTGGACATTCAGTTAGGAAAAGGTGTTTGAAGACAGACAAAGACCTGTAAGACAAACTGAGGGCCTCAGGAGGAACATGCCCCCCCATGGTCCCTGGCTCAAGTAGTCATCAACAAGAAGGCAATTTCTCTAATGGCAAAATCGTGCTCACTAAAGACACAATCTCTCAGCAACTGTACAGAGAGATGTTGCAAGCCCAAAGATAAACTTGCTGCTGTCTTTATTTTTCCCACTGCATATTAAGGAAACTCCATAGCGATGTGTGGCAGTTTCCAAACTGTGTTAGACTTCAGATTGCAGAACGTTGAGAAAGTTCAATGTTACCAGGAGGGGGCACCCACCACTTCCCAACAGGCAGCATCAAGCTGCACCCAGCTGTACTCTGTAATGCAGAGTGCTCAACAGCTCAAGACGCCGTGATTGACGAGCCAAATTACAATATCCAGCAGTAAAAAGGGCCCCACCATGTGGTCCACTGGAGCAAGGGCTTCCTGACTGGCAGGAATTGGGTCTTTTCAATATTAACTTTAAGGCTGTTCTTTTTGACATAGGCACACAATGCCTTTGCGCTATTGCATATTCCATTGTAAGTGTTGTCAAAAATAACAATGTCGTCTGCATAGTAGATCTAGCTTACCTTATTAGACCCAATTCTATGGAATGCATTCTTTTTTTTCGATAAAGATTTCCTCAAAATCGGACGTAAACTAATTAAAGAAAATGGGCACCAGGGCACAGCCTTGTCTGACTCCCATCATAACTGCTATAGGGTCAGACATTAGGCCCATTTTATTCAATCGTACCCTGGTGGTGGTTTCTTCATACATCAGCCTAAATATATACAACAGATAATCAGGCATACCCATACGATGGAGTTTATCCCATAAAAGGTTTCTATTAACCATGTCAAATGCCAATGAAAATTCAACATAATTAATATATTAAGGCAGTTCCGCAAAAGAATTGACTTGTTCGACTAATATGTTAACCATCAGAATATTATCCACAGTTGAGTAGTCTTTTCTAAATATGGTTTGGGCTCTATTTACAACATTTTTGTCAGTTATCCACCTATTAATTTCTTGAAGAACCAGCGTGCAGAATATCTTGCTAGGCACGTCTGTCAATGCTAATATGCGATCATTCATAGGCAGATTCCTATTTTCGCTTTTAAAGACAGGAATGGTGATTGAGGTGTTCCATGATTTGGGTATAACCTCTCGATCTAGGATCTTGCAAAAAATAATAAGTAGGATAGCCGTCCAAATTTCTGCATTTTGCTTTATTATGATGTTGCAGAGGCCTACAAGGTTGGTGGCTATAGATGATTTTAGATTCTTGATAATAGTAATGACGTCCTCATGTAACATCAAAAAATCTTTTATAGTTTTTTTATGCAGCTGGGCAGTTTTCCCTTTAAACTTCCCTTCCAGATATGTCACCCAAGTTTTGTTGTGAATACAACAGGCCACAGCCTGATTAACATTACATGAGATTGCCCTGAAGTTAGCCCAAAGTTTTTTTGTGTCTTCCGCCAATAGGATTTTCACCATGTGTAGCCAGTTTATATTGTCATTAGAGGCTCTATATCTAACTACCCAGTTTCTATATTTTTTTTTTATCCTTTGCTTGGCCTTGATATAGCTCGACCCAGAAGGGACAGTGTGTTTGATTGCTTTGACCGCTTTTCTCATTTATTTCTTTTCCGCATGGATTATCTTATGAAAAGGTTTAGCATGATGTTTTTTTGACAGATGGGGAAGCATTTTACCGCCAATAGGCATCATATCATGAAGGCATATAGCAATCCAATCTACTATTTCATCAGCGGAAAGTTTAGTCATATCATGGATCTGGAGACACTTGCTCCAATTACAGGCTTTCTTCAGGTTTCGATCAGACAACCCCAACCGATTGCCATTTCCTTGTAAATTTACTTTCCCAATTTTATCCACCATCAGCCTTTCCACTGACTTCACATCAAACACGCATCTCAGAAGAGACTGGTCACTAAAAGAGGTGGGTTTAACAGTAAACTGGGACAGGAGATCATAAAGGGATGCATTCATAAAAATGTAATCCATGGTAGAACAGTGGCGGCCATTTGTCCAGGAGGGTTCAACACCGTTTACTCCCTTTCCTGAGTCATTCACCATATAAAGGTACATTTCTTCGAGAAAGGAGCTCCACCTTTCTGCTTTTACATCCAGGATACTACTCATACCAACTCGATTCCCAATAGTAGTTTGATTGTGAACCAGTGTAGCATTTAAGTTGCCACCCAATATCACATTTAGCTCGCCATCAGCTGCACATCTCTCAGACAGACAATGAAATACATTTAGTTGTATATCAAGTGTGCGGTCATCCCCGGGGGGGGTCATAGATGTTTACTTATAATATATCAAGTCCACCCTCTGTACAAATCTTAACAATCAGTAAATTATAATCACAGGTCACATCTATACATTTTGAGGGCTTAATACTATTTCGAACCAGAGTAACTAGAACCCCAAAGGGTCTCCCATGTTCTCCCTTCTTCGCACACCTACATTATGTCGTACAACCAAAATGCAGAGGTGCGTTTAGGAGCCGTGTCTCCTGTAGGAGAACTATACCCATATCCCCAATCAATTCGTCGGAACCCATAGTTCCAACAAGGTGGCCATGACCCCGGGTGTTCCAGGAGGCAATGGCTAAATTAGCTCATCCTTGACTGCTAATGGGTGGAAGGAAAGAACAGAGCCATTCCCAATGGGCTTTAGTTATATTGGGCCTCATTACGAGTCCGGCGGTAACCGAGGCGGTAAAACCGCCTTGTTACCACCGGACTCGTATTACCATTCCGCCTCTGTGATTCCCGGAATTACCGGAGTATTACAACCCCGGTTTCCGGGGAATCACGGAGGCGGAATGGTGTTAATCCAATGGGAATGGGGATCATGGAAACACCGGTAGCATCTCGTAATGCTGCCGGTGTTTCCTCGTCCGCCTGCAGGCGTGCAGTGTTAAACCCGCCAGGTCAGACCTGGCGGAAACATCACCTCCCGCCTGCAGGAGTTGTGATCGCCTGGCATGGAAACAAAGGTGGCGGCGGGTTTACCGCCACCGTTGTTTCCATACCAGGCGATTTGTAATGAGGCCCATTGTCTTTTACCATTTTGTTTCCAGATTTGCAGACTTTGGGCTTCATTACAAATCAGGCGGTCCGGAAATAACGACTCCTGCAGGCGGGAGGTGATGTTCCCGCCAGGTTTGACCTGGCGGGTTTAACACCGCCCGCCTGCAGGCGGACGAGGAAACACCAGCAGCATTACGAGATGCTGCTGGTGTTTCCATGATCCCCATTCCCACTGAGTCCCATGGGGATTAACACCATTCCGCCTCCGTGTTTCCTGGAAAACCGGGGTTGTAATGCCCCAGTAATTCCGGGAATCATGGAGGCGGAATGGTAATACGAGTCTGGCGGTAACCAGGCAGTTTTACTGCCTCAGTTACCGGCGGACTCGTAATGAGGCCCTTTATCCATTTCCTCATTTACCGGCACTTGGAATTTGATGTGCTTCCGTGGAGCCTTGTCTGCATCAATTCCATACCCATGTTTCTTCAGGTCTGGTTTAACACTTCTAACCAAGGAAACCACAGCCTCAGATTAGCAGTGCACTTCTGTCAAGCCTTTGGTGAGCGGATTCACAAACTTAAAATCACTGCTTTTTACCACTCTAAGCATTAATGAGAGTGGAGAATCTCAGGCAATATGCTTCTATTAACAGGCTTCTTTAGCCTCTTCCACCCAGCAGATATACTGAATCATTTTTTAAGGAGCAGCACCATTTTTTCTCCAACTATATCAGCACTGGCCTGCCCAGGTCTTATTTTATTTTCTCGTGTTAGTGTTTTTACTTTCATTGATTTCAGAATAGGGGATTCCATGCGAGATATACTCCTGTCACTTAAACCCTCTGACTCATCAGACTGTGAGTCACTTAGACTGGATTTTAGCATTACTTTAGCAGGTTCAGTCTCTTTTTTTTTCTGTGCCACGGCCCGAGCACCCACGATGTAAGGTTTCCAGTTTTAAGTGCCTTTTTTTGGCTTTCCTACCTATTCTTTTTCTAGCCTTTTTAGATAGAACTTGTTTAGGAGGGGTTTTACTGGCACTAGGGACTTCAATCTCAGCCGTTTTATCCTTCTGTTGCAAGGCCATCCTTTTCTTTCTACGTTTTTCCCTCTTAGATAATCTACAGGACTCATTTTTGTCAGCTCGTCCCCGGCCAAAATCTCCACAAGTGTGGATTGTAAATTGACTAGGACCATTACCTCGTGAGTACTCAGAGTCGGCCAGCGCAACACGGACAGGGCCTGCCTGACCCTGTCCCCCTACAGCGCCTGACTTGCCCATGCCGGGCGCGAAGCGGCGCGAAACCGAGGCTGAGCCTCGATCACATCAGCTGGTTCCGCCGGCAGGCGGATTCGCCGGCGGCCAGCACTAAGGCCACACAAAGGCCTGTTCCTGCGCCCCAGATCCCCCATTCCATCTTCCTCGTCGAGGGGTGAGGGCAGGAGCCCCCCCAGCCCAGCAGAGGATCCAGGCTCCAGCGCAACACGGACAGGGCCTGCCTGACCCTGTCCCCCTACAGCGCCTGACTTGCCCATGCCGGGCGCGAAGCGGCGCGAAACCGAGGCTGAGCCTCGATCACATCAGCTGGTTCCGCCGGCAGGCGGATTCGCCGGCGGCCAGCACTAAGGCCACACAAAGGCCTGTTCCTGCGCCCCAGATCCCCCATTCCATCTTCCTCGTCGAGGGGTGAGGGCAGGAGCCCCCCCAGCCCAGCAGAGGATCCAGGCTCCAGCGCAACACGGACAGGGCCTGCCTGACCCTGTCCCCCTACAGCGCCTGACTTGCCCATGCCGGGCGCGAAGCGGCGCGAAACCGAGGCTGAGCCTCGATCACATCAGCTGGTTCCGCCGGCAGGCGGATTCGCCGGCGGCCAGCACTAAGGCCTGTTCCTGCGCCTGTTACGCGCATGGGAGCGCGGCGTGGCCACCCCCCCTGCACAAATGTTCTACACTCCAACCGATACACTTCCACCCGGACAATGAAGAACGTACTGTAAGTACTTGCCAGCACCGGAGACACCACTGTATGTTTAAACCCTAACTGACTCTATTGAAATCTGCTATATTGTTCCTATATTGTGCCTTTTGGTCGCCTACAGACCATCTAGCCTGCTATATTGTGCCTTTTGGTCGCCTACAGACCATCTAGTCTGCTATATTGTGCCTTTTGGTCGCCTACAGACCATCTAGCCTGCTATATTGTGCCTTTTGGTCGCCTACAGACCATCTAGCCTGCTATATTGTGCCTTTTGGTCGCCTACAGACCATCTAGTCTGCTATATTGTGCCCTGGTGCATACATTTAACATGTACTTTTCCTATACGCCTCAGTTTAGAATGTACCTATCTGCTAGCCTCTGTGCCTAGTCCATTGACCACCGTGCCCGCTGTACCGACTCTGACCTGACTACCTGCCCTCCTGCCTATCCCGACCCAGTCGGCTCCCACCTCACCTCAAACTACTCTATTACTACCACCTAGTCAACCTCGGCCAACTACACCTGGGTCTTACTCTGACCACCCATGGCAAACTTCTACTTAGCCGCGCTCACCCTAACAGCTACACTCGCCCTGCTCCACCTCAACAACACTACCCACCACAAACCCCTTCCGCAATCACTCCCAACCCAACTTACTATGGGCTTTTTGGAGGCCCAACATACTGACAAGCCCGACGCCCTCAGTCCTATAGAATGGATCCGCCGATTTGCTGCTCCACCCACTCCTTGGAACCCATGCACATTAAAAGACAGAAACCTGAGACTCGGCTCTCGGTTCATAACCCCCAAAACACTCGCCAAAAAACACTCCTTTCATCCCGCACACATTCAAGCAAACTCCGCTCAAACCTTGAACATCACCCAATCAGCCCTCTTGAGTACATCTGAACAACCACTAATCAAGGGCGCCCTTGTCAATGCCCGCTCCCTGGTCGCCCATGCGCTAGATATCGCAGACTTCATCTCTGTCAACAATCTACACTTCCTGGCTATCACGGAAACTTGGCTGCACCAAGCAGCAGGCCCAGCCTTATCCCTCGCCATCCCAGAAGGTTATTCAATACTAAGGAAAGACCGGGACACAGGCAAAGGAGGAGGAGTAGCCTTCATCGCTAAAACATCCCTTGGACTTAGATTAATCCCGCCGCCTAGCTTCCGATCTGCAGAACTTCTGTCAGCTAAGCTCCAACTCTCTGCCACACAAACCATACTATTACACCTCCTTTACAGACCTCCAGGCCCCATCACCACATTTGAGGAAGAGATATCCGACCTCTTGACCACCAACACCAAAACAGGATCTCAAATTATCCTTCTTGGCGACCTCAACCTCGGTCTCGGCGACCCAAACGATACCAATGCACTCTCCCTGGAAAGCACCATCTCCCAACTAGGGTTCAAGCTTAGAATCACAGACCCTACCCACAACAAAGGCAGGACCCTGGACTGGCTAGCGGATCTCAACTGCTCTACGACCATTACAAAAAACGAGCAAACTGCTTGGTCTGACCACCACGCCATCTCCTTCTCCATACAAGGGAATCCACAACCAAACTCTCCAACCCCTACCATCCCCCAAACCCTCACCAGAAACAACCGCAACATTACTTTACAAAACCTCTGCCCACTTATAGACAATATCTGTACCCCTACAAACTACGCCAACCTAGATGCAGAGAAACTCGCTGACCTCTACAACAAAACGTTAGAATCAGCAATAGACACCATCGCCCCACTCAAACTCACCAAAGCCAAACCGGCAGCTCATATGAACAAATGGTTCACACCAGAGCTAAAAATCCTCCGAAACTCCAAACGAGCCGCAGAAGCCACCTGGAGAAAAATGCCCAACCTTTCCAACAAAACTCAACTCTCGATAGCAGCCACCACCTACAAAACTGCTATCCTTAAGGCCAAAAAAGAGACATATGATAACAGAATTGAGAACGCCAAATCCAAAACAAAAGAGCTCTTCAATATCCTTAGGGAACTCGAATCCCCCCCCACTCTGGCTGAAACCTGCGTGAAAGATGCAGACTGGTGTGAGAGGATTCAAAAAGCCCTTGCAGACAAAATCACCATGTTACAATCCAAAATCGAACTGAAAAAGCTCAGCCTATCCAAAAAAACAAACCACCCTCCGCCCACCACCCCCAAAACACCTACTTGCCCCCCCTTCTCCTTCTCACCAGTTTCCACTAAAGAAGTGGAAAGCATCATTAAGGGCCTCAAGCCCTCTAGATGCCAAGGGGACTCATGCCCAGCTCCCATCATCCAAGAAGGCGCCAACACTCTGGCCCCCTTCATAACAGCCCTCATCAATGCATCCTTCAAATCAAGCTCAGTGCCCAGTAGCCTCAAGGAGGCCTGGGTCATGCCACTTCTAAAAAAACCTAATCTAGACCCCAATAACCCAACTAATTACAGGCCAATCACCACCGTTCCCTACATCCTAAAGATCCTAGACAGAGTGGCCTACCTGCAAATACAGAAGCACCTGGAAGACAACAACCTCCTGGGTCTCAGACAATCCGGCTTCAGGCCAAGGCATGGAACAGAGTCAGCCCTACTGGACCTAAAAATCCAGATGGACGAGGCAAAGGACAAGGGTAATCTAGCCATTCTCCTACTGCTAGATCTATCAGCTGCCTTCGACCTCGTCGACCATCAGATCCTCACAGAACATCTGATGACCTCAGCGGCCTTCTCTAACCAGGCGACTGCCTGGATCCAGTCCTTCCTAACCAACCGAACCACCCGAGTCTTCTCCCCAGGGGCATCAGCACTCCCTGTCCCCATCACCTGCGGCGTTCCTCAAGGCTCGTGCGTCTCGCCGACCCTATACAATATCTTCACAAAGCTATTGTTTGACCGCCTAGATAATCTAGGTGTCACTTACACAAACTATGCTGACGATACCCAGGTTCTCATCACCCTATCAGGGTGCTACGACGAGGACTCCACCAAAATCAACAACCTTTATTTAGAGATCCAAGCCTGGATGGCAGAGCACGGCCTATGCCTCAACGATGAGAAAACTGAGCTCCTCATTGTCGGCTCCCAACCCCGGCTAAACAAACTAGACCCCCGTTACGCGTCCTTCAACATAGACGGTAACCTAATCACAGTAGCCAAAGAAATTAAAACCCTTGGGGTTTATCTAGACTCTACTCTCTCGCTCAAAAGACAGGTGAACGCAACTGCCTCTTCAACCGCTTACACCAATAAGCTCATCAACGCCTGCAAACCTTTCCTATCACCTTCTAGCTGCATCACACTAGCCAGAGCGTTAGTGCTCTCAAAAATTGACTACTGCAACACCCTCTTACTTGGCTCATCAGAACACAACCTGAACAAACTACAGGTACTTCAAAATAATGCCATCAGAGCAGCCCTCAGTATCCCACGAAACGCCCACATCTCCAGCTTCAGACAAGATGCTCACTGGCTCCCAGTACGAGACAGAATCTCCCTCAGATCCCTCGTCATCGTCCATAAATGCCGCTCTAACGACGCACCCAAATACCTGGCAGACAAGTTCCACAATCACACCTCAACTAGACCAACTAGAACTCCATACGCACACTGCCTCTCTGTTCCCAAATTCTCCCTAAAAAAAGCAGGCGGCGCCAGCTTCCCGGTCCTAGCTGCCAAACTATGGAATGCTTTGCCACCATACCTTAGAGCAGAACCCTCATTTTGGACTTTTAGAGCCAAAACAAAAACATGGCTTTCCAACAAAAATGCCGTTTAATGCACGTTCTCTCTGCTTGCCTTTGTTGACCACCTGTAACCCGGTCTACTAAGCCGTTGTTGTTTTTTCACAATCTGTACTGTATATTTTTGCCATGCTGTAACTGTTTTTAAGTCTCCGGCGCCCAGCTACCCCAGGGTTCGGTGCGCGGTACAAATAAATAAACTAAACTAAACTAAACTAGACACAACTTCTATTTGTTCCTCCAGGCCACATCTATCTCGAGTCATCTGTTTAAGTACAAATGTATTCTTTTCAACCAGACACAGAATATTATGAGACAATTTCAACAATATTTTTAGCGTGAAACCTGTGGAAATATTATGCGCCTCCATGTCCTTGAGTCTAGTCTTACAGACACAGTTTAACAGCGAGCCCTCTGCTGACAAAACTGACTATTCTTTATTCCCAGTATTAGATGCAGTAGACCTGTCTGCAATAGTATTTTGGGTGCTTACTTCCCCCGTGTTCTTAGGACCACTACCATTTGCATTTTTCTTATTTGCCTTAAGCTTGCTGCACAGTTTCATGATTGCACTCTTCCAGTAGTCACCAGCCAAGAGCCGTGAATATATGCCAGCTGGCACTTGCAAAATAGGAATTCAGCAGTTTTTACTTTTATCTGAAGCAGTAAACAGGTATACTGTTTAAGGCACACACTCTGCAGTTACCAGCGTCCAACTCCAGACGTCCGCGCACCTGCTCGAGGAGGTGGCAATGAGACATGCTTCCACAGGCAGCCTTCCCCGCTACTAAGGATTTTAATCCACTGCCACACAATTATGCATGGACTGAGTTATCTGTCACTGGAATATCTGTAATAGCCAGGAGAGTCATAATCACGGGGCCCGAGCAGTTGAAAGAGACTGTGCTCCACAGTCAATGCACAAGGCCAAGACTATACCAGAAAAATACCACAATAAAGGGCTATTCCTTTCCAGCAGAGGAGCTGTGGTTTATGGCTGAGCAGGGATATAGGCAGAGTTATGAGGCAATAAAGACTTACCCCAGAAAAGCAAGGAGCTCGCTCCCATTCTCGTTCTCGTTCTCCAACACTCCAAACACCAAAACACACTGCTGCAGCACACCGCGCAGTGTTTTTAAGCAAAATTGATTAAGTAAAAACAAGACAGTCAAATCCACAGAGGAAAGGTACAGTGTCCACCTTCTCTGCTTTCTCCAAAACGCACTGCTGCAGCACACTGTGCAGCGCTCCGTGCATGCGTGGTATTTTTAAGCAAAATTGATGAAGTAGAAACAAAACAGTCAAATCCACGGAGGTAGATGTGCCTACTTTGCATCCATTCTCAATAGAGAACAGAGAAGTTTTCACAGTGGACACCAGCATGAAGGGACTGGGTGCCAGCCTCTTGCGGATGCATGGAACAAGAAAATGCAGTAGCATTGGCTTCCCATTTCCTACAGCCACCAGAAATTAATTACTCTTTCACCAAGAGCGAACCCCTGCCACTTGTTTGGGGCTTACGCAACCTTCCCCTGGCGCAAAAAACTGGAACTTGAACTGCTGCCCTCCAACACAGTGGTAGAGGAGTTTCAGTGCTGGATGGTATTCTGTGTAAGGCTGATCAAGTAGTACCACCAGTAGAAGTTGCTACTCATATGCTGAAGGTGCCCCATGGTTATCACTATCACCAAAAGAGTAATTTGTAGGGATTTTTAGTGGCCTGTAATTGCTTTTGACACTGAACGATTTGTGAGCTAGTTCCCTGTCTGCATTTCTGCAAAGTTCTTAGGATCATTCAAGAAACATTTATCCAAGTCATTGCACTTGAGATCTCTGGTAAAAGATATTGATTGACCTGGTGGGCCCTTATTACAAGTTAACCTTGGAGGAGTTACTTGTATTAGTTCCATTACCACCTTTACTTCCATAAAGCTCCTGGAGGACCTTTTACGGAGGCTCAGAAATGATAATTTCTGAGAATGGGGTACAATTCACCTGAGTAGAAATGACAGCAATTTTCAAAGTTAGATTCCTTTCACATTGTACCCCCACAGGGCACCAGCCTCAAAGGACTAATATGATTGAACAATTTAATTGGTAGCTCAGAGAAACCATAGAGGAAGCACACACAAGGGATGAAGAGGTACTAGACGCGATATGACATATGCTTTTCATCTGTAGTACCACACATCAATGTAGGATTAGTACCTTCACGTTTGAGGTCATGAGAGGGAAGCACACCCCCTTGGAGTGCAATCTCTATGACATGCCAAACACTGTAAAATGGGGATGATGGCCCATTTAGATGTACGGAATGTGAGTGTGATATTGATTTGAACATGGGGATCTCTTCCCATCAAGCTTTCTGGCATCTCTGAATTCATCTTGAGGCAAGGACAGGACCAAAAGAACAGGTGCCCGGGAGGTTTCCATAGCAGTCTTTATTAGAGGTTAGAAGATACTTCTGGAAAAGCACACAGCACATTTTGCCTTCAACCTGCTTATAGAGGCTTATTTGGATGATGAACACCCTCATGCAAATGACTATTTTGTTAGAGCATGTATCTGTTATGTCCTTTTAGCCATAGAAAACCCCTCCCTTACCTATGATTGGGTGATTTTATCTGATGCACACCAAGCCACGTTAGTCATACTTGGCATTAACACTTGCTGCCTGACGTATAGACTGATAGGCTATTTTAGACCCGGCTCAACACAATTACAACATTCTTCAACTTCTGCCAAAAACAATTTTAATCACATCACTGTCAATTCTTATCTACTCTTCGAGGTTCTGCCAAGTTAGTTAGCCCTTGTACCATGGGGAAATTAATAGCCTCTATTTTATCTTGCCAAATAATGCAGCTGGTCTGTTCAAATTGATAATTTCCCTTGCCTTTATCTGACATCATCATCAATCTTTTTTGCTTTTCCTGCCAAGTTCCATTTATGGCTAACAATCTTAATCATCTCACTGCAGGATAATCCCAAAGGCTTTCTACTGTATCTTTGTGAGTCAGGGTTTTCCACCCTGCCCTTAACACTAGCCACCGTTTTGTGCTTGGGCCTCCATTTTGAAATATCTCTCAGTCTGCAACTGTGCTACCCTTGAGGGAGCCATTCATTATTTATTTAAGCATTTCTCACTTTGTATCTCTTTTTCTCTTTTTCTCTTTTTCATAATATATTTCAATATATTCATGATATATATATATGTGATATTTAAAGCACCCTTCACTTCCTGGGTCATTTTAACCCAGATATTGCAGTGTCATGTGCACATTTTACCTTTAATAAAGGTGCTATAACCTTGATTTCTGAAATAATAGAACCATTGACCTGTCTATTGTGTTATCTGTACTCAGTTGATGGGGGCATCAGCACCCCTATACGGATTGCTAACCAGCAATGCATGAACATGATCCATGACATGTCATTCCACATGCTCTACTTCATTTCAGGTGTGCAATGCAGTGAAGGTTTGGTCCTCGGACCATACCAAAGGGATATCGAGGTACACTTGCCCGATGAACATAGCGCAAGCACTCTAGCGTAGGGACTGTAAAGAGGATTTATGGTCATATTCTGGAATGATGAAAGCATTGCATATCTGTCTTTTGTGTCCCGGAGAAGAACACCCAGAACTCCTAACTATTACATTTTTGTGCAACATTTTGACCTGTTCCCGACACCTCGTATTTGAGTTCACTCGGCAAGAGACACACTAATGTACGCTCATTCACCTGCAAACATACTGTGACAGGCATGGTCTCACAGGTAGCAGCCACGCTGCCTGTAACCGGCAAAGTCAAGCTTAGTGGTCGACAGTCTATGATTCAAATGACGGTTACCAAATTCCAACCCTTTAATGATCATGAAACGGAGTGTTGGGCTCATCCATTGATAATTACTTTGTTGCCATGTTCACAATTTTCTTTTTGGGGGGGGGGGTTGTGTTGTGGATTTTCTTGCAGTAATTGTATTACTTTTGAATTAGAGGGAACAGTGATTGTTAAATCTCACTTTGTCCGGCTGCCTCCTTACACTGGGTGGGGCTTGTATCATGGAGCAATGGCTGGAAGGGGAAGCTCTAAAATAGTTACACTGAGGACCAGCGGGCAAACAGTTACTGATCAACACACTTTTTAATAAAGGTGTTTTACTCGTTGTGGACATGTCATGCAATCTTTATTTCATACTCGTAAACATATCTCTAGCCAAATGGCATATAATTGGAGAATATTTAGGAAATGCAAGATTCCCGGTACATGTTGAATTTAGGTACATGCTCACAGGTTTGGATTTCCTGAATGCTTTTAAAGTTCTTACCTCAGAATGAATGGTCCTTATCATTGTTAGTGAATACACACAGAGGGGCTTGATTAGACAGGACAAGGGTACTTCGGGCAATGTGCACAGAAAAATACTACACAACCCCTAAATGTGAATGGCTGTACCCACTGAGTTACACCAAACAAAATGCAGCCTTATTGATCTCTTGATTTAATACACATGTCTCCAAAACTAACATGTGTATTGATACACACTACTCTTAACACTTAATTCAAACAGGCTACTTACATAAAAAGCGGTTCATCTAAAATGGTTACTAGTATGAATTTTCTTTATCATTGTAAGGCCTTGCTTTCTTCTCACGAGTGTGAGTCTTTATACGTACCAGTTATCCTGATTCACAGTTTTCTTGTAGATGTGATCTGAAACTAAATGATCTACTTGTGTTAATACTATGAGCCACTGTATCCATTGTAATATATGGGATGGCCAGTCTCGCAGTGATTTCCCTCTCCATGTTTTGACAGGAGGATTGGCATTATCAGGATATTTTCCTGGTTGTCTTGTGAATGAGGTTACGCTATCTGTAGTTATGGAATCCAAAAGGGCCTCTCTCCAAATAATGCAAGTCAGAGGACCCATGAGAAGTGTAGTAATCTCACAGCATTCAGTACACAGCCCGGCCAAGCGTTAGCTCACAGCACATTGTGAACTTCTAATCTGGTTTTGTAGCACTCTTTCACTGTCCTCACCATCAGTCTTTGTATTGTATTCTCTTACGTGCACACAATGGCATTCCAACACGGTACATTGGCATGCCTTTGCGTGCGTGTAAGATACAATGTGCACGCGATGGCATACCAACATTACATTTTGGAATGCCATCACGTGCACGAACGATAATACAACACCTTGTCCTATTTCTTTGCTCCAATCTATAGCTCCTGTATAAATAGTCACCAGACTTTCTGCCAGACAGTGCCTCTAAGCAAAGCAGTCGCATTTGCATCAGGTGCACAATGAGATTTGAGGGAAAACTGCAGGAATAGGCACGCAAGGCTTTAAAACCATGAAATATTGTCTGACAGGATGTCTCAAAAGGAAGAAGGAATGCATCTAGAGCTGAGAAAAAAGATTGGACAGATAATTAAATTACGAAAAAACAGCTAAACAACACTAGATGAAGATAAATGACAAGGGGTCTCATTACAACCCTGGCGTTAAGGGGTTAACGGCGCCGTAAAAGGCTGCAGCACCGTTAAACCCTTAACACCTGATTCACACTTTAATGCCTGCTTTTTGCAGGCGTTAAAGTCCAACCCGCTAAGGGACCTTGGTGCTAATTACGGCACCGTAATTTACGGTGCCGTAATTAGCGCCTTCCCCATTCCCATTGAGCCCTATGGGCCAAAAATGGGAATGGGGAAGGGGCCATGGTGAATGGGGATTTACCGCCCCGCCAACCTTGGAATGGGGCGGTAAATCCGCCATCCGCCATGGGGGAATCCGGCATGGACTATGGTGCTGATAGCACCATGGTCCAACGCCAGGGTTGTAATGAGGCCCAAGGAAACCAAGGTAAGACCGAACAGTGATAGGTTGCATGACAGGCATGTCCAACGAAGGGTACATGGAATTATACCTTAAAGGATGGATACAGAAAATATTCCATGAAGATCCCACTATTATCAAGATAAGGTACATTAATGGACAGCATACCGTTCCTACTCCTAAGAGTCACACCAAGACCATGCTCAAAATACCTACCTGAGGAGGTAAAATCAAACAACTCTCTAATGTTATATGTGTGAAATCATGAATGAAGGAAATAGGCTTTCTTTGTACATCAATGTCTCCTGAGACAAACACAGCTCTTTCGCTACCGATGAGCGAGCTGCACTCCATCTACAGCCGCCACCATAATGCGCCCATTACAAGCACTCACCAGCAAATTATAGATCTGGACACTGCCATCCTTTGAACCTACCATTTAGATTGGGCAAACTGCGCCTTCTCCAGCGCGGCATTTTCATAACCTACGAACCAGACATTCGTCTCTTGGCACCTGCCAAGCTCAGAGCTTCCACTTGCGCACTTTCAGCGGATCAGCCCTCCACAAGCCAAGTTTGTCAATTGAAGCCATAGCAAATCGATTTCAGGCTCCTATGCCTCTCCCTCATCGGAAGATGCACCTTACTTTTTCCTGTCCAGGGAGACCCGGTCCAGGCCCATGAAGAAGGCTTTTTTGCCGAAACGTCACAGGACATTCCAACACATGGGCATTTCACCCCTGTCCCGCACCATTACTTGATCTACATCCAGACGTAGACCAACGACTAGGTCATATCCCAACACGTAGTACATCTCGCAAACATCAAGAAGGATGTGCTAGTGTCAACTTTTTGAACCCATCTTTTACAGTTCACTCATTATTGTTTCGATATTACGTGATGGTTGCTCTATAAAACATTTAAAGTATCTAAATGTGATGTATATAGAGGTAAACCCTAGAAGTATTCACTGCTTAATAACTGTTATGCATTTGTGTATGTATATTGTCACGGTAATGTTCTTTTTACGTGTGACTTAAATATACTTTTGTTTTGTTCTTTTTCTTTTTTTTGTCTTGATATTACGCCTGCGAAATAACATGCAGGCCTTGTCAAAAAACTAAAAAAGACTATGCGCAATCAAGTCCGCAGCCCTTTGATTTTGGCTAAATAAATAAGCTAAAACTCACTCGACATGTGTTTTCTGCTCCCCTCTCAATTGACATAATTGAGCTAAACCATACAGCTCCACTTATACTAAGCATGTTGAATGTTGGAATCTTTGCATAAAATGTGTATGTAAAGTAACATAAACTTGTTTGGTAGGACGCCACCCGCTTGTTTCAATCCTGAGACAAACACAGCACAGAGCCATACTGATGGTAAAAAAATATAAGATCCTCAGAGGGCACACAAAAAGCGTGAGTAGAATGTAGCCACCTCAAGAAAAGTCGCTGAAAGCATAGGGGGCATCAATAAACTTAAAACCAGCATCAAGGCAGTCTGATAAAGACAGTGTGGGTCATTACACTGTAGGAGGTAATCATGCTGCTAATAGTGGCATGGCTACCCCATTACCGGGTACCGGGTCCGGGTTCCTTAAATGAGGAATTACTGGGCCATTCCAACCTTGGAGGACCCCTTAATTCCTCATTCAAGGAACCTGACCCGGTACATCCCCATTCCCATTCGTGCCCCCATAGGGCTCAATTGGAATGGAGAGGGTGCTAACACCTAACACATTTGTTAGCACCCTGGTCGGCTCGCGGGACCCGCTAAGGGTGCCTGGTAAAACCTGGCATCCTTAGCGGGTTCCCGCGAGGAGACTCGTAATGAGGCGGTAGGGGGTTGACGGCTCCGGCACTGTTACCGGCGCTGTTAACCCCTTACCGCCTCACTCGGAATGACCCCGAGTGATACATTAGCTATTACATTTCAAGCAAAGTAGAAATATGACACATTGAAGCAAAGTACTACTCAATAATAGAGGATGGGCAACAAACGACATGCACAAATATAGCTCAACCCCTCTTTTGATCCATTTACCTGGGTGTTCTAAAAGTAGATGTCTGAGCTCAAGTTGGTACTGTTTCAGATAAGGTATCAAAATGCGGATCTGTTAGGTATGAGATTCAGGGGGTCCAGTTTTATGTGTTGAAGTTGATGGCTGTGGGAGGAGTGGGGAAACTGGCCTTTTTCCATATTGATTGTCCCACTACAGGAGACCCTTCTTATAAGAAAAGAACATATTAAGCTGGGACCAAAATTGAAGATCACTATCACTTTGCGGCAAACACCTACATTGGTCAACAGAGGAAACAGCAGTACAAGATGGGTGATTTTGATAGGCTGGTTGAAAAATGAAAATACATCTGAATCCCACTATGATACTCCTCCTAATTATGACTCTACAAAGCCCTGTAATCACGGCTGGCGAAAGAACAGAAAAGCGGTAAGGATGTCCTCATCTGGGGGATGACTTCAACAAGAAATTAAATATACATCATGGTAGATCATCCTGCAGCCACTTGGAAACAAAATACACAATCCCTGGTAGATAACTACATGTAGTAAGTAAGTACATACATTTACTTCAAAATAAATACGATTTAAATAAAACGCAGTTTATTTAAAAACTGTCATATGTCTATAGATTGACAAATATACCAAACATTGTTATGGTGTGTGTAACAAATTCATGGAAACAACATTCCACCTGAAATGTGAGAGTAAAATGGGCTATTTCACCGAAAAAGCCACAGATTCCACAGTGCCACTCTGAAGCTATATCTGGAAGTTCACCTTCAGTTCAGAGCCATTGAATAATGTATCATAGGTATGCATATCAGCTGCAAAGCTACCATTTCCTTTCCAGAAAAATGTATCTTAAAAGACAGTGCTATTTTATACATAGTTTTATCAACCCAAGATAAACGGATCTGAAGGATTTAGCCAACCACTTTTGTGTTTCACCCTCATCAGGCAAAATCTGCGTGGTAAAGATTGACATCCTTGTGATTGAAGCACAGGAGTATATTTCGTAAACACACACAAACGTACACACACACACATTATGCTATTGAGCTAACTTTTTAACCCTTCCATGAAAAAGTCTGAAGAAGTGCCATAGTACATTTTTAAGGCATCCACCCCTAAATGGGAAATTTTAAGATGCACCTATATTTCAGGCATGCGCAGAATACATGTAAATCTTCAATGTGAACTGTACATTTAAAGGTTGGAGATGTGTATTTCTTACATTTACACTAATATGAAAACTCACATCAAAGTCAGGACTGACAATGTGAGTTTTCAAACGCATATGAAACATACAAGAGATGTAAATTGCATACATGTAAGACATTTAAAACTCCTGTATGCCTAATGTTGTATGCATAAAAACATGTATTAAAGTCAGACCTCACTCAATGTAAGTTTTCATGTGTACAGGAGTTGTACAGGTCATGGTAATTTCATATGACTGTACACCAAACTCACACATTATTTATATGCCATTCACTGACATACCAGTGTCACACACTTAAGACATACACTCTTATACCAGACATCCCTGTGAATTATCATCCAATATCCTTGCAGGGTGCTGCTGAGAATATTTCTGTGAAAATCCTGCTTAAGCATTTGCTAGAGTGTGTCCATTCGCTGCAGATTATTAGTCACCTACAAGCATGTTTACAGGCTGCTGTCAAGACTTGAATGTTGTGCAGAATATTAGACCTCTGTCCCTAACTACCGAACAGGAAGGCAAAGTAACTTGCTGTTCAATCTTTAGGGCCACAGGTGGTAGGTGCAGGACCGCAGGTCACCCCGACAGCTGAAAAGGAATGATACAGGTAAGGTAAACAAATGGTCACAAGATAGAATTGTAAATAACAGGGAAGCAGGATTTCGAGACATTACCTAAGTGTTGGGGAACACTATCCCAAAAAGGGGGTTGGAGGTATGGCACAGAAGAACACTCCCCCCTGAGAGCGTCAGTGTACCCTCAGTGAAAGCAGCGGCAGGTGGTGGTAGGTGCTCTCACTGGAAACCTCTGTGTGCAGGCAATTGGAATAGTTCACTTGGTGGATACACGGTCAGTTCCAGGCTGAGGCAGTGAACTAAGAAGTATCTGGAAACAATGTGATCCAAAATCGAAGTCCGTAAAGCAAGCCGAGGTCAGGAAGTCCGGGAGCAGTCTGAGCAACAACAAACCAAGGGAAATCCAAAAGCAGTCCAAAAATCCGTATCCGAGGTCGAGGGAAGAGTTTCAAAAGTAATCGAGAGTCCAAACGCCAGAAAACACAGCTGTGAAGCAAAGGAAGGCAGGATCTTCACTGCATTAAGGTGGTTGCCATGAAAATCCGATCACGTGATCGGGAGCCCCGTGTCAGGTGACGTGGATCGAAGCGTGGTGTCATGGCACCACTGCTCCTTTTCAAGCGTGATGACAAGCGCCAAGGAAGTTGCCAAAGAGGAATGGGCGCAATCGGTTGCCAGGACCCTGAGGCCGCCGAAATGCCCTGGAGCCTTGGCGAACCACCCCCTGCCGCTGTGAAGGCACGGGACGCGAACTGCAGGTGGGTGCATTTAATGATACTGGTGGTGCATTCTGGGCATGGTAGTGCTGTGAGCTTGAGTGTTGGGAGACATAATGCTGTGGACATGGATGCATGACAGAGTTCCTCCCCCCAAAGGCACATGACCATGTGGGCTGGATGGATTCTCCCGATGAAAACGGGAGACGAGAATAGGGGCATGAACATCAGAAGTAGGAATCCAGGACCTGTCCTTGGGACCGTAACCCAACCAATCCACCAGGTACTGCAGGCGACCCCTGAAAAAACGGGAACCCAGAATCCCAGAAACCTCGTACTTGTCAGAGGCATGTACAGACAGAGGAGTGGGGGGCAGCACAACATGGGTGGGAGCAGGACAGGGCTTCAACAAAGAAGTGTGAATGACTGTGTGGATACGCCAAGTAGAGGGCACAGAAAGGTGATAAGCCACTGGGTTCAACACTTTGGTTACCCTATAGGGTCCCACAAAGCGGGGAAGGAGTTTCCGCAACCCAGAATGCAGAGATGACGAGTGGACAGCCAGACCCTATCACCGGGCACATAGATGGGGGTAGGGGTACGCTTCTTGTCAGTGGAAGCCTTCATAGCAGCCTGATCCTCTCGGAGATGAATCAGGGTCTGGGCATGGACCAGGGTAAGTCACGCATACAATCTGAAGCAGCAGAAGTACCTGACGGGACGATATCAGGAAAAGGCAGGGTACTGGGGTGCTGACCATAAAGAGAGTAGAACGGAGAAAACCCAGTGGATGAATGTGGTGCATTATTGTATGCAAACTCAGCCAGATGTAGAATTTGATACCAGGTCTGTTGGTGCTGTAGACAGACAACGTAAATATTGCTCCATTGGTTGATTCACCCGCTCGGTTTGTCCGTCCGTTTCTGGGTGATAGGCGGATGAGAAATGGACGTCGATGCCGAGCAGTTTGGTGAGGGCTCGCTAAACCGAGACGTGAACTGCGATCCCCTATCTGAAATCAGGATGGACAGGAGACCAAATAAACAAAAAACAGATTTGAAGAACAACCCTGCCAGGGTGGGAGCATTAGGGATGCCTGAACATGGGACAAAACGGGCCATTTTAGTATAGGAATCCACGACCACCCACACTGTATCGAATCCTTGTACCCGGGGCAGGTCGGTAACGAAATCCATCATAACTGTGTGCCAGGTTCTAGGAGGGATGGCCATGGATTGTAGTAACCATAGTGGGCGTCCTTTCCTGTTTTTACACTGAATGCACACAGAACATGCATTCAAGTAGTTGTTAACATCCCTTCTCATAGTGGGCCACCAACACCAATGTTTTAACAATAATAAAGTGCATTTTTGTCCTGGGTGTCCATTGATCGGAGCGTCATGAGACCACTCTAAGGCTTGGTTATGTGTATCAGGAGTGGGCAATACAAGTTTGCCTTGTACAAAAGGGAGGCCTTTGTGATATATCGAATCCCCATCTGCCAACTGATCTGGATGTTGAGACACCCATTGACGTACAGACGACAGAAGAGGTGATGGGGGTGTACAAAGGCATATAACATGACCTATCCCTAGTAAAGAATCAGGGAAAACAGGAAGGGATACACCCCCTGGTTAGCGTGACAATGCGTTGGCCTTCCCATGCGTCAGTCCGGACCTGTGCTTTATCACAAAGTCATAAGCTGCAAAGAACAAGTGCCAACGCACCTGCTGGCTGTTGACGCATTTTAGGGATGCCAGGTCTTGCAAATTGTGGTGGTCGGTGTAACCGTGGTTGGATATTTGGCCCCCAGTAGGTGATGTCTCCAAGTTTGGAACACATCTTTGATGGCTAACAGTTCTTTCTCTGTGACAGTGTAATGTGTTTTGGTAGCAGTAAACTTGCGGGAATGGTAAGTGACCGAATGCAAATGACCAGAGGACACACAACACTGCGAGAGTACCGCACCCAAGGCATATGATGAGGCATCGGCTTCCACTATAAATGGAAGTTCTGTGTTAGGGTGTTGGAGGACAGGAGCGGTTGTGAAAGCAGATTTCAGGGTCTCGAATGCTGTCTGTTGTTCTGATGTCCAGAGAAAATGGTTCCGTGGGCTGGTAAGGACGGTAAGAGGTGCCACAATAAAGGAGAAACCAGAGATGAACCGTCAATAGTAATTCGCGAGCCCAAGGAATGATTGAAGGGACTTCAGGTCTTTTGGTATAGGCCAATCTAGGACCGCACTCGCCTTTGAGATATTCATGGACAACCCTCCTGATGAGATATGGAACCCTAAGAATTCAACCTCTTTTACGTGAAAAAGACACTTTTCAGGTTTAACAAATAGGGAGTGTTTCCTAAGCCGAGCCAGGACCTCTTGCATGTATACCATGTGTTCTTGTAATGTGTGTGAATATATGAGGATATCATCCAGATAGACTATGACAAAGACATCCAGGATGTCACTAAATACCTCATTCATGAAGCGCTGAAAAGTGGCGGGCGCGTTACAAAGCCCAAAAGGCATGACTTTATATTCATAAAGACCATATCTGGTACAGAAAGCGGTCTTCCACTATCACCTTTGCGCACTTGAACTAGGTTATACGCCCCTCTTAGGTCCAATTTGGTAAATATAGAAGCATGCGTTAACAGGTCGAGGAGCGGGGTGATGAGAGGAATAGGATACCGGTTCTTTAAAGTGATGTTGTTCAGATGTCGGTAATCTACACAGGGATGTAGATTGCCTTTCTTTTTGGGGACAAGAAATATGGGACTGGCAGCGGGTGAGATGGATGGGCGGATATGTCCCAATTGTAAGGCTTTCTGGATATATTCTTTAAGTGCCTGGTCCTCAGTCATGATAAGGAGTATACACATCCCTTAGGTATCACTGAATCAGGAATAAGATCAATCGGACAATCGTAGGACCTGTGAGTAGGAAGAGCCTCTGCGCATCCTTTATCAAAGACTTCCAGAAAGTCATGGTATTCTTCCAGGATACCGACTGCAACAGCACCAACCATGTGTGTTGGGTGATTCATATCGCTCGTTTCTGGTTCGTTCAAAGAAAGATGGGCGATAGCGCCCAAGGCCTGGGAGGGTGTGTTATTGTGAACTTGGGATTTCAGACATTCAGTTTGACAGTATGAGGACACAAAAAATACCCAGCTATTTGACCAATCTATTACAGGATTATGTGTTTTAAACCATGGTATGCCCAATATTAGTCCGAACTGAGGTGCCGTGATTAAGTCAAAAGTAATAGTCTCTTTATGTGTGTCTTGTATGATTAGGGTGAGAGGTGCCATTTGCTGTCGAATAGGCCCCAAAACCAGAGAGGTACCATCCACTGCTTGTACGTGTTCTGGATGCAATTTGTTCTGTAACGGCAGATTGAGCGAAGAAGCCAGTGTGAGATCAACATAATTACCAGTGGCCCCAGAATCAATCACTATGTGAACGGAATGCATGATATCAGGAGATGGAACCAGAAGAGCTTGTACTAGAACAGGTTTCATGCTGCCGAAACCGGGAGCCCTGCCAAAGGGGGTCAGATTAGGACAAGTCCGTGCCCCCAAATCTAGGGACGAGTCTTCTGAAAACCTGGATTCCTGGGTTTAGGGCACCTTGGACGTTCTTTAACGAAATGTCCATTTAAACCGCAATAGAAACAAGCATTAGTTGACCTCTGTCGTTCCCTTTCTGCAGGAGAAATGGGGCTACAGATTCCCCCGATTTGCATGGGTTCTCCTGACGAATCAGAGGGAGCAGAGCAAGACGGAAGGGTCGAAAAACCAGATTTGCTCTTCCGTTCTGCCGGTCGGGCGTCGACCTGTAACTTCAGGTGAACTAGTTTGGGGAATTGTGGAGGTAAAGATGGAACCACAGCCAAGGCGTCCTTCATTTGGTCACTGAGACCCTTGTAAAAGACTACAGCTTTTTTGTTCTCTGGCCAGGATGTTTCAACGGCCAACTGGTTGAAACGGGTTATGTATTCAATTAGTGGATTTTTCCCTTGGACTAAGTTAATTAGTTCTAAGTCTATGGACTGGGCCTTATGTCGTGTATCAAATACCCGTGTCATTGCAGCCACTAATAGATCGAAATCAGAGAGGACTGGATCGTTGCCTTCCAGTAGCGGATTAGCCCAAGTGGCTGCAATTCCACTCAAGTGAGACAAGGTGAAGGCTGCCTTTGTATTGGAATCAGGGAAAGCCTGGGGTCTACACAAAAAATGCAGTTTGCACTGATTCAAGAACGTACAAAACTTTCTAGGGTGTCCCTGAAACTTCTCGGGTGCGACCAAAGGGAATGGTGTAGGTACATATACCGGGGCTGCTGGGGCACTACCAGATACATTTAGCTGTGTAGGAGTATCAAATTCAGGGTCGGGGGGCAGGGCATGGCGTTCACTCTGTATTGTGTGAAGTTGTTGGTGAATAGCTGTGGTAGCTGCAGCCATATCTGCCCGCAGAACGGTAATAGTCTGAACCAGGGCCGCCACGGGATCCTCTGCGGACGTGTCCATACTCTAGATGACAAAAAAGGGCTTCACAGTCTGTCAAGACTTGAATGTCGTGCAGAATATTAGAACCGAACAGAAAGGTAAAGTAACTTGCTGTTTGATCTTTAGGGCCACAGGTGGTAGGTACAGGAACGCAGGTCACCCGACAGCTGAAAAGGAATGATGCAGGTAAGGTAGGTAAACAAATGGTCACAAGATAGAATTGTAAATAACAGGGAAGCAGGATTTCGAGACCTTACGAAAGTGGTGGGGAACACTATCCCAAAAAGGGGGTTGGAGGTATGGCAAAGGAGAACACTCCCCCCTGAGAGTGTCAGTGTACCCTCAGTGAAAGCAGCGGCAGGTGGTGGTAGGTGCTCTCAGTGGAAAGCCCTGTGTAAGGGCAACTGGAATAGTTCACTTGGTGGATACACAGTCAGTTCCAGGCTGAGGCAGTGAACTAAGAAGTATCCTGAAACAACGTGATCCAAAATCGAAGTCCGTAAAGCAAGCCGAGGTCAGGAAGTCCGAGAGCAAGCTGAGCAACAACAAACCAAGGGAAAACCAAAAGCAGTCCAAAAATCTGTATCCGAGGTTGAGGTAACAGTTTCAAAAGTAATCGAGAGTCCAAACACCAGAAAACACAGCTTTGAAGCAAAGGAAGTGTCATGATGCCTACCTCCAAGGAGCCAGGTCCGACCCAGCAACCCCAGAGGCAGGCATCTTTCCCCCCAGCGAAGTGCCAGCGGGCCCAAGCTGGGGCCCTTTGGACACAGTCCTGGCGCCTTATGCGCCAGGCTCATAAAGCTAGACATATGTTCAAGTGTTTTAATGTGCACTTACCTGATGCAGACCATGCTGCTACATCCAGGCCCTCTTGAGGCCTGAATGGAACTAATTTACCTGTGGGACTCCTTTCCACCTGGGTGTTGGTCGGGGAAGGATACATACCTGATCGGTGGAAGGATACATGCCTGGAACTTCTTCCAAAGCTATTTAAACCACGCCCGATCAGCAACTCACGCTTCGCGTTGTTCTGCTCCTCACAGCTGGACGTTCACCGTGTCAGCTCCTGCATCTGGACTTCAGCCACGCCTGTCAGCATCCTGGGTCGCCTGCAAAGGGAGATAAGAGAGAATTGGAGAGAAAGAAGGCCTTACCTGCTAAAGCTGCATCACAGGGACATCACACCGACGATCCTGAAAGGGAAGACATCATTTTAAAAGCATTTCGCTTCGATCGCTGCAGCGCTGCATTTCACTCACCTTTCCTGGGCGCCTCCATCTTCAGCAGCGATCATCCGGATCCGCACCCACTTCCCAGAGCCTAGAGAGAAAAGACAAGAAAACAAGGTGAGAGAAGGAAGGGAAATAGGAAAAGCTCAGTTTCCTTCTAAGACTTACCTGTTGGGTCATTCCCATTTCATTTCGGGTCCTGCCGCTTCCTGGCATTCCGGACCCCGGCCCCAATGGGGAAAAAAGACAAAGACATTGAATGAGCGAATGCAAAGACATTACCTGAACGCTCATCCAGAACTTACACTTCGGGTCGGCGCCATATATCCGGCATTCCGAACCCCGGCCCCTAAGGGGAAAAAGACATAAGCATTAGCGCTTGCTGCAATAAGACAACAATGAACATTATTATTAAGCTTGAACTTTTGAACTTGCAACAGAACTCTTACAGCGCCTCACCTGAATAGTCAAGCTTATTTTGAACTCCCATCAAACCTCAATCCAGTGAAGTAACTGGGTTTCAACGCGCCCCTGCATCAGAAGCAGGATGGAGAACTCATCCTTCCAGACCCTAAGGTGAGACTTCACGGGGAATCGTGGAAGGGTATCGAGGAGGGTTGGAAGGGAGTGGGAGGCTTGAGCATTATTCCGTCAGTAGGTAATACTCCCTTTTCACGCACAGGGGAATATTCCTGCGAGCCAGAAAAGCCAGAGTAGGGGGCCCTTCCTGTCCATCATCAGAGTCCTGCGCTTCACCATTGAAGAAGCATCAGCACTCGAAGCCAGACCTGCGCCTCCGTGGGAATCAGGTGAGCGTGACAGGAAGGTGTGATCTTCACTGCTTTAAGGTGGTTGCCATGGAAATCCGGTCACGTGATCGGGAGCCCCGTGTCACGTGACGTGGATCGAAGCGTGGTGTCATGGCATCACTGCTCCTTTTCGAGCATGATGACAAGCGCCAAGGAAGTTGCCAATAGAGGAATGGGCACCAGGACCCTGAGGCCGCCGGAATGCCCTGGAGCCTCGGTGAACCACCCCCTGTCGCTGTGAATACATGGGACTCAAACTGCAGGTGGGTGCATTTAATGATACTGGTGGTGCATTCTGGGGATGGTAGTGCTGTGGGCTTACTGATGGTGCATTCTGGGCATTGTAGTGCTGTAGGCTTGAGTGTTAAGAGACATAATGCTGTGGACATGGATGCATGACAGCTGCAAAAAGTACGATAGACCGGGGCTTCAGACTCTTTCTTATCTTGCAGAAGTATGTTGCTTTGAAAAATGTCAAGATATATGCAGTGTTCGTTGATCTGAAAACTGTTTTTGATGAGGTACCACAAGACCAGTTATGGCAGGTGTTAAGGGACAGAAATAGTCTTAGGCATCCCCTTTACACTAGTTTGGCTATGGTATTCAAACAACTTAGCAGCTGTTCGCCAGGGTTGGGAGGTGAGTCAACTAGATCCTTTGATGTTGCCAACGGTGTTAGGCAGGGAATTGCACCCCACCACCCCTATTTTGTGTTCATATCGACAAGGTCATCAGCACATTGATGGGGAATAGCCTGGATCCACTTAAACTGGGTCATGATAGGATTCCAGCCCTTTTCTTTGCGGATGATGCAGTTCTCTTGGCAACAACTGTGGTGGGTCAAAGGAAAACTTTGGACAGCTTTAGTGGTGAGCTGTCCAAAGTTTTCCTTTGGGAAACAAACTAGAACCAGACAAGTGATGGGTGAAAGATTTTGAATGAATCTGAACCACTGACAGCCAGTGGTTCAGATCCATTCAAAACCTTCCACCTATCACTTTTCTGGTTCTAGTTTGTCTCCCTTCTGAGAGAGGCTATGTCCACACGTGGGATCCTTGCTCGCTGTGCCATAGGGAACCAGGCTGCACCTCACTGAGGAGGCCCAACAAGGAAGACGCATGTCTGGGGTTGCTTGTGTTTCCATGCAGACGGGACCTGGCCTAGCATTTTGGGCAGGGCTGCTCCCATTGGTGGCAGTACCTGACTGATTTGCTGGACCCCTTTTGCAATGCAGCAGACAGTCTACCAAAATCGTGGTGTGGAATGTTGCCCAGAGAAATGCCAGTTGTTCAGATTCATTTGAAACCTTCCACCCATCACTTTTCTGGTTTTACTGTTTGATGGAGAGACGCTTTTATTATTTTACGCAGGGCTTGCGTTCGGGCGCTACATGTGTATGTCTGTTGTGACGAATCGAGGGAATTTTTCCCTTCTCCCCAAGTGGGAGCCTTCTCCTATGAGGCTAGCGAGGTGAGCCCACTCCACAAGACCCTCCCTAGGGGTCTGGGAAAGTGGGACATCTCTGGGAGAGACTCCCCCTTAGGGGACAAAGACTCCTGTTCCTCTGAGGAACTCCCAAAGCCATTCCCTGTCATGACGTACATGGGACGATCTAGTATGCAAAGCACCCCCACATTCAGAACATTAGCTCAATACGAGAATAAAGTATTTCATTTTCATCGAGAGAGGCTCTTTTGCTTTAAGGGAAAGCCTCCAATTACCTGCAATAAGGAGGTGGAAGAGAGAGGAAATGTCGAATGAGGGAGAACGAGAGACATGCATATGACAGCAGGCGAGGCCCCTTGTAAGCGTAACACCTGACAGAGGTGGAGCCGAGCAGAGCCTCAGAGCCAGCGAGATTCAGATCCACTCTAAAATCAAGAGACAGATATTGGAAAACTAGCGTGTGTAGGCGTAGAGAAGCCGAGAGAAGGAGAACCCAGCTAGCAGTGGTGTCGTGTCCATGGCAACTCCATGATGGGCAGGCTGTCCGATCAACTATGTGTACACCACCCAAATGAGAGTGCAGCAACCTGTCCTGGTAAAAGAAGGAATTCTGGGACATCGAACGAAATGAGAAAAAAACACTGGCGAAAGCGAGCTGACAAAGAAGTGGAAGGAAAAGAACAGTCCTGAGTGACTGCATGTCCCAGAGGCATTCCCCCCTATGGATACAGGTAACAGGGAGAACGGGAACATTGGGAGGCCACAGGGGACTCATTATGGATGGAAAGAAACTCGTCCCACTGAAATTGACGAAACCCTTAGTATAAAATTGAGAGAAACTTGTCCCAGTAGGATTGACAAAATGCTGAATATAAAATTGATGAACTTGAACTATAATAATCTGAGGAGGAGAACCCTGAGTACACCCGGGAATACGTACATTAATGCTGTGGTAGCACTACCATGGGAAGAGAGAAAATACCACAAAGTGAAGGCAAGAGAAACCTATGAGGTAGAGGTACACAGGAGATACCAGAGCTGAGAAGGGGGAACATTAATTATTCTAAAATGATACCCCATTCAAGAGAGTATAACTTTCAAGAATAACTAAAGCCCAATAGCCTGGATCAGAGGACCAAACAACCTTCAATAAAGCTCTTGTGGAGGACAGTCAACAAAAATAGGGGAAAAGCCAAAACCCTTGTAAGAGAGTTAAACGAGTTGGTACAGAAAGTGTCCAAAGACATCTGAAAATTGGATATTAAGAGGAACTCCAAAAGAAGATCTGCACACCACAAGGACAAAGGAGTCATTCTCCTCACCTTACTTTGTTAGATTAGTGGTAGGGTCAGTTGGGGGTTAGAGTTTTGGACAACAGGCTTTTTCATTTGGACATTTTCTCACGACTGACAAGCACTTTAGTTATCCACATAGGTAGAGAACACCTCATAGTGTTAGGGAAAGATAGGCTTTACTCATATTATTTAATAAACACATATTGGAAATATCATCACAGTGCCCATGTCCTTCTTCTGACCTGCCACACTTTGTAAGTGTTCTAGTGAGTGTTGTTTATGACTGAGAGAGATGCTGTATGGGTGTGTGACTGCTGGTGTGGATGCTGTGGATGTGTATATGAGGGCCTGATTGTGAGCTCCATGTAAAATAAGAAAATGTTCATTCTGTCCTGGAAAGAAAATTGTATTATTTTACACAAGACTTACAATCAGGCCCTGAATGTCTATGTCTGCGTAAGTGTCCTGGTGGGTTTTGTGTATGATTGAATGCTGTCTATATGTATTTGAGGGCCTGATTGTGAGCTCCATGTAAAGTAGGAAATGTGTCATTCTGTCATGGAAATACACTTTTATTATTTTACATAGGGCTTGCAACCAGGCCCTGAATGTGTGTGTCTGTGTAAATGTTCTGGTGGGTGTCATGTATGATTGAGAGAGAGAGGCTGTATGGGTGCCTGGCTGCTTGTGGGAATGCTGTGAATGTGTTTATGAATATGTAAGTGTTCTGGTGAGTGCAGAGTGCATGATTGAAGAAAGCTGTATGAGTGTGTGACTGCTTGTGTGCATGTGTCTATATGAATGTCAAGATATATGTTGATGAGAAAGAGACTCTAATGCGCAAACCTGGTTTGTGAATTGTTTGTTGGTGAGTCAATTAAAGAACTGATACATTGAGACTTTTTTGAGATCAAATAGAAAATCCAATTTTATTTATTTTCGAAAATAAGGAAAATAGTTGGGTGTTACATCATACCTTGTGTTTTTTTTGCTTCATTCAACACGTGTTTCCCCATTGATTGCGACAATGGTTCATCAGGTTCATCAGGAGAGAAAGTGGGTATTCTAAGACAAAAAGAGAAAAAGAAAAAAGAAAAAGTGAGAAAAAATATAATTAAGTATAATTAAACTGTATCTCTTAAAAAAATGAATAAATTAAATTATTGACTCACCCTAATTCTTAATTCCAAAAAATAAATAAATCTTGTTGTATCCAATATGTTTGGTTAAGGTGGTACTGGAAATCCAATTGGTTCAAAGGGTAATTAACCAAGTTTTGCCCAATGTCAGTCCATGTTAAGAATAACCTAAGTGAATGATTGTAGAGAAAAAAGAGGAAGAAAAGATATTTTATAAAAATAGAATTCTTGATTTTACTTATATCATGGAGAATCAGTACAGCATTTTAACTGAAAGATTCTCCAAAAACAGTGATTAATAAGGCTTGAAAAAAGAAAGGAAGTCCTTGAAAGGATGTGGAGCTTACCTTTGGAATTTGGATGCACGCCGTGATAAGCCCTAAGATGCTGCTGTCCAGATGGATGCACAGCTTCTGTGTTTGGATCTGAGCGTTATATAGTGCCAGAAATGCGGAGCAATAATGCGATGACATCATGCGCAACGTGCCATAGCAGAGCGTCATGACATCATTGCGTACCACATTTTTCACAGCCATTTTGAAATTCGTAAACAAAAAAGAAAGGGAATTTCTATAATCATTTTTGAATTTTCCAGTTTAGGTTTTGGTTGATGATTATTTAAATAACAATCAAGGATGTATATATCCTACTATGTTACTAGTACTTTTAAATGTCGAGAGTACTATAGTGAAGACATTTTATGAAATAAAAAGGGGGGGAGGTGCAAGGGGGCAAAAAGGTCCTTAATAATGATTAAGATGCATTTTGGAGAGAGATGAATCTTTAATTGAAATGGATAAAGAGGGTGTGGAGTTGGCCATGATACAAGAAACAGATTTTACAAAGGGACAAGATAAACAAAAAAGGATGAAAAATAGGATGGAGAAATTAAATCAATTTATTTTGAAGAGAAGGCATATTTGTAAATGGATAACGAGAAATACATTTCACCAATGAAAAGAGAATATTCAAACCATCTTAGGACATTCATTCTAAAGCATGTTACGTTACCAATTTATAGCCAATTAAACATCTCTGTGTCGCAATTCAATCCTGTTATACAAGTGTCAATTATACAAATCCATTTGGATTCACATTTACGTAAAAGTATTTCTTTGTTACCTCCTCTAGCGGGTAATGGAACTTTTTCCAAGCCAAATATTTTTAGATCCTCAATGTTCAGTGTCGGGTGATCTGTGAAGATGTTGACTGAAATGGGAGATCTCAGGTCTTTATTCCGAATGGCTCTCAAATGTTCGACGATTCTGATCTTTAATTTCCGGATGGTACTACCAATGTCAACCTAACACAGATGCATTCAATCCCATAGATTACATTTTTTGAATTGCAATTTATGAAATTATTAATTGGTTTTATTTTGCCATTTGGGAGTTGTATTTCTTTTTTGCCATGTTGAACTGAAGGGCAACGTTTACAGTGTCCACATTTATGGTTACCCATAATAGGTGTCTGAAAGAATGCCTTTTTAATATTTGGTATTGCACTGAGAAAACTCAGACTGATTACATTTTTGATTGTTGGTGCTCTCCTGAAAACAAATTTTGTCTAATGTCCAAGTGTTTTTGTAGGCTCAAGTCTGTTAAAAGGATATTCCTATGTTTGGACGATATTTGATTACGTTTTTTAGTTTCCGTGCTATAGGTAGTGATAAATTTGGTGGTGGTTTCAATGGTACGAGTTCTGGGTTTATCCGTTAGTAGAAAATCTCTTGTAATCTGTTGCGCTTTATTGATGGCTTCTTTAACATTCCTTTGATCATAGTCTCTTGACCTTGAGGATCTCCCCATAAGTAATGTTATTTATTGTGTGTCTGGGGTGTCTATATGAATGTGTTTACATTCATGAGTAAAGTGGTCTGCTGGGTGCCATGTCAATGAGTCATTCACACGGCGCGACAAGCAGAGCACTTACTCAGGTAAATGCACATATACATTAATCATGCACACAAGCAGAGGCACGCCCATACAGCTTCTCTCAATCATTCAGTGATTGAGAGAAGCTGTATGGGGACATGACTGTGTCCATGTATATATTAATGTATATATATGTGTGAGTGAACTGTTCTTTTGGGTGTCATGTGCATGATTGAGTGAGGCTGTATGGGTGCATGATTGCTTGTGTACAGGTGCATATGTACATTAATGTGTGTGTGTGGGGATGGGTGGGCTTGGGTTTGAAGGGACATTGGAGCAGGGCATTACCAAGATGAGAAAACATGTTCTTACTGACTGAGTGCCCTAAACTTATCCAGCAAGAACATGTTTTCTTACCTTGATATTGCCCTGCACCAATGCCCCCACTTGAGCCCCCCACCCACACACACATGTTCATATACACATGCACATAAACAGTTATGCATCCATACAGCTTTAGATTGCGAGAGGCTCTATGGTGTGTGAATGCTTATGTGCATGTCTATATGATTCTGAGGGCTTGGCGTTTGTAGGGGATATTGGTGCAGCAGTGGCAGCTCCTCCATAATGGGCTAGGGGAGTTGAGCAACCGGCACCTCTCCCCATTATGGAGGAGCCAGCCCAGTATAAACATTGAGCACTCCCTCAGCTGCTTTTGCAGCTGAGGGAGCACTTCTGTGCTGGCTTGAACTGTCAAAGGGAAACACGGTTTCCCTTTGACAGTTCTGTTCCTTAGTGGTACATGCTCCAATGAGCCATTCAAGGCTGGGGAATTTTACTTCCCAGCCTTGCATAGCCCATTGGGAATGCAGACTGGGGAACTGCATGATTGTATGAACGAGGGAGGGGGCGCTCCTGTGCCTGCCTGCACATACAAAATGAGAGGGACACTCCATTATCAATGCCCTGGATCCTGCGCTTATGTACAGGAACCAGGAAGTTCTTGCTTCCTGATTTCTGTTTGTGCTACGCGGGAGCTGGAGCGCTAGGAGGAAACTTTAGGACCTGGACAGAAGGTAAGTAAATGTTCAATGTTAAACATGTGTATGGATGCTTGTATGCTTGTGTTATGAGTGAGTGTATGATGATGGGTGCATATGTGAGTGAGTAAGTGCACGCTGCATTTGAATATTGTGTACATGTGCGTGTGTATTTGTGCTAGCTGATTTTCGCAGGGGGGGTGGTTGTACAACAATCACATTTTAAAAATGCCTTTGATGCACAACGCTCCTCCCCACGGGCCAAAATCAGCTCCCCTTCCGAGGCAAAGTGGGGACCAGAGGACAGGGATGATATTTTCTTTACTGGGCATCCATGATAGATGTCTAGTAAAAAATGCCATGCTGCCCCCTGGTCCCCCTGCACTGCAAAAATACACTTTGCACTGCTCCACCCTGATTAATGGAGCAGTGCAAAGTGACTTTAAACTGCAAAAAGACACTTTGCACTGTTCCATGAATCAGGGTGTTTGTTGGCAGTGCTAAGTCACTTTGCACCAGTGAAAAGTCACTTTGCACCGTGCAACATATTCCATGAATCAGGCCCTTTATATTGCGATTTTGCATTGAGCATCTTTGATAAGACAAGCATGATAAGTGTTATTGCGTTGCTAGACTGGCATTTTGGTGCAGCTAATCTAGCCCTTTATTACTGTTGCACAACATTTTGGATTGGGCATCCTTTGATAAAGCAAGCTTGATAAGTGTTTAGAGTGAAATTTTGGTGCATCTAGTTTGGACATGTTTGCATACATTGTTATGCATTTTTTATGGTAAAGCCAACTGGAGTATGTCCTTATGCAGGGATACTACCTTATGTTGACAGAAAAAGCGTGGACATGGTTTCTTATAGCATCATTACTGGCATTCTGTGCAAAGCAAACACAAGTATGTTCTTATTTGGGAATACTGGCATGTATTGGTCCAGCCGTCATGAAAATGTATGGGCACAGCCAGCATACACATGTTTTTATACTTCCACATATTGTGGGCCAATGCATCATGACAATGATTTGGAGAAATGTTCCTGTGCACAATTGGTGGCTTGTATCTTTTGAATTTTTTCATGAGATCCTACAAAATCAATTGCAAATTGTTTAGCTTTACACCCAATTTTTAAAACATGGGTTGGTAAAATGCACGACTTTAACCCATTATTTAAAAGAAATTCTCGGGCATAGAACCCCCTCAAACTCCTCTTGATTTGTTTTTGCTCCTTCGCTACGGCATATTTTGGGGAAAATATTTACACCCTCCACTTAAAAAAGGAACCAACCGCCACTGCTCGCATGCCGCACACTCTTACGCCACATGTTCTGATGGCACATGCTCTTATGGGATGGGCTCTTATGCCAAATATTCTTATAACAGACACTGTAAGACAATGTGTTCTTACACCATGTACACTTGCCCGACACACTCTAACCACACACACTCTTATCACAAACATTCCTATGCCACTCACTCTTACGTTGCATGCTCTTATGTCATACACCCTTAAGGGACATGTTCTTGTGCTGCTCACACTTATACCACACACTCATATGCCATATAATTGTACACCACACACACTTGCATGACAGGCTTTTATGCACACATTCATGTGCCATGCACCCAAACATTTACACCACACACTTAAGGCACACACTCTTATGTCACACACTTACACCACTGACTGTTATGCCAGGCAAACTTATGCCACACATTCATGCCACATGCTTATACCCCACCCACTTGCCCTATACACTTGTACCCCACACAATGTTACACCGCACACTCTTACAACACACTATCGTATGTTTCACACACTTATGCCACATGATGTTATGCCACACATTCTTATACCATGCACTCTTAGACCTAATTCCACACATGTATGCCAAAACACTTATGCCAAAACACATATGCCACACACTCTTATAACACACACTCTTACATTACACACCTTTATGCCATGCAGTCTTATGTCACAAAAACCCACAGCATATGTTTTGACAACCCACACACTCTTAAACCATACCTATGTGCATAAAATCATATGCCACACAATCTTACACCAAACAAACCTATACCACACACTCTTATGGAAAACAATGGTACACCATACTTATGGCATACACTCTTATGACACACTATCTTACAGCACACACTCGTATGCCATGCATTGTTAAGCCTTACACAATTATGCAACACACTCTTACAACATGCACTCTTATACCTCAATCCACATATGTATGCCAAAAACACTTACCCCACACACTCTTCCACCATATCCTCTTATGACACGTGGTTATGGCGCACGCTCTTAGACCATACTTTACACACAGTTAACCATTCACTCTTATACCACATGCTCTTACACCATACACGCTTGTGAAACTTACTCTTACACCTCATGCTTGTATGGCATGCACTGTTTTACCACACACTCTTATGCCACACATTTTTATAGCACATACTCTTATGCTACACATTCTTACACCACACCCTTTTGCCAAACACACTTGCGCTAAACACATGTATGCCACACACTCTTACACCACGCACTCTTATGGCATGTTCTTTTAAGGCATATTCTCTTACATCACACATCATTACACTGCAAACTCTTCCACTAAATCCACTTAAGCCACAAGCTCAAATGCCATGCAATCTTAGAACAAATGCTGTTCCATTAAACACACTCACATCTCCTGCTCTTACATCACATATAATTACACAAAGTATTATATCCACACACTCTTACATCATATGCACCTACACAACACACTCTTCTTGATGAACACTCTAAAGTCACACACACACACTTACAGAACCCATGCTTTATAGCACATGCTCTTTTGCCACACGCTCTTACCCCACGCAAATGTATGCCACACACCCATAATGCACACACTCTTATGCCACAATCTTTTACAACACACACACACACTTACCCACATTCTGTCAAACCACACACATATTTGCATCATTATTTTATGCCTCATACACTTACCCTGCACGCAGTTACATCAAGTGCTCTTATTAAACATGCGCTTATGTCACACACTCTTACACCACATGGAACACCCTGTTATTCCCCACTATAAAGTTACACACTGTCAAACCACACACTCTTACACCACACATTCTTACAAAACACACTCGTACATTACAAACTCTTACACCACATGTTTATGCCAGACATTCTTCCACCACATGCTCTTCTGCCACATGCTCTGACACCACACACACTCTTATACCACATACGCTTATGGCACACATGTACCCCACTCTCTCTTACCACACACACCTTTACACCACATCCTCTTATGACACATATGGTTACGTCACATGCTCTTACACCACATGCTCTTACATGACACACAGTTACACCTTGCACTCTTAATGCTACATGCTGTATTTTGGCACTAGCTCTTATAACCCACACTCGTGTGCCACACACTCTTACACCACATACTCTTATGTCATGCAGTGTGATGCCACACACTCTTATGCTATACACTCCTATAGCTCATACTCATACACCACACACTGTTACACCATACTCTTATGCCAAATGATCTTATGGCACACACTCTTAAACTGTGGGCTACAATGCAACATGCACCTATGTCACATGCTATTAGGCCCTACACTCCTATGCCACATGCACATATGCCTCATACACTTATGTCACACACACCTATGCCATGCAGACTTATGGCATGCACACTTATGCCATGCTCTCTTATGTCACATGCTCTTGCAGCATGCTCACTTACAGCACGCAGTCTTATGCCACAAACTATTATGCTACAGACTTTTAAAGCACAGACTCTAATTAGACACACACTTATGGAATATACCCATACACACACTCATGCGCTCTTATAGCAATCACACTCATGACATACACACATATGCCACTCACTCTTAGACCATGTGTTCTTATACCATATAACTCTTATGCCATGCACTGTTATGCCATGCTCTCTTATGCTTCATATACATACTCGGGACACATCTAGACAACACACACTTAACCACATGCTCTTATGTCAGGTGTTCTACACCATACCATGATATGTTACACACTCATATGCCACACCCTCACACGACATACATTTACAGAAGATACACTCACATGCATACACTCATGTGGCATACAGTAATAGTATATAGAACTATGATCAAACAGGGTGATCCCCAGTCTATAAAACACCCATTTCACTCCTATGTTCGTAGTTTATATACAATTTCTTTCATATAAATATACTCATAGAGAAATCCATATTCATGTTTACATATAGATATTATTTTATTTAATATTATTATTATTTATTTTATTTTTGTTGATTTTATAGCGCGCCAAGCCCAGAAGCATCTGGGTGCTTTGTTATAGACAGGATACAGTAGTTACTCTGGTTACAGGAACACAATGGTCAAAAGGCATGTTACATACAATGTTCATAGGTGTAGCATATACAGTTAAAATGTATGGTTATAGATACAATATTTACATAGATGCATGTGATAATGTCAGGAAGTAGTTCTGGTGATCGTCCACAGTGGGAGAAGGCTTTATTGGCCCTCGCCTATGGTGAAGAGGTGTGTTTTGATCTGTCTCCTGAATATCCAGAAGGATTCTAGAGCTCTTAAGTGGACTGGGAGAGAATTCTATTGCTTGGTGGAAATTGTGGGGAAGCTACTACTGCCCGCTTTTTGGAGCTTGAATCTTGGGGTAGTGAGGAGGTGCAAGTGGGTTGTTCTATTGGGTCTTGCACGTTCTGCAAGGGTGAATTTGTCTGACAGGTAGGCTGGAGTCACTCGATGGATACATTTGTGTGTCAACGATAGTATTTTGAAGGAAATACCACTCTGATGGCATTGTTCTGCAGGACTTGTAGTTTGCAGATGTTTTGGGACTTGGTACCGGCATATAGAGTGTTGCAGTAATCGAGACGGGACAGGACAAGGGCTCTAGCCAGAATGATACAGCTGTCCTGCGATTGGAATTGTCTGCAAGTGTTGATGAGTTTGCATGTATAGGCTGAGGCTGATGTGGTGACATTTATTTCTTTGTTGAGTGTTAGTGTGGAATCCAGGTAAAAGCCAAATGTATTTACCTCGCTGGAGACTCTGATGATATTGTTGTTGATGTTAAAGGATTTGAATGTGTCATTTAGTTTAGCAAGTCTGAGTGGGGACCCTATGAGGAGAAGCTCAGACTTATCGTCGTTCAAGCGAGGTCTGTGGTTGGCCATCCAGGCTTGGATGGTTAGGTAGATGGCATTGATGGTGGCGGAGTCTGGGGTGTGATCTCCCGTGATCGGAATGAGGATCTGGTTGTCATCTGAATAGCTGATGTAGGTGACACCTAGATCGTCTAGTTGGTCAAAGAGGGGCTTTGTAAAGATATGATACAAAGTTGGCGAGACCGATGTTCCTTGTGGAACTCCACACGAGACAAAGGTAGGCAGTACTTCCGCTTTAGGGGAGAAAACTTTCATTGTTCTAACTGATAGGAATGACTTTATCCAAGATGTAGAGTTGGGGAAGAACTGGGCTGCTGAGACCAAGTGTTTGCAAAGGATGTTGTGGTCCACAAAATCAAATGCAGCCGAGAGGTCTAGGAGAAGAAGGACTAATTTCCCTTTGTCTTTCAAATCTCCCATTTGGACTTTTAAGTCGAGGAGTGCGGTTTCCGTACCGTGTTTTGGGGAAATCCTGACTGGCGCAGGCCTAGAATGTTGTTAGCTTCAAGGTATTTCTGTATTTGGTGGTAGTCAACTCTGTCAAGGATTTTAAGTAAAAATTATACTGTCGTTATTGGGCTGTAGTTTGTGGGAGAGTTTGGGTCTACAGTGTTTTTTTAGTAATGGTAATACCCAGGCATTCTTCAGGTCATTTGGGATGCCGTTGTTCTTGAAAGAGGCATTGATAAGATTGGTGATGAATGGGGTAAGTTGTGGTGCGCAGTCTTTAATGACAGTTGGGGGGCAGGGGTCCCCTTCTCACCTCGATGGTGTTAGGCCTGATCTAATTTGGAGGACTGCTTCATTGGTGACTTGTGTGAATTTAAATTGGGGTATTTCCTAGTTGTTAGGGGCAACTATCCCCTTACTAGGAGGATTGGAGAGTTGAGGTAGACTTTTCCTTTTTTCTTCGATCTTAGACTGGAGTTGACTGATTTTGTTTTGAAGAGCATTCTGGGTGTTCAGACATTGGTTTGCATCCTTGTTGCAATTTGCCACTTGGGTGGATCAGGGTTTCTAGTTCCCTCAGAATTGAGAACAATTCCTTAGTGTTAGAGTTGGCCGTGGAAATGCTGTCATTGTACTGTGCACTTTTGTTTAGGAGCACATGTTGTTTGTATTCCTGTGGAACACTGTCAAAGTTGTTTCTGTTAAGTATAGTTGGTGATTTCTTAAAAATGGATTCAGCCTCCCTTTTAGACTTTCTTAGAGCTTTTAGGGCAGGGGTGAACCAACCATGTACGTGGGTCAGTTGTTTAGCTTTGTGTAGGGCTAGTGGAGCTAGTTTATTAATGGCTGAAAGTATGGTGTCTTTGTATTCGGATGTCATTTTAATTGGATCAGGGTTATCCGAGCAATAAGCTGGCATGATGGGTTGCAGTAGCGGGAGTACATTGTTCGCAGTGATATTCCGTTTGTTCCTGGAGGGAGCGGCTGGGGCCAGTGTTGGGAGCTTGGTTAGGCTTATCATGGTATGAATCTTAAATGTAATAAAATGGTGATCTGACCATGGACAAGGGGAATTTGATAGGACAGTTGCATTGCTGTTAATATCGGCAAGCCAGTCGAGGGTACGACCTTTCACATGAGTGGGATTTAAGATTCTATGCGAGAAGCCGAGTGCCGAGACAGTGTTAGCCATGGATAGCGTGTTCTTGTCATATGGGTCATTAAGGCCAAGGTTGAAATCACCTAGGAAGATAGTTTGTGATTTCGGTTTTGCATTGGAGGAGAGGATCTGAGTAAGCTCATTCTCGAAGTCAAGGACAGGTCCTGGTGGTCTGTAGATGAGGTGAATATTTAGGGTGGCAGTAGTGGATACCGTCATTTTTACTGAGAGGAGTTGACCTACAGTGGGAGGGGTGACAGGAGTCTCTCTCATGTTCATGGATGTTTTAGCAATAATGGCTACCCCTCCACCTTTGGAGGTGGGTCTGTCTATTCGACAGATCAAGTAGCTATCTGGGACTGTGAGAGATAGTGCAGGGCCAGCTGCAGCGTGGAGCCAGGATTTCATTGTGGCAAGGAAGTCAAGTTTGTATGATGTGATGATGTCTGCGATGTCTAGGGCATGGGCTGGTAGGGATCTAGCGTTGATCAGGGCTCCTAGGAAATTGTGGTTGGGTGTGCTGCGGTTGGTGTGCTGGGTGACAGGGCAGTATGTGTTGGTGTGGGTAGTTCTAAGCATTAGTAAATGATTCCTTCTTAGAATGGTGGGGAGATTAGAATCGGAAGGGACCCTGGTGCGCTTTGTTCTGGTTGTGTTATGCTCACCTGGCTCCCACAGGGGTGTCGATCCGACCTGGACAGCTGCGGTCTCCACCAATGTGACGTGTAGTGCCGAGATGACAGACTGGACTGGCCCACCCAGCTTGGTTTGCTTGGCCCGCGGGGGGTATTCTTCTGTAAATGGAGAACGGGAATTAACCACCCGTGGAGTTTAGAGTTAACCCCCTGCTGTTCTCCCCACTGATCGCCTCTAATGTCCCTTCTTAAAGTCTCACCTGATGGTTTGGAAGGATGAGCTCTCCATCCTGCATTGAGTGCAGGGGCACGTAGATAACCAGTTGCTTCACTGGTTAGAAGAAATTGGTGAGTTTCAGAACATTGTAGTTCCTTAAGAGTTCAAATGTCTGACTTTCACTCTTGTCCGATTCCTTGCAGTTTGCAGCTTGACCCCAGCGAAGAGTGGTAGCTGACGAAGTTCAGGTAAGGATTTGTCTTATCCAACACAGTTCAATAAAATAAGGCCAGAATGTAACCTGTTGCTTTCTCCCTTATTCAGGTGCGGAGAGAAAATATGAAGGTGGGGGAATAATGCCTCCGGCGGTAAAATTAGGTAAGTCTATTGTAGTGAGAAGGATTCCCCCTGTTTGCCCCTTTGTCTCACCTTGCTGTCCTTTCGTTCCCCTTAGGGGCCGGGGTACGGCGAGGATACCATGGAGACTGTGCCAACCCGTGAAGAGGAAAAGTACCCCCGGCGGTAAATCAGGTAAGTCTATGGGGGTAGTTGCAATTGCCTCTGTTTATTCCCTTGGCTCACCTTTGCTGTTCTTGTGTTCCCCTTAGGTGCCAGAGTGCGGAGGGAACATGCAGAAGGATGCGGTGGATCGTGATAATGCTGTGAAGGCCGGTGAGTTCAGCACGGCGCTGCAGCAGGCGAGGCGGCGCTTGTGAAATACTTCTTTCTTCCAGCTCGAAGGCGCGGTGGATCCGGAATACAGGTAAGGATCGAAGGTATTGCTCTTGTTCTAACCTTTTCTCCTTCTGTTTCCCCCTTTTTCTAGGAACTGCAGATTCAAGGCGGGTGTGGTAGAGGACTGGATGCAGGCTTGCAGACACGGTGAGTGTTACGCTGCTGGATGCAGAATAACGCGAAGTATGTGCTGCTCTTCGGGCGTGGTTTAAATAGCCTCCAAAGTAGTCCCAGGTAAGTATTCCTCCCCAGCCCCACCCTAGTAAAAAAATAGTCCCAAGGTAAAATAGTCCCTTCCAAGCCTCATTTGGCTTGGAACTCTTGCAGCATGGTCTGCATCAAGT
The DNA here is from genome assembly GCF_040938575.1 of Ambystoma mexicanum. Taxonomy (NCBI): domain Eukaryota; kingdom Metazoa; phylum Chordata; class Amphibia; order Caudata; family Ambystomatidae; genus Ambystoma; species Ambystoma mexicanum. The sequence goes on from NC_090921.1 coordinate 1,234,383,218, forward strand.
AAGTTTGCAGCATGGTCTGCATCCGGTAAATTCTACTCTATGAGCCTGGCGCCTATGGCGCCAGGACTGACTCTCCATATGAACCTGGCACAATAGGTGCCAGGACCGCACCCAAACAGCCCCTAGCAGGGGTTTTTGGTCTTGCTCAAAATAACTTGATGCCTGCTTCTGGGGTTGCTGGACCTGGTCTGGGTCCCTGGGGGTAGGCATCATGACAGGTTGCTAGCTTGTCATTTCTCTGAGCCAATGGGCAGAACAGAGATGTGTGATTGGGCAATCTGTGGCTAGACAATGTCAGAGCATAGTTTTCCTGAGTAGGGTGTTTGAGTGTGGAGGTGGACATGTTGGTCGGGTTGTTAAAGGACTAAAGGATGAAGTGTGATGGAAAGGATTACTTAGCTAGCGAAGGCTAGGAGGCACATGGAAGCTATGGGATAGCCAGGTGTAGCGGATATATCAGGCCTGGGTGGTAGTGAGTGGCTAAATGATATCCAAGCAAGGTTCTATGTAACTTTTTCCGTCATTTAGTATGAGTGTGCAGTAATACCGGTGGGGTGCACTTGGATGTCACAGGATGGTGGTAGGACACAGTTCACATACTCTACAGAATTAGCTTAGTAGGCATAAAGTGTTAACAAGTGGTGGCTACAATAACATACATCTATCAGGGTTAGTGCATCGGGCTGATGGTAGACGCACTGATGACAACAAGGAATGGCAGTAATACGGTTCACAAAATCTGCAGAATTATGCGTATGGGGATGCTAGGCATACAGTGTTAACAAGTAGTGGGTACAATAGCATACATTTATCAGTGTTAGTGCGTCGAGCTGATGGTAGCAGCGGCCGCCTTGTATGTTAGAGCATTTAGGCACTTAGCCTGTATTAGGCATTTCAGATGGTCCTAACTCACAAATACTGTGGCTAGGATCTGATTCATAGTTCACTAAACAGGATGAGATGTGAGAACAAGTGAGTGATTGGTAGTCAATAGAGGTGGTAACGTTGGTGGATGGCTGGGTTAAGTGGGCCTGTGGCAGTGCTTTCTAGGGAGATAGTCAGCTTTGCAAGACAGTGTCAGGAGGGCGCGGCTGTAATGCTCTGGCTTATGGCGGCAGTCCTGAAGCCAATGTTGAAGTGGAGACTCGGCTCGGGTCATTGGTGGGGCTAGTCGTGGGTCGCTGTTGGTTTTACAGCAGGTTGAAACACATAGGGCATGGGACGGTGGTGGCGGCGGGCGTGGCCTGGCAGAACGGACAGGCACAGACAGGTTTTGGCCTTTCGCAGAGGGCCTTCTGGTGATGGGCCAGATTCCGCCTGCCGGTAGTGCTGATTGGACAAAGAGCAGTGCCGTGGCCAATCAGGAGTGTCGAAGTAAAGCTTGTGTGCTGCTTAGCAATGCTTCCGAAGCAAGGTGGCCATTTTGGAGTAACCACATCAACATTGTAACAGAGGTCTAAAGAGTGCACTACATTACATGTGTGCTCAATTCAAAACATAAAAACTAAAACTGGGCGGATCACCCCACAATTTTCACCTATCACTGGATAGAGACTAATTTAATATGGCGACCTGATTTACTAGGCTATTGAAGTGGTGTACAGGTGGCACCACTAATATTCTTGACTTGTCGTCGTCAACACATCTGTGTTTCGGGATAAGGCAATTGGCAAGTGCTCTAGTTTGAGCTGCCTTCACCAGTACAAAAAGGTTGAATCCCTCTAGTGAGTGTTCCTGTGTTCATATTCTGTGCTCATGCATATTCTTTAAATTGCATGCACGACTGGTTTGGCAGCAAGATGTCTGTGACTGTCTGTAATTTGGTTCTGCATTAGCTCCTCTTCCTCTGTTGAGGGCTCTTACAATCTGTTTTAGTGACTGCCACACAATATATTTTATACTATATATAGCTAGCGTCTGACCCAGTCCCACAATCCTTAATTGTGAGACTTGGGCATCTCTGTTCACTCTGCTTTCGTGTCAAAGGATCCATCTCCACTGGGTGTCATACACTAATACACCATACACTATATACAATAGAACCTAAACTCATGTGACAGGCATTCATTTGCCTGATGATCACATAGAAAGCACTTATCTACCACTATACAATCATATACCATACACTCATACACCATAAACTCATATTCCATACACTCCTCTGCCATGCACACATTTGACATACCCATGCACAATAAATTCACACACTCTATGCAATTTAGTCATACACTACACTCTCATAAGTTAAACACACATACATATTACATTAATTTGCAAACCATTAATGTAACGTACATATCGGGAATACTAATGCACTTATGCACCATACACTCTTATGCCACACATTCTTACACCACATGCACTTATATCTTATCACAGAAACAATTTGAACGGTGTGCTTCATTGTTGACCCTGGCAACAATTCCTTAGTGTTAGAGTTGGCCCTGGAAATGCTGTCATTGTACAGTGCACTTTTGGTTAGGAGCACATGTTTTTTTGTATTCCTGTACAACACTGTCAAAGTTGTTTCTGTTAAGTATAGTTGGTGGTTTCTTCCAAATTGATTCAGCCTCCCTTTTAGACTTTCTTAGACCTTTTAGGGCAGGGGTGAACCAACCATTTACGTGGGTTGGTTGTTTAGCTTTTCTTATGGCTAGTGGAGCTAGTTTATTAATGGCTGAAAGTATGGTGTCTTTGTATTCGGATGTCATATTAATTGGATTAGGGTTGTCCGAGCAATGAGCTGGCATGATGGGTTGCAGTAGCGGAAGTGCATTGTTGGCAGTGATATTCTGTTTGTTCCTGGAGGGAGCGGCTGGAGCCAGTGTTGGGAGCTTGGTTAGGCTGGTCATGGTATCAATCTTAAATGTAATAAGATGGTGATCTGACCGTGGACAAGGGGAATTTGATAGGACGATTGCATTGCTGTTGATATCGGCAAGCCAGTCGAGGGTACGACCTTTCACATGAGTGGGATTTAAGATTCTATGCGAGAAGCCGATTGCCGAGACAGTGTTGACCACGGATAGCATGTTCTTGTCGTATGGGTCATTAAGGCCAAGCTTGAAATCAGCTAAGAAGATAGTTTGTGATTTGGGTTTTGCATTGGAGGAGAGGATCTGAGTAAGCTCATTCTCAAAGTCAAGGACAGGTACTGGTGGTCTGTAGAGGAGGTGAATATTTAGGGTGGCAGTAGTGGATAACGTCATTTTTACTCAGAGGAGTTCACCTACAGTGGGAGGGGTGACAGGTGTCTCTCTCATGTTCAGGGATGTTTTAGCAATAATGGCTACCCCTCCACCTTTGGAGGTGGGTCTGTCTATTCGACAGATCAAGTAGCTATCTGGGACTGCGAGAGATAGTGCAGGGCCAGCTTCAGCGTGGAGCCAGGATTCCGTTACAGCAAGGAAGTCAAGTTTGTGTGATGTGATGATGTCTGCAATGTCTAGGGCATGGGCTGGTAGGGATCTAGCGTTGATCAGGGCTCCTAGGAAATTGTTGGGTGTGCTGCGGTTGGTGTGGTGAGTGATAGGGCGGTATGTGTTGGTGTGGGTAGTTCTAAGCGTTAGTAAATAATTCCTTCTTAGAATGGTGGGGGGATTAGAATGGGAAGCGACCCTGGTGCACTTTTATCTGGTTGCTAGCTTGTCATTTCTCTGAGCCAATGGGCGGAGCAGAGATGTGTATTTGGGCAATCTGTGGCTAGGCACTGTCAGAGCATAGCTTACCTGAGTAAGGTGTTCGAGTGTGGAGGTGGACCTATTGGTCTGTTAAAGGACTAAAGGATGAAGTGTGATGGAAAGGATTACTTAGCTAGCTAAGGCTAGGAGGCACGTGGAAGCTATTGGATAGCCAGGTGTAGCGGATATATCAGGCCTTGGTGGTAGTGAGTGGCTATATGATATCCAAGCAAGGTTCTATGTAACTTTTTCAGTCATTTAGTATGATTGTGCAGTAATACCGGTGGGGTGCTCTTGGATGTCACGGGATGGTGGTAGGACACACTTCACATACTCTGCAGAATTAGCATGGTAGGCATACAGTGTTAACAAGCAGTGGGTACAATAGCATACATTTATCCGGGTTAGTGCATCAGGCTGATGGTAGGCGCACTGATGACAATAAGGAATGGCAGAAATACAGTTCTCAGCAGAATTATGTGTATGGGGATACTAGGCATACAGTATTAACAAGTGGTGGGTACAATAGCATACATTTATCAGGGTTAGTGCGTCGGGCTGATGGTAGACGCACTGATGACAAAAAGGAATGGCAGTAACACGGTTCACAAACTGAGTGATTGGTTGTCAATAGAGACAGTAACGTTGGTGGATGGCTGGGTTAAGGGGGCCTGCGGCAGTGCTTTCTAGGGAGATAGTCAGCTTTGCAAGGCAGTGTCAGAAGCTTACTGCGGGAGTCCTGAAGCCAATGTTGAAGTGGAGACTCGGCTCGGGTCATTGGTGGGCTAGCCATGGGTTGCTGTCGGTTTCACAGCTGGTTGAAACAGGTAGGGTATGGGACGGTGGTGGCGGTGGGCGAGGCCTGGCAGCACGGACAGGCGCAGACAGGTTCTGGCCTTTTGCTGAGGGCCTTCTGGTGATGGGCCAGATTCCACCTGCCGGTAGCGCTGATTGGACAAAGAGCAGTGCCGTGGGCAATCAGGAGTGTCAAAGTAAAGCTTGTGTGCTGCTTAGCAACGCTTCTGAAGCAAGGCGGCTATTTTGGAGTAACCACATCAACATTGTAACATAGGTCTAAAGAGTGCACTACATTACATGTGTGCTCAATTGAAAACGTAAAAACTAAAACTGGGCGGATGAAGCCACAATTTTTCAACTATCACTGGATAGAGACTAATATTATCTGGCGGCCTGATTTACTAGACTATTAAATTGGTGTACATGTGGCACCACTAATATTCTTGACTTGTCGTTGTCAACACATCTGTGCTTCGGGATGAGGCAATTGGCAAGTGCTCTAGTTTGAGCAGCATTCATCAGTACAAAAAGGTTGAATCCCTCTAGTGAGTGTTCCTGTGTTCATATTCTGTGCTCATGCATATTCTTTAAATTGCATGCACAAATGGTTTGGAAGCAAGATGTCTGTGACTGTCTGTAATTTGGTTCTGCAGTAGCTCCTCTTCCTTTGTTGAGGGCTCTTGCAATCTGTTTTAGTGCCTCCCACACAATATATTGTATACTATATATAGCTAGCGTATGACCCAGTCCCACAATCCTTAATTGTGAGATTTGGGCGTCTCTGTCCGCTCTGCTTTCGTGTCAAAGGATCCATTTCCTCTGGGTACCATACACTATATACAATAGACCCTAAACTCATATGACAGACATTCATATACTAGATGATCACATAGAAAGCACTTATCTACCCCTATATAATCATATGCCATACACTCATACACCATAGACTCATATTCCATACACTCCTCTGCCATGCACACTTGTGACATATACCCATACACAATAAATTCACACACTCTATGCAATTTAGTCATACACTGCTCTCTCATAAGTAAAACACACATACATATTACACTAATATGCAAACCATTCATGTAACATACATATCAGGAACACTAATGCGCTCATGCACCATACACTCTTATGCCACACATACTTACACCACATGCACTTATGCCACACAAGATAACACTTCCCACTCTCACACCATATGATCTTACAGCACACACTGTTGCGGCACACACTCTTACAGTGTACACTGTTACAGCACATGAGTTTATGCCACATGCTCTCATGTAATACACAATGAAGCCACACACACTAATGAAACATACTCTTACACTATCTGTTCTTTTGTCACACACATTTACTCCATTTGCTGTTTGTGAGGAATTGCCATGTGTCAAGGGTGCAAAGCCCTGCCTTTTAAAATGTGTATTAACAAATAGATTGATGAGAGTAAGTCTGTCTCAAAACGGGCAATCTGCCTACCAGATTCCCCCTTTCCCATTGACTCATGCCAAAAGCATAGTGCACTCATGCCCTACCGCATCAGTAGCCTGATCCACGGCACCTGCTCTCTACTCATGGCTGAGTGGGTTTGAATGTCACATGGTGACCTCTTGACAGCCGCAGAGGCAGCAAGTCCCTGCAGCGCAGAGGCAGCATTTGAGACATGCCGCACTGTGCCCAAAAACTATAAGGATCATGAGCCGTCCATGCTGGTGGCAGGGTAAACTCTAAATAAAAGCTGTGCCTACATTAAGGCATAGTGCATGGTGCTAGTTATGAGCACAACTGCCACATTCCAATTGCGGTACACCCCTTTTTGGTGCTGCCCTTTCAACCACAGGGCCCCTTTTGGTGCGGCCAGAGCACTGCTTAATTCGTGGGGGTGGTTGCCGGTGCCCATGTGCAATGCTTTGTTTGTTCTTCCACTTCGCTTTGATTATAAATCATTGGGATTTGTCATTCTGATCTCGATCTCTCTCGTGCTTGCAGGTTGCAGGCCATGGCTGGCTGGGCCTGGGAGGGGCCGGCAATAGCAATGAACAACAAACTGTTAAAAACAGCCAATGAAAACGACCATTTTGTTGTTACTATGCAGTTTTTGATACATTCTGTATAGTAACACAGAATGTGCAGTTTTCATTGGCTGTTCTTCTGAGCCAGTGAAATTACATGGTGACGTGTTGTTGTTGCCACAGGAGGCAGCACGGAGCCACCTTCATTTCACAAGTTACTGTGAAGTAAAGGTGTCGAGGCGTGGCGTCGTCAGTCCTGACTTGTGAGAGAGAGAGCCTACCCTGCTGCACTGCGTGGTGCGGCCTAGTTGCTTCCTGGGGCCCCTTATGCCTGCTTTTTCATTTGTGCAGGTGCCAGTGTGCGCACCTGGCCCCGCCCACCCTGAGGCCCGACAGGATACCAAGTCCCAGCTGGCAAATCAGGTAAGACACTTGTTGTTGCGAGCGGTGCAGTCTGAGCCTGTCACGGTCAAGTGATCAGGCAAGGAAGGCCCAGGTCGGGGTCCGGGTGGTAGCACAGTCCACTGGTGGTGTCCTGACTGCCCAGGAGTCAGGACCCCACCAAGGGCTTGTCCGCACCCGGGCTTCTGTCTATGTGACCTGTGTGAAGTGTGCTGCTGACTACAGTCTTTGCCAGGCCCAGGCCAATTTCTGTGACATGGGGCTGCCGCAGACTGAGTCGGATGACTCTGCCGCGGGCGGCCGGGCGGACCCGTAGATTGTGCCCAAAAGTATGTGTTTTACCTTTTTCTTTGAAAACCTGACCTGCCGTGGGGCCGGTGGCTGGGGCCCCGCCCCACGGAAGGTAGGTTTTAAAAGAAATAACTTATTTCAGGGTGGCTGTGGCCCATCACTTTGAAAGTGATGGGCCCCAGCCGCGCAAATATATGTTTTTTCTTTTAAAATCTTATCTTCCGGGGCCACTGCGCTGTGCACCTATTTTTGTCCTCATCGGGCTCAGCATGGCCATGGTGGTGGTGGCGGCCCCACGGAGGTAGCCTAAGTGATTGAGGCAAGGCAGGGCAAAGCACAGGACCGGGGCGGGGCACAGGCGGCAAAGTGGTCCAACTAGTGTCTGTCACAAAAGGAATTAATTGTTGTTTGCAACTTTGGCCACTTTTTCATTGGTGCCGAGCCCGACTCGAGACAATTGTATGCCCCAGTCCAATCTAGGATAGCATTCATCTAAGCGAAACATGAACTGTGAATTTTTGCCTGGGTGTTTCCGTTCTTTTTAATGTCATCGGCCTCATTAGTTCACAAACGAGCTTCAGAGAGGGGACCCGGAACGGTGCACGTATTGGGCTGAACCCAAACCGGCTTCACTTCGCGAGAAAAGCCCATGCAAAGACGAACTGCTGAAATGCCATTTCAGGCTTAAAGATACACACATGGAAACCAGACGGGGATAAACATGCTGCACGTTCCCACTAATCTGTCCTCATAAATAAAAGCACTCGTTGAGTATTCGTGTATAATTCTCAACTGTCTTTTGCTGTCATTTTTTTACATAATTCCAGCGCATGTTTTCTATCCTGATGTGTGGTTTAAACACCAGATGTGGCCCCTTAACCTGGGTACAATACGCTCCGAGCATGTGCTCCGAATGAAAGCACATGCAATCCTCAGATAGGAATCCTCAGATACGGAGGTGGGTGTCTGTTACACCCCGCAGTTTAGTGAAGTATGTCAAGAACATGTCAGTGGGAAGGAGATATCCGAATATGCATTCTCCTCTGGCTCCTGAATATTGGGTGACAAAACATATTTAGTTTTTTAATATGTGTTAAGGTGGAAAGAGGCCATAAAGCAGAAGTAGCACAGGTCGTTGATTTCACAACTATGTCTTGCAGAAATGACTTTTTCCAAGTTATACAACACCATGCTCATGCTTGAAGGAAGGGTGAAGGGGGATGCATTTATGAGATGCGATGACTGAAAAGGGCTTGAGAGTAAATTGATTACACAAAACACCTGGATGAGGTGACTGAAGAACGGGCTGAGGGGAAGGTGCTCTTCCTGGAGGTAACCGATTTACAATACTTGGTGTACTTTAACAGACTGTCAGATGGTGCAGAAGGGGTAGAGATAAATACAGTGCAACAATGACTGAAACAGAATGCTTTTTTATTTATTTGCATTTTTAAAGCGCTCACACAGCCCGGGGGCATCGAAGCGCAGTTACAGGAGGAGCATGTCTTAGTTGCGTATTTATTACTAGCCTGTGCCAGCAGTTGCTGCAGCGCCAAACATGTGACATGGAGCAGCACCAGTGTGATGGGCTGGTGGGGGGGCCGATCTAGGTAAGTCTAGCACTGAACTGGCGCGGCCGGCGCGTCTGCGCTGAGGGTGGCGTTGCTCCCGGCATTATGGGGCCAATATTTTTTGGGGACTGGCACTTATTTTTTTACAAATTAAGCACTGGGCCAGAGTAGTGCAAAAGCCAATTCGGCACTGGTTATTTCACGCAAACATCATTTAGACACGGCTGACATGCCAAATGAAAGTTCCCAATCCTGTATGGATTATCTCTTGCAAATGTCCCACGTTCACAGGTAGTGTGCTGTTAAAGTGTGATATTTTCAGGAAATAATTTGATGCCGAAATGTAGGCTCGTCATCAACCCCTTAAGAGTCTTAGTGATTTCATACAAAGTGTTCTGTTAATTTGTGCATTTTCCAGTGGACTCAGTGAGCAAATTTAACAATATGGTGAAATCAATGTTTACACTTCACAGTGAGAACAATTTATGAATCTCAATCCATCTTTTCTGCGGCTTTGTTTTCCTCGGTCACATCAAACAGAATATGCAGCCATTGAGTAACCCTCCTGAACGGTTACATGCACAACCTCTGGTCAGCTGCACTTAGGAACAGAATTAAAAATAATGGCCTCCCATATCAATTAATAATATGCAGGTTAATTACATGACATTGCGCCAAAATATACTGGTGCACAAAGTTCCATACGTCCTACTGACTGTGGACAACAGGACGTGCTAAAATGGGACCTGTGACCAAACAGCCACATCAGAACGTCTTCTGCAGAATCGGTTGCACCTAAGCATCTTGATCCATTCCAGTCGACATCAGACATGTGTCAGCTACTGTGAACCAGCTGCACCATGGAAGTTAATGTGTATTCTGGTCAGCCGGGTGTAGCCTGCCAAATGGCAGGGTGTGAACCTGCAAAGCCAGGTCGTCCTCTTTGATCTCTTTGTGAGGGCAGGTTACACACTCCTTCCGAGACAGCCGCAGAGCAGGCAGCAATTCTGGGCCCGGGCATCAAGAGAGCAAACCCATTAAAATTGAAAAGCCTCACACCACGGTGCTGCATCTCTAAAGGTCTTTGTTCTGAGTAAGAAGGGAAGGGGATGGATTATGATAGGCAGGAGGACTCTGGTCAACAGGAGAAGGTTTTTACCATTTTGATTCTCACTGTTGCTCTCGCTCTTTCCTGTCCACCCAATTCCTTTGGAGCAAAGCGCTTTGGCTGTGACATCAACAGGGAAAAGTCCACTCCATCCCGGAGCAGGGATTGGACCACTAAGGTTTAAAAGAAGGGATCTTCCACCTCTTTGGCAGATTCACTCAGTTCCTCTGGGTTCCTTTAAGTCAGCAATTGTGTTCTTAACATCTCACTGGACAGTAACCATATATAGTCATTTGGACAAACTCAGAATTTGGATGTGAGGATTAACTGTGCCATCTCTAACCATATTGTGATATGGGAGCCATCCCGCTTCTTGTTTACAGAGATTATGTTTCATCTCCCATATGAGGGGAGTCTCATAGAAGTTTGGAAAAGAAGGGGATGGGTTTCATATATGTATTATTGGGCAGCAATAGCCATCCTATAGTTAAATTGAAACCTACCATCCATAGGAAAAGTGAAGATTCTATGGTTAATAACTTTTGAGCTGTAGAACAGATCAGCACAGCATTTGACATTCCCATATTATGGCCCAGGCCTCCCAGGAATGGACGGTTTGTGCAAATCTGTGTTACAGTTCAAAATATATAAAGGGTCAAAAAAGTGTGTGTTTTTCACTTTTCCATTCCCAAAGGGAAAATATCATTTTTTTTTTCCCGCACATGCACAGCCCAAAGCGCTGGACGGATTTGCGTCATATAAGGTACAAGTTGAGCATGAAGCACTTGAAGGAAATCCTTTCTTGTTTTGGTGCAAATCACTCCAGTGGTTATTTTCAAATGTGTCACAGAGCGGAATACTCCTGGAGCCAAAACATTTTTTATTTCCCATGATGCAGTGCTGTTGCCAATCTCTTTCAGTTTTGATAGGCGGCCACTATGCAATACGGGAATCAAGTTTCGAATCGGCATTGAAAAGTGCCCTGAAATGATATAAAATGTTAATTAGGGAGTGAAGGCAGTGAGCATGTGGGCAGGTTGAGGAGTGATGATTGGTAAAGGTTTGGGGCTGGGGACAGTGTAGTTTGTTTTATTTTTTTTCAAGCTGTGATGAATCCGGCCACTACTTCCCTTCTCCCCAGAGTGGAGCCACCCCATTTGAGCCTAGGGCGGTAAGCCCCCTATACGCCACCCTCCCTGGGGGTCAAGGCAAGTGGGACCTCAATGGAAGTGACACTCCTCTTAGGGACAAGGGCTCTCATTCCAGAATAGAAATCCCTGTCCAACCCCCCTTGTCTGCACATATGAATAAGGAAAAGACTTGTAAACCTCCTGCAACCACTGTATTTTACAAAGATCCTTCTTTACCCCTCTTGGCTGCAGATAATGCTGAACACAACCTGAAAGCCAGGGTCAACAATGGAGGACACTGTTCAAATTGTTTCTGCGTTGTGTGTAAGAAGAGGATAGATTGTAAAGCAAAGAAAGACTCCTACGGAGGCAGTGGGACTGCTACACAGAGGCAAGCTTCTGCAGTATTAATATCCTTGAGGGTCAGAGGCATGCTGGCCACGGAGCCAGCGGAAGTAAGGCGGGCGAGCGAAACGCTAACTGAATGCATATGGGTTGGTGGTCTTTCTGACCCAGAAGCCCAGGTCGGAACGAGAGCGCAGATGGAAAGACAGCCATCTTGTCTGGTGGTGTGACCAAGCAGGACTTGAGGTGCCCCGGGATGCCGGTAACAGATGCCGAGACCAGAACATTTGAGGGATCCCAGAGCTCTGTGCATGTTGGACTGTAGCTACAGGTGATACATAGCCACAGAGACAATCAACAAGGTTTCGGGAGCATCAGAAACCCGACGGAAGACATACCGCTACAAGATACGAACATTGCAAACAATATTCGGGCCACACACTCAGGCTATGAGAGCCTGAGAAACCACTGTGTATAATTTCTCTATAAAAGGAGGAATGAGAGTAATATGAACTTTGTGAAAACACTACTGGCAAAGTGTAGAAACCCAAGGGTGTCAATAACATATAAAAGGGTGTGTGAGAACAATAGGAACTTTGTGAAAAACCATTGGGGAAACACTGAGAAACCAGAGGGTGTAAACGCCCTATTAAAGGAGGAACACAGAGTAACAAGAATAATAATCGCTCGGAAAAGCTACCTAGCTTATGGGAATCTGAGAATTCCTAGAGTGGAAAATCCTATACACCGCAAAATTGAAAGGAATACAAACACTCTAAATCGAACATTGGGGATGATGGCTGGAAACATTATTAAGGTTACGGGAGCCCAAGAAACCTGAGAGTAAAACATAACTAGAAAAAGGGGGACTGAGAAAAGTACTAACACTGTGAATAACAGCTGGAAAAAGCTATTGTGGTTATGGGAACCTGAAAACCAGAGTATGCAACAAACACATGAAAGGGGGAAATGAAGGAGATATGAATAATTGAATTAATGCTAATAAAGCCAGAAAGATTGCAACACTTTGAATGACCACAGCGGACCACCACTCTATTCAAAATAACTTGTATGAAAGTAAAGAAGCTGTCTAAGAACTACAGGACTTTGGGGGTCCCAGCACCTCAAAGAAGGAAAGGACAGACACGTTTTGTGTGTGAGTGTGTTCTAAAACAATCCTGGAGGAATGGAATTGTTTGCATAAAGAAACAGTTTGCTTTAAAAACAAAGTAGACAGGGCAAAACTTAATTTGGTATCAAGGCTGGGAAGAATATCGTGCTTAGGAAAAGGAATTTTGGAAGACTGATTACAAGTCAAGTATGAACTGGACCAGGAAAAAGCCTTTTTGAGGCTAGTGTACAAAGCCTCCCCTTTTCCTACTTTTAGTTAGGTGTTTTCTATAGTGGTAGGGTCAGTTAGCTGGATAGGATTCAGACGAAAGAGTTTAAATTTGGACTTCAACATCCACCCTTAATTTTTGTTTTGTTATGTATGGAACTTTCCTCATGGAAATAGGGCAAGTTAGGTATTTGATTCCTTTTTTCGTGTTAAATAAAACCCTTAAAACTTGACTCACAATCATCCTAGTCCCTCTTCTGGTTCACCATAAATGGTATTAGAGGTGGGATATAATTGACCCGACAAAGAGTCAGACCTTCTCCCATAGCGCATGGCCAGTCCAATTGACCATCTCTCACTGATAGGCCATTGGGGAATCACACCCTCATTATGGGTGAAACCCAAACATAAGTAAATAGAGAAAAACAGGGTAAACAGCCCACTCAACCCATCTTCCCACTGACTCCAAAGAGAAAGAAATCCTTGAGTACCCTCCATGAAAAAATATTTACACAAAGAAATCGCCCATCCTGAAGTTGAGATGGCATCACTTGAGACCCTCGTAGAGAGGCTGATTGACAATCAGGCCCGGTCCGAGCAACATCATCAGGAGAGTCTTGACCACTTAGGCATCAGACAAATCTACCAGGTTCTTCCACATGGGGTCTTACAACAGTACCATGAAGGAGAGGACCTCAGAGCTTGCCTTACCAACTTTGTAAGACTAGCGGCACAATTCCAGTGGGACAAACCTCTAAATATGCTGTTTGACCCCTCTACTGGGGGTGGAACTGCCCCATTCACAGAGATAAAACAGGCCCTATTAGAATGAGTGACGCAGACAATAGCCTTCCTTAGGCTAACATTTCAGAAAAACCCAGTTGTTGCCTAATGAAAGCCCCATGTAGTTACCCTTGTGTAAAAGTATATTTTGCTAGACTACAGCCTGATAGTAAATGATTGGCCTAAGCACATTCGCATTGCACTATAAATTGCATTGAATGAAACTGAAACAGGCTGACTACGCCCCCAATTTGAGTTATCCGCCATTTTGATTGCCTCTTGCTTTCTGTCCCATGTTTAGAATTGTGTTTTTGACTCCAGCAGAGCAAAATGAACTTTGTACTGTTTCCATGATTTCAATGTACAAAAGAATGTTGAAGCTGCTAAAGTGGATTGTTTGTCCTACACTGAGAAACCTTGGAGTTAAACAAAAACCATACTAATCCGTAATTTAGATACCATTTGTACCAACAGTGCCTTCCTCCTTTCAAACAGCCAAGTAGAATGTTCAATAGCTGAACAAGTGCTTCTTGAAGAAATCTTTGTTTTCACTCCTTAAAACTAAGCTGACTTTAAACTCAAGAACAAATGATAGACAAATATAAGCGAGCAAAATAAGGACTGTTACCTTTGTGTCTTATATTTGGAAAACATGTGAAATGTTTAAAGGAAATCAACAAACTAGTCAAAGATGTTTAAGCATGACTTAGTTATGTGGATAGGCCATATGGGTGAAACCCAAACATAAGTAAATAGAGAAAATGTATTACTTGAAGAAGGGATGGATGATGTGTCTGTGATTGTGTAAAATCTGTATAAATACTTGTGTTTTTGAAATGTCCAACACTCTCTCATCTCACAGTGTCTACTTGCACACATTGCGGGGTGTTGAGAGCCAGACCACTGCCTGTTAATAAATGTACATTATACCTTTGGACTCATGACTGGCGTATTTCTATTATGTGGTATTAAGCCTCGCTATTCTTTAATCTTTCACTGGAGAATACTATACATCCTGGGGCAGTGGTTAGGGAAGAAAAATGTACCTGAGGTATTGGGAGCCATTTCCTTCGAACAATGTATCCAAGCTTTACTTACTTACCTCCAAAAACCTTACTTCAACAACCTCAACCCTCCCTAGCGACGACTATAAAAATAGCCCAAGCCCGCTGAGAGCCATTCAGATACTTTAGAGCAACAGGAAACTAGTTGAACACAGAGGAGGCTTTAAACCACCTAATAAAGTCCTGGTCTGGATGGGCTGTGAAAACGTGAGAAACCCTTCCCTGGCAGACCCTAGCTGAAGGATAAAACTATTCAAAGACCTCCATCTCTCCCGTCAAAGCCAAAGCTACCCAGGAGACGAGATAGGGCATGCAAAACCTTGTGTCTGTATGTTGTCCACATCCTGTGGAGAAAAAGGACAGGCACAATGTCCCAAAAATCCTTAAATATAATATATAACCTTAAAAGTAACATAGTCGCAAAGGAAGAAAGGAAAGAAGAATATCACTAATAGATTTGTTGAGATCTGTCAAGAATTAAGTGATGTTATATAATATATAATTTCTTTGGGTGAAGATATTTTTTTGCAAAATATATGAATCCTAATTATTGATTTTTCATTACAATTTGTTCAAGCATTGGACATTTAGATTATATACACTCAGGAACTGGAATAGTGAGTGTAAGGATTACATTTCAAATTGTAAAACGTTATTAAAGTCACTTGGTATGAAGTGAAATATTTATGTATGTTTGTTTAATTTATTGAGT
This sequence comes from Ambystoma mexicanum, assembly GCF_040938575.1. Lineage (NCBI taxonomy): Eukaryota > Metazoa > Chordata > Amphibia > Caudata > Ambystomatidae > Ambystoma > Ambystoma mexicanum. The sequence continues at coordinate 1,234,398,465 of NC_090921.1, forward strand.
AAGATAATCATTAGATTATGCTTTACCTGAAGGTGTGCATGTGGAACTCCCTTCAGTGTGTAGGGGTATGTTTGCAAGATTCTTTACCGTGCCCCTGTCTGACTGACAGGTAATAACCAGGTGCACCTGAAGAATCATAAGATAGTGTTTGAGAGAATTAATTTGACTAAATTGATAAGAAACTAATTCAATGCACCCATTCTTTGTTAAAGTTCTTAGTGCCTGATTTACAAGGCATTTCATAATGTGGATCAGGCCCTCGGTTTGGTAATATTAATAGGGATATCACCATATATTTAGTTGTGTCATTTTCTAGAAATTACACTTTAACGATTAATTGTGCAGAGACATTGGGCTTCTCTGAAGAAGAAGCAACACACAATTTGAATCCAACTAAAGTAACTGGAAAATATCTAGGAACTTCAAACAAACTTGAAGAAGTGATTAAACAGTTGGAGAGATTGGTTTGTAGGGAATTCAGTCTGAAATTACATGTGTCTACTTTAGTACAATATTTAGTACATACCAACCCTGAGATACCTCAGTGTTAGGTGTGCTCTGCAAATAACAAACTAAAATAAACTAATAGAGCTCAACAGATACAAAGAGGATTTATTGCAACCCACATTGTGTAAGGAGAATCCAAACTTCATAAAGAAATGGAGACAAATATTAAATAAGTGTTCAATCGACCTCATTAGCCTTACTGTAGAAGAATTATTTGCAAAAACTTGATGATGAAATTAAATTAATAAAAGATAACTTGTTCATCTTATTGACACAAGAACATCTGACATTGGCTTTGGAAGATATTCATTCCAAGTTAGATGAATAGCATAAAGAGTTGGAATCTTAAAAAATCAGACCATTTGGGTGAGATACAACTTACAATAAATTTGATATGCTTTACTCTTAGCAAGAGTACTATCAGTATAATATTGGCCCTAAGAATTGCTGAAAAGAATAAAGATCCTCTATAGATATTCCATCATCAGATGGCTCAACTAGAACTTGAAAAATGTAACATTCATTAGAAGGTTCATTAGTCCAGGAAAGGATGTCTAAAACTGAAAGGTGTCCTGTTGTTTCCATAAAGTGAATTACCTTGTGGTAATTTACTTGGTGGAAATTACTTCAAAAATACTTCAAAATGTATATGGGTTTGTGGGTTAATATGTAAAAGGGACCGGAAAGTGTTTGGGGAAGGGTTTGTAATGAAGGGGAAAGAGGTGCTTGGGGCATCCCCCAAAAAATGGCAAAGTACAATTTTGAAGAAATGTCCACCAAGTAAAATACCATGAAGCCATTTACTTAATGAAAATTACATAGAACAAACTGAAAGGTTAGAAGCGACTAGTGACTTTTTGGGAACAGGACAAAGGAACAGGAGAGGGTAAAAAGGAAAGATTCCCCAAGGAAGGGTTGGAACTTTCAATGGAAAACTTAGTAATACATATTAAAACAATCTTGTTTTCAGATCTGAACTCTTCAGAAAGGTTTAACATTCATACCACAATACTTGAGTAAATTGTTGAAAGAGAAGATATATTAAGTTAATTAGAAAATTTAAGCTAAAAATGTGTTTCACCACCATTTAATTGAATAATAACAAAGAGTGTAAATGCCATAATATTTTGAATTAAGACCAATAAGTACATTCACTCCCGCAATACAAATTGCTACATTGGAGTGGGTTCAGTAATCTATCTTGAATTAATATTGCAATATTCATTTTAAATGAAGGAAATACAATATTTTCTCCTATAATGAAAGGGAAGTGATAACATATGGAATAATGATGAGATCATTTTTAAACCTGCAGACAAGGGAGAAGTGTTAGTTAATATGAATGTAATTGACTAAATGAAAGAAATTGAACACGCAACTCAAGATGTGAACATGTAAATATTGTTCAATCCAACTAGCAAAGTGAAAGAAATAACTGATGAAATATTAAATCAAACGGGGCGGCCTATTGTAGTGGCTAGGAATAGCCTACTAGTATCTGAGACAAAGTAGTGCAACTTTTAATACAAACTAATGAAATATATATCTGAGACACTGCACATTTTCTGAAGAGTTAATGAAACTGATTCCAATCAAACAGAGGCTATTTTGTTCACCATGGACATGGTCAATCTGTATTCAAATATTCCACATGAGGAGGGGCTTGAAGCAATGGAAAGGTTAGTATTACAATCTAGGAGTTGTATGGAAGATATGAGTCTTTTATTGACCTTACTGATGGCTGTGCTTGTGAATAACTATTTTTTATGTGAAGATCCATTTTACATTCAGACGTCTGGGCTGTCAATGGGTTCAGCTGTGGTAGCAGTTTATGCCAATGCATTCATGTTGAATTTTGAAATAGAACATATTTTAATGAAAGGATGGTGGAACTGTCATCTAAAGTGACACACGAGGTTCATTGATGACAATTTTGGACCTTGGCATGGCACATTTAATCAATTGTTAGAGTTCTTTGAATATGTTAACCATTGGCATTCAATATTACAGTTTACTCTTCAACAAAACAAAATGAACATTTCATTTTTGGATGTAAAAGTGTATGGGACTGGGGATAAAGTGGAAACAACTGTCTAGTGTACATTAACAGACAGGAACAGCTTATTGTTGGCTAACAGTTTTCATCAAAAAAGAACACTTGTGAGTACACCATACAGCCAATTATACGGTACAGAAGAATTGTTTCAGAAGAAACAGACTATTTGCAGTAAGTATAGAGATTAAAGAGAGATTTCTAGCTTGTTGGTATGAAGAAACACAATTGGCAGCTCTGATGCAAGACGAAGAGCAGATTCCAAGCGACCCTTTCTTTGATTCAAAACTATAAAAAGACCCTCTTAATTTGTTTTTGTCACCAATTACTCAACAGAGAGTTAATGCATTAAGAAGAATATCCTGAAAAATTGGGACTGTCTTAAACTTGACATGATCACCACCTTTTGCTTATAGGAAGGGTAATTCCTTACCGAATTATTTAGAACATGCAGACATGTTTACATCAATATATGAGCCAAAGGCTAAGTAGGGGACACAAACATGTGGCAAATACCAACATTGCCATAATTTAATACAGGGAAATAAGTTAAATCACCCCATACCGGAAAATATATTGACTTGAAACATTCAATTACACTAAAATAGTGCCCCAGTCTATAATTTGCTAAATTTTGTTTCAGGAAACCTGGGCCCAACAGGGTGGATACAGGAAGGAGACCATTTCAAATGGACAATGTAATGTACACAATATATTAATTTTTTAAAGAAACATAGATTAAAGAAAAAATAAATCATAAAACATCAATACATGGCAGGTGATTGCAGTGCTTCATGTTGCCACCTGTACCAGAAAGACAAAAGAGAACTTAGACTGAATGTTATCCTTGTGAGGACAAACAAAACATTTAATAAACAAGGAATCAATCTGAGAGAAAATAGGAGAACCACACCACACAGCCTAACACATGTTTAACAATCACACTGCATTCACTCCAAATGTAATCAATGAACTAAGCAAAGAAAGGGGGAAACAGACAACAGAAATAACATCTATCCAATGTGAACAGTTATAACCCAATGTGGGTCAAGGAATACAAAGATAATCTACTTCCAACAGCAAGCCTCGGCCTGCCTGTGAATTATATTAATTAGCTCGGCGAAGGGGAACCAATAGTGAATGCAAATTAAGAACCGGCACCCTTTGGAAGTAACATAACAGCTACAGATGGCATAGTCCATCAATACACAAGATATAAGAGGAAACTGTTAAAAGGTGGCACTCAAGTTAGAGCGTCAAAGAGTTCCTGTTTCAGCTTAGCTAGGGAAATGAAACACCCTTGATGAGAACTCGGAACAAGGGACCAGGTGTGCAATGAGCTGAAGACGAAGACGAAGCAGTATATGCAGTTAGCTCCAGTTCGACTGATGACCAAGTAAGTTGTTTGCTGACCGGCATGGATAATAATCTCCCTGGGGCACTTCAATCCATGATTTTAACTTTTTAACTTACACTGAGCTTTCACCCCAGACAGATACTTAGGATGTAATAGGACCGGGAAAGAGAGCCACATTGAATGGGGACATAGGATGACCACTCCTAGCAAATGTAGAACCAAGGTGAATACTGAAAGGAACACACACAGAGCGCATAAGGGATGAGTAACTTAAATCTTATTGGACTTGTACGAAATTGGTAGTTCCATACCTGTTAGTTACATCTAAGTAAGTCAAGTCTCATTTTCACACACAAGCATATTGTGAATAACATACCTACATCATCTATTTGAGAGGACTCAAGATACTAGTAGTAAGTACACAAACAGGGAATTCATGCTAGAGGCAGATTGAATTAGGCTGTTTAGAAAATTATCGTTTCTATATGCTTTGCCCACAGAGAGTAAAAAGAGACAGACAGCAAAGAAGCTTAGGAATACGATGCAATGCAGAACCAACTAATATGAAATATGGAACCTAGTTCTAAATAATAACAGGTTAAGTCCTAGGAAAAGAATAAAGCAAAACAAAAGATTGCGATAGGTAAACCCTATGTCTGTATAATGTAAACCTGCAAAGGTACGACAAAAAAGAAGCCCGATAGAATGTGAAGCTCCCAGTAGCACACAGAAGTATCCGTAGAAACATGTAAATAGAAAAGAAAAAAAGGCCAACTGAAAGATTATAGATATCGTAGCTCGTATTATATGCAATAATTAAGTCCCTGAAGAAGTTCCTTAGATTAAAAGTTAAAGATAGAGTAATGAAACATGTTGGGCAGCATGATAGATACCAGATTTTAATTAAAAAATTATCTGTTAACTAACTGTAATTTCTTGCACAACAAGAGGTTTATTGATTTGGAAGCACTTTAACACAGAAACACTTTATATTGCACAATATTGGTTTTAAAATATGGTTTGATATGTACAGTTGTTTTATTCATATTTGTGGATATCTGAATTGGTGAATCAAAAGATAAAATGTTTAAAAAAAAGAATATTAAATATATTTATTTGGACTAACATGGTGTGAATTAACTGAGTGTAATAATTTAAATCTCTTATTTACTCTATACTAACAGTCCTGGAGTGTTTGTTGTATTACAAAAGTGAGAAAACCTAGGGATAACCCTGCTGCTGCATGATCAAAGTAACCCTGGGATCTCCCAAAGTCTAAGTAAGAGTGAAGGCACAGTCTACCTTACAGCTTCCGCCAGTGAAGGAAGGCCAGGATTTCCAATCGGGAAGCAAGATACCTCCCCTAAACATCTACCAGGGAACAGAGGGAGATACCAGACACAAATGACCGTACAGCAGCTCCAGAACTGGTACCAGCCAGCAGACAGCATGCCCTGCTAGGTTCTGCCAGCAAACCTTTTAGGTGGGAAGTGCCAGAGAGTCCCTGAACAAAGGACAAGGCCATTGTCAGCAAACCCTCTCCTCGGCTTTCGGCCTTGAAATAATGCAGAGACCCCTGCAAAGAAGCTAGGAGGAGTGCCACACAAGCATCAACCACCGTCAATCTTTTGAAGACATTTTTGAGGCAGTCGAGCCCTTGAACTACAAATGGCTGCACCAGTGACTGTTGTCATGCTGCAGTCACTAAAGCTACCCGAGACACCTCGACCAGTGTTCGATATCCGCCAACCAGCACAGAAACAACAAATCTTGACCCTGAGCCACCATGTAGGCCAGCCTGCAGCCGTCCATCCAGCCTCACTTGCCGAACTGCCTGCCGCCGCCGCCTCATACCCATGGCTGTCTCCCATCTTGAACTCTGTCGCAGGAACTGCAAAGTGTCCTGGAACAGACTCAATGCTGTTAAGCATCAAGAACATCTCAAGCACTAGGTACATTGTGGTTGTGTCCATCTGGTCCTTCTCCAAAAGGCCCCTAGTGAGATTTATGACTAGGGTGTCCGTTTTCGTCCCGATAACATTATTTATTACTCGGGGGACTCCATAAACCCCAGTAATTCATTAAATGATACTTATTACCTATGTGCAGGGAGCAGGATTCGAAGCTGTGATGTCTTGTATTCAAGACACAAGCGTTGCCAGTGAGCTAACCTAGCAGCTCTAAGAAAGAGTTGTATTTAATGCCTTAAGTGATTATGCACCATTGCCACTTTGTGGCCGAATGGTGAATTGAGTGCATTTTTGCGAACTGCTTTTTTTTTTCTCTGTCAATTAGTCCCTTATTGTTGCGCTTATTTCCTCATAAGCGCAACAATAAGGGCACTTCAGTTCCCCCTGCAGCTAATACCAGCCCCTCCCATCACAATGCTGGCAGGAAACTGCTAATGATGGGCCATTAGTCACTGAATGGTTTTGTGCCAGCGTTGTAATGGGAGGGGAGGTGCAGTCGGGTGTGGGGAGTGGGCGTGCATTGTAGGCAGCTTTGCCTCTCTGCATGTGTGTAAGTGGCATGCCATGACCAGAGGCAGTTACATGCCTCAACCACGGCCTTGTTTATTTATTTATTTGGACAATATTTGTCGGGTCCGTGGATCCGATTAATTCATTTATTTCTGCAATGTTGGTCCCAACATTGCGGAAATAAATAAATTAATCGGGTCCACGGACCCGAAAAACATTGTCCAAATAAATAAATAAGGCTGTGGCAGAGGAGCAGGACGGGGGCAGGACTGTTACTGCCTCTGGTGTCCCCTGCAAGGGGGCACCAGAGCAGTACACCCCCTTTTGGTGCAGCCATTTTGCAGCGGCCGGTTTGGTGCGGGCAGTTGGCCGCAGCGGGCAGTTCGGCACACCCATTTTGGCACAGGAGCCTTTCTGGCGCCACCGATTTGACGAGAGGGACGTTTGGACGTGGCTGACATTGCAGCCTCATCTAAATTCCCTCATGCCAAATTCCAAAGGATCTTTCGTTTCAAATGCAGCAGGTTGGCAGGAAATGTTGTCGTGTTGAAAATGAAAATAATTGTGGCTTTGGGTTGATGTAAACAGCAACGCCAAAAGAGGGTGTACTGCTCTTTCTGCTTATATTTCTGTCTTATATATATATTTTTTTTTATCAGGCTGTTGCATCATGATGGTTAAATATGTAATTTTGCTGCCTCAGGCACAAGGGCACTTAGCTTTTTATTGTATTGTAGTTTCAAAATATCCCATTATTTTTATTTAACGTAGAAAATAAAGAAAAGTTTAGCTCAGCCACGAACCATGGCCTGCAGGATTGTGAGGCTTGGAACTTAAGTACAAGACGAAAGTGCCCTTGTGCTTGGGGCAGCAAAATTACATATTTAACCATCATGATGCAACAGTCTGATCAAAAAAAAAAAATGAGAAAATGGGTGCACCGAAAAAAATAAATAGGAGAGAATGGGTGCACACGAACTGGCCACCACGCCAAAGCGGTCGAAGCTCTCGCCAGCTACCACTTCTCTGCTCCACCTCTCCTCTCACCCCTCCCAGCTACCACCTCTCTCCTCCCACCCCCTGCAAGATGACACCTCTCTCCTCCACCCCCTGCCTGCTACCACTTCTAACCCCCTGCCAGCTACCACCTCTCTCCTCCACCCCTGCAAGATGCCACCTCTCTCCTCCACCCCCTGCCCACTACCACCTCTCTCCTCCCACCACCTGCCCACTACCCCCTCCCAGCTACCAATTCTCTGCTCCACCCCCTGCCAGCTACCACCTCTCCTCCCTCCCCTCCCAGCTACCACTTCTCTCCTCCACCCCCTGCCTGCTACCACCTCCCTCCTCCCACCATCTGCCCACTACCACTTCTAACCCCTGCCAGCTACCACCTCTCTCCTCCACCCCATGCAAGATGCCACCTCTCTTCTCCACCCTCTGGCCACTACCACCTCTCTCCTCCACCCCCTGCAAAATGCCACCTCTCTTCTCCACCCTCTGGCCACTACCACCTGCCTCCTTCCACCACCTGCTCACTACCACCTTTAACCCCCTGCCCACTACCACCTCTCTCCTCCCACCACCTGCCCACTACCACCTCTTTCCCCATCCCAGGGCTTACACCCTCCAGGCACTCGCGTTCTTATATGAGTGCCGTATTTGTAAATTCGATGGAGATATTGGCCTTGTGTTAAGTTCTCTACCCTACAGTCTTGCAGGCCATGGGATATTTTGCAAATAAAATAAAATAAAAAGCTTTAGCTCAGCCACGAACCAGGGCCTGCAAGACTGTGAGGCTTGGAACTTAACCACAAGACCAAAGTGCCCTTGTGCCTGAAGCAGCAAAATTACATATTTAATCGCCATGATACAACAGTCTAATAAAAAAAAGAGCGTTGGAGCATTTCACAATAAAAAAGACTGAACCGTCCCAAATGAGACTTTGAAAAAAAGAATAAAAGATAAATAATGCCACCTCTCTCCTTGGGCAAAAAACAGCAATGACACCTCTGGAGAAACCTCTGCAAAAAAAACGTAATGAGACTATCCCGTGCCAAAAGATCCCTGAGTCCAAACGTCGCAGCGCCGAACTGGGCGCGCCAAAATGGGTGCGCCCAATTGTCTCCTGTGCCGCAGCCCGCATCCAGTGCCAATGTGGAAAGGTCTTTTTTCCCAAATAAAAGTCTTTATAGGAAGAAAAGAAAGGGCACGGATTGGCAAAGTGTCCTTGTAGAAGTATTGCATGATTTATTACAATAATTTTGACTTGTAGGAATACAACAGATTACTGGATTAACATGAAATTGTTTGGAACATCTCGCATTGAGAGATTACCCTACATATGCACGCAATGAAGCAATAACATAACATAATTATTCACCCTGAGAGTCTCGAAATCTATCAAATAATGGCAACAGAACTGGAAAAAGGTTTCAATCGGACTATGAACCAGTGGGCTGCGGATCAAAAACAAAAATTACAGCAAATAGTGTGTACTGAAGATGACCTGAAGGAAAACCCAACTAGGATAAAAACTAAACTAGAATGCTGGGATTGGATCAACACGACTGATTTAGCATCATCGTACAAACTTCTAGCACACCTTCCAATGAACACTAACAAATTGAAAGAACCGATGGTGTACTGCAAAAAATACCCTGATAAACTACTGATGAGAACTCTTCTAAAAGCACGCCTAAATGTCTTACCGACTAGAGAAATCTTAGCTATCAGAGGAGGCTTGGAGAAAAAAACTTGTAGACTCTGTGCAAATCCCGAGGACATTGAAACGATAAAACATCTACTGATGCGTTGTCCGGCTCTTCAGCCGGCCAGGATCGCCTATTTCTCCACTTTGACGGCCACCTCCTTCGCGGGGAACGAAGATAGCTGGTGGAAGCGCCTGATAACAGGAGAAAAGACTCGATGGCACATGGCTGCCGCAAAACTTCTGAACCTGGCCTTGGAAAGAATAAAAGCGACACCGGAAGTTGGGGTCTGATCGCACCATTAACGAATCTAATTGCAAGGCTCGCATCACTTATCAAACAAAATATGAAAGGACTTCATTCAGATTGGTATGCGCTCTTGTAAAAATCTTTTTATGATTAAATACAAGTAAATTAAAAAAAATAAATAAAAATAAAAAATAACATTTCTGTGTTTACACCTGGAAAAACAGTTGTCTGCGATTTTTTGAAAGGGGCAAACGGGAAAACACTGATAAACGCAGATTCTGACAATTTTTTGAAAACACGGGAAAAACACTCCCGAAAGTTTTAAAAAAACTAAAACAGGAAACCCTATTTATGACTCCTTACTCCCTTGGTGTTGAAAACAAATAACCTTGAACAGTTAAGTCTGATTGCTTTACCGACTACCCTCCTCTCAGTATCCAGAGTGCATCACTTTCCTTTGTGAAACTGTCCATCCTCTGTGTTCATTTACAGTGTGGGTTGTATTTTGTAGTTTGCTAGAACTGTCAGTTGCAATAATAATGTAGATATGTGTATACAACCTAGACTGGACAGTCCCTTTTATTATTGGGTAATAATTGTATTTTTGCTGTGTTGCAACTAACCAACTATCCACAACCTTGCAGAGATAAGCTTGCTGCTCCTTCCACGTTACCAAAAATTGGACAAGGAGGTTTCTACTTTACTTGTATTCCAATCTGTCTCGATCCCTTCTGGTGTACTGGAGGTGTGGGGCTGAGTAATGGTTTAGAAACTGATTTTCATCCCTGAACCACTGGTGTCGAGCAAGTTGATTTCTCACAATGACGCTGATAAAGTAACATGAACTTCTTTGAAGATGGCGGCGACGCGCATTGGACATTACGTACGTGACATCATGATGTAACATCACTGTAAACGACTCCATATAGGTTTTATAAACTGCGTTCACACAACACTGCAGTTTTGATCGGGTGATCTGTGTCAGACAGTGCTAGCCACTTACTGGGAAATACAGGTGAACATATATAAAATATGGACTAATAATGATCTCTATGAATGAAAGACCACACTATAAAACATCATTATCTTTTTAATAAAAGGTAATACAAATTGGAGAGATATGAAAGAAGACATATTAATGAAGAATAGAGAACAATGCAACTATATAGATAGTATTTTTGAAATCATTGTTAGGTAAGAGAACAATACTATGATAAACAAAACAGTGATAACTTTTCTATGAATAGTTATACCATGTATTGAAATGTTGAGATGGTTATACTTATTTTTTCAATTAAAACATCCGGCTAAACTATTAGATATAATAGGACATGAACACTTATTGGACAAGGTTATTAGATAATCATCAGATCATTTTTATACATATATGTTCCTAAAATATTTTAGTAAAGTTCTGCATTATTAATTATTGACAGGAAGACAGGACTAGACCACCTGAAGAAGGGTTAAAAGAAATTGGAGCACATAGAAAAGTAACACATTAGCAAAGTCGGAGATGTGTCAAGAATTAAGTGATGTTATAAAACATAACTTTTGGTGAAGTGATGTCTGTGTAAAATATATTTATCCTAATAATTACATTTTCATTTTACTTTGGATTTATATTATATGCAAGGATTACATTTCGAATTGCAAAAATGTTATTACAGTAATTTGGGATGACATCAAATATTAATGCAGGGACGTAAATTCAATTCTTCATTCCAAATGCTCACACCTGCTAAGTGCAATCCAAAATATCAACAATGGGGAATTTGTATGTGCTAAAATGGATTGTACTTTGACTAACCAATATGACCAGGATGTGACAAGGTCCAAATACAAATTAAAAACCAAGTTTATAAGGATAGCACCATTATGAAAGCACACACAGAAATAGCAAA